>NC_052047.1:173016268-173641268 GCF_903992535.2 Arvicola amphibius
GCATCTTCCTACACTTGCAGCCTCCGGGACTTCCTATAAATCAATATGATGTGTTTCAGATATGCTTAAGACAATCTAAACCCTGTATTTATTCAACACCGTAAACCACTCTTTTGCTTCAAAATCCTTGCCCTGCCCAAGGCTGCTCGAACCATAGAAGCTATGCCAATACCAAGCACTACAGTGAAAAACGACTTTCTCTCATCTGGAAATCCTTACTTGTCCATACTATTTTCTGTTATCCCAGACTCATTTTTGCTAAACTCAAACACCGGTAACGTAAATCAGATCTACATAATACGCTATGATATTTTCATAATCAGAAACTGGCCAAAAAGTCCTTTCAAAGACAAAAGGGAACTTGTTTTGCTTTTCTCACTCTGTAGCCCAGGCTGACCTCAAATTTGTGGTCCTCCTTTCTCTCGCATCCCTGTGCTGAGATAGTTGATGCACAACACCACGCCCAGCTCCAAACAGTTATATTAACTTGAGGCTAACTTCGAATTCTCTACCTAGTTCATATTAAATCCACCAAGAAACAGTGCCCTTCCATTCTTTTGATCTTCTTTCAATATGTGCAGAACAGCAGGGGAAGAGAGGAGAGAGAACACACACATGCTTAAGCTTGGGAGTGGATGGAGCTTGTCTCTTCAAGGAACATTTGCACCTGCATATAGTCAGGGAACTGGTTGCCATATGCTGAGGGGTGATGGTGCCAGATTCCCAAAGGGCACCGGGATACTAACAATGGTTACTAAGAGTCCATCCCTTCAGAGTTTCGTAAAAGTGCTACTTGCCAAAATGTTCCTGAATGTTCAGAACATCTGATAGTGATGGGATGGGGGTGACAGAGCCAGAGATGGAGGGTAAAAGGATATGAGCCTTTGGTACAGAATGTATATGTTCAAAACAGAAAGTCAAAATCCAGTACTGAATCCAAACACTACTCCCATTTTATTAGTGATTTAGGGGACCTAGCACTAGAGTTCCCATTTTAAAAAATGGCCCACATGAAAGTTTGTAGATCTCATGGGCAAGCAAACACAAAAGTGCAGAAAATACTGTCAACTCCTTAATGGAATTCTGGAATCTAAAATCAGGACAGAGTCTAATCAGATCCAGGGAAATGTCAATCATGGTTGAATGTCTCAGAACCTGCAGGTTCTAGGAATTCCAGCCAGCATCTGAAGTCAAGACCCTCCCGCTGAAATTCTGGAAGGCTCTGGATTTTCTGGTTTCTACTTTCTTCCTCGGATCATTGTGTCGCTGAGCATAGGAATGCCTGAATTTGGTGGCACATCTAAAATACCTAAAGGGTCACATGCCAATTAGGTGAGAGTGTCATGGGGTGTGGGCCTGACCCCAGTGTTTTGTAAAGATTCCTGAGTGATTTCAATATGCAAGGGGCATGGGGACTGTTAAAGTTTTTATAGATCTCTGTCTCTTTCATTCTTTCTTTATAATTCAACCTTTGCCAAATACAAAATGCAGATACAATGTCTTAGAATGAAAGTGTTAAGAAAATTACCAGTGTGACAATGCACAGCTACTTTTGAGAAAAACCACAATTGTTCATGACCTCTGCCTCCCTGGGGCTGATCTGTATACTACGGAGTAGACAGATGGAATGGCTTTTGGGGTGGGTGGCTATTACTTTGTTATAGTAATATACAGAGAAGATTTTGGATTCCATTAGACTATATTCATAGAAAGTATCCATGTGTTATTACCCTGAAAAGCCAAGTTTTAGTGTAATAAGCTTGAATCTAGAGAGAAAATGGATTGTCATTTTGGGTAGAGGTGTTGTTATTGGGTTTTAGTTATTTGTTGTTGTTGTTGTTGTTGGTTTCTTTTTTCCTTTTCTTCCTTTTTTTAAAACTTATCTTAGATTTAGTAAATAAGCAGTAACACTGCCTGCCTTTCTGACTTCTAATACATTTTCCTGGTTCATCCCTAAATACTTCTTAGTTCTTCATAGAAAAGCTTAAAATCATCAGGGCAACCAAATGAAACAGGCAAAAGACCCTGAACTAAATCATTTTGAAAATTCTAACAAATTAGCGTTTGGTTTTTAAAGTCTGGCAAGTAATAGTGTGTTGATAAAATCTGCTGGATGTTACTTGGAATAGAGGAAATGGAACCAAGTGAAATGGAGTCTCTTTTTGTCCCCTGTCAACTGCTGTCCATTCTCAGATGGCTGTTCTTCCATCCCACACCCTAAGAAAATCAAGAAGAGTAACAGCTACTGCAGTAAACAAAAATTGTGTCCTAGAGGACTTAAGGTGTGTCCTGAAGTCAACACAAATCCTGCCAAATAGACTTCTCAAAACGCGGCTGGAAAACTACCTCGTCTAAGAAAACAGTACCGTCAAAAAATATCTAAAAAGGAGGGTCATAAGTTGCTACATAATATTAGTTTTTGTTTCATTTTAAAGGTTTTTAAATTTTTTTCAGTCACATAGAACAGCAAAATGCTTTATCTATAGCTTTCCGTTTGAATTAATTTTCAGACATCCTGCTGGTCAGAGGGCGGGTACAGCTTGGATTAACCTGCTCAGCGGCTAACTGGTGCAGTACCACAGAGAGCTAAGGGAATGAATGCATCACCTCTCTGGCCAGTTGTCTGAGAGCCACCTCCCTCTAGGGGTCCCTCTCACCTGCTTGTTTGCCCCTTTTTCCTCTCCCTCTCCTGGGACTGTGGACCTGAGTCCCACCTTCATTTGGCATAACCGGCACCATCTAGGCCAGGCTGGATGGGGGACAAGATAAAGGATGGCTCTTGGGAATGTTTTCTTCCCCTACCAAGATTCACAGGGTGCCAGAAGATTCTCAGGGCTTTCATTGGTTCCTTCTTTCTCTCAATTAAGCTAGTTATACCTCAAACTAGAGAGTTTCCTGTGTCAATGTTTTCATCTTCATTTTCCCCTCTGCTTCTGCTTCAGGAATGTTCCCGAACACAATTTCCTTTGCATCTAGCTTCATTCATCCTGTTGCTTTTCAGCTTCCTCGTCCAAACTCTTCCCCTTCTCCTATACAAGGCTTCGTCACTTTTTAATGGAAAATAGCATCAACAGGCTATGTTCGTGAAACTCTTGCCCTCTGTCTGTTGCCTTTACCAATGTTGAGAATGTTACGAGCTGTGCTGGCTGACTTACCTGTTCATTCATGACAGATGTGGTCTCTGTTTACTGTGCTCTTTGTTTACTACGCACCCGCCCCTCCTCCAGAAACAATGAATGCAGACACGCAAGTTTCTGCTCCTCTCTGCAGTGGGCACACAATCAAGGGCCCATTGTGCAGTTTTCAAAACTGAACATGACTGGATCAGTTAGTAGCTTTTGCCACTTGATCAGAATCTCCAAAATAAGCCAGTTCTACCCTGAACCCTTACCCTTCCAGCAACCCCACCCAACCTGAGCAATTGAAAATGAGTTTTCAAGTATTTCTCTCCAGAAAAGTATCAAAAACTATACAGAAGTAGACAACAAAGGTTTAGCTCCTGGAAACCTTTTAAGTACGGCTGTGAGGGATGTACAAAGTGATTGACGGTTCGCATCAATCGGAACCAGGCTTCGTTACTTGAAAGCATTTTGGCCATTAAGTAGTTTTGTTTTCTAAGTTATTTGTGTTTCTAAAATTCCAAACTCTATTTAGCAAGCCACATCTTCATGTTTTCGCATTAAATGATTTGCAATGCAGTCTTTGTACCTTTCGCAAATACACAATTTTATTTTGAAACTTGTTTTTTTAATTCCTAGGAGATATTTGGGAGCTCCTACTGCAACTGTATCTATTTACATCAATCATCATTATCTTGGTTTAAATATTTAATCATTGGTATTTTTAGTGCATTTCCTTGTAGAAATCTCTTTTTTTAACTGGATTTTCATGGCTGCAGTATAGTCAGATATTATTTTCTCTTATCTTTCAGTGAAAAGGAAGATGAGAGCAAACTGTACCTCCATTTCTCAGGTGTTAACAATCCCCTGCTTCTTTTCATTTTATTGTTATTTATGTGGATTTATCTAGAGTACCAAAAGAAAGATAAATTAAAAAAAACAGTATTAAAGAGTGTGCATAAAGCACTTATTTTTGTACTTTGAGTACAATGTTTTATAGAGCTAAATGATCTAACTAGTATAGTAAAATTATATCATTCTCTTATTGGGAAAATGATCATTGCTTTGGAAAATACAAATCTACTGGTCACCTTAGAATCATAAATCAAAGAAAATGAGAAATGATGCAATTTCGTGGAATTTCAGAATGGTGATATGGTTTTAATTGAATTTTTCAGTTCCATAATAAAGTTTTAATAATTATCAACATGGGTTGCTAATGTTTTTCTTCCCTGAAAATGAAAGTGTTCTTGTTCTCAGTAAGCATCCGAATGCAAATGATACAGAATCACATGTGCACTTGCTTAGTTCTCAGGCTCCATGTTTGTGTCGGTTCCTCAGAGTGCGTCCTCTGGGAGTGTATGCCATTTTCCAGTCAACCAAGAGAGAGAAAGAAATACCCAGAAACTAAAAAGAGAGAGAAAGAGCCTTCAGGCAGGTTAGTGTGTGCTGAAGTCAGCATTAGCCTGGGGGTATCTGCTAATCCTAAGCGAAAGGAAAATTTCATCAGTAAACTGTCCCCTGAGAACAAATCCTGTTTGCTGACCCCCAAGTTAAAAATGGTTCCTATTTATAAAAGACTTAGTGAGGAACGTTTCTTTCCTCCTCTTCTTTCAGGGTCTAACCAAAGATATTTTCAGCTTCTAGCCAAGGACAAGAATGGAACCATGTCTCTGGGGGGGTCCTGCTCTAAACTGCTTGACCAGTTTCTATTTCCTGTTCTCTACACTATCTGGCCTATAAGCTTGCCAACCCTGTGTTAAGATAAGAACACGTATTTTGGTTTTGTTTACATATAACATCCCACTTATAGGCACTAAACTCTGGACTAGTTAGGACTAGGCATGGTTGGCCATGAAAGTAAGTTCAACTAACAATGACATGGGGAGCTTGCTCTGGACTCTCACTAATGATCCAGCCCCGTGGTCACCATCAATATAATTCAGTGAGATACCCAAAGCATGAGTAACTATAGGAATAATTTATTACAGAATAAAGTGAACTATTCATAAGGGATGAGATGAGCAACAGCCAGAGAGACCTTTGTCCCAGATTATATTTTGAGTGGGCTTTAATATAATTTCAGAAGCCTCTAGGACAGACTGGCTTTCCAAGTGATCAACAAGTTTATTTGGATTAATTCTTAAGGACAGGAAGAGTGGTGTGACTTGTTCTGTACCAAAAGCCTTCTGCTAAACAGTAATCAAACAGAGCTTTAGGTGTTTATCTACCAGTGACCCTTTGGAGAATTCAGAATGTTTTTATCCAAGGACAGAGAAAAACACTAATATTCCATTCTTTAACAAAATGTTTATTTTTAATTATGTGTGTAAGTGGGAACAGTGGGGACATGCACCTGAGTGACTTTGAAGACCAAAAAAAAAAAAAAAAAAAAAAAAAAAAGTCAGATCCCCTGAAACTAGTGTTCTAGGTGGTTGTAAAAGCTGCCCCATGTAAACACTAGGAACTAAGTGACCCCAAGAACTCCACATGCTCCTAGTGGCTGAGCCAGGCACCTCTCTAGCCCTATCATTGACAGTAATCACAGTCTAGTTTCATTTTTACTTTTATAAGCTGCTGACTATGAAGAGACCCATCCTCCGTGACCTCTAAACCCTCTGGATACCTAACAGTGCTCACTTAAGCCCCAGGAAGACAAGAGGCAAATGTTGCTGAGCTCATATAGCATGTAAACATGATTCTTTCTCGTTACTTAACTTCGTGGTTTCAACACCATGGTCTAGGATTATATTCCAAATAGGAAAATGAAGGAGGTACAACGAGGAGGGAAAGCCACCTCCCAGCATCCTGGTAGGGAGAGTTATTGGAAGCCACTATGTGGCACTGAGGTCTGGGCTGAATTGGTCAGAATTTTAGCATGTGGCTACTCCCTGCCACAAGAGCTATTTGGAAATGCAATCTTCAGGTGTCAAAAATAATCACGTTACTAAGACTAGAAGATGAATACTGAGGAAAAACTGCCTTCTGCGACAAAGACAACACAAGAAGTTCTTGAAAATCAAAGCAAGTGGTACCCGTAATAACGTCAGGCAGGGCACTGGACAGGTGGGCAGAAACGTGCGGCTCCTGATCCTGCTTTCATCAGCACAAAGGAAATTGCTACTCTGGGAGATTCTTAAAGTATTGTCACTTACTGAACAAGTGACCGCAGCAGGGAGGATGGCAATGAGCCCTACCCTACTGGCACTCGTAACAGCACAAGCGCTCCTATTGAGAACAGCCAGGACCTGGCAGCTTAACTTTAATGGTAAAAATGTGGCAAAAGTAACCATGTGTCACTTCCAAGCGTGGCTTATAGAGGGTGATAATGTCCATCTTGCTAGCACTTCTTGCTTGCTCTCTGTGGGGAAGAAAGCTGCATGTTATAGTTATACAGAGGAAGGTATCGTGTGGTAGGGAGCAGATAGCAGTCTGAAGCCAAGAACCCGGAAAGCTGAGTCCCTCCACCAATCATGTAAGAGAGGTTGGGCACAGCGTGCTTCGCTGAGCCCTGAAAGCACTGGAGACCTGGCTAAAGCGCTGAGTGCATCCGCTGAGAGTCCTGGACGCAGAGGATGGAGCATGCTGTGCCTGGCTCTTGCCTCACAGAAAATAAGATTACAAATGTCATTAGAAGTTGCATTTTCTGGAATTTTTGCTATGAGCCCTTAACCTGGTACAACCAACACAATGTTCTAAAATGACAATGAATTCAGATGGGTTTGTCACCCGAGAGTCACAGCAACAGGTAAGTAATACAGCAAGGGAAACTTGCCGCTGACTCAAATGTACCAATCATCTGAGCATCCTGGAAGCCGCTTCCAAACCTCCGAGAAACCAACTCAGTTTCCCAATGCATAAAGAGCTGCTGCAGATGTTCGTGGGAGGACACAGCCTGCCTCCAGGAAGATGAAAACCAAGGGAATAGCTACAGCAGATGAAGTGGGCACTCAAGAATAGAAGGGATGAGAGAAGAAAAAAGAAAAGGGGTGCCCATGAAGGGAGAGAGAAGAGGAGCTGGGGAAAGAGAGACCAAATGGATTGAAAGAAGGGCAGGGGCGTAGAATGAGAGGAAAGAAAGAAAAGGAAGAACTGACGGAAACAGACAGAAGAGAGGGGACCAGTGAAAACAATCAAGAGCTCTGAGCACTTCACAGAAGGAACCATTCTAAGTCCAGGTGATGGGGGAGGGTCATCTGTCTATGTGTTACTTTCATTGGTTAATAAAGAAACTGCCTTGGCCCTTTAATAGGACAGAAAATTAGGTAGGCGAAATAGACAGAACAAAATTGTGGGAGAAAGAAAGCAGAGTCAGGCAGACGCCTCAGGCAGTCGCCATGCTTCTCCTACCCAAGACGGACGGTGGCTAGAATCTTCCCAATAAGCCACCACTTTATGCTAATGCACAGATTATTAAAAATGGATTAATCAAGATGTGAGAATTAGCCAATAAGAGGCTGGAACTAATGGGCCAGGAAGTGTTTAAATGAATACAATTTGTGTGTTGTTATTTCAGGTGTAAAGCTAGCTGTGAGGGAGCTGGGAGGGAATGAAGCCCGCTGCTTCATTCTACAATAATACAATAATAAATACAGTTTCCGTGTAATTATTCTGGGACTACACTAAGCTAGCTGTGCGGGACCTGGGAGGGAACGAAGCCCGCTACTCAACACAACATCCAGGAAAAGATTTGCCAGAGAAGAATAAACTCTCCCAAAAGAAGATGTATAAGGATATATAAGTCTCAGTGAAAGCAGGACTGCTGAGCCAAGAGTCCAGGATTTCTTCCCTGGCTGTGTCATTAACTGGCTGTCTTTAACACCTGCCTGGGACTTTGAGAAACTATGACAGAAAACAACCACCCAAACATGGATGACAATGTTGACTAGGTTGATACTGTTTTAGCCCCCTAAAGTCAACATGGTATCTTCACAGTGCCTACTTCCTTGATCTACTCAATTTCCATCTCCCTTGTGCTGGAATACAGCAGGCATGGCCATGGGGAGCCTGCTGGCAGCCAGACAGTCCCTTTCCCAACCAAACTGACCTCAGTTGATCCCTGCTGATCTTCGCAATAACCTCGAAATCCTTCATATCTCAGGTGTTCGCATAGTCGCCAGGAACTGATCAGCATACTGCCTAAAAATGATACAGTATGTTACTTTCTAGGCTTGGGAGACAACAGTCAGTATAAAGTGTGTATTGTATAAGGAGGGCCTACGTTTGATGCCCAGAACCCACAAAACATACCAGATGGGATTTTCATTTGTAATCCTGATACTGAAGAGGCAGAAGTAGATGGAACCCCAGGGATTGCTGGTCAGTTAGCCTAGCTGACTTAGAAAGTTCCAGGCCAGTGAGAGAGCCAATCTCTCCATCAACAAACAAATAAAATACAATCAAATCAACTTTTTTTAAATTGAAGAAGATGGATACTGTTAAAAGAATGACACCCAAGGCTTGTCCTCTAGGTACCATATTTCTCTCCATGCTTACCCACAATGCTTTGCCTTCACTATGAATTACTCTCTCTTTTATTTCTGCCTTCCATCCCTGTTCAAGCCTTGACATTGCAACATGCCTTTGTCATTTACACAATATCAGATGACACGCACTTGAGTCTTACAGACACACACATATACACCCTGCTTTTGTCTTTACTGTACTCCCCCCACAAAAAAAAAACTTGTTACTATTAGCAAAACTACTTACAGCTTAATTTAAAAAAATAAAAACTTTCTGCACCCAATAATCAAAGTGTCAGTCTCCTTAACTGAATACAGATGTCTTTGTTTGTGTGACTGGCCAAACACTTTAGGAAATAACTCGCTTCTCTTCTCATTGTATTTTCCCATTTCCTCAGCAAGTTCATTTGTCTGTCTTTGCCTCTGTTTGTGTGTCTGCCAAACACGAAACTTCCTGGCTGTGTTTTATCAAAAGTTTTAGTGGTTAGTATAATTTACAGTGTCCTGGCAGGTGTGTCCTACCTGAGGCCCACAGGCTTCATAAAAAACGACTAGGAATGAAGCCCAAGACAAAACATAAACTTACTTACAGCACTACAGTTGGTCATTCTCACATCACCTCCCCTCCCCCCTTCCCCCGTGTGTGTGTGTGTGTGTGTGTGTGTGTGTGTGTTGTTGTTGTTGTTGTTGTTGTTGGGCGGGGAGGGGACATGTGTCGGTTGTATGATTCTCCAGCAGGAAGTTTGTAGATAACAATGGCATGTCCACAGTTTTCCAGTCTGAGCAGGACTGATTGGAGGAGTAAAAGACAGGGAAAAAGTAATTCATCATGGAAACAAAGCATCATAGAGAAGCAATGAGAGGGTCTGGGTGGTCTAGAGTCAATCAAACCTCAAACTTGCAAAAAGAAACCCTACTGCCTCAGTCTTTCAAGAATTGGGATTACAAGCGTGCACCTCCACACCTAGCTGCACTAAGAAATGCTTCATTGTGGTGAGATTAGTACAACATCTTACTGTGAGAATGATTTTGTGACAATTAACATATCTCAAAGCTTATCAAGGTATAGATTATATGCACCTTATTATGTATCAATAATTCCCCTAAATAAAAACTAGGGATGAAGTAGGAACAGTAGCAGAGCAATCAGAAAGAAAAACAAGAAAGAGAAGAAAGAGTTCAGTACTTTGAGTACAGAACTGACCAGTCCAACTCCGTAGCCTTCCACCAGTCTTCTTCCAAGCTTGAACCAGTTTTCTGCTATTGTAATGGGATGTGGTCTAATACCTGTATAGCTTCAAGTAAGTTATGCCACTGTATTGAATATCAACTTTTTCCAAAGTAGACATGAAGGAGAGTGCCAGTGAACTCTGAGGAAGTTTCAAAATTTCTATTGACTAAAAGGCCGATATCGCATACCTGAAGCACTTCCTGGTTCCCAGAGGAAGTACTCACTCCTGCATAGGTTATGTGGCTCTCAGAACATGTGTCCCAGTTGACAAAGTGTTTAAAAAGCAAAACAAGCAAACCAAAAAAAAAAAAAACCCCACCTGAATTATTCTTGTTTTAGTAGCTGCATACTTTCTTCTTTTCGAATGACAGCACTACAAAGGGAAACCAAATTGGAGAGGCAATTATGGTCTCTGGCCCAGTCTTTCCCACATAGCAGTGGGGTATGGGCAATGTGTTATCAAGTCCTCCATTCAGCAGCTATGGTGATTTAAATTGTCCGTGAGAGGGAGCATGCACACTCATAAATGTACTCTTATTAGAACTTGCTGGTTCTCAGAGGGAACTCTTGGCTTGCTTTTTCTGATAAGAGCTGGGATAAATCATGACCATTGGCTTGTCTTACTGATTTCCTGACAGAGCTTGCAGACTTCCTCATTAGGCTAATGTGTCTTTGCTAAGTGCCTTGGGAATCATATTCCAATGTCCAACCACAGTCTCAATCCCAATCAAGTCGATTCAGCAAAATATTCATGAGATGAAACACCCAAGCCGGGGCTGGAGTGAAGAAGGGAACTTCTGTGGCTGTGATTAGATGGAGTTTAGACAAAAAGCCGTGCAATGCAATAAGTCTTCTCATCCGCTTCATTGTATCTCATTGTGACATTTTTATACATAGATCATTTCTGTTTCTATTCATTTCCCGCAGCCCTCCCTTCTCCCTATTTTCGATCCTCTTCTTCTGCCCAAATAGTCTGCTTTCATAACACACATATTCCACTACCCTCTCAACTTTATTCCCCCTTTAGATTTCTTTTTTCCTCCTCATAGTAGCCTTCCTATTTATATAACCTAAACACGGTGCACCCACAAATGCACTCATGCACATGCTCAACTATACATTTAAATCTAGAGTTGTCATATGAGAGAGAGAGCACGTAATATTTGCCATTCTATGATTTTACTTAGCATAATGACCTCCAGATCCATCCATCCTTCTCCAAATGTCATAATTAGATTCTTCTTTACAGTTGCACAGTACCACCTATTGTTTATCTGTTAAGCTGTTTCTTGATGGGCATCAAGGCAGGCTCCAGACCTTGACTATGGTGAACAGAGAAGCGATTCCCATGTGCATGCAAGGATCTCTGCAGTCCACTGATGATATAATCTGCAGAAATACATCTTCTGAGGGGTAAAGTTGGATCTATGATAATTTTAGGTTCGAGTTTTTTAGGAACCTCCACCCTGATTCACATTGCCAGTTCACATTGCCACAAGTAGAGATAATAAGAGTGCTTCTTTCACTATATGTTTTGTGGCATTTATTTATGTGGCTTTCTTGGTGGTAGACACTCTAACTTGGGGTGGGGAGGGGGAGATGGACTCTCAAGACAGTTCTGATCTATATTTCCCTGATGCCTGAGAATTTGGAGAACTTTTTGCAAATATCACTCAGCATTTGTATTTCTCCTTTGAGAACTGTCTGTTCTTTGCATCAGCTTATATATTAATTGGAGGATTCAACATGAGGGTGATATTTAACATCGGATTAATCCCCCACCAGAGTAATTCTTGGCAAAGATTTCCTCCATTCTGTACCATTTCTCTCTGCTCTGCCTGGGCTTGGCTTTGCTGAACAGAAACCTTTTTAATTTACATGCTTCTATTTGTTAATCCTGGGGATTATTTCCTGTGCTACTAGAGACTGTTTCAGAAAGTCTATGCTTATACCTGGGTCTCCAAGCATTTTGCATTTTTCAGATCTTTGATTCGCTTAGAATTGATCTCTATGACATGTATCTATTTTATTCTTTTATATGTGAAAATCCACTTTTTCCAGAACCAGGGTTTTTTTTAACTTAAATCTTTTTTTTTAAGATTTATTATGTATACAGTGTTCTGTCTACATGTATACCTGCAGGCCACAAGAGGGCACCAGATCTCATTAAAGACAGTTATGAGCCACCATGTGGTTGCTGGATATTGAAGTCAGAACCTCTGGAATGGCAGCCAGTGCTCTTAACCTCTGAGTCATTTCTCCAGCCCCTAGAACCAGTTTTTAAAGGAGATGTCTTTTTTCTCATGTGTACCTTTGACAGCTGTGCCAAACATTGAATTATTATATCTGTATAGGTCGTCTATACCTCTGAGTCCTCTATTCTATTACATTGGCCTGAGTTTCTGTTATTATGCCTATGCCATGCTGGTCTTAATACTGTGAATCTTTAAGAGAGTTTGAGATCGGATCTTGTCACTCCCTTCAGACTCGCTCTCTCTGCTTAGGATTGCCATAGTTAACTTGGGGTCTTTGGTGCTTCCATGTGAAGATTTTTTTTTTCTAGTTCTGCAAGAAATACTATTGGAATTTTGATGCATTGGTATTGAATCTGTAGTATTATTTCTATGGATCCATGAGCACAGCAGGCCTATCATCTAGTGTCTTCAGTAATTTTAAGTGTTTGTAGACGTCTTTTACTCCTTTGCTGAGGTTTATTTCTAGATGCTTTTGGTTTTTTAGGCTGTTGAGAATTCGATGGCTTCTCTGGTTTCATTCTTGACCAATTTGTTATTGGCATATAGAAAAAGTTCTGTTTTCTTTGTGTTGTTTTTATATCCTCCTACTTTGTTGAAAATGTTTATCATTAACAGATGGTCTCTGGGTTTGTAGTATAGGGTCATATTCTTTGCAAACAGATCATTGGATTCCTTCTTTTCCTATTTGTATTTCTTTCACCTATTCCTTTTGTCCTTCTTCCAGATAATTCTTGAAATCCCACATCAAATAGCAGCAGAAGGAGTATGTGGCCTTGTCTCCTCTGAAGAACTGCATTCAATTCTCCCTGTCTACTTTAATATTGGCTAAAGATTTGCCATATATAGCATGTTTTATGTTGAGATTATGTTCTTTCTATTCCTATTTCCTTCAGGACTTTTATTCTGAAGGGAGACTGAACTTTTTCAAAGCCATTTTGTGCTTTGTTTAAATGACCATTTGAGTTCTGCCTTTAACTTTATTGTGTTTTACACAAACATTTGTTTGGGACTAGTGGGCCATTCTTGCATTCCTGAAATGAAACCAACGTGGTCAAAGTTTCTCTGGTTTGTCTTTCCATTTGAGTTATATTCTTGGATAAAATATGATACAAGAAGCTATTTTAATTGTTTTGTATGTGGTCATGCTTGCTTTGTGGCCAAAAAATGCAAATTTTGAGAAGGTGCATGGACTACTAAAAAGAATGTTATTTTCTGTATCTATTAGGTGGAATATTCTGTAAATACGTGTTGACTTCATTTAATTGATGGCATACTTTACCTCTGAAACTTGTTCACTGATGTTTTTTAGATGCTCTGAGTTATCTGAAAATAAGTGTCAGGTGTTGAAATCACCTACTTTTATTGTATCAGGACTCATGTGACTGTTTATACCCATTACTATATGTTGTAAAATTGAGAACCCCAACGTTTGGCACACATTTTTATAATTGTTCTATCTCAATGAATTGTTCTTTTTATTAGTGTATTGTGCCTTCCTTTGCCTCTTCTAAATTTGGTTTGAAGTCTATTTCCTCAGATACTAGAATGTCTCCACAGCTTCCTTTTCTATTCCTTGTGGCTTTGTCTTTCATGTTTCTTGGGTTTCCATGTTGCTAATTTGGTCTGTGGGTGTCTCATTTATGCTTCTAGAGTATCTTGGTAGTGACTTAAGGATCAATCCTTAATACCACTCAAAAAACTGAAACTAAACCATACAAGATATAGAAATGGTCTTGAAAATGATTTAAAACTACAAATAAGCCACCAATAAATATAAACAGAAATTGGTAAAATAATGTACACAATGAAGCTTATTACTTAGAGTAAGTATAGAAATAACTTAATAATGAGATGAAGAAAAGGTGCAAACTGGAGAAGAACAGTTAAATAAAAGACAGAGCAAAGAAGAATGCAAAAATATAGAACAAGAAATGAAAGAAAAGAATAAAAATAGATTTCCAAATAATAATAAAGCTTATAGCCACAATTAGATAAATACAAGAAGAAAAAAATGAAATAATAAAGGTATACAATAATGATAAATAAATAAAAATAATAAGGGTTTTGAATGAGGTCACCAACCCACCCCACCAAGGAGTCCTATGGTTTGTACTGCGCATCCCTCGATGTTCTTCTCTTCCCCGTTTGCCTGTTTGCTTGCACAAGCTTTCACTATCCCATCCCTCCCCTGAATTTCTGAAACTTCTCTTCTCTTTCTCTATAATAGCATCTGTGTTTCCTTATCCAGACACTTCCTCACCAAAGTACACACAGGCAGCTTGGCGTTCTTCGTTCTACTTCTAAGTCTTAGAAATTTATTTTTAAAAATTTATTTAGTAGATTGTTTTAAAATTATGTGGGAGGAGCTATGTACACGTGACTGCTGGTGTCCACAGAAGCCAGAGGTGTTGGGTACTCCTGCAGCTATAGTTCTAGGAGGTTGTAAACTGCCAGATGTGCGTGCTGGAAACCAAACTCAGGGCCCTCTGGGAGAGCAGCAAATGCTCTTAAACACTGAACCATTTCTCTAGCTCCTGCTAGAAAGTTCTTAATAGTGCATCATCTCAATGCCTCTGCAATGCTTTACTCCATGCTGCGACTGACTGAAAGGTCAAGTACCGCGAGTTCTATTCCCAGCCTCACCACCAACCTCATTTGTTCCATCATCAAAGTGTGAAAAGTGCCAGGTGGTCTCTTCCTCTGAATGATAAGATCAACAGTTTCCACACTCCAGCTTTAAGGTAGGCCACACCAAATGAGTGGACATCCCAACAGGAATCTAGAGTGTAGGATCCAACTGGGTCAACTCTGATCAGACTGAAGAATATGTCGTTTGTCTAAACACATTTAAGCTTAGTTAAAACAAAGGCAATGGGTGCAAAATAAAATCTTACAACAGCCTGCTACTTTTCAAACTCGGGCCTCAGAGATCGCTAACGGTTCAAGTCCTAAAGGCCTGTAACTGTCAAAGCCCTATGTATAGGAGAGTTGATTTATAATCACTTAGATCAAGTATGACATCCAGTGGCCTAGTTAGCTAATGACACTTAGATGTTTTTAAGTAGCCTGAGGAATTCTGAGGTCTTTTGTCATTCAATCTTGCTGATAGGGTTTTGGTCAATTGGAGAAAATCAACCAACACAAGGATCTTTCCACTGGAAGAGGTAGTGTCCTTATTAATTTCCTCACAGCGCTGCAAAGCAATAGTATCACCCGCCAATACAAAGAAACTGGAAGCGGTGTTCCGGCTTACCAGCTTGCTCATTTACTTTACTAAACCTGTAAATTAAATCTTTTTTTTTTTTCAACACAATCTGACTGCTGCTACCATGCGATATGCCCCTCTGGGGGATTTCAGCACCACTGTTCCCAAGTGTCTGTTTTATCCATATAGAGATAAGTCTTAGGAAGGGTAAATAATACCACAGAGTAAAGAATTATTTAAGGCTGGAACTCATGGCCAGAAGCTCACTCTAGACCAGTGGTTCTCAAACTCCCTAAAGGTATGACCCTTTAATACAGTTCCCTATGCTGTGGTGACCCCCAACCACAAAATTATTTTCATCGCTGCTTCAAAACTACAATTTTGCTACTGTTATGAGTTGTAATATAAATATTAGATATATCAGGATATGGATATGTGACCCCTGGGAAAGGGTGATTCCAACCTCCAAGGGGTTGCAGCCCACAGGTTGAGAACCGCTGCCCTAGAAATACTCTTCAAGTCCAGGCAAGGACTCTCAGACTTCAACTGTGGTCACAAACATCCTTTGCCTTGCTTCACAGAAAGGGTACAAGCATAAATTACCATTACTCCTCCATTCTTGGAACTGGGAGAGTAGAAATGAGCGCATTGCTTTAAGAACTGGTAACAGAAAGAAGAAAAAACTCTAATATTTAATATATGTGTGTATATGTACACACACATACACACCACACATCTATGTATACACACACACACACACAATCTTGAATGGGTAGGTAGTACCAATTAACTAGAAGACAAAACCATCTGAAAGCTTTTAAATTCCAAAGGTTTTGCCCTATATATCCTGGAGTAATAATTAATGGCCACAGTGATAGCCCTGTGGTCATTAAGGAAGATTACATTATTCTTAAGTTCTATGTTTAATTAGATAAAGAAAAACTTAATGTAATTTAGGATGGCTTAAAATGGAAGATAATGAGGGAGAATATCTCAATATAATTAAATAGTTTGTCTTGAAGCCTGGCTTGGGTTTGCCACATCTAAATCTTTGAGCATAATCAATAGACTGGTCAAAAAGCCATCTCCTGTCTGGCCAACTCGACCATTATTCATGGGTTTAGACACAATTCTGGACCCAGAAAACTGTCTTCAGTGCATACTGCCCGATTTTCTCTGCAAAAACATCGAGTCCCTTTAAGTTCAATATCAGAGCAGAGTCACATTCAAGACGTGACTTATAAAGAAATTAGTTCTTCGCTTATGTACCCCCAAACGAACAAGAGAATTCAAAGATGAAAATATTCTCTCACGTGCTGGTAAACCCATGTAATCCAACCTTAATGCTCAGGAGTATTTAGGAGGCTCAGGCAGGAGGATAATCAGCGTGAGGTCAGCCTCAGCTACACAGCCAAGAATTAAAGGCTAAAGGGAGCTGCATAGTGAAACCCTGGAAAGAGGAAAAGAAAGGGAAGGGGAAGGAGTGGGGGAAGGGGGAAGATGGAGTAAGATAGAGGGACAGGGAAGGGAGGAGAAAAGAGAGGAGAGAGGGAGGGGATTCATTGGAGAGAGGAGGGGAAATAACTTCAGGTGGAGAGATGAAGAGCATCTCTCACCAAGGCTCCCATACATGCTAAGTGATACAACCGAGCTTTGATCCCAGCAATGCAGACCCCAGAGCTGAGGTTATCAACCTCAGTGTCCACAGAGGGGAGCCCCTCACAGCCCCTTTAAGAAGAACTGCTCCCAAGAGTACCAGTAGCTCTAACCTATATTTCAGGAGAAGTTTGTGCTTCCCTAGGATGCCCAAACAAGGAGTAAACACAGCAGAAGCATCAGCACCAGCTCGTCCTTGACTAACACAGACTCCTTCATCAAACCGTCTCAAGACCATGTGGTCTAGGGACGTTCTTATTCAATTGCGCCTCCCTCGTCTCGGTTTTCACAACTGCCTTTTTACATCTCTGCTGAAGTCTTAAAGCTTTTCAACCTATTTCTTCTTCGTCCCACGGGTTTTGTGCCCAGAGACTTTTCTCTTGGCAATTAACTCTTGAAAAATACAAATGCACAACAGAGTAAGGCATGGGTGGCTCCCCCAACCCACTCACAAGGAGGACCCCATTCCACACAAAAACAAGGAACACAATTCATCCCTGGCACAAGGGGCAACCCAGCAACAGAAGAGTTGATGGCAAGCCTGGAAAGACGGCCTGAAGGAGGCAATATTCACAACAATTCGGTGCCTTAGGTATTTGAAGACTTTGGGAGAAGACTTCCTACAAAGATGTCAGAGTGGGCAGTAGTTTATTAATCTCCAAAGAGGAATATTGTGAAGTAAAGGTAGTTGATAAAGAACTACGCGATAAGTGAGAAAAACCAGCACGCCTCTGGAATAGAGAGTTTATCTATGGCGGTGGTGAAGCAGACACAGCGGAGACATGGCTGAAAATATATTCTACATCACGGGCCAGGCATCCAGCCATTCCTTCTGGGACTGCCTATTTTTTGTGTCCGTTTCTTACTGACAAAGCACATAATCTGTGGTCTCTTCAGGAGGATAAATTTGAAAACGGAATCTCAGAGAATTAAAGCAAATTAAATCTTTCTTTCATGGCTAAGAAACCCAAAGTCTTATGTAGACCTGGGAAGGGATCAGAGGAAATACATCTTAGACATTATTCCGAATCTCCCAGGATAGCTTAGGGAGGCAGACCAAGCATAGAATGATTACCCAGCATGCACAAGGTCCTGGGAGTACTGCAGGATTTTTTTTCTAAGAAACAAAATGAGGAAAGAAAGAATGAGTGGGAGAAAGGAGGGGGAGGGAATTTTCAAGAGAATGCACTGGCTTTCGAAGTGGGCAGATGGGCTGTTGAGGAATGAGACATAAACCACCTTATGTCATTCAGCACAGGAAGGACACTCAACTGCCAACATCCAAAATGCAGCTGCTTGTTTCTGCAACATGAACTTTTGAGTTGTCCCTCCAGCGAACATGGGCAGAACATGGGTCTTATATGACTCTCCTGGTCAGACAGATCTTGCCTTCAGCTGCGTGAATGAAATGACCTGCAGAGTAGCTGTATGGCCTTATGGGAGCAGCGTGGTCTTACAAATCAGACGTGCCTGTCTTTTGTTCCAGCCTACAGTTCTGAGCTGTGCCTTGTGTACAGGGACCTTCAGTTCTTTCAACTCCAGCTCCGTCTGCTGTGAAGTGGAGACAAAATCGTGAAGCTGCCATGAAGTGAAGACCAGGATACATACACAGAACATATAACCCCTGTCTGGCATAGCAGAGACCAGGATTGGAAATGCTTTAAAAAAAAAAAAAAAAAAAAAAAAAAAAAAAAAAAAAAAAAAAAAGCTTGAATCCCACTACATTTGAGAGATACTGAGTTAGAAAAGGTAACTGAGATGTTTTGTTTTCTGTGTCTCAAAGCCAGAATGAGCTGTGAGAAAGGGGCTGAGCAGTTTGTAATTCCTAGAATTCTTGAATCATAGAGGTGTTTTGGTTTGGCTTGGGTTTGGGGTTTTTTGTTTTGGTGTGTGTGTGTGTGTGTGTGTGTGTGTGTGTGTGCATGTCTGTGTGTACATCTCTCTGTGTTGTGTGTGCGTGTGTGTGTTTCATGACGTCAGTATCAACAATGCAGGCAATGTCCATTTGGAATAAAGCCTATCAAGTGTTGCTTACCTCCCTTCTCCCACACAGACTTCATCACCTCTTAAATGGCATTCAATTCATGCACTTTAGTTTTGTAATTTGAAAGACATCAGAAGTGGGGTTTTGAGTTTTTAACCTTCATACCTTTTATTTAAAACACTAATTCTAAGAAAAGAAACAAATGATTTAACATACATTGACAGCAGATATAATTATACTTTATACTGAGTTAAAAATAGTGGAGAGACCTTCTCAGATGGGTTAAATCAAGACATTGCCTTGCAAGTAAACTAAATTATGGGATGGGAATAAAAAGCAAAGGTTTCCTAAAATGTTCCCATGTGTCAAAGCCTCTGTACACTTCCTTTCAGGCCCAGCAGATGGCGCTGCAGACCCAACACAAAGCCTGACAGTGAGCAAAACAGGAACCATAGGGTGAGGGCTTCTCTTTTCTCTGCCCTCGCTCCAGAACAAGGATGTCTGTCTCCGAGATGGAAGCTGTCAGCTGTTCTGGAGTCGGATATTTGGTCAAGCAGTACAAGGTATAGTTTTCTGACCCTTCTGAAATTCTATTTGTATATCTGACCCATTAGAAAACCGGAAAAATGGCTTTCATATTTATATATCTTATTTCAACTGCACAGTGATAAAATCAAAAATTAAAATTTAACCAAAACTGTATGTATAAAATGTTTCTAATATTAGGAAAGTGTATCTTATACATGCTTCATTAAAATCATATCTCACAAAGGAGCTTATTTACACAATGCCATGGATGGAGAAGGACAAACCGTCCTCCCATGGTTTGGCCACTAACTCAGACCTTGCCCTTGTGAAACAGTGTGCTCCAATCACAGCCATCTTCCCACAGACCCAAATACCTTCTCTCAAACCCTTTGATATCCTTCTTCAAGCAGCTACTATATGCCAGTCAACAAAACCACCAAGGGTGAAACCTATTTATAATACCAACTATGGCTAGTTCACAGGCTTGCAAATCCTAGACAAGACTCAGGGCTGCTAAGAACAATCCAACGTTTGGCAAGTGGTTTGGGTCTTAGTTCGGGCTTGTTTCACTGTGACAAAGACCACAACCAAATGCAAGTTGGGGGAGGAAAGAGTGTATTTAATCCTATTGTTCTGCACCACAGTCTGTCATCAAAGGAAGCAAGGCAGGCTTTTATGCTTGATATTCCGTGTCAGGTAAAAAAAAGTAGATGCCGCCATGTCTGCTCACTGTGAGTTGAGCAATGGTACAAATGGAAGAATAATCCTTGGAAGTGAGTTATCACAACCCACTAGAGCACAGCGAAGCCAACCTGAAATCCATACAAGCTACCAGAACCATAACCAAATTAGGAATGCTAATTTAATTTTAGCAATACAAACTCATGTATCCCTTTAAATAATTGCTATTATTTTATTCTTTCTGGCTTGTGGTTTTTTAGTGTATTAATATTTTTAAATTGATTTATACTTACAGAAGATTATTAAATCAAATGGGTTTTTTGCCTAATTTCTTTTTCATATACTTAACAATAATGGGGAGAATGTATCAAGAAATATGGCCCTCATGAAGACTGTTTCTCTCTTCCATTTAATTTCCATCCCAGTCATCACTCCAGGTTAAGAAACACCAGGCTAACCTTGGGTCAGAGCTATATGGAGGCCCTGCAGTTGACTCAGAGCTAGCCACGAACACTGGAGTTCAGGGCTCAAAGACCCAGTCATCACGGGAGCTGCCCTAAGCCCTCTGTCTAGATTTACCACACATGGCAGACAGTTGGCTGAGCATCCATGGTTTCTAGGACACATTTAGCACCTCTAGAGATTCTGCCTCACCTGTTCATAAATCTAGCACACTGTGACAGGCAACACATTGAATGAACACCCTTGTGTTTAGAGAACGGAATTCAACTTCAAAGACAAACCAAGGCCTAGGCATAAGATTCACCTGCCTTTACTATAGTGAACTATGAAGGAGCCATATAATGGCTACTTACAGGCTTCCTGCAGGAAAGTATCAAAGATGGAACAGAAATTGCAGCAGGATTCCCCTTTCCTGAAACTTGCTACCTGGTTCTCAGCACATAAAAAGACAAGTTTTTATTCATTTTAATAACTACTGGACAGAAATAGCTACCCTTCAGGTCATGGTTAGGTCATCATCATGAGGGAGCATTGCTAGCAAGGAAATGCAGATGGGAGACAAAAGGGAAGGGAGCTACTTTAGTGGTTAAGCAGAAACCCTCAGAGCAGGGTACACTCAGTCAATCAGTGAGCAAACAGCAGCATCAATGTGGGCAGGAGCGGGCCACCTAGAGGAGATGGCAAATGTAAATCATTGACAAAATATGGAAAATGGAAAATACCTAAAATATAGAGTATACTATTTTGTATACAGCCCACCATTTAAAAATGGCAGTCTGAATGAGATGACCTAGAAAAATAATTTCTTCACAAATTAGTAGAGAGAGCAAGGCTAAATAAGCCAATATCTATAGGGAAATAGAGAAAATCACAAAAGAGTTCTGCCAGAATTTAAAATAAAATAAAATAAACCCAGTGAAAGTCACCACCCCCAGATGGTTTGGGAACAGAACTTCATGAGATAAGAACAGTCAGACAGTCCTGCTCACACCTGACATCTAAGACAGTGTGGAAAAAGAAGCAGAGCTTGAAATTTAATACTTCCTGTAAAGTGAATATAATATTGTGTCCAATGTCTAGCAAATACTGTAAACAAGCAAACACACACACGCGCACATTACAAAACAGAACAATGTCTTTGTTCTAGGTTCATTTTTATTGCTGTGATAAAAAAAAATACCCTGACAAGAAACAACTTACAGGAGAAAGAGTCTATATTAGCTGGCAGTTCCAGGCTACTGCCCATCAGTGCACTTCTGAAAGCAAACAATGAAACCCCATAAGTACTGGGTGGGGGACAAATAAACCCAGGAGCATTAGGCATTTCCTCTCTCCAAACGGTGGTTTCTAAGTTGCTTTTCCCAGGAAACAGAATCAAACCAATTTTGGACAAGTGCCTGACTCCACGGTTCACATGGATTTTTTAAAAAGAATGGACGAAACTAACAGCTCCTGAATAAGGTGTCAATCACAGCTGAAGTGAGAAAACAGATACTCTGTGTCTCTGGCTGTGTGAAATAGAAAATAAACAACATTTACCAACAAAGCCTTCTTGGTAAAAAGGAACGAAATAAACTGAATCTAATTAAAATTTAAGCCGAGTGTGCTGTCATGGTGCCCATCTGCAACCCCATGGGTGGTAGTCATAAGAGGCTCATGGATTCAAGTTCATCCTTGGCTATATAGTAAGTTCAATGCTAGACTGAGATCCTCAATGGAAAGAAAAGACTAAATAAATAGATAGATAAGGGGCTGATGTCGGCCCCCATGACCATGAAGGCTTGCCTGCTGTACTAGCATAATGACACAGTTCAGATCCCCAGAACCCATTTAAAAGCCAGGTGAGTAGGGCATCTTGCCTGTAATCCCAGCCCTAAAGAATTTCTCTGGGAATCTTGGGAACTAGACTAGCAAAATCAGCAAGTTCCAGCTCATCGAGAGATCGTACCGCAACAACTAAAGTAAAGAATAATCCAGAAGGACACCTGAGGTCAACCTCTGGCTCCAAATTGTGTGCACATGCACTCACACATATGAAAATGTATACATACTGCATGCACATCACACACATATATACACAAAGAAAAAAGAGAGAAAAAAAGAAAGGAAGGAAGGAAACATGTGTTTCCTACAAACAGTAAAACAAGAAGAAAAACATAAACCACAAGAAAGAAGTTTGTCATAACATGGGGCGGGGGCGGGAATCTAGTAGACAGCATGGTTTCCAAGACAAAAAAAGGAGAGAAAAAAGTTGAGAACTGTTTTATAATAAGTTCAGCGTAAGATGCAAGTAAAAATGTTAAGCACAGAGCTAGAATGGACTGATTAAATGGAACCAGTGCCAAAAGACATACTTTAGACAATGGGGGCAATTTGGCCATCAGCTCTGCATTAGATGGAATCAAGGAGCCATTGAATTTGCCAGACATGAAGTGACCTTGAAGTTAAGTGAAGCAAAAAAGAAAAAAAGACTTTGTTAAAGAAACAACTATTTTCAAGAGAAGCATCCAGGTTAACCTTCCCCACCACAGAAAATGGGAAAGAAATGAACGGAACAAGATCAGGGGAAAGTATGAAATTTCTGAAGCTGCATGGTGAGGTAGGCAAAGTACTATCACATCATTTTTGATTGGAGTGTATATGTTTCAAATTTTCCACAAGAAGATAATTCTGAAAACACACTTGGTGGTAGTCATATAAAACTGGTTTCCTGCCAGGGCTGTCATGCCACTCTTCTTGTACCACGGTGAACCATAGAAAGAACGAGGGGGACCCTAGATTCCTCTGGAAGTGTTATATCTCCCAACCATGGAAGAATACATTGTTTCTCACGGGACTCCATTCTATGTCTGAATATAATGGCTGAGATGTTATTTAGTTAATCCCAAAACTAAAATGTTCTTGAAGATTAGAACACGATCTTTGTGGTGGGGTCTCTAAAGCCTTCTCCATTCATAAAAGCTTTCCTTGAAACTGAAACATGTCCTGAGTTACTAAAGGGGGAAAAGTTGTTTACTACCATGGCTATTTGTAGTATCTTCTAAATATGGGTACAACCTTCTTCTGCCTTCATTTAAAATTGGGGCATTCAAACCTCGTTAAGTTCGTTATAATTTGTTTCTGGCTTGCTTCCAGGTAAATAAAATGATATACTGACATTTTCCTAATTGCTTTAGAGGGGATTAACTTACACAAGAAAGAAGAAAAAGACCAACTGGCTTCAATCTCAATTAAATATATTTACCCTTGACTCTGCCATCTTATTAATATATATATAATAGATAATCATAGTCTTATCTAGCATCGTTAAACATAAATTCCAAAATTTTCAAACTTTCTTTCTATAAAAGTTTAGTTAGTACTACACTCCAGCTGATTTATTTGACTTTTCCTGGCAAGTATATTAGCTTCGGATTTTACTAAAGTTCTGGACAGTGATAGGCGACCCTCATAGCTAACCAATATTATATAACATCAGTTGCTATAAAATAACCATCTTGTTGGGGCAGAGTAAAGAACAGAATAAATTACTAAACCCTCTAAATAGGAAGGTATCCAAGAATCTCTTTTGACTGATACCCAAAGAGGAGGAGATCCATCTGCTGGCCCATGTTATCGTCTGCTGCAGCTGTCCTAACCAAGCACAGTAGAGTGAGGGGTTTGGAGAATAGAAACATACTGCGCCACTGCTCCAGTTACTGTGGAATAATCCCTCTGTACACTGGGAAAATGTGTTGCTCTCCTTGTTAAGAAAAAGCTGATTGGCAGATAGCTAGGCAGGATTTTCGGTACAGACAGAATGCTGGGAAGAAGAAGGGCAGAGTCAAAAGGGTCATGAGTCAGATGCAGAAGAAGCAACATGAAGTTCATAGATGATGTAAATGAGCCTCGGGGCAGCACATGGATCAATAGAAATGGGTTAATTTATATTGTAAGAGTTAGTTAGTGATAAGCCTGAGCTGTTGGCTGGGCATTCATAATTGATATTGAGTCTCTGTGTTAATTATTTGGGAACTGGTGGGTGGGAAAGAAAAGTCCACCTAGAATCATGTTTGGAAGTTTAAGATCAGTGTCAGCAGGAAAGGTTTCTCTTGAGAAACTGAGAGGGAGACTGCTCTAAGCTCCTCTCCTGGCCTATTCTGGTTTGCTGGCATCTTTGGCATCCTTCACCTGTCGAGACAGCCTTGTGACCACTGATGTCATGGTCATACTTCCTTCTCCTCACATACATTTCTTTGAAAAAGATTATTTTATAAACATTATTGGATTAGGTGCTCACTCTAGTATAACAGCTTTTAAACAAATTACACCTGGAATGACTTTGCTTCTGAATCAAGCTACATTCAAGACAGGCAGTCAAGGGCAGGGCTTCACTTACCTCTTTGGGAGGAACACAATTCAGTTCATACATAACAGAGTCCAAAAAAAAAAAAAACCTACCATATCTGCCCTAGATAGGGTTCCTAGTGCTGTGATGAAACACCATGACCAAAAGCAAGTTGAGGAGGGAGGAGTTTTCCAGCTTACACTTCCATACTGTAGCCCGATACAATTGGGAAGGCAGGAAAGGAGCTCACACAGGGCAGGAATCTGAAGACAAGAGCTGATGGAGAGGCCATGGAAAGCAGGGAGGTACTGCTTACTGACTTGCTCTTCATGACTTGCTTGCTCAGCCTGCTTTCTAACAGAACCCAGAACCACCAGCCCAAGGGCAGTATCACCACAATGGACTGGCCTCTCACACATCAATCGCTAATTAAGAAAATGCCCTACAGACTTGCCTACAGCCTGATTCTACAGACACATTTTCTCATTTGAGGCTCCCTCCTCTCTAATGACTCCAGCCTGTGTGGATGTGACATAAAACTAGCCAGCACAACTGGTCACTTGTCAACTTGACACACAAACACGAGACTAGTAAGCCACAACCTTTCTTTTCTTGTTCATTGCCAAGATCACATGGTTAATATCGACATCACAATATAAAACATTTTACTAACTTAGTTTCACAGTTGTACAAATTCAAACACATTAAAGGTTCAGTCTCTTTTTAAAAAAATCCAAAGTCTATCAACTGTAGGCATAAAATAAAAAATAAGGAAAATACTTTCTTATTTCAAGAAGGAAGAAGAAGGGAACGGTCACAATCAATTCAAAGCAGAAGGTTCAGTCAATTTTTTAAAAAAATCCAAAGTCTATCAATTGTAGGCACCTATAAAATAAAAAATAAGGAAAATACTTTCATATTTCAAGAAGGAAGAAGCAGGGAACGGTCACAATCGATTCAAAGCAGAACAGTGCTCCAAATGCATAAATAACTCAGTGTCCAACATCTTGAATATACTCGTGATCTCCTAGTCTCCTCCAAAGGCCCTGGGTCCTTTTTCCTGGCTCCACATGCTGCAGCCCACACAGATCACTTCTTAAGTTCAGGCCAGTTCCACTCCATTGCTGCTGCTGTTCTTGGCAGTAGTGCCACTGGCCTCTCCAAACTACGGGGGCCTCTTGCAGCAATTGAGCTGCACTGTCACCCACCACCTCTATGGGGCGCTCCTCAGACACTCCAGCCCTGTCTCACAGTACCAAGCCTCATCTTCCCCATGACCCTTTCATGCCTTCAAAACTGGTACCACCTGGGTGACTTACACTACCAAGCTGCACTGCCAGCACAAAGTACAACTATGGCCATCTCTAGAACATAGCTTCTGTGTGCTAACTTGAGATTTCCATAAGATTCCACTTCAAAAGCCGGGCAGTGGTGGCGCACGCCTTTAATCCCAGCACTCGGGAGGCAGAGGCAGGCGGATCTCTGTGAGTTCGAGACCAGCCTGGTCTACAAGAGCTAGCTCCAGGACAGGCTCTAAAGCTGCAGAGAAACCCTGTCTCAAAAAACCAAAAAATAAAAAATAAATAAAAATAAAAGATTCCACTTCAACAATGCTGGCCCTCTCTTAATCACAGCTAATTCTTCAGTCCCAGATGACCAACATCCATTATACCAGCAAAGCAAAGATTTTCCTCCAGTAGTTTTGGCCTCTTCTTAATCTCAGCTGCTTACTTAGCCCCAGCTGACCAGACATGACAAATTCTTCACATAAAAGTTCTGGTAGAGTCTTTGCTTCCCTCAGAAACTTCACAAGTCAGGAAACTTCACAAGTCAGGCCTCCGTTATCAACACTGATCTCAACATTCTTATCATTCAAATTCCCAAAGAACAGCCCACTGAGCTCTTAGCACTCATTGAACTAGCCTAAAGTTCCAAGGTCCTTCCACAATCCTCCCCAAAGCATGGTAAGGTCTGTCACAGCAATACCCCCACGGTCCTAGTACCAACTTCTATTATATATTATATTATATAGAGGGTTACTATTGCTATGATAAAACACCAAAACCAAAAGCAACTTGGGGAGGGAAGGGTTTATTAGACTTAGAGATCTATAATATAGTCCATCATTGAAGGAAGTCAGGGAATGAATACAAACGGCAGAAATCTGGAAGCAGGGGCTGATGCAGAGGCCATGGAGAGGTGCTGCTCACTGGCTTGCTCCCCATGGCTTGGTCAGCCTGATTTCATGTAGGACTCAAGACCACCAGCCCAAGGATGGCACCATCCATAATGGGCTGAACCCCATTAATTAATTAATTAACTAATTAATTAAAGCCAGAGACGAAAACGCCTCATTGACAGCTTTCCTGGAACTTTACAACACATATTAATTGAAGTTCAAGTTCCAGCTCTTGTAAAGGTGAAATGTTATTGTGAGAACTTATTTTTTCATCACTTTGAATTAAATGACCCAAGTGCTGAATTAAATGACAAGTTTGGATTGTTTGACAATTCCAAACTCTTAGGGCCCCAAGTATTTTCTGTATCGTTGTTGTCTTTAACACAAGGCTCCATCATTGTGGCTGATGGCTGCCCAAGTTCTTGCTATCTTGTTACTTTTACATCTGTAAGGAAGGGAATCCGGTCAGTGGGCTATATGTCTATAACTTCTGTGAGCATCCATGGGAACACGTTGCTTATCTACAATACTGGGCCTGGGCACAAGCACAAGCACAATGTCCCCTTCCTTCTGACTAATTTCTTCATGTACTTTAGGTCTTAACTAAGAGGTCATTTCCCAGGAAACCTACCAGGATGTTTCCCTAAGCTATACTGAGTTGTCGTCTCTAATTCTATGGACTACTCTAGCATTAGGGTCCATGTTGTTCACAGTGTCTGTTGACCTGTCTTCTTTGCCCTTTAAACTTTAAGTTCACTAATAAAGAGAACAGCTCTGTGGCCTCATCATTTTTTATCCTAAAGATTAAATGTCAACCACAAAGTACACAAATGTTAAATACAAACTTGCTAAAGAAATGCACACATTTTCCATGCAAATATCAGTTCTTCTTGAGGACTGTGGTTCTCATGGCTTTTCTAAAATATATTTTCTAGGATTGTCATTATTTCAAAGAGAAAATAGGGTGGGGCTTTAGGTATGCTCACTTCTTTTGTGTTAGTAAGCCATAGATGTGGCCATACATAAAAAAAATAAAAAGTTATATGGTAATGTCAAAAGCTGATGTATGAAGCCGGGCGGTGGTGGCGCACACCTTTAATCCCAGCACTCGGGAGGCAGAGACAGGCGGATCTCTGTGAGTTCGAGACCAGCCTGGTCTACAAGAGCTAGTTCCAGGACAGGCTCCAAAAGCCACTGAGAAACCCTGTCTCGAAAAACCAAAAAAAAAAAAAAGCTGATGTATGGCTTTCCATGCTCACTTCCCCAAGTCACAGGTCCCCTTTCCAAAACGATGAAAGTGTCATTTTAAAATGAGCTATGTACAGCTGAGAGCCAGGCAGACATCATGGATCAAGACATACATCTCCAAAGTTACAGAATAATCCGTCTTGTTGATGGACTTTAAAAAGCTGCACTCTGCATCTCTTCATTCTATTAGGATTTGCCTTCATTTCTCAAAGGAGAAAACATCTAATAGTCTCTTTTCAAGCCTCCCTGCAGCTCTGAATATCAATCACATGGCTCATTTCTGGAGAAGAAAATATAATGGGGATTCTTCTTGTATTCTTACTAGTTTTCACCTTCCAACGTAAGATCCTAAGTGGAATCTCCCTTCCCCCTTTACTTTTGCATGCAGCTGTACAAAGCAATCTTTTGACTGAGAGGATAAGCCAAAGAATTCATCTCAATGTGCTCAGAAGAGCATCAGTGACGTCACTGAGGAGCACAAACACATCTGGATCAGTTACTTCAAGAACACACCTGAATCAGCTACTTCAAGAGTTAGTCCCATGTGAGGTTGCTTACCCTCTGGTCCACTCTTAATCAGAAATATCTTGTTACTTTCAACTGGGTGCATCTTAACTCTTTGTGTGGGACGGTATTTGTCTGTTTCCTTCCCTGAAATGTTATCAGTTAAAGATTCCAAAATCCAGTTGAAATAAGCAAGAAAGAATGAAAGCTCAGGAATGCTGGCCATCATTTTGAAACACTAAAATTGTGAAGAAATCATCTAATGATGGAAATGTGTGTATTAAGAATAAAATCCACATTTTAATGCCATGGAAAAGCAATAGGCTTGCTTATGCTAGATGAGAAATATAAGACAGCAGTTTGGAAAAGGGTATTCATCAGTAAATTTATTCTTGGTCTTGCTATTCAGAATCAGCTCATAACTTTATAACTAGCCACCTGCCAAGAAAACGTCTCAGTTGTCCAAGAAGCTCACAAAGTGCCTGCTACACACATGTTATTAGCATCAGATCTTCAGAGGTTGGGAGGGAACTGGGAGTGGGTATATTCAGTTTGAGTGACTATTTATCTACGAAGGTTATAGATACTACTCACCCTGACCTTGAATAACAGAATCACAGCCTTCTTCCATCTTTCTTCAAAGTGTCCACACTACCTCTCATTACAAAATACTTCTCCCAAACACTTTTTCCAAGTATAGTTCTTAATTTATTATTAAATATTCTCTTGAATACTGACAATTTTACAGAATAATAACTTTTACAGAATGCATAAAATATAGACCTGGAAAAGAAATTGTTTTATGCACTCTAAAGGAATCACAGTATCCTTGAAATCAGAGTAGGCAAGGCACAACAAGTGAAATACAGACAGTTGGACAAACAGACTCTCCTCCAAAACAGTGCTCTCGCCAACCCAACCACCACTTCCCACAACCTTTTCCAGAGCTGCTTCCATGCATTTTGGCTCCATGACGCTATTTACAGACAGAGACACAAACAGGGTCTGTGGCTTTAGATGAACTGACCAGATCAGTTACCTGATGGTGTTCCTTGATGCCCAGGTAACAGGGGTTGTATAATGCAGGGACCTGGTCATGGTTTGTCTATTTTTATAGACTGCAAAATCTAGAAGCATACTGGCTGGAAGAGAAGAAGTCTACTGAGGAACTATATTTCTGTGGTTTATTTCCATGCAGGGCTGGGAACGCAGATACACGATACAATGGTCACTATGGCATAGCTACCAGTGATAAAGAGGGATTCCTAGGCCGACTTTTTGAGGCTTCATTGGGGGAATGGTGATGGGAAATACATCCTTGTATTGTTCTGGGCCATGGGAAATACATTTTCAATCACATCATGGGTTCTGCAATCATTTTTTATTTTGAGATAAACTATTTTCAAAATGTGTTAAGTCCTTGAACATTTACACTTGGTAGGGTGTTCTCATCAGAATAGATATTTACACAAGCCTTGAAAATCCTGATTAGCTCATTCTTCAGCAGTCATCCTCCATAGAAACACTGGAGAACAAAGTCAGCAAACCATGCTCTAGGCTCCTTTTGGTTTGGTCTACTATGCTTAAGTACATAAGCCATGGGGGGAAAAAAGTACAGGCCTACCTTACCATTGCTGTTTTTAAAATAAGCTTACTTTTGAAATGAAGATTGATTTTCTCTTAAAATGCTTACTCCTCTACCTACCTGCTATAATATGACTTGACTTTACTAACAAACTTAGGTAATTTTAAATGCAACTAGAACTTTCAATTCATATTAGATTGTCCTATCTCATAGTTATAGTTATCTATAGTTAGACTATATCATAAGCACTAAAACATTACTTTCAGATTAATATTTAAAAATTATTTGGGCCTCTTTCTTCCCAAATCATAAAAACTAGCATAGAAGACATCTAATAAATGATTTGAAAATTTGTGATTGTCAAAGTTCCTTCCAGAACTTATATTTCTGGTTGACTATTTTATTCTTCAGAGGATTCATCTACACAATCATTTCAATATGACATGAATGAGTACAACACTGGATATGTATGTTTAAATTACTATTCCATAATTCAAAAGTGAGCGAGTAGTTGCTAAAAGATCAGATAAATGCCTTTTAAATTTCCCCTTTGATGACGGTATTTCCAGTGTTAATATTTTTGTCTTAAGATCTACATCCAAGGCAAAGCTTTAGAGTTTGAGGTACATTTGACTGGTGAAACATTTAAAAACCATTTCTAGTAATTCTTGGGAAGACTAGACATGATCTAGCAGGATAAGGACACTTTGAAGAATACAAGGCATAAACAAAGCACTGTAAGTGACATCCACATACTTGGACTCTGGAGGCAACCCCAGAAAAGATCTGAACATGAACAATAACCCTGAGCCAGGCAGACCCATCCCAAAGTGATTGATCGAAAGGACTAAGCTCATTTGAATGCAGGAAAATCTGGCATGCAATTTTTCTGGGTGTATTTTAGCTGGGATCATATATTTGTAGTAAGTTTACATGATACTTTGTAAATGCAACTAGGGGAAAATATATAACAACCTTATTCTAACCTAAAGTGAATTAAACCTCATTATACCTCTCTGGAAAATCAAGTGTCAATCTAGAGGATTTCTAGAAAGTTCTCTAGAATTCTCATTCAAAAAAAGTCTATAAATAAATAGGTTAAACATTGTTCACATATCTTCAGATACTATTATTGTATTGCTGAGATTTCAAGTTAAAGGGAATTATCTCTTAAGCAACCACAAAGCCTCAAGTAAAATCATGCTTTAGGATAAAGACCACAAGAAGCATGATTGCCAGACAACTTCTGTCATACATATTCTCTCATTCACTAATAACCATTCATTCATTCATTCATTCATTCATTCTCTTTCTCTCCACCCCCTTCTCTTCCTTCCCTATAAGCATGCATATGCATAATCATACAAACACATAAACACGCACATCTGTCCCACCAGCAATAAACTATCTGTCCCCTAAGCAGGGACAGCCACAAAAAAAATCGAACTGATAGTTCACATTTGTGTGAAATCACTCTATAATGTACACAGAGAAAAGCTGGTTTTCAATATCTGTCAGCGTTCCACTAAGTAGCTACTACTTCAAACGGAGAAGAAATGCCTTCAAATGCAAGTATGACGGCAGGCTTTAGAAGTTCTTGCTTCCGATTGTGTCCAAAATATCGTATTCTGTAGATTCCAGGCTGTGCAGTATCTGGAATATACCATTCAATTGTTGCATTGCTCAGACCCAGTAGTCCCTTGTGCCAATAAAGCCTGTTAATAGAAAACAAGCAAATAAAAAATACAACATTGCTCTTTAAAATGTTTTATTTTCATTCTGCGTAACAGCCCAGGTCCCCTTCTTACCAGATGACTTCAATCTGCCTGTACAACCTTCAACTTGCAGGCCCAGCCCGCAGTGTACAGCTTATGCCAGGAGCTTGCTAGTTCACTCTTTGAACATCCTCCGCAGTCCCGAGATCAACCCAGAGTCCCACATCCAATTCCCCATCCCAGTCCAGTCAGCCACATCCAATCTGCCCCCAACCCACAGGCTTTGGAAAGGATGTGTGCCCGTCCAAGCTCCCTCCTACTACTTGATTTCACCACACCTGCACCATGGGCAACTTTCAGGTCCACCCAGCTCACATATCCTGTGCTCTGTCCCATCCTGAAAGTTGGATTCAATACAGAGACAGAAACACTGACGAGAATTCAAACCGAAGTGAAGGTGGAGTTTAAAACAACTCAAGAATTCAACTAAGAAACTCAAAGGAAAACCAGGCTGGTGGAATGAATCAAACAGGATACAGTATATTAGGACTTAAAGAAATTAGACCACATGTGCAAAGAAGATGAAAAAATAGAAAAAATAAAACAGGAACGAGCATGAAGTAACTGAGGGACACTAGGAAAAGAACACATTTTTAAATTATAGGCATAGATGAAGGTGATGAATCCCAAGTCAATAGATAGAACTAATGATCTTCAAATCTTCAACAAGATAATAGAAGAAAACTTGCCCAAATGAAAGAAAGATACACTCATATAGATACAAGAAGCACAAAGAACAGCAAATAGACAGAACCAGTAAAAAAAAAAAAACTCATAATGACATATCGTAGTCAAAACACAAATATAATAAGGATAAAGGATGGCTATCAAAAGAACAAGGAAAAAAACACAGGTCACATATAAAGAAAAAAATCACCCATATAACAACTTATTTCTCAGTGGAAACTTTGAAAACTAGGAGCACTTGTAGCAATATATTCCAAGTTATAAAAGGCATGACTATCAAGCTAAACTACTGTACAAATCTATCTGTTGAGGAAGAAAGAAATATTTTTCCACAATATGAAAAGCCTAAAAGAATTCCTGTCCATTATACCAGCCCTAAACAGAGTACGAGAAGCAATACTTCAAATTCAGGAGAGAGAGCCATAGCTGTCAACTATTGAGAGTAAAGGAATAAAACTATAGTTACTGATACACAAGGTACCACTAAGAGCACAGCAAAAAGCGACAAATGACCGTAATCAACACACACTGTTCAGTGATAGCTTTAAATATTAAAGATCTTAACTCTCCAATCATGAGACACAGGTTGGCTGAACAGATTAAGAAACAAATTCCATCTTTCTGTTGTCTACAAGGAACTTATCTTTAAAAATAAACACCCCTGTAAGAATGGGAAAAATCATTTACAGGCAAATACAAGCAAGAATTTCTATCCTGTATCTGGCAAAATAGACTTTGAACTCAAACTAATCAGAAGAAATAAATAAGGATACTTCATTCTAATTAAGGGAATAATTAGCCAAAAAGATATTACAATCTTAAATATATATGCACCTAATTCTAGGCCACACAATTTTTAAAAAAGAAAAAAAATCATACAATTGGAATTAAATACACAGATTAACATCCAACAATAGTCAATAATTTTAATATACCACTGTCCCAGTAGACAGGCCACCTGAACAAAAATAACAGCAGAAAAGCATCAGAATTAAACAATCTCACATATCGAATAGACCTAATAAATAAATATTTACAGACAATCTCACCCAAATGCCAAAGAATACACACTCTACTTAGCAGTCCATAGAAGTTTCTACAAAACAGACCAAATCCTGGGACACAAAACAATTCTTAACACATTCATAAAGACTGAAAAAACTTCATGTATCCTATCTAACCAAAATGCAATAAAACTTAAAACAGATAGCAAATAAATCTGTAGTAACGACACAAATTCATGAAGATTAAACAAGTCATTACTAATTAATGAATGTGTCAAAGAAGAAGTAAAGAAAAAAATTAAATATCTAGAACTAATGGAAGATGAAAACACAACACGACAAAAGCTCTAAGACACAGTAAAAGAGTGGACATTAAAAATCAGTGTCAGGCATGGTAGTGCATGCCTTTAATCCCAGCACGTGGATCTATGAGTTTGAGTTAGACCCAGTGCATACAGTGAGTTTTAGGATAACCAGAACTACATAGAGAAACCCTGTCTCAGAAAAACAAAACAGAAGGAATATAGATAAATGACTTATTGATGAAACGCAAACATTTGGAAAAAAACAGGAACAAATTTACACCCATTTAGATGGCGAGAAATAATAAAAACCAGATCTGAAACTACTTAAATGGAGACAAAAAAAGAATACAAAAAAAATCAACAACTATAAAAGGTGATTCTTTGAGAAGATAAAGAAGATCAATAGACTCTTGGACCAACTACCAGGAAAGGAGGGAGGAAGGGAGTGAGAGAGGGAGAGAGGTGGGGAAGGAAGGACCCAAATTAACAGAATTAGAAATGAATGGGCAAACATTACAATAGACACCAAAGATACTCAGAATATTTTAAGGGAATATTTTACAAACCTGTACTCCATTAAGATAGAAAATACAAAAGTAATAGACAATTTTCTAGATTCAGTGAACTCACCAAAATTAAACCAAGAAGAACTCAACAACTTAAACAAATGCAAAACAAATGAAAAGATAGAAAAAAATAAATGTTTTCTGTCTTTAAAAAAAGAAAAAGTCCAGGGCCAGGTGGATTCACAGCAGAATTCTTCAAGACTTCCAAAGATCTACAACCAATCCCTCTCAAACACTTTAGGAAGAGAAGGAGCACTCCCAGACTCCTTCTCGGAAGTCAGTGTCATGCTAATACTAAAACCAGGGAAAGACACAGCAAAAAAAATTAAAACTACAGGCCATTATCCCTGGTGAAGATAGATATTAAAATCCTCAATAAAACACTACAAACCAAATATAGAACACATACCAAAAAAGATTATCCACCACAATCAAGTTGACTTTATCACCAAGATGTGGGAATGGTTAAAATTACATATCATAAGCCAATAAATGTAATCAACCACATCAATGAACTTTTAAAACTACAAGGAAATCACACTATCCTTTCAATAGACACAGAAAATGCTTTTGTCAAAAATCAACATACCTTCATGATAAAAGTACTAGAGAGAGTAGAACTAGGGTAAATACACGTGAACATACTAAAGGCTATCTATGGCAAATCCATAGCCAACATCATCCTAAATGGAGAAAAACTTGAACCAATCCCATTGAAATCAGGAATGAGACTATTTCCACTTCTTTCCAAAATCATGTTCTAACCACTCGCTGGAGCAATAAGGCAAGAGAGGTAAATAAATGAGATATAAATTTGAAAAGAAGTCAAATTAGTTTTCTTTGCAGGTGAAATGATATGTAAGAGATCTGAAATTTTCACCAGAAACAATCTGGGAACCATCAATAATTTCAACAAAATAGCAGCATGCAAAATCAGCTTACAAAAATCTAAAGCTTTTCTATACACCAACAGTAAACATTTTGAAAAAGCAATCACAGACACACTCCTATTCCCAATAGCCTCAAAAAATATAAAATATCTAAGAATAAACCTAACCAAGCAGGTGCGGGACCTCTGCAATGAACTCTACCAAACTGTGCCAACTCCTTCACCTAGGATATTTTTCAACCAATTTACAAGAAGGCTGACTAGTTTTTCAAGAAATTCCTTTGACTATGGGAAAAAACAAAGTCGGTGCAAGCGGGAGAGGGTCATAGTTCAGGGATACAGCACTTTCCCAGTGTGCACCAGGCTCTAGATTCTACCCCCCAACAACACAAAAATAAAAGCCAAAGGATGTCAGCCAACATCTCATTGTACGTAATCCTAAAGAAGCCAATACTATGCTGGCTGCTCCCCATCAATAGAGTTCAAATGGAGCCTAATAAAATAAGTCAATGTGGCCAGAAGGAGCCTTGGAAATTTGCTATCATTAATATTATGTCATGTATTAAGAAGACTTTCAGTTTGTCCTACCTGCATTTTGAAGCAACTGTTTCAAGGCATCGCAGACAAATAACACATAGCCATGCTTACCTCGTCTCCCAGGAGGCATCATTATACATTATCTGCCAGTCGGCTATAGAGTCCTCATATTTCTCCACAGTGAGGAAGGTTTCATGGGTCTGAAATACAATTAACACCACTTATCAAGCACAACACAGTCACAGAGAGATCCGGTCTGCTCTGGCTCCCTTCGCTACACACCAACCCACCAATGTCTGCTGTGCACAAGCGTCAGGATTTTACCCAAATTCCTGGGCACACCCCTTTATGCAATGGCTTCAGAATAATAGTTCGCCTCCTTTTTTTTTAAGAAACGCGCAAAAATTTAGAAATTTTGAGGAAGTGTAATTATGGTATTCACAGCAAATTTGGAAGTTAGGGCTGAGAAGAAATTTAAAGTGCAATGATATTTTAAAAAGACATAAATCAAGATTAAGAGGGCAAGCCTCTCCAGTCACTCCATGATTGAGGAGAGGAAATGGGACATCTTCCTCTCTCACGCTCTCTCTGCCTCCAGGTAACTGAATTATTAGTTACCATGCCTTCCTAAGCCAAAAAGTTGAAAAAATGCATACATTGTCCCTGTTTTGGGGGTGCTAAAGACACTTCTACACTGTAATAATAGATGCCTAGAAACCATAGCATAGGCAGAGTGTATTTCTACACTGGGAGATAATTATAACAGGAATTTATTTCAGACCAAGACTACAGCTTCAAATAAAGCAAAGGTCTGGATGATATGACAAGGTAATAAATCAAGTGGTCATAAATCTCCATTATCATTAAGCTTTGTCCACTGCCTCCCTCAAGGAGCTGTGAGGATGGGTCGGTCAGTAAAGTGCTTGCTGTAGAAGCATGAGGATCCACGTTCAGATGCCCAGAACCCACATGTGCATGTAGGTGTGCTTATAATCCCAGTACTGAGAGGTGGAGACAGACAGAGCCCTGAAGCTCCCAGGCTAGTCACCTTAAGGCTCTAAGTTCAGTGAGAGGCACTTTCTCAAAAAAAAAAAAAAAAGATAGAGAGCAAATGAGGAACATATGCAATGTTGGGCTTTGACCTCCACGTCTCTGCACCCAGCACGTGTGTCCACATCTACCTGAACACACAACTAGGAGTTGTGTCTACTTCATCTTTACTCCTCACAACCCTGTATACCTGCCATTTACAAATCTCCAGATAACTCTAATAAACAGAGTTTATTGTGTTTTCGCCATGTCATGTTTAAAACAGTAATCTAATTTTTCAACAGATACATGACATTTAATAAGGAAGTGCTCATCACCATGATGACTAATAAGGAGAGCTATTTCTGCACATTGAGGGCACGGTGGTGTTGGGGGGGCCTTAGATGGAGGAGGAAGTGTGATGGTCCCTAATAACTAGGTCTAGAATACAGCTTGTAAATCATGCCTATGTCCCCAAAATATCAGGACAAAACATGTGACTACCTTTTTCCTACTTCCCTATCATAATCTCTTACAGATACATATTTATTAAAAATTAATCCCTCTGCCAATGAGTTTACTTATATACAAAGTAAGGACAATAAAACAAGCTACTGGATAGTAGAGAGGATTCGTTAAATGCACGTAGCAGTAAATATAAATCATCTAGCTTAATATTTGGAGAGAGTAATTGCTCAGCAATTAGGGATAGTGACAATATGATTACAGGTAATAGGGAGCACTAGAGATTGCTGTGCACCCTTTCAGAGGGTTCTGAGGAGTGCCACCGTGATGCTGTTACCATCCTGTCCACACAGCACTCGTGAGATGAGTGCTCTGAGCATGTTGGGCATCATACAGCATTTTGATATCTTCAGAAAGCAATGTTCTGACCATGCAGATGTTCTGGAGAAGCTTAACTACAGGTGCACAGTGACTGTCCAAACATTGGAATATCTCTCCCAAAACTTATTGTGATGGCATCATATTGCCACAACTCTATCATAGAGCAATGATATTTGAATAGACAGAAAGGACACAGCTCATTTGGCAGGAAGGTGTTTTGGGTTACAGGTGATTTTGGACCCTAGGGAGAATTACTCAGTATAATGGCTATATCCACAGTCAGGGTAGAAAAGTGACCTAAAAACCACTTTTATAGGTCCACTCTCCTCCAAAAATTTCTACAGATTTTGTGTTTGTGGTTTTGGCGGTTACCTTCTTTTATTTAGTTAGTATTTTTTAAATTTTTGTTAATTTATGTCATTGAGCATGTACTCCAAGGAATGTATGAATGCCACACCACACATGTTGAAGTGAGTTCTCTCCTTCCTCCCTGTGGGTTGCTGGGACTGAACTCAGGTTCCTCGGGATTGGTGACAAACTTCTTTACAAACTGAGTCACCTTTACCAAACCAGCTTTCCTTAGTTTTTGAGACAAAGCCTTGCTGTATAGGGCAGGCTGGCATACAACACTTGGTTATCTAGCCTCTACTTCCCATATCCTGGGATTTCAACTGTGAGTCACTACATCTAGTTTGGTTAGACACTTGGAGTCAGAACCTATACTGCTGTTGTTCGTTTGGATACAAGATTACTCTATGAAAATTGCAGAAATTGCAGAAGACTACAATCATTTATTTCTAGGCATGTTGTGTGTGTGTGTGTGTGTGTGTGTGTGTATTTTATTATATATATCACCAAAGCAAAAACACAGGACATGTTTGGTAACAAATTTTTAACAGTAATTAACTCTAAAAAACAGATTTATGGGAAGAAGTACTTCTATGTTCTACTTTATTAATTTTTGGGCTGTTTGTTTTTACATCAGGCATCTTATTTCTTATGTAATATTTCCACGTTAAACATCCGATTGTGTCAACAGGAAACCGGCCAATGTAAAGCACATGGAACAGAACTCTTGGGGCATGTACCAGTGTGTGATCATTCCAAGACAGAAGAAGTCTGGAGTAGCAATGCTGGAGGGGTCAGAAAGGTCCCCAAAAAGAGGGGAAATCACCTCCTTATTTTTTCCCCCTTCCAATATGATAACACACTTAGTTAGTTCTAAATTTAAATGTGTAAATGAGAATGTCTCTGAGTCTGTGTTTTTTGGAAACACAGTTTTCCCCTGCAGGAATTGTTCTACACACGACATTCTGAAGGGTCCAGAACAGTCTTCCTGTGTGCTGTGTTCCACATTCAATTCCTCACCAGCTGTACCCACTGAACATTTTCCCACCTCCAAAAATAAAGTAAGAAAAATACTGATATATTTTTGAATATGTGCGATTCTCCTGTAAAGTGAAGGGAAGCTTTAAAAGTGGATTTAAATTTGGAAGACAATGAAGCTCACCTGATTTTCTGCTGAATTCTTTGGGTTAGCACCTACAAATGTAACTTCAACCACTTCTCCCTGCAAATTAAAATTACACCCAATTAAATCTAATGCATGCCTCTTTGCTGTATTCAGATTTGAAACATTATCTCCTGTACATCCTAGCATTATTCCTGTATGCATGTTCTATTTAATTAAGTGATGCCCTTCTAAGTTTGCTGGGAATTGGAGCTAATGAATTTTATTTTGGCAGATTAATATATAAGTAAAGATCCAGAGCTATAGTTTTTAATGGGGTAACACATTAAAATGACTTCAGATTGTGTTACAGAGCCCTTTCATGAAACAACAGCCACATACACCACAAAGAAATCAGAAGTTAATTACACAGTTAGAGCCACACAGTCATTAACAAAGTTGTCAAAACAGTAATTGGAGAAAAGACAGTTTTGACAATGAATGATCCCCAATAGCACACTGGAACTAACAAATGAGACTGCATGAAATTAGAATGTTTCTTCAGTCCAGCAGAAAAAGCCATCAACAGAGTGAAGGGTATCTACAGGATGACCTAAATCTTTACCAACTGTTTATCTATCGTAGCTTTTTTTTCTTATTCCTATGATAAAATACCCTGACAGGAGCATCCTATGGGAGAAAAGGGCTTGTTCTGGTTCACAGTTCGAAGGTCAAGGCAGCACTGAGCTCACTTTCTATATTTCTTTAAAGATTTATTTCGTTTTTCATTATGTGTACACATATATGTCCATTTGTAGACATCTGCACAAGTGTGGGTGCTATCTGAAACCAGAAGCCTCAGATCCCTCTAGAAGTGGAGTTACAGCTGGCTATGAGTCTCTGACATCGGTGTTGCTGGGAGCCACAATCCTGTCCCCTGGAAGAGGAGTGCACACTCCTAACCACTGAGTCACTGCCTCAACCCCTAGATTTCTCCATTTTATACATACCTGGATCTTCCTTTTTTTAAAAAAAAAAATGGTTCTGCCTACAGTTAAGATTGACAGTTTCGAACTACTTTCTAAACACCGATGTAAACAAATAAACAAACACTTCTCTTAGCTTTAATGAGAGAAGCCTCTCTATACAATGAATAACAGTGAATGCAGACTCTTGCCTACTCAAGGTGTTGAAAAATCAAATAGCTGGTTGAGTTCTCAGCCCTAAGGAGGCCATTTATACCATTCCAGGCAAGGTTCAGGAAATATTGCAAAACAATGTGTAGAAGGAATGTAAGCGCCAGGAGACAGGGATGGGGGCTATGAAATGCTCTTTTCTGGGCTTGACACAGCCATGGCATCATGGGCTCACAGCAGCTGCACTGGCTTCACACGAGACTGGACTTGTCAAAAGTCAATGAAGAAACGGGGGGTTTCTCTGTGGCCTTACCCACCCCTTCTAAGCCAGTGGTGATTTATGGATTCTAGGTGATGGGCAGTCATCTTCAGATGTGTGCCCATTGGTGTGCCCAGCCAGTCCCATTGTCTAATTCCATACCCATGGCCATACAGATGGTGCAGATTAAACCCAGTCCCATAGAACAAAACAAAAAGACAAGAACATCAGAAAGGACCTGTAGGGAGGAGGGAGTATCAACAAGAGTGGGAAGGAGGTAAGAGAGGGTAGGGAGGGAGTAATCAGAATATATGTGTGACATAGCCAAAAAGCAAATTTAATTAATTAAAAAATACTTCTAGAACCATAAACCTCAATGATAAATTTTACTGTGGATTATACCACAGTAGCCTCTCCTAATATACATTTTATGTCCTAAAAATAGATAAATAAATAGATATGTTAAAATCAGAGAAAGAAAATCTGGGTCTTCTAGCATCAATTAATCAAGATATTTCTCTGCAGGCATATACTTCCAGGCCCAACTCCCAGGTAAATTCTTTCAAGTCTGACAATTAACTCTAGTCAACACAAGATCTAATAATGTAGTCCTGTCCAGATTCTACAGAAGAATTCCAGAAATTAAATCCCAAAAATCAATCATCTGATCAATAAATGAACTAATGAGTGGAACATTATGTTCTGCAAGGAAGAAAGACAAATGTCCTGGTGATACTTCCTTCAAGTACTCAACATCATTAGCTGTCAGGGAAATACAGTTTAAGACTACATTGAGATTTTCTCTCGTGCCTGTTGGACCGACTACCATCAACTAACCCAGCAGCATCCACTGCTGGTGTGGACAGGGGACATAGAAATCCTTCTTGCCTGGTGTTGGAAATGTGCACTTACATAGCCAGTCCATAAGTCAGTATTGAGGCTGCTCAGACACTAAAGCTGGAACCATGAGATGACCCGATTAACCACCCCAGACAGACACGTGAAGGAGTCCGAGTTAGCGTATGTCCCAGTCTGCTTCTGTACGGCTGTGGGGAAACACTGACCAGAGCTACTGGGAAGAAAGAGTTTACTGGGCCTCTACTTCACTTCAAAGTCCATCACTGAGGCAATTCAGAGCGGAAACTCCAAGGAGCAACCTGACGTCAGAAACTGAAGCAGAGACGATGGAGGTTTGCTCCCCATGACTCACTCAACCTGCCTTCTTCTACGATCCAGGAACGCTTGCTCAGGAGCGGCATTACCCTCAGCGGGCTCCCTCCACATCAATCGCCAATCAAGAAAATGCCCACAGATACACCCACAGACCGATCTGAGGAGGGAAATTCCTCAGTTGAGGGTCCCATTTCTAGGCAACTCCAGTGTGTGTCAGCGTGACAAAAATCTAACCAGCAAAGCATACCAGAAAAATATTTGCACATCTATGTTTGTTACAGAACTATGGACGAGAGCTAAGATAGGAAACCATTGGACATGTTCATTAACATGTGAATAGGTAAAGAAAATGCAGTACAATAGAACTTTATGCCACAATGAAGGATAATTAAATTAGCAGGAAATGTAATAAAACTGGTGATCACTGAATTAAAAAAAAGGCAAGACTCAGAAAGACAAATACTGCATGCTTTGCCTCACATGTAAATGTCACATATACATATATGACATTGTGACATGACAGTAGAAAAAACTATGGCGTTTCAAATAGATATGAACTAGGTTTCTTTGTGATCCTGGGATAAATATATGTACTTATTTTCTATTTCTCTCCACTCCCCCACAATTCCCTGTGCCCCATTTCATCCTATTGCTGATCCCTTTTCCCCAACTAGCCTCCCTCTGCCCTAAGGACTTCTATATTCTACAACTCTCCCTTGGTCCTACTTCCACCCTCCCTTCAGACCTCTTTCTCTCAATTTCTTTGAATGCTAACAAAAAATATTTTAAAAATCAAGTTTGGACATCACAAAAGCAGACAAAAAAATGCTCATCCCCAAGCTCCATATTTGTCTAAGCTCTGTCTAATCACAACAACAGCAGATTTTCTTCTTCACCCCAGACCAGGCTTGGGTGTTCTATCACATGAATATTTTGTTGCATCAGCTTGGTTGGGATTGAGACTGTGGTTGGATGTTGGAATATGATTCCCAAGGCACTTAGCAGAGACACATTAACCTAATGAGGAACTCTGCAAGCTCTGACAGGAAATCAGCAAGACAAGCCAAGGATCATGATTTATCCCAGCTCTTATCAGAAAAAGCAAGTTTGAGGAGGCTTAGGGGAAGGAAATGAAAGAAGAAATAAGAAAAAATATGATGCTATATATAGATATAATTGTGAAAATATAAAAACAAAACCCACTTCTTTGCATACTAACTAAAAACAATATAAAAATGCAAAGAAGATGAATATGTATAAACTATATAATATGTAGTATGTATAGCCTTTGAGTAGAAAGGGGACTATGGTGGGTGGGGAGCATGCCTAAAGTGGGGGCAGAGGGGAAGAGAGGGTAATGGGGTTGTTAAACAAACATTGCCTGTTTTCTCTAGATTAAAACAAATATAGGAGGTGAAAACAGACAGGGACCGAGGCACCAGGGAAGCCAAGCAGAGGAGCCAAATACTATAACATACATGTGGCCTGGCTAGTTTTTCTCAACCTGATGCAAGCTAGGGCCATCTGGGGAAAAGGAAACTTAATCAAGAAAATGACTACATAGGATTGACTTGTAACCAAGTCTGTAGGGCATTTTCTTGATTAATGATTTATATGGTAGGGGCTAGCCCACCGTCTGTTATACTGTCCCTGTCCTCTGCATCAATTCCTGCCTCGGGTTCAAGCTCTAACTGCCCTGGATGATGGACATCAAGCTATAAGATGAAATAAACCCTTTCCTCTCCAAGTTGCTTTGGCCATGGTGTTTTGACACAGCAATAGAAACTCTAAGAAAACATGGATAAAAATTCCCTGATGAAACTCCTTACTCCTTATGCAAACTAAAAACTTTAATTAAAAAAAAACTGGTCATTAATATCACTTAATATCAATGGACTCAATTCACCTATAAAAAGGCACAGGCTAAGAGATTGGATACGAAAACAGGATCCAACATTCTGCTGTTTACAAGAAACACACCTCAACCACAAAGACAGACATCTACTCAGAGTAAAGGGTTGGGAAAAGGTTTATCAAGCAAATGGACCTAAGAAACAAGCCGGTGTGGCCATACTAATTTCTAACAAAGTTGACTTCAAACTAAAATCAATCAGAAGAGATGGAAAGGGACACTTTATACTCATTACAGGAAAAATCTATCAGAATGAAGTCTCAATCCTGAATATCTATGCCCCTAATACAAAAGCACCCACTTATATAAAAGAAACATTACTAAAAAAAAAAATTGGCCATGCAGAGCAGTGGTGGCACATGCCTTTAACCCCAGCACTCGGGAGGCAGAGGCAAGTGGATCTCTGTGAGTTCAGTGCCAGTCCGGACTACAGAGCTAGTGACAGGACAGACTCTATACCTCTAGCATTCAGATGCTGTCACCACCTTCTGTCATCTATGAGTACCCATACATACGGAGCAAACACTCTTACACACACACACACACACACACACACACACACAGGCACACACAAATAAATAAACAGGAGAACTCTGAATACTTGTCTCCTAAGATCAGAGACAAGCCATGGCTACCAAGACTCACAAATCCTAGTCCAGATTTGTTGTAGTTTAAACGTGATGTGTCCTCTCTCCCAGAGTGTATTGAAGGCTGGGGCTCCAGGGATTAGAACTGTTCAGAGATGATAGGCATATGAGGGCACTAACATCACAATGGGTTTGTCCATTTTTACCTACTATGAACTTGTACTGAACGAATCATTAGTGGGGTGACCTGGTTGAGAAAGCAGGTCACTTTTAGCGTGGCTTTGAAACCTCTATTTTCTCCCTGGTCCTTCCTCGTGTTTCCCTACACTTCTCAGACACTGTAGTGGGAAAATAATCCTATCACGCCTTTCCTTCTACCTCACCAGGCAGAAGCCCAGGCAACGGAGCCAAGTGACATGGTTTGAAATCTCTGAAACCATGAACCAAAATAAATCCTCTCCATAGTCGTGATACTTAACACTCTGCACCAACTTGGCAAGATTAGAATCACCAAGGAAACATATGTCTGGGGTCTTTATGAAGATGTTCCAGGAAGGTTAACTGACAATGAAAGACTCACGCTAATGTGAGTGGCACTATCCCATGGGCTCGAAGACTAGACTGAATAAAAAGGAAAAGAGCAAACAGAACACTAGCATTTGCCTCTCTGTTGTGACTATGGAGGTAGTGTGACCAGCTGCCGCATATGCCTGTGGCTATGGCTTCCCCACCGTGGCGGCTTGCATCCTCCATTTGGAAGTCAAGAACATACTCTTCCGTCCTTTGAGCTCGTCAGATACACTGCCAGAGCAGTGGGAAAATTAGCTGACACACCTGCCTTCTGTCGCTTTCCCAGCTGTTTTATCACAGCAACGAGAAACTAACACTGCATTCTGGAGCATTTCATACTTGATGAAGCCCGACTACGAAACTTCGTCATGCTTCATTGGATAAAAAGAGAAATCTAGAAATGGATACTTTAGTAGCATTTCACTTGTATTTTAATAAATAAAGCTGACCTGAAGAAAGTATATAAAGCAGGCCCACCGGTCAGCCATACAGACCAGGCAGTGGTAACACACACCTTTAATCCCAGTAGCCATACTAGTTGCCATAGAAACTGGGCAGTGCAAACCTTTAATTCCAGTGGTGCACTCCTTTAATCCCAGAACTAGAAAGGATTATAAAACAGGAAGAAACAACTCTCAGACTTAATCTCATTCTGAGATTCCGGGAAGCAGGATTGCCATTTTGGACTGGCTGGCTGTTTTGTTTTTCTGACCTTTAGGTTGAACCCAGTTCCTACCTCTGAGTTTTTATTAATTGTGCTTCATGAATTAGTAAATTTATTTAATTTACTGATTATATAATAAGTGTGGAATTTCCTAAGGAATTCATTACAAAAAATAACCTTTCAGAATTAATACATTTTTCAGCGAGAATGAAAAACACATAATCAACATAAAACGTAGTGGTGTGGATCCTACCTCATTTCTGTGTGCTTCTTCATCCCTTGATCTAGAAAAAACAACTTGGCCTAACTACTGTGCAAAGTTCTTTGACCATCTATTTAATAAAAAGAATAATTTGCATTTTAGAAAACCAATTTTATATAGTTAACCACCAGGGGGAAAAGCAGTGTTTCCCATTCCCCTCACTTTTGCAGAACCTCTGTAGAGATGGAAATAGATATCAACATCATCACTGCTGAAGCTAGCCTGTGGTACCGTCAACATCATGACTGCTGAAGCTAGCCTGTGGTACCATCAACATCATCACTGCTGAAGCTAGCCCATGGTACTGTCAACATCATCACTGCTGAAGCTAGCCTGTGGTACCGTCAACATCATCACTGCTGAAGCTAGCCTGTGGTGCCATCAACATCATCACTGCTGAAATGATACCTCTAGAAGAAGGTGATGATGTTAAGCAACACCTTTCCTTTCACCTCCAGAAACAAATTCCTAAAGCATTTATAGAATTCCCCATGAATCTTACCACTCTGTATTCAGGTTTTGCTGCCTGCAGGACTTCCCCAAACTGTCTGCCTATTGGTGTTCTATCCGGAATATTAGGGATAAGTGTAGCTATCAGGTTCTCGAAGAATGGAGGCTCAGGACCGCTGCTCATGTTGGCTACTGTGTCCTGAAACAGAGAGCATTTGTTAAAGAAATTCCCTACCCCCACTCATATCCCAAGAAATGTCCTTATTAAAGGAGATTCACATATATCTACACACAGGCACTCCAAAAAGCTAACATTTAACAAAATGTGAGGCACCCTTGCTAAAATGAGAGCCTAATTATTTGTAATTTAAATTTTTCTTAGAAGAAAGTTTTTGTTGAAGGAGGTTGCTTTGCTGGTATAATCCAGAGATAACAAAGCAAACACAGAAGCACAATATTATGGTGAGATTCTGAGCAGCCATTGTTTTTACTGTGTGGCTCAGGGTAGGGACCTACCACACATTATAACTTCATGAAATGATACTACAATTACCCTTAAATTTTCCAGTATTGAGTCTCATGAATGTGTTTATTTATGTTCTGGTGTATATGTGCATGTAGTCAGAGGTCAACACCAAGTGTCATTCCTATTTAGGTACCAACTATCTTAGTTATTGTGACAAGCATCTCTCATTGATTTAGTTAAATAACTTGTAATCAAGCCTGGGAGATGCTCCTGCCTCTATCTGCCCAGCACTGGGATTACAGGCACCTAGTACAGTGTCCAGCATCTCCATTCAGATGCTGAAGATCAAACTTGAATCATCACGCTTGGAAGTATGAGCTATTCCTCTGCTTCTAAGATGTTGCTTTGGTTGGTTGGTTGGTTGGTTGGTTGGTTGGTTGGTTGGTTGGTTGCGTGCTTGGTTGGTTGGTTGGTTGGTTGGTTGGTTGGTTGGTTGGTTACTTGCTTGCTTGCTTGCTGGCTTGCTGGCTTGCTTGCTTGGGTTATTTTTAAGTGGGTCTTAGCAATGCAACTTGGACTTACCTGGAAATTGTTGCATATCCCAAGCTGTCCTGAACTCATGATTCTACTACCCTAGTAGCCCAAGTGCAAGGGTTACAGACAACTACTAACATGCTTGGCTCAAACTGTGAGTAATCTTTTACTCAAAGTTACTACCAAGTTTCTCTCCTGGTCCCAAATCTGGGCTAAATAATATAATAAATATATCTTTATTTTAAAATTAAGATTACCCTGACTGGTATAATGTTTTCCACAAGATTTACCAACTTAAATGGGGGCATCAAAAACAATAATCTCATTCTTTCAATATCCTTTGATGTTTTTTAACCCTTACATTGGACTGTTAATTTTTATAGGAATACATGGAGTGGGGGAATGTACTATCACTCTTACTCTGCAAGGAAGAAGATGGGATTGAATATACTCAGTTGGTTCTCAAGATCATATAGTCAGGGCCGGGCGGTGGTGGCACACGCCTTTAATCCCAGCACTCGGGAGGCAGAGGCAGGCGGATCTCTGAGTTCGAGGCCAGCCTGGTCTACAAGAGCTAGCTCCAGGACAGGCTCTAGAAACTACAGGGAAACCCTGTCTCGAAAAACCAAAAAAAAAAAAAGATCATATAGTCAGTTTTAAACTAAGTGAACATAATATAGACCAAGAACCAAGTGTCCAAATGACTAAGTCTAAAACTCAGAGGGGCACTGAGGTTTAAAAAATTGAGTAAGCAAAGTATATTCAAGTCCTAAGATTGTATTAAAATTTCAAATACAATAAGCAGTTCGAGTCAGAGGTGTATGAAATTGTCGTAGTTTGTCTACAGCATGTAGGTCTCCTCTGTTTCAATCCAGTACATCCACACTCTTTCTTTAAAGGGTTTATAGTAGTTACTATGCTGCAATTTCACAGCTTTTACTGTTATAAGGCTATCATGAGGCAAGTAATATACTTACAATTATAAAGTTTACATGTATTACATACAGATATGTTTATTATTTTAAGCTCTTTGTTCTACTTGTCAACTAATTGTCTGTACCACAACTGCAGTTATATAAATAACTGTATCCTAACGGGACTTTTTTATAATAAGAATCTTTAAATCAGTTGTACACATTTCAGAAACACACACATGTGAATGCCAAGGCAATATTAGAGTTCAACAAACCTAAGCCTCCATTCATCATAACAATTTATAGTATTGTGAACCATCAAGAAATTTAAAATGCTACTTGTTTAAAGTGTAAGAGTCCTCTGAATGGAAGATACATCTCAATTCCAGAGATGTTATAACGAAGAAAATGAGCATCTCAAACATTCTGTATCTGTGTGGTCTACTCAACTATCTGAATGGGAGTAGAGAATCTGGAAAGTCAACGCTGGCTATATTTATAGCACAGATGGCCACTTACCACCTTCAAGAAATTTTAATCATCTAAAATATGGAGAAAAATAATATCTCCTTATTTCAAAAGATAGCTTCATGTTTATGATATATAAATGCATATTATCTTATAAATATACATTTTATATATAAATATACATATGAAATATATATGAAAAAGACTGCCATTACTAAATGGTAGTTATTGAACTTGAGTATTGCTATCAGTAAACTTTGAATTATTTCTTAATGATACCAAGTAGTCTAGATATCTTCCCTATAGAAAACTGTATATAATTTTAAATTTGTCAAATAACATGTATATAAGGTTTCTTTCTTGATTCTGTGCCTCCTTCTCCTGAAGATAATCATAGACATACAAACACACATGCATACACACACACAGACACACACACACACACACATGATTTGATTACCGTAGCAATTGCTTTAGCAAGGTCACTGAAGAGCTGGATGTATGCAGACAGAGTGTGTGGCCCATAAATTGTAGATGCTGCTTCATACCGCTGAGCCTACAGAAAAAACAAGAAGGGGTGTAGACATTTTGTATACACCAATCTGTTTATAGAAGTATAGCATTTTCGGCAAAGAGATGTCCGAACCACTCACATAATCCAATACCAGCAAATATTCAGTGTTTTTTGTGAAAACAGACTGTGAGCCTTTTCCACTAACCAGTCTAAGTGAATGACAATGCCTAGTCATTGAAAAGGCAACAGGATATTTTTCTTATGTCATTTAGGCCACGATTTGTTTTACTCTAGAAGATGTTACAGACTCCCACCTCTTGTGCCCATGGCTATTTTAAGTTTTTACAATATTAGTGATCTCCCCCAGGCTGAAAGAATATAAGGGTAGAAAGGATTCTATTTAGTAACTCCTAGATAAGTTGACTGCTAATGGTCCCCTCTGTGGAAGGACTTCTACCTCACCACAGAGCTAAGAAATAGAGCCAAATGCATCTCAGCATCTCATTATGAGCTCCTGCCTTTGGTGACTCTACAGGAACCTCAAGGCCATCAGTATGCAGGGTCTTCATCATTACAGAAACAGCAGCTTTTCCTGCAGTATTCTGCATGACACCCTTCCAGTATCTCTACTGTGATCACTTGGCCGTCACATTAGACCCCTCTTTGTACCTCGTCCTACATTCTGTAAGTCTACAGATTGTTTCGTAATTGGCCTTACCAAAGCTTAAGACAGCAAGTGCATTCTGGGTAGTCATTTGCATGTCACAACACAGGTTTCTTACCAGTGTCCCCAACAAAGCAAGTTTCAGGAGAAGGTGGAAGTCAATGAGACTATTATGCTGACATGTACTTGGAAGTGATGAGTGCCAAACCAATATAATCTTTGGCTTATTATCATCAAATCTCAACCTAAAACCAAGTCACCTCTCAGAATCATGGCTGAAAAAGTCCAGAAAGAATGTGCATTGAAAAAGAAAAAGAAAAAGCCATGAGAACTTTTTACTTTACCTGGTATTCTTCATATGTAGTGATGTAATGTGTGTAAACATTGCATAGACCCGAAACAACAACGGTCATATCCTTCATCCCATACAATTCAAACTCCTAGGAGGAAAAAGTGGAAGACTTATACCTCTTACGGCTGTTGTTATCTGAGCTCCACATAAGGTGCACATTGCTATGAGTTATTAACAGAAGACATATCTCTTTTTTATTGATTTTATTTGGCTATACATTTTTCTTTGCTCCCCTCCCCTTCAACAGTCTCCCATGGTCTCCATGCTCCCAATTTACTCAGGAGATAATGTCCTTTTCTACTTCCCATGTAGATTAGATTCATGTATGTCTCTCTTAGGGTCATCATTGTTGTCTAGGTTCTCTGGGTTTGTGAATTATAGGCTGGTTTTCTTTGCTTTATGTCTAAAAGCCACTTATGAGTGAGTACATATGATATTTGAGGAAACATACCTCTTAAGGAAAATCTTCCCAATGACCAAGACCACCGAGGAAGAGAGAGATGTCAAAGAGTACTTTGTAAATTAGACCTAATCTCCATTAGAGTTGGACGAATCAATGGTGCTATGAAAATCTTAATAATCATATCAGTGGGTGTAGACTCCTATTATTAAAGAGTAATTGCCCCAAAACTATATTGAGTTTATACTATATAATTCAGACATGTTTTAGACCCAACTAACAAGACAAGACATTTATTAGGTTGTCATTTTGCAACTATTCTTAGTATCCTGACTCTCAAGAAAATATAGGGAAGAAACAAAATTCTCCTAGTGTGAGGGTTTTATTTAAACCATTCATGAGGTTCTAAGCAACCTCTAGACATAATTTACTACTTATGTCATGCAAGTATTAACAATTTTAGTTATCAAAATGGAAATGCCAATAAAATATTTCAACTTGGTTATAATTACCTTACTGACATTGCATGTTTATCTCTATCCATGACCTTCAAGAATTGCAAACTTTAGCCATTTTAGGAAAGAATAATTCAATACGGAATTTCTTCCTTTTCAAATACAAATGTGCAAGCATTGTAGTTCATATTTAACTTACTTTTTTAACTGCCTCTCGAAATCTTCGTCCTGACATGGTTCTGTGGCAAGAAAGCAGAGTTATGTAAACATCCTCCCACTTGGAATGTGTGGGAACTGTAGTGTGAAGCGGCGGGGCTGCGTCCCCCATGCCCGCTGGGGATCGGAAAGAAGGTTCTCTGAGACCATGCTCTGAGGCAGGAGTGGCTTTGGCTCTGCTCCGCCATGCTGAATTGTGCTGACCTCAGGCAGGAACTATCGTAATTACCATGATAACAGCGCAGTTAAGGTTTAGACTTGGCTATAAACAGGCAGTACCGTATTATTTTAAGAAGTGGTTAACCTTTTAAGAAATGCTCCTGGATAGTAAAAAATTACAGATTCACAATAGAAAAGATTCAGACATAGAAGGCCTTTAAATGGCTCACGTAGGCTTAAAAGAGAGAAAAAGAAAATATAGAGAATAAAGTTAATGCCTTAAAAAAAAAAAGGTTAAAGTCTTTAAAGAGACAGAGTACAGATAGTTATAGATTAAAAGAAGTAAAGTGATAGAGTAAAAATAAGCCACGTAAAAATGGAAAATTCACAGAGAGTCTGGATTATGTATTTTGTTGTGTTTTCTTTGATTTTTTTGACTGTAAAGGAGCTAAGTACAGAGAGACATTTCATTATATGGGCTGCCAGTCTAGACCAGAATGGACATCTTAACGGTATGACTTCAGGATTTGGATCTAAGAACATGATGCTTTGGAAAAGAGTTTCTTCTTTTGTTTTCACAGAGGACGAGACTCTGTGGATTGCTTCTATCCCAATATGGTATGATAGACCACGCCCTCCTGAAAGGTTGCTATGAACATCTTCAAAAAATTACTTCACTCAACTGCCAACTGAGAGGAACCTAGCACACAGGTTACACCATAAAAGACCTAAATAACAGCGCCCCCATTCAGCAGGAAGCAGTTTGGAGAGAAAAAACTGCGCCCATTTTCCCAAATATTGTTTATAAATGTTCTTTTACATTTAAAGAGGGAGTCGCGTGGTGAGTCTCCATGCTGAGCCTCTCCGAGATGGACGCAGGTTAAGATCTCTCCTGGTAAGCCACAACTCGTGGTGCTACCCAGATTACTAAATATGGGTTAAAGGAAGATGTGAGAATTAACTAATAAGAGGCTGAAACTATGGGCCAGGCAGTGTTTAAAAGAATACAGTTTCCGTGTAATTATTTCGGATAAAGTTAGCCGGTTGCTGGGAACTGGGCGGCGGGACGCAGCCCCGCCGCTTCACACTACAGGGAACTATTCAGAAAGGCTTTTAGTAAAAGCCAAGAAACTTAGCCTAGCTCACCCACAGCTGTAAAATATGTAGGAAGTCGATGGTGGGGGGAAAAAGGCTTAGCTTTTTCCCTTGACTGGCCTATCTTCAAAGAAAATCCTGAACACAACTGCCCCAAAGACGGAAATGAACTCAATGAACAACACTGAGAGAGGAAGATCATCAAGGGTTGGGGTGTAGCTTTCCTGACAGGAACAAAGCCCACAGCTCCTCCCCTGGTGCCATAAAGAAAAATGGCAACATCATTTCCTATTCATGGTTTCGACACAATGGGTTAGTTGCATTCTACAAGTGAGAGTTTGGGCAGAGAGAAAGTTTGATAGTTGGCCCTACCTACAAGTAGGTACTTTTTCATTTTTATATTTATTCCTCCAATATCATCTCGAATATCTACTGCTTACCAGGACCACTTTTACGTGCTGATGATTTAATGGAAGGGAAATTACATTCCAAAAATGGAAGGTGACCACTAAATGAATGAGGAAGTGAGCTGAAGATAAGCAGAGAATAATAAAGCAGAATGAGGATGGAAGAGGTGGTGGGAGGAGTGGAGGTAGTAATGGTGCTGATGCTGGTACTGGCGCCAAAGGCAGAGTGACAGCGATGGGCTCTTGCTGGTTTGGATGATTTTAGGTAGTGTGAATAGAATTAGCATCTCTATTCAAGATTGGAGCAGAGGAGTTAAAAAAAATTAAAAGACTTGGCCATGAGACTAACCAGAGAGGATGTGTTTCATGCAGAAAGAACCAGAAATTTAAAGTCCCTGAGCTCAGAACATGCTTAGTGAATCTAACAAGTGTATTTGTAGTTCTAGCTACACCAAAAACCTTGACAATGGCGCAGGAGGACTGAAGCAGGGCGAGCAAGAGGCAAAGTCAAGGTACCAAGACGGGGGCTTCATGAGACACAGACTGCGTGGGAACCTGAAGGAAATCAGAATGATCTGAGGATTACCTGGAATAGATGGGAAAGGACTGGAATGTTTTGAACAGAGGAGTAGCATACTAGAGTCCTGGTTTAAAGCAATGGTTCCCCACCTGTGGGTCATGACACGCTTGGCAAACCTTGAGCTCCAAAAAATTTACATTATGATGCAAAACGTTAGCAAAAATTAGAGTTATGAAGTAAACATGAAATATGAAAGAAAATAATGGTACAGTCACCACAGCATGAGAAACTGTGTTAAAGGGTCACAGCATCAGGAAGGTTGAGAACGACTTTTTAAAAGAAATGCAGGAGACTGCTGCATTGAGAAAGGACTACAGAGGAATAATAAAGGAACTCAAATTGGAGGTTACTGAAAAAATCTGAGCAAAACATAATGATGATGGGGAATAAAAGAATGTGCTGGGTAGAATGTAAGAACTTGCCGTATTCCTGAAAGAGGTAAAAAGAAAACTCAAGGACTATTTCAATAAACTTCCCCTTATGAAAATAAGAAAGATTGTAAAATACACAGGCTTAGAACATTCTTCAGTCTTTCCAATATCTAAACTGATGTGTTCAAATCTTTTCCTATTGTTTCAAGTCCGTGTACCAACACAATTTATTGCACCCTTCTACCTTTGGGATGCCAAGTTTGTGGATTTTTCACGCTTTCCCCATCTTTTTCATGGGTGAGAAGTCAGCATAGACAGATTTATTCTTCAGAGGCCCCGCGAAAAGAGGAAAAATTTTGTCACTGCTGTCAAACATAGTACAAGAGATCAGCAGAGAACTACCTTCCCCTATAAATTAGGCCCAGGGACAAGGAGATGCCTCAATAGGTAAAGGTGCTGGCCACCAAGCTTGATGACCCAAGTTCTGTCTCCAGAACCCATATGGTGACTTATGTGATCTGTCCTCTGACCTCCACAGGTATGCCAAGACCTATATGTCCCACTCACAAATACACAACAGAAAAGCGATTTTAAAAAGAATTAATCCCGAGAGAAATCCATTTGTTTAGTATGAAACACTTTATAAAGAACTTACGTAAATTCCCCAGGGATAGCAGCTATGGCCAACGACCCAAGAGTCACAATCTGAACATCAACAATATCTGGGTGCCAAGGATGAGGTTTCGTCAGCTGAGACCCAATACAAGAAAATGACATTAGGTATAAATTAACCTTTCCATTGTCAACAGTCATACAAGTGTCTTAAACAGTTTCACATGTTTGAAGCTAGTTTTTTTTTTCTCACCACATCCATAGGATTCATTTCTAGCTATGATGTAACATTAAACATATCATGTGCATGTTTATGTCCTGGCTGTAGTGTGTGAATCTCAAATGCAAGCTCCCTTGGTAAGTTCCAGGTGCTAAAGCATTTGAAGGAGCTTTGGTGGGCTCCTCAGTCTGTACAGGATAAATGACAGTCTCCTCAATGTATATAGAAAACCATCTGTAATAGTTTATTGCAATCATTTCTATTTTTACCCTGGCATTGTTTTAAGTTGAAAACTCCCAAGCCTGGCTTTATCTTCCAAGGTTCCTTCAAGAGAATCTATACTTTTCCATACTCTGACTAATGGAAACTGTCTCTCCATTCCTTCCTTCCCTCTTTCTCCTACCCTAACAATTTTAATAGGATACTGGAAGGGTCTACTTTATAAATACTTAACACTCCAACAATCATGCTTCTATGAATAGTGGGATGAATTTTTAACACTGCAAATGTAAAAAAATACATTCTGAAGTAGTGTTAAAAGAAAAATACTTTAGCTGGACAATGGTAGTGTATGACTTTAATCCTAGCACTTGGGAGACAAGAGGTAGGTGGATCTCTGAGTTTTAAGCCAGCCTGTACTGAGTTCTGGAATAAGTTCCAGGACAGCTAGGGCTACATAAACAAATCCTGTCTTGAAAAGCAACCAAAAATTTACTTTAAATACTGATGTTGTCAAATAAGCAGAAGGAATTGAGTTGGATCTGCAGCATTCACATAAAGAGAGGCATGGTGGTGTGGCATGTACTTAGAACCCTAGCATTGGGAGGTGGAGACAGGGGGATCCCTGGGGCTTGCTGGTCAACCAGTCTAGCCTAATTGATGAGCCCCAGTTCCCAGTGAGAGTCCATGTCTCAATATATAAGGTTAGTAGTACAGAGTAAAAGCATCTGAGATTACCACTGTCTCCACATACATCTACACACACACACACACACACACACACACACACACACACGTGAAAGTACACATATACATTCAAAGAAAATAAATGTATATGTAAATAAAATGTTAATACTAAACATTTATGTGGGGTCTGGCTAACCAAGAAGACTCTGCAGGTAAAGTGTTAGCCACATAACTCTGAGTTTGATCTTCAGGACCCATGTGCAAAAAGAGATCTGCACAAAAGTGTCCTCTGCCCTTTGCAAACATTCCCCCACATATATTACATATTCATGAGATGATAATAATAAATATGTAATCATAATTATAAATTATTTAAGAATATCTAAATAAGCTCTTTCATGTCAGTAGACATTGACCATTTATTATCTGACCATTATTATAATAACCACTTATTATAGCTCAGACACCACAAAGCATAATATTCTGACTCCATTATAACAAGCAAATGCCTCACCTCTCCAGTGTGAAGTAGGATTGGCTTGGGTTTATGGCATTCTATGATTTCTTCAGATGGTTTTCCCAAGAGCTGGTCCCGAATTGTGTCCCAAAATAGATCCCCTTCTGTTGTTCCTATTAGGATTGATATGATTAATAAGATCCCTGTGCCAGCTCTCTGTGGGTGCCATGATTTAGATAGTATTACACACAATCATTTTAGACATATCAAATATTTTGTTAAGGTCACCTCTCAATGGCTTCAACAATTTGAGCAATAAAAGGAGAAGTGTTTTCTGCATGTCAAAAAATAATGGCCCTTAATTAGATTGTCACTTTTATAAAAGATAATAGAATACATTTTGTGTGACAATCTCAATGTTTGGTTTATATTAACCTAACTCATTTATGTCATAAACAAAGACAGTTTTATAATCCACATATTTGTGAACTGCATCATCTTTTTCTCATTTTAAAAATTAACAATGATGACTTCAACATGTAATACCAGCTGTCTGGCATGTAGACTAAAATAGTAAAACTTTTGGAATTACAGGGTAAGCCTTAATGACGATGCATGGTTCTTGGGTGTAATGGCAAGCCACTAGTCACAAAAAGGAAACTGATCTAAACATTTTTGTCTCAAAGAAAATAATCATAAAATTGTGAGGACAGCCTATCAAATTAGGGAAATTTTTTCAAATAATTTATCTGATGAGGGATTTGTATACAAAAATATATTTTAGAAAACCTAATAACTCAATAGTTACAACCAAAACCCCAAACTTAAGGAAAAGTATATAAACAAACACTTCTCAAAAAATATAGATGATGGCCAATAATCACACAAAAAGACCTATGACATTATCAAGGAGATGCAAATCTAAAACACAATAAGAGACATCATTCCACACACATGCTGACTAGAATCATCATGCTAGATAACAAGTATTGACGGCGATGTGGAAAAGCTGAATGGCTATATTGAGGGCCCAGACACAAAACAACATAGCTATTCTAGAGCTGATATGATAGGGCTTCAGATGTTAAGACACAGTTAGTATTTGACCAACAAGCTCTCCTCTAGATACACACCCAAGAAGAAAATTGCAAACACAGACCCACCCAAGCCCTTGGACATATGTACTAAGGACCTCATAATTCATAATGTATTTTTTAAAAGTGGAGCAACCCCAAGATCCATCAACTAAGAAATTGGCAAGTAACATCTGGTATACTGATACCATGAACTAATTCAGCCATAAAAAAAAAGAACGGTGTGCTTCCACATCTATATTTCCATGTACCTTAAAAGCACAACGCTACATAAAAGATGCAACAAAAAATCCAGATATTGTGTGTTTCCATTCATATGAAATATCTAAAGTAGAAAAATGTAAAGATGGGAGGCTTATTGGTTGCTTATAGAGTGGCAGAGATGTGGCAGCTAACTTATTCAGATTTCCTGCTGGAGTGATGGAAATTCCAAAGTTGACTATGGGAAGAGTGTATGCCTGCCATATATTAAAATCCATCAGATATACTTTAAATGGCTGACTTATATGGCTTGTCAATTATTTCTCAGTAGATAACTGTTATTGTTGAGTTATAGGAGGTTTTCTAAAGTATATTTTCTGTACAATTCCCTTAAACTATTTGAAAACATTTTCTCTCATTCTCATGGTTGTTGGTGGTGTTTTTTTTCACTTTCTTCATTATAGTCTTGGCACACTGCCATCACAAGGAAATCATGACTGCCTAAAGCACTGGATAAGCTGGGGTCAGGGAGATGGTTCAGTGAGTGAAGTCCTTGCTTCCAAAGGGTGAAGATCTGAGTTCAAATACACATACGCGCGCACACACACACACACACACACACACACACACACACACACTAAATGCATTACCAAGGTTCATCAATATACTAAATGCCAAGAGAATTTGTTTCTGCTTCTATTTGCATTAACAAAGCTAAGGGGTAAAAGACACCTATCCCTGGGGAATCGAGACATCACAGCCAAACTTGGCCAGACCGAAGCCTCCTGAGTCAGACACGGGAGTCGTAAACACACTGACCACAGTTAAGCTTCATTAGGAAACAGAAGCCTGATGCCTCCGAACCTGGAAGCACGCATTCCATCCATCCTCCCTCTCACCCTGTGTAATATTGAGGCCCGAAACTCCGTCAATTGTGCCTGCCGCAAAACTGTAGCCCAGGGCAGGTTTACATGTCTTCGCCTGAAACGAGGTTCGGAAAACAAAAACAAAGACACAGAAGGTCAGCAGTAGGTAACGATGGGCTGTGCTCTGCCCATGTAAGACGGTCAGGGCCCTCTGTCATACTCACTACATGTGTGGCATTGATCTGCACGCTCACATCGGTCATGTTCACCCATTGGTGAGCTGCAAACACTGGTCCAGTCACCTCCTGGGACGCAGAATCGTGCAGCTCCTAGAAAACCCATATAAACTCACTGTCATGAGGGGGAAAAACTGGAGCGAAACGAACACTAACACAGGCACCTAGCACTTTCTGCACAGACACCTTCCTCTTATTCAATGCTTGAGAGCATCCTCAGCCCCTTTCCCACACCCCCCCCCATAGTTCTCTCATCGTTTCCAGGACTTCCCAGAACCTGAAACCTCCAGGAATGTGGACCTGCATCTATTCATCTCAAATAAGAACTTAACATGAAGCAGATCATGACGTAAACGCTCCAATCTCACACTCACTGGAATGCCAGGCTGCCAGCAGGCAGACTTGGCATAAAACGTCCTCTTAGGACCCCTGAGCTCTCCAAAGACAGGAGCCAGGAAGTGGCTCAAAGACACTGTGTCCCTCAAATATCAGCTAGTCTTTGGCATTCTTGTATTTTTTTTATAGAATCAAGTGGTATTTTTCCAAAAGTACAAGAAATGTAAGTTTAATAAGCATTTGTGCTTATTCGACTGTGTCATACAATAAAGGAAAATCCTAATTCAGCACAAGGACGCTGGCCTGACACCTAGGCCACTTCCATAGCAGCCACCTGTGTGTGGCCTTTTAAGATAAGTGACTGGAGTCCCAGCTGCAGCCCGCCTCCCCTGATGAGCAGGGAGGTTGTGCCTCCCTGAAAAGAGAGCCCAGAATCTCTCTGCTCTGAGTCTTTCTGCTCTCAGGCCAAGGACAGAAACAAAATTTCTGACACCAAAGTGTGTCACAGGCATATCCTAAGAAGAATCTGTTCATTTAGCATAATCCACTGATAAGTCCACAGTAAATAAAAAGAAAGCGCAGTAATTAGTTTGCCTGTGGTTATAGATTTTATGTTTGATGTTTTTGAAAGGCACTTTTGTTCTTCTTAATTGCTTCTGAAACATTTTAGAACTCAGAAGAAATTATCTATTTAAACACAAGTAAGGAGTGTAGATGTGTAGACACACACACACACAAGCATATGGGTAAGCCATGAAAATAAGGGCATTTAACACTATCATAGACACAGCAGTTAGAAGCCATTTCCCTTCAGATTCTACTCTGTAGAAGCAGATACAAAAATGGGGACAGAATAGAAGACAAAATTTAGCACATCACTGGGGATATGGCTCTGTCCATAATGTGTCTGTCACACAAGCATGGAGGTCTCAGTTCCATTCCCAGTTCCTGCGCAAAACTGGGTAGAGGAGGCACACTTCTAGAACCCCAGTAGGGTAGAGAGGCACACTCTTAGAACCCCAGTAGAGTAGAGAGGCACTACTCTAGAACACCAGTACGGTAGAGAAGCATACCTCTAGAGCCCCAGTAGGGTAGAGAGGCATACTTCTAGAGCCCCAGTAGGGTAGAGAGGCCCACTTCTAGAACCCCAGTAAGTAGAGAGGCACACTCTTAGAAACCCAGTAGGGTAGAGAGGTACACTTCTAGAACCCCAGCAGGGTAGAGAGGCAAGCTTCTAGAATCCCAGTAAGGTGAAGAAACAAGCTTCTAGAACCCAAGTACTATGGAGATAGTGGCAGGATTCCTATGGATTGTTGGCCAGTCAGTCTAGCCAATTAGTAAGTTCCAAGTTCAATGAGACATCTGAGACATCTCCTCTCAAATAACAAGATAGAGAGCAATTCAGCAAGACTCCCAACCCCAACCTTGGGTCTCCACATACATGTATACACACGTACGCATGTACATGCACCCCACACACAAAAGCACATACCTATACATACATCCATCACACACATGAAAAAAAATTAGGAAGGTGGAATCATTCATAGCAATCCCATTGAAAGCCAGATTCTCCCTTCAACACAAGGGAGAGAAGAGATGTGACCTTTGCCCTTTCAGAGAAGTATACAAATAAATGGGAATTCGTGGTGCCAGAGATGCTCAGCTCAGCTTTGTCACTGAAGGCCAAGTTCAGAAGTGGTCAGGTGCCTTTAGCCAGGCAATGACTGGAGAGGTTTCTGAGAATCCTCAAGAGACCACATTAACCGAGCACTTTACAATCTATCTGCCTCCTCAGTCGGAACTGTGCGCTCAGGCTTTCTAACATCTTAAAATAGAATATTTTCCTGCCTGCTTGGTTTTAAATGCACTAGGAAGTCTGACCAGATGAGACAGAGTCCTGTGTGGCTCCCAAGGGCAACCTCCCAAACCCAAGTCTTTCGGACTTCCTGGCCAGGCTGAGCTCTTGCAATTACGGACTTCCTAATAAATGATGTCTGTGGGTTTTAAAGAGCAACACGAAACAAAGATGCAAAGCACTGGGCTCGTGCCTACCTTGGCTCTCTGGTAGATGGCCCGTCCTATAATCTGTGCGCTGTCAAACATATCTTGCCCAGGTCCACTGGCCATGCACATGCTAGGCTGCAGCAAAATGAGACAATATGATCCATAGTGCAATGACACATGGCTTTAAGAACTGGAAAATTACAACTGAATCCAACCAACTATGTGTGCTAAGTCAATTCTAGCTTTTCTCTTAAGACATTTTCTCCATTTACGGGCTAGGGCAAACAGTATCATGCATGCATTTGTAGCAGGGAGTGCTTTTAGAATGCATCTATTCCAGGCACTTCCTTCTAAAATTAGAAAACAGAGCTTTGGCTTGGTTGAGAAATTTGCTGGACATTACACAAGGAGCTAACTCTGAACTGGGACTGGAAGGTAGGTGTTACCCTCTGTGGCTGCCTTCTTACTTGCTCATGTTTGTCTGGGACTCTCGCTCTGACTGTCTTACAGGGAAACTCATTCGGATTACATTAGAACAGTTAGCAATCCTGGAAGGAAAAGGAACAACTCCAGCTTTATGTCCAGTTTCCAAGAGCAGAAAAGCCAAGGTTGACCAAATACTTAAATACAATGAATGTCACAAAAGCATACGGAAAGAAACTACAGGTGAATAAATGCTACCGTGTGAGAAATAAAAATGACTTAAAAATCATAAGAAAACAGTCTTAGTAAATTTGACACCTTAAACATTTTAAAGATCTATATAGGAGGGACAACGTAATAAGGCTGAGAATCAATAGACTAAGGAATTTTCATACTATTGTGACAAATATTTTAAGAATTAATGTATTAGGGACCTTAAGATTCTTCATAGAGAAAAACATACTGCTTTTACCTATGCGAAAGAGATGAACTCATTACACTCATTTCTTACACGTCTTTGCTTGCTCTAACACTATCCATGACAGCTCCTATCAGCGGACAACTAGCATGCGTACACGGTAGAAGGCTTCTCAGCAATGAAAGGGGGTGGAATCCCTTCACTTGCAGCAATATTCATGAAACTGGAAGTCTTCTGTTCAGTGAAATAACCCAGGCACACAAAATCAAACACCACGTACTCTCATTCACTTGTAAAAGCTAGAAAGTTGATCGCAGGCAAGAATGGGATGGAAAAGGAGTCAATAGAGACCGGGAAAGGCGGAGAGGAAAGGGGCGGAGAAAGTCAGATAAGGGCATCAAAACAATGCTGGACAGAATTTGTTCTGGGTTTCTCTAGCAGAGTACGGCAACAACTGTTGGCAATAATGCATGCTATATTCAAAATAACGAGAAAGGTGCAAAATGCCCAACATGTAAAAACGATTAATGTCTGAAGAGGTGGGTATGCATATTATCCTAACATCATTAGGCAGATTAACAAATCACTGTGATATAAACTTGTCCAAGTACTGCATCTAAACTTGAAGAATAAAAGGAAAAGAATGTCCTAAGTAATGTCCTTTGATTAGTCATGCCTCTTATTTGCAATCAAAAGCATCATAATGCATGTACCATGAATTACAGACAGAAGATGTAATTTATATTCTATCTCTCTATCTATCTCTCATGTGTGTGTAAATGGCCATTCAACATTAGAACATGTTCAACTTCATGAATAATGAAATGGAGACTTAACCTACAGCTAGTTCTTTGAATATTGTACCATCGAGAAATCTAAGAGTGATATACTTGGCTTAAATGAAGGTCGGGACAATAGTCACTTACACACAGGTGGGTGGAAAATCCACCGAGAGGGGAGACAGGTAGGCATGGGTATCATGCATTAGCTGTGTTCTCTCTTCAACAGAAAATTTTAAAGTATGTCCTGAGTTGGGACACCTATACCTGCGCAGATGAGTTTGAGGTCAGTGATCAGGCATGCTTACAAGAAGAAAGAGAAGAGAGAGGAAAAGAAAAACAGAAAAGTAAAGACTGAACTAACTAAATTATGGCACTTAAAAGTGAGTATACAAAAAGTACTTTAGTTGTGGCTTAGAGCATGTTTGCTGGAAATAAAAAAACACATCCCAGAAGAGTGTGGAAGTGCAAACCCACATAAATGCCGTTGTGCCAGTATACGTGGTGCAGAAAGCAAATGCTGCCTACAGGATTTCTTGGAATGAGGGAAGTCAAAAAAACATAACTGGAAAGTAACAGATTTTAGAAGGAATGAGAGTCTTCTCGTGGTTTTTCTTATTATTAAAGGAAAGTTCATTGTAGGAAAACAAGAAAACACATCGACAGGAAAATGCCATAAGAGCATCAAAAGAAGAATCACCAACGATTAAAGATGTGTCACCTTTTCTTTTACTTTAACATTCATCTTGAAAAATTGCTATTATGGTGAATATGCAATATTGAATTCAAATCTGTTACCCCACAAGCTTTCCCCCACACTCTCCAGTTTCCCAATATTTGATAAATTACTGCATAATATTATGCTGCAGGTGAGTATGATTTATTTAACTATTTCATCTATGAATTATGGAGTTTAATAAATAATCTTAAATGTATGACAAATTAATTGTGTGAAAAATGTGCAAATGAAGAAAAGGGGAAACTTTGTAGCTAAAAACAATAACATGCACACAGTGTAACTGTTAGCCCATGTTGCTCCTTGAGTACGGTTGAAGGGCAGAAACACAGTGTAACCAAACTGGCAACATGAAGTGGTGGTGCTTGCTGTCCTAGTTACTTTCTATTGCCCTGCTAAAACACCATGACCAAGGCAAGGTAGAAAAGAGTTTGACTGGGTTCACAGTCACTTTGGGGGAGTTAAGGCACAAAGATAGGTGGGTGGAACAGTGGCTGAGAGCTCACATCTTAATGCACAAGAAGGAGCAAAGGAGAATAAGGAAATGGCATGTGCCTTTTGAAACCTTAAAGCCCACCTTTAGCGACAAACCTCCAAAGCCACACCCACTAATCCTTCCCACACAGATCTACCAATTGGGAACCGAATATTCAAACATATGAGCCTATGGATACAATTCACATTGAACCACTACACTGAAGGACTTTTAATTTTTACTACTTTGTGAATCGGTGTTATTTGATGTTTTATAGAAAGACCATTTTTTTAATTTTAAAGAGAAAAAAAAGAAAATCTATTTTTAAAAAACACTACAGAAGTATCATAGCAGGAAGTTTGGGTACAAGCTTGAAATCTCAGATTTACAAGGCAAAATGTTTTAAGCTGTCCAGGTTCGGGTCAGTACACATTACCCTCTAAGTTTGACATCACAGTGGAAAACTCAGACAACCCATTTAAAATTTAGAGGAGTTGGTAAATGCTTCAGAGCACAGCAGAGACTGGAGACCAATGGGCCAGCGTGTATTTGGAAACAACACATTTGCATGTCATTGATGAATATTCAAACATGAAGTACATGCCCTTACTACCTACCCCGCCGACGGGACAGGTGCTTTTCTCGTTGTCACAAGACTCTCCTGTGTTGGTGCAATGTGGACCAAGGATGTTGGGGGACACGTCTCCGAGATTTGATGAAGCAAAGCCTGCTACGAATGGTCCCTGCCAAAATGAATGCACATTATCTCTTATTTTGTTTCTTTAGTAATGACTTCCATTAAAAACACAAACACTCAATCTACTCAAAACTTCTGTATGAACACACGTGTGTGGAAAAATGCAGAGGTCAAACCCAGGTATCTTTCCTCAGAAGCTCTTCCTCATTCCGTTGTTTGTTTTGGAGGCACAGCCTCTCAGGAACTGTCCATCTGCTGATTAGGCAATGCTGGCTGGCCAGTGAACTCCAGGATCTGCCCATCATTGCCTCTTCTACACTAAGATTATAAGCATGCCCAAATTTTGGCTTGAATGCTAGGTACTGAACTATCTCTCCAGCCCTCAAACATAATCATGTACAGACAATAAAAGGATAAACAATATTCTGAGAATTTTTTATTCTATTTTCCGAACAAAATTTCTTTTATTGGATTTATTTTTATTTTATTTTCTAATTTTTATTTTCTGAAAGGGCTCATGTTTTGATCCTATTACTGAAAATAATCCGATTATTGACAAAGTTTTTGAAGCAGCCTTTCAAAGGCATGCCTCCCTCTAATACACAATTTGACAAGAAACGCAGACTACACCAAGTGACAAGATGTGGACTCATCTATCTAGTGTTTAGGACTTTACCTGAAACCCAGAAGTCTATATGCTCTTGACAATCACCACCTAGAACTGGCACCCTGTGAGCTCCTCCTTTCTTCAACCAGATTAGAGACAGACAGGGCATCAGTCTGGACCCACCTCATCCACCATTTCCAATCAACATCTTCAGTTTTCTTAGAGAAAGACATAAATCTATGGCCTTTTTAAGTATAAAAAAGAACCCCTTCCCCCAGATTGCATGGTAGTACACACTTGGAATCCTGACAGCTCAGAGGCTAAAGACAGAAGATCATAAATTCAAGGTTAGCCTAGACTACATAGCAAGGCCTTTTCAAAAACAGAAAAAAAAAGTGGGGGGAAGGGATGAATGGGAGGAAGAAAGAAAGGGATGGGAAAAGGTATGGGAGCAGGAAGAAAAAAAATGGGAAAATAAGGCAAAATCAATGCTAACTAAAAAGGAGAAAGAGTTTTGTCTAAAAAGAAGCTAAAAGATCAGTTTTTAAAATGAGGTTGCTATCTATATAATAGAACCGTCATCGTCCACTATGGCCTTCGATTCTTATCTTTATTCATCTACATCTGGTGCATGCATCCAACGGCCAAGCAGAGCATTGTCTCTCCACCATTGTCTGCCTGTAGACACTAGTTACCCGTAGCTTCAGAGGTTCCTGCCTTAAGTCAATTGGCTTGCTGGTTTCGTATCTCATTATTGGATGAGTTTCAGGGTCACAGGTGTCTAGGGTTTCTGCTGGCTTAGATTTATTTTTAATGTGTTGGTATTTTGCCGGCATGTCTGTTCATGTACCATGTGCATGCCGGTGCCTGTGGAGACCAGACGCTGATGCTGAATTGCCTGAGACTGGAGCTACACACAGCTGTGAGCTGCAATGTCGGTGCTGGGGACGGAGTCGGGTTCCTCTGGGAAATCAACAATGCTCTTAACTGATGAGGCACCTCCCCAGGTCCTTGGGTTTTGTTGGATAAATAAGGTCCTTGGAAGGAATGTTTTCTCTAGTAAAACCCAGACTCAATAAAAACCGTTCATGGTTTTATACTATCAAGAAGGTGCACGAGACTCTCCTAGCACCAAGGATGAAAGTTAGTGTCAGCAAAGTGAATTGTATTACTAGCTTGTCCACAGACTATTACAGGCTACAAACATACAAATCTGATTCTTTCTTATATAATTGGTTGTAAATTTATGAAGCCATCAAATAAGAGAGATCTACTACCAAGAACAAATGGTTCCTTGATTATTTGAAGCATTTCTTTCCACAATGGGAGAAAATAGATAGACAGACAAGTAGACATCTCTTTGTGTGTTGGGCGGGGGGACAGGTAAAGCACTTCCCATACAGGCCAGAAGAGAGGTCAAATCTCCTGAAACTGGAGTCGTAGGTGGTTGTGAGGCTCCTGATATGGGTGCTAGGAATCAAGTCCCGTCCTCTGTAAGAGTAGCAAATACTCTTAACAATGAGTCATTTCACAAGGCCAGTGAATTCTTTCTCTCCACGAGAGCACTTTCTTCTTGACATTTGAATCAAGCTGAAGATTTCAGGCATGTTGATTCTCACCTGTCCAGGTAGATAGCCTCTGTTCTTCTCTTGCTCGAACAGGTAGGCTGCATAGCCCATATTGTCGCTGTTCACAAGGTGGTTGCTATTGTTCATGCTGACGGGGTGGATGGCAAACCAGCTAAAAAGACCAGAGAGTTCCAAGTTAATCAAGAGAGCCCAAGGAGTAGGACAAAAGGTGATGTCTTCTCTCAAAGGTTTAAGTCTTTTCCAGCAAGTAAAAGCACTTTATGAGACTGACCCGCTACCTATTGCCCCAGGGAAGCGCATTAAAGTGTCTTAAATTCTAAGTAGCCTACATTCAGATTCTTTCACTGTTGGTCAGATAAAATTGCCAATAATATGCCCAAGAGTTCTGATCATTCACATTAGAAAACTACAGGACTTCATTTTCATGAATATTATATCACCATTATCTTCATAAAAGCTTTAACAACTTCCAAGGGTGGTCAGTTACTAGAGAATAGTTCAAATAATTGGATAGACATAGACTTTGTCCTTCAGGACAGACACAAAGATGATAACTATCCCCATTAACCCAATCCAATTCAGTAGACTCTTAGTGACAGTTAGCAGCATGCCACGCCTGGAATAAATGGAGGTTTCTCTTAGAATCTCACAGAAGACAGAGATGTGAACAAAACACCCTTAATATGACATGACAAATGATATAAAAAAGCCTCTCAGACACAGATGACTAGCAATTAATTTGAAGGGCAGCACAGAGCTAGAAACGGCAGAGGAAGTGCATGAAGGCCTAAGAGAAGATGTTATGCATAATTCAGCATGTCCTTATGCATAGTAGTACCTTGTTTAAATATAGATCCATGCACTTTACAAGCTAATTACACATCTGTTACTTTATTTCACAATGCTGGCCCGCCGTTCACCTCCATCTGCACTGGTGACACAGAGAAGCAAAATGATGGCCTGTATGTCACAGAAGACTGGTGTCCTCTGACTGCTTGTCTGGAAGCCATCACAAATCAGACCTTCGCACAGGGGAAAGAAGCTGGTGCTGTGATTTGGTTGTGGAATTTCTCCCACCGAGTCTTGTGTCCAAAAACTTCGTCCCTAACTGATGGTACTGTTCCGAGAGAGAACTGAACTCTTTGGCTATGGAGCCTAGCTCACCGACGCAGGATTGTAGGCACCTGGTTTGAAGTCGTTAACTTGTGCTTTGCCGTGAAATGAAGCCACAGCTGGCCCCTGTTACCCACTCTGTGGCAATTTCCCTGACAAACTATGAGCAAACCCCATCATTCCCAAAGTTCTTTTCGGGCATGTTGTCACCGTGGTAGGGAAAGCTACTTATGGGAAATGCCTGTGGAATGCGGGAGCAGAAAAGCGGCTGAACCAAAAAGAGAAATGTTGATTCATGGAGTCTCAGGTTAATTTAGGAGTTTTCAAACTCCTGAGGAGTCAATCCTATGCTGGGAAAAAGGTTTAAATGTTTAGCTTACATCAGTACCTAAGTGAAAATAGCACAAAAAAAAACGAAACATTTATTTAAAGACTCGGGTCGTTTTAGGACTTTGAGATCCACTTAAATTCTCCATTCTCATTGCGTAATAGTGGAAGCAGGGTTAGGAATGATGGCTTGAAGCTCGGTGTACGAGGCCAGCAGCTTATAAAGAGGTTGCTCTGATTGGTGCAATGTGGTGTGGCCTGGTGTGGATTACAAAGGATTGGGAGAGACTACTAGAGCTGAAAGCCTCCAACCAGCAGAAGCCCAATGGTGCTCTACGGGAGGGTGAGCCAATGTGGCCAGCTCTTTCACCACATATACAAATCTCTCTCTCTCTCTCTCTCTCTCTCTCTCTCTCTCTCTCTCTCTCTCTCTCTCTCTCTCTCTCTCTCTCCTTCTCTCTCTGTGTAAAATAGTATATAGTATTATTATGTAGATATAATAATCGTTATATAGTAATTGACTTTACAATTCTTCAGGTAGTAAATAGCACAGAAACAGAATTGTCACATATTAAGCATAATAAACAATACACATAGTCAAAAATACAGTCAATATATTGCTTTCATATTCTGATTTAAACAGATAGGAAATAGACTTTATTGGGCTGTCAATATAACTCAGTGGTAGAGCATTTACTTAGCATGTGCACGGCCCTAAACTATACAAAAAACACACATGCATGCACACAAATCAATTAAACAAACTCATACATTTCAAAACTTTATCCAATACAGACTGGTTATTAAACCCTTATAAGAAATTATTTTATTTTAATTTCAAGAATGAGATGTTAGAATTGGGCTGCTACCTTGTACAGCTCCCCCTTTTCAATCAATGGCATAGCCCTTTGGGGGCAGTGTCTGTGAGTCTGAGCTGGACATCTCACCCAAAGTGACTTTATATTAAGGGACGCACCACATCCTGTACCCCACCCCACCCCTACCTCCTGCCAGGGAATCTGAGAGACTGAGTACAGATCTGGCTGTGAACCCAGGAGAGCTATAGAAGGAGGCTCTTTCCTGTGGCACATGGGACTGATTCGCCTCAGAGATGCTCCCATCTCAGGCCCTGGCCAATCCTCCGAGTCCGACATGTTGCTGCATCTGTCTATCGATGACATCGATAACCTTTCTAATACACTCCCCGTTCCCTTGGTATCTCTTTCAGTGTCTCTTGAACCCTCACTACATCCAAAGACCTCACCACAGTGAGCTTTAGTTACCTATTTTTCTAAAAATAAGGTCTTTGCTGAATAGAAATGTACACTGAAATATTTATGAATGGAATATAAGCTTCCTGCTGTTGGCTGTAGAACAAACAAAAGGAGAGTGGAGAACGAAACAGAATGCCAGAATGTTGCCATTTATATCAAAGCTGATTGTCAATGCATGGAGATTGCCCTACTAGTGACCCTAATTAACTCTAAACTTTTCTAGTGTAGCTTTTTCCTTTCATTAAAAAATAATAATAATAATAGAGATCCTTCTGCTTAAGGTTTCCAATTAATTCCAAAAATTACTAAATACAATAAGTTTCTGGAGAAATCATCAGTCTGTAAAAGTAATTCTGTCCCTAAGGTGATTACTAGTAACTGTGCAAAGGTGTAGACACTGAAGACAGCCTAAGCTCACCCTCCAGAAGCCACCTTCCAGAGTCTATATCTGAAAAAACCCTACCTTGGTCTCTCCCTTCAACTCCCTTTTTATCCCTCCCCTCTTTCTCCCTCTTTCTGACCCCTGATTTCCATCTTCCTCTTAAAACACAAAATAAATTCAAATCAACTATTTCACTCTTAGATATATTTTGCTGTTTAAATATTTCATTTATTGGGTTTGGAAGAAAAAATATTGCTGATGTTCACAAAAGGCTCATGGTTTCTCAACCATAATCTATTGACAGTGAGGTGAGCCGGATTCAACCACTATACAATTGAAAAAAAATGCACAGAACAATTCTCTCAACGTTGACTGTTATTTCTCTCCATGTTCTAGGCAAAGGACTTCAAATACATCTTTAGTCAGATTATTTTTCAGAAGTAATGATCATTCCCCTTTTAAAATAATTAAACTAAGCCTCTGAGCGACACAGCAGCCTGACCAAGTTCACAGTCACGCCTCGAGGCAGTACTGTAAAGCCAGGTCCCCATTGTGGAACCCTGGCTCTTCCCCTCTATTCGTTCATTTGCTCATTAATACAAAACAGGGCATCATCTCGCCTTGAGAAAGGATGCAATGCATTAATTTACCTTCAAGGTAAAGAACTCATGAGAGAAGAAGTAGAGGAGATAGTGCCTGCAAAGGCTACAGATGTTTAAAGATGTTTTCGGAGAATGGACGGATGGCCAGGGGCCTGAGCAGAAGCGCCTGAGCAAAGAGGAGCAAGCCACTGGACAATGCATCCTGCCGATGTCAAGTCACTGCAGCACGAAATGTAACTGCTACTGTGCTAATTCCCATGGAACACACGTTTTGGTGTGTTACCATACCAAAGAAGACATAATTACACACACTAATGTCTGTGGGGAAATCAAATGCTGAGAATTTCTCCTGGTTAGACGACAAACTTAATCTATTTATTTCATCTACTTTACAGCTTAAAAATTCAATTGCTCACTTGCAATAACTACTCAAGATGTCACTTGAGCTACAGAAAAAGGGAGTACATCTTCCTGCTCTTTGAAAGGTATGCTTTGAAAGGTATGCTATGAAAATATTGGGTATGTCCCAATGTCTAAGGAACTATGATAGTGGTGAATATTGATAAACACATAGAGTCACAGGCACATTCATTTTAAAAGATTGTGGCTACAATACATTTTTTCTGTTTGAAGTAATATTCCTCAAAGCAAATTTCTAAAGAGTGGAGGAAAGACTTAGTTTCTCAGAAGGAGTTCAAATGAAGACCTAAAAGGATAAACATGCCCCTTATGACACTTTATGCACAAGGGTGATGTCATACCTCGCTGTAATAAAGGACCCAGAACTCTATTTCAAGTCAGTGCAAAACAATCAAGAAAGTAAGCCAAATCAGAGGCCATTTACACTACAAACGTTACTACAAAATTCCAGAGACTTAAAAACAGTACATGTCAATAGAATGTATAAATAAATAAGCAGCACAATAAGATTGACAAGTATAATGAAGGTTTTCTGCCTTATAAATAAGACATTGGAGGAGGAAGATTCCTAGAGCCAAGGATTGAATACAAAATATGGTGGGTTTTGTTTTTTGCTTTGAAAAAATTCTTAACTCTTCTAAAACAAATAGCAAGCCTACCACTGGTTCCATGCACAGCTCTGGGCCTAATAAATAAACATAATATGAACTATACCCTATGTAGGAGGTACAGGAATGCGGTCACTGGGAACACAACCCAGTGGCTGCTCAGTTCACTGAACCAGGTACCTCAGTCAGTCCAGAGGAAAAGGCTGGCTTGGTGATACACCTTGCAAGAGCCCCTGTGCTAGCTGTAGCCCCTACCCAGCTTAAATGTCCACAGGCAAGGAGATAGAATGGTGTTAGTACATTCAAAGGTGGTATTCACAGAGTCTAATGGGGACATGGGAACTCTTTGGGTGAACAATACAAAAAGCTATCATGGATTCATAATCAAAGTAAAGCTTAAGTCAGATCATGTCTGCTTAACATCAGCCCTAACTCTAATTGCTGACATTCATGAAGAGGAGAAAACAAAGTAAACAAACAACAAGGACCAAAAAGGGATGCCGAGAGCTGAAGAGAAAAGGCAACGTGAGGATGGAGTTGGTCTGAACGGTGTGCCCGCAGCATGAGGAAGCCAAGGGTTCAGGACAATCACTATAAGCTAAGAATAACACTGCACAGACTCTCCCTCAAAGAACAGCATTAACCCTGTCAATGCCTTGATTTTGGACTTCTGGTCTCTTGATGCATGAGAGGACAAACTGTTGTTATTTGAAACCCTTTCTATCTGTGAGTAACATCCCAGAGAAAGTAACACACAGCACACAAAGATATATAAGAATGGCTAAGACTACCAACTCCGAAGGGAAACACTAGTGACTTTCTGATGTGGGATTCCCCTCTGTATGCTGTGATTACCATTAATGAATAAAGAAAACTGGCTTGGCCTGATAGGGTAGAACAGAGCTAGGTGGGGAAAACTAAACTGAATGCTGGGAGAAAGGAGGAAGAGTTAGGAGGAAGCTATGTAGCCCCGCAGAACACAGATGCTGGAACTTTACCGGGTAAGCCACAGCCTCGTGGCGATACACAGATTAATAGAAATGGGTTAAATTAAGATATAAGAGTTAGCCAGTAAGAAGCTAGAGCTAATGGGCCAAGCAGTGTTTTAAATAATATGGTTTCTGTATGATTATTTCGGGGCTGAGCAATCGGGAACCAACTAGTGGTCTAATCACAACTTTCACCTATTTGAGCTTCAGCATTTAATATCTGTAAAAAAAGAGAAAAAAACCACAGCAGTAATATGTACCTCAAGCACTTGTCAGTTACAGGAACTAACGCAAGTAAAGTACTGAGCACCAAGCCTGGCCTAGAGTAAGAATGGAATATATATATGTGTGTGTGTGTGTGTGTGTGTGTGTGTGTGTGTGTGTGTTATATCATATATATGTGTGTGTTATATTATATATATATGTATGTATATGTATGTGTGCTCATTGTCATGGCATTGATGGGTCTGTTGATATTCTAACAAGGATGCTCATGAAGAAAGCATAAAATTCTGTAAGAATAAATATTCATGGTAGTAATAGTATTAATGCAACATTAAAATAAAAAAGCGGATGACTCACACATGCAGCCCATGCATGTTAAGCCAATAGATGAGCTTGAAATGATTAAATGAGGAAACTCTGCCCTCTAGCGGCAGAGATAAAATACTCATTAAATACCCATATGCATATCAATTTCCCACGCCCCCTCAAAGGGTGGGGCATGTGAACAGTTCTGATTTAATGACATGTTTGCAGATGGACTAACAAGTAACTAATCCTCTGGATTTCTACAAACCTTCACTATGTTAAGCTACTGGAGATTCATGTTCTGCCTGCTGTGGTATTTGGCATGAATCATTGTAATGAACACACCTGGGTCACCTCCCTTACAATCCTTCTTACCTCATCCCATTGGAAACTTTGGGGGAAAGAGAAGGAAAGAGGTCTGATTGAATTATACTGGAAGCATTATTCAGCCCATAATTTGACCCCAATGGAATCCGAATCTTTCTAAAAGGCTCAGATAGAGGAAAGACAGTGGTGTGCAGCCAAAGGAGGCTTTCTGGGTGGTCAGCATCCTCAGAGGAATGTCCCTATCCTTGTACCCAAGAAGAGATGAACGTTCTCAGCGATCCCTTTCCTCATTCGCAAAAAAGCCTGCTCAAGAAAGGCCTTTGCTGTAATGATATCGGCGAGATATTCTGGGTGGATTCCATGCAGTAATGACAAACAAAAGTCTATCTTTACAGTCTGACCAAGAAGTCAACAGTAGAAAAATAAGAAATTATCAACAACAGTGTTTTGTGAAAACTCAGCCTAACAAGGAAGTAAAAAAAAAAACTTCAAAGGAAACCAATAGCACTTTGATTTTCCTAAGTCTGTTTCTGGCAGGGCACGGTGCTGGATGATGTCATTAGGACTAGTCGGAGTCTGAGAGGGAACACTGCTCACCTTTACAGCAAGAGCATCAGGAAGGCAACACATACTTAAAGCTTTAAAGTTAAGTATTCCCTTGGCTCAGAGTCCCAACTTCAAGGAAGCAGCTGGAAGAATCTCTGCCAAATGCAGATTTGTGGAGGAATTGTTATGACAATGGCAAGTCAAGCATATTCCCACATAATGTGAAGTATACATTCGAATTGCAAGATACAATGGAGTGCATTATAGAGTACTATGAAACAAGTTTAAATGGTAATATGAAAATCATTAATACTGAAACATATCCATAAGGTATTGCTAAATAAAAAAATAAACAAAACTTTATATATGATAAAGTCCCACTTTATAAAGAATTTCTAGCATGTTTAGCAAAAGTTAAAATGACCATGTCATAAAATGTCCCTAGATGTTAATTCGGATCCTCAATATTAACAGATGACTTTTATTTATAAATTTTTCAATGAAGTTCACAATTTGAAAACTGTATGAATATGAAAGTCTTTTAAATAACAAGAAACTATGGCCATCACTGGGACAATGTCATTGTTAAAATCACAGGACCAGGCTAGAGAAGTACTTCTGGCTTATTAAAGGAGACTGGCACGGTCTTCTGAATCAAGAGACACTGTCACCCATGGTATCACTGAAAACTACGATCTGCCATGTAAAGGCGACTTTTAAAATCTTTTCTGATCCAAAAGCGAGAGATGGGACAGGAGCAAAGTAGCGAAGATAAGAAACAAATCACACCCAGTGGGAGACACACGAAAGCCCAGATGTAGAATGATGAGTTTCTGAAAACAGATTGAACCCAGGATGGAGACTGTCAAATATGAAACAAAAAATGGCCTGGAGGTGGTGGTGCAGGCCTTTAATCCCAGCACTTGGGAGGCAGAGGCAGGTGGAACTCTGTGAGTTCAAGGCCAACCTGGTCTATAAGAGCTAGTTCCAGGTCAGCCAAGGCTACACAGAGAAACCTTGTCTCAAAAATAAATAAATATACAACGTTTCCAAGCAGCACCCTCCTCAAAGCAAAGAACAAAGAAAGATTGAAGAAGTGATTTTTAAAAATGCATTGAGACCGTTCCCCTGCAAAGAGTTGAATTCGTTATATTTCATAAAACTGCACTGACTTTGAGTCAGAAAGCATTTAAGATAGGAAGAGAAGTGCCACAAAATCAAACAAGCAACCAAGAATTGGTCTGACTGTCTCAGTGTGAGAATGTAATGTCTTGATATTTTTCGTGCTATTTTGACGTTTTAGTGCTTTGTGGGGGGAAAGCGAGTGAGCACCACCCTCCCTGAGTGTTCTCTCATTCACACTTACTTATCTACAACTGTTTGTGTATGGGAAGATTAGCTCTTAACCACAGTGGGCTTCCAATGGGATAATTGTGTGGGTGATTTTATTTTTCCTGTCTACACGGCAACATTTTTCATGTTTTTTATTCACGAGCTGGAAAACAAAATTTGGATTAGAAAAAAACAATAGCCCCAGGGCTGGAGAGATGGTTCAGAGATTAAGAGCACAGGCTGTTCTTCCAGAGGACCTGGGTTCAATTCCCAGCAACCAGGGGGTGACTCACTAATATCTGTAATGAGATCTAGTGTCCTCTTCTGGCCTGCAGGCATACGTACAATCAGAACACCGAATACATAACTAATTAATAAAATGTCTTTAAAAAAAAACAAAAAGAAAGAAAGGAAAGGAAAGAAAAGAAAAGAAACAAGTAATAATTCCATAGATTTCTTCTGGTTAAGAACTTTCCAGGTACTCAACAATCAAACAAGTTCAAGGTCTTCTGCCAACTGGTTTTTATGGTTTTGTTTTCCAAAGCTGAGATACAGGAATGTTATCAGGCAAGGGTCATTACTTTGGCATCTGAAAGGCCTTATCAAGCACCTTTTCTTTCTGAGAAGAAGTACCAGATCTAGCAGGAGGCACACGGCCACTTCAACTTCCCTGGAGAAGAACAAAGCACCGATGGAAGGAAGATAGGGGCTGAGAGCCAGAGGTGGCTGTCAGAGCTACTCAGAGAGAGCAGGACAGGAAAGGCCCATAGGGACAGGGACCAGAGCCTCCCAATGCAGAGCTAATGCTGGTGGAGAAAACAAGGATGAGGTGAAATGGAGAAAAAAAAAAAAAGACAAGACGCAGACTGGTTAGTAAAATAAACCACAGTGGCACATGCCTGTGATTCCAGCACTGGGGAACCTGGGCTGGAACATCATACGTTTGCTGGAACATCATACGTTTGTGGACAGTGTTGCACCGTGGGGCCCTCTTTCAGTGTTTGATCAATGGTTTCTTGGAAAGTTGCTATTGAAATTTTAGCATTTGCCATTTGAGTGATGTCAAGTGAACAGGATGGGGGGGAAGTGGACAGGGTAGAAAAGAGGGAGCCCCTGAGAACAAACAGTCAGGCACAGTGACTTACACAGCCACAGTCCTAGAAGGCCATATATAATATTTACACAAACATACCGAGTCTCTGAGTCCTAGAAAGCCACATGGTTCGGGCATTTCCTCACAATGGACTTTGCTAGATAACTACACAAATTATTTCAAGGATTTTCACACATCAGTACCCTTATTGTTTCTAAAATGTTCCTTCAAAGGTCACCCTTCCCAGTCCCTTTTGGCAAGAACTGATGGATTAGCAAGATACAAAATAGAAGGCAAGAGAACAACTGCTCACAGGGAGGGAAGGGGGAAAGGGTGGGGGACTAGGAAAGAAAAGGGGTGGCATAGGGGAGGGGCTAGGGAAGAAATGGGGCTAAGGAAAAGAAGAGAGGGAGAGAGGGAGGGACAGAGGGAGAAAGGAAAGGAGGGAGGGAAGGAGGGAGGACTCTACTGCCCAAAGGGAAGGAGGACAAGCTTAAGCCTGCTCCTTTGCATTTTTCCTGAGGGAAGATGTCCAAGTTTTCTCAGCTGCCCCTCCCAGCCATGTTCAAAGGGACTTGTATGTCAAAAAGGGTTGGTCCTTTTCCTCTCCAGAACTGGCACTCCGGCTGTTTGCTCTGCCCTTGTAAGGCTGTCTCATTTGGTTTAGAAGAAAGAGACATGGTTTTCCTTTCTTCCCTCAGAGGCTCTGACATCAGGATTTCTGAACCCTCCAGCATATTTCCTGCCCCAACTGATGGAGAGATGTGACTTCCATAATCCATCAAGTGGATCCTATGTATGCCGCACAGCTTCTGCCTTACTTCATGGTTCAGAACACCTCAGACATGCTTCTCTGTCCGGAGGAAAATCACTTAGTGCTTTTGCTTGGTGGTGGGGGCAGAGACTAGGAAATAATGCTTCCATGGACCAGCCAGAGCAACGGAGGCTGACAGGTACAGAATATTATTGTGGGCCGTGTGGACCAGTTTGACTCCTACAATTTCATTTCCTTGCTCAAGTCCCCACTCTTCCTAACTCTTCAAGTCCCGGCTCCTGACCTCACAGTAAAAAAAAAAAAAAAAAAAAAAAAAAAAAAAAAAAAAAAAAAAAAGAATGAATGAACAATAATTCTCTTAGCCTTAACCCCAAATTTCTCCTGGCTTTGTTGCTCTTTTATTTTGGTTTTGTTTTTAGTTTGGCTTTTAGAGACAAGGTCTCAATATGTAGACTAGACTGGACTGGAACTTTGGACTGTTTTCCTGAGTGCTGAGATGAGCTGTATGCATCACCACACTGGGCAAGATAAAAAAATCTTTACTTTATATCTAATCTGTGACTGTCTCACACACCCTGCCCCTTTGTCCTCTGGTCTCTAGACACCAGATAGCCTATCGGTTGTGCATATGGAACAGTGCGTGCTTCTCCATGGATACTAAACATTTCTCTCACACCCCCTTTTCTCATTAATAATCAGTTTTCAGTTCCGCTGCTACTTCCTCAGGGAAATAGTCTCCGATCCTTCTGGCAGGGTCAAATTCCCTTAGGAAAGCCCCATCCTTATTCCTTTCTAAACATGTAAGCCAGTTAGCATTAATTATGCAATTCCTAGCATTTAGCCCAATCATTTTATCTGTATTTTATGCTACTTAAAGGCCTTCTGTTCCCATCAGTGGGCTGAAGGTCCTATGACAAGAGTGGCTATGTCTATCTTGGCTCATGTCTATCTTGTATCATTTTTAATATATTCAAAGGACAGTTATCACGAAGTGGCAAGAGGCAGGAACAGTTAGGTCAAAAAGAACATGGAGTAGCAGCAGAAACAAGGCAAGTTATTGCAGGATGTCAAGCATAGCAGATGGAGAAGCTTTGCTAAGATCTTGACAGTTGACTCTGGGACTTCCAGATCTGCAATATGGTGACTTAGAAAGCATCACAGAACATCTTGGTCCTAATACTAGGTGTTTCAATTGCCTTATACCATTGCTGGATGATTCAAAGCTAGTAGGAAGCAATCGTAAGAGACTTCAATCATTCGGACAAGAGCTAAATCGAAAGAGTAAAGGCGAGCCCCATGCCCATCAATTGTGGGCTATTCTGGAAAACTAATTAGAGGTGTAAGTTCTTGTGCCAATCTTCTCCTAAATAGTTCATACTAATGTACTCAACAACTTGAGCTTGAAGCTCAATTCCCTTCGTCACCCTGTCCTGGGCACACACTGTAACCCAACTCACTGTTTTTCAAGTCTTCCTGAGAAATCCTTAACTCCTTCCAAGTTCAGTTCAAGAAACGCTCTTGAAACAACTCAGTACCATATACCCCAATGCCTCACAGCATTAATGAACACAATACATTAATTCATTCATCATTCCTTACTGAACAACACTTGTGATCTTCTTTATCTTATGGTCCTTTGTCTATTTTATCTCCTATTGAGTCTATGAAAGGACTCACTTTAACCCATAGTAAGCTTGGGATAAGACAGTCACATAATGGATCTTTAAAGTCACAAAGCCAAGAACATGACAGCCCAGAGCAAGCCTATTATGCGTAAGACCCTGGACTCCGTCTCCATCCAGCACCATGAAAAACAAATCAAAACAACTTTACTTGATCTTTATATCATGAGACAGGTACATATATGCTGAGATTACCACTAAAATCCCTCACTTGAGTCATTTTTCTTTTGATTAATTTATAAGTAGTGTGCTTAGCACTTAGAGGCTAAGAACCATGCCCAAGTTCTTGTGGCTGAATCCATATGTGCTTGATGCCACTCATCAAGCATCTTTTTATTCTCCCTGTAATTATGAAAAGACACTCATATAGGGAGGGAGAAAGGAAGGGAAGGGAGCGAGGGAGGGAGGGAGAATGGGAAAGAAAGAGGATGGATTACCTGATAAGGCCCAAGTCTTCTCCATTCAAATCTACCATTTTCAAGACTACCATTTCCTTGTCCGTGTCTGAAGAATACCTGTCAGCCAAATAACGAAACTTGCTCAGTGTTTGTTAGAGACTGAACCTAAGCTCCTACCAACAACAGACGCAGACACAAAAACTAACAAAATAGGGGTGAGGGAGATGGCTCTGTGAATAAGGGCATTGGCCAGGCAAGCCTGAAGACTTGAGTTTCATCTCCAGAACTCATAAAAGGGAAGGAGAGAACCAGCTTCTAGAAGGCGTCTTCTGGCTACCTCATACATGCTGTGATATGAGTTCTCTCAACACACATATGCACGTGTGTGCATGCACGCACGCACACACACATGCGCACACACACATTAATCAAAATAAATAAATAAATTTTAATGCCTCTTCATGAACTCCAGAGTAAATAGCGGTCAGCCCTACACTGCAGCCATGATCTCATTCCTCAGCTAAGTTAGTAGTTTACAGTTATGATCAGTGGTAGAGGCAATAGATCAACTTAACTGAAGCTAAAATACATTTTTATACCATATGCATGGTATTATATAATGTGGATGTGTCTCTTACAAACAGAATTTTTGTTTGAAACATCTACTAATACCAATTTTCAACAGTATCTCTTCAGCAGGACACAGAGATTGCAAACAAAGGTCAGTCAAGACCTGAAACTCCAGAATTCTCCATCTTTTCAAGGGAAATCGGATTATAAAGTCTAAAAATAAGTAGCCTTGGCAACTAGACCAATGTAATCTGTCAAGCAGTCGAGGTAGAACTGAGATGTCACTGTAAGCTGCCACAGTACCCACGCATCTCTTCTCATCGCTCACAAGCCTGGCTCATCACTGTAAAAATACAGCCCTCGCGTCCGCTGGCTGCTCCGTTTAGTTACGACTGTGTCATATCTGGCTCTTTCTCTCAGATTCTCTCACCTGCCATGTTCAGCTCAGGGAGACTAAGATGATGCTTCTGGACAACACATATTAAAATAAAATGGAATAAGCACTGCTCCTTAAATAATGTGCTCTGCACATTGGAATCTCCATTTTATAGACGGAGAAACCAAGGCACAACAAAGGGGGTAAGAAGTCTCCAAAGGTGACACAGTAGAAAACAGTAACTCCCTGCAAGGTCACAGTCTCTCAAGCCTCTACGTGGTTTCCCAAGGACAACAATGTGCGGGGATGGTGAAAAAAATCCATGTCTGTCTCTACATTTATTTCTTGCTTCTTCTTGCCTGAGACAAACATGTTAAAGTTATCTTCTTTATTACTCTTCTGGGATCCCACTACACCCTAGAACTTACCAGCTCTGCCCTTAGATTTTGTTGTTGTTTAGTGAAAAACACACAGTTACACCGTCTGGATGATTCCCACTGACCTCGCTCTCTCTGATGGTGGGTTCTGAAGGTAAGAAGAGGGGCTTCGGTTGATCTGCACATTAGCAACGTTTCCTTTGTTGATAAAGATTTTGCCTGGTTTAAGATTTGTGTGTGCTATCTCAATGCTCTGAAAGTTCAGAAAATAAAGAAATAAAGGGTTATAAGTTCATGCATCTTTGTGGAGATGATGAGCAATGGCAACAGAAGACCTCGCCGACACCTCCATTGTTTCTAATGTGTCCCCAGTGTAGGGAAAGGCTGGAGACTCATGGGGCCAGCATCACTCTGGAGGGAAGGGAAATGTTGGGTAAGGATGCTCAGGACTTATAAGCCACACCCCACAAGAGTTCCATCTCTTGGGCTCTGTGGTCTGCTAGGTCATGAAAAGTTTGATAATTTTAGGGTCAAAATGGGAGACTTGACTTCTACCACTCTGGAACAAAATGTGTTATCATACAAGTATTCAATTTTCCGCTTGACCCCATCATCTTCTTTGCTTTCAATCATCTTGAACTGGGAGCCATGAAGGTACATTTTTATCGCAACTTAGTGTATATTAACTTACACACCCTAACACAAAAGTACACAAAACAAGTATACTCTCATAAGGTGTGTAGTATGTAGTTCCCAATCTACTCTACTGGGATCTTTTACAATTAATATTGCTTATAAGCTATGACATTTATTTTATAAACCTTTAACACATTACTAAACACAGTACAAAAATATTGTAATGAAAAGCCTGCCTTTGTCAGCTGAATCTCTGCATGTGGGGTTAATTTTGTGGAGAAAAGAGAGAGAGAGAGAGAGAGAGAGAGAGAGAGAGAGAGAACACTGACAAAAACCTCACACAAGAAATGATGATAAGCTAGAAGACAACTAGAGAGGAAGGAGTAAAGAGCCCAAGTCAGGAAAGGGAGAGGAATTGGTGGGGGGTTGCTGATAAAGGATGGGAGTAAGCAAAGGGAAGGAGACAAAAGGAACCTAATAGGGTCATGCAACAGTGAGCGTCAATCAGTGCCTGAAAAGCTACTTCTGAAGGATTAAGAAATGAACTGCTACAAGGACATTTCTTTCATTAATACGATGCCCAATGGCCATCAGGTAATCCTACCTTTTCGTTTTTGTTAATTCTGTGTACTAACTAACACAAACCACGACAATTCCTACGCTGTGTATCTTACAGAGAGTAGTATATGTTCTGCAGCAGGCTCTCTAGCCACAAGGGATGCCTGGACGACAAAATCCCGACTTGCTTAGCATGTGGACTTTCTGCATACTGGCCCCCACCCCACAGCGCCTCCTTTCCCTCCCTATAAAAACCCTGTCACAGCTGAGTCCCTTAGGTGTTCTCTCTCCTTTTCGGGGAGGAGATTATAGCATCCTCCTCTCCACTGATCTATCATTTCCTGAATATTAGTTTCTGAGCTGAAAAGAGACAGGTCTGCCTCAGGTGACACTGGGAAAGAGGAAGAAAGGTAGACACCTAAAGTGAACTCAGACCCCAGTCCTCCAGGGAATTTCTCTGCATCACACTAAACCAGTTCTGGAACATCCCTGCGAACAGTAAACTGCAGCTGGCAGGGAGCCCTCACCTACCTTCACAATGCCAGACACCAGGTATTGAAAGGTTCGGTTGCTGAAGCCTTCGCTGGCGAGTATATAGAGTGTGTACTGGAAATACCCTGCCGGACCTGAGTGTGTGTGGGTGCCGCTCAGGACAACGTTGTCTCTTCGATACAGGGAGCCATATTTACTCTGTAGTCTCTTCAGGACCTTGAACGAAAGCAAAACATAGAACTAAGAAGAATCCATGGCATCTCAGCAAGAAAGTAGGTTCTGAGGACCTCAGGCACAGGTCTGCCCCGCCCACCTCCTTTTCGAGCGGCCCCTCCTTCCACATTGCTCATCCTAGTAACAAGTGCAATGATGCCAGCAGATGCCAACATTTTGCAGGGGCCTGCCATGTTAGTATAGCATTGGCTAGACGTTTTATGTACATTATATTATTTAAAATATTCATAACAACCCCCAAAACAGTTATTATCAATCTCGTTTTTCAACTGAGAGCACTGATATACAAAAGTTAAATTTTCCACTAATCTAAGGAGTAGCAGAGATCAAACTCCAGGTCTAAGACTTTGAAACACAACTCTCATCTATTCCTCTCTCAAAATCTAGCATTTCTCACAGACAGAAATACACTGTTTTAACCTCGAAGGTGTTTTCTTATAATGAAAGAGAAAGCCAAAAATAATTATGTGCTGTTATGCCACACAGTGATGAACTCTGTGCAGGAACACATAGCAGAGTAAGGGAAATGGTGAGGAGTAAAGAGGGGTCTCCCTAAAGAGAGGCTCTGTCTGCCAGGTGTTTAAATGAAAGAAAAGGAGCTGCTTGTGCTGGGAAAAGCATCCCAGACTCTGTAAAGGCCTCACAGCCTCGCTTTGCAAGACAGAGAATCCTCTGTTCTTTGACACAGACTATTGCACTTGTTGGTCAACATTAAACCACCGCCTGCATGTGAGGTCACCCCAGGAATCTAGCGGCGGACTTGCATAGGAAGGAACTATCCTGTCAGCACTAACATGCGAGACACATGAGTGAGAAGCCCCCCATTCACAGCGTCTAAACACACAGACACCGACTGTAGCCAAACCAGCTGGGCACTGCTTTGAGCCACTAGGTTTCTGAATTTCCTTGTTTAGCAGTAGATAAAGGAACTTTAGCATATGTTCGCTATATTAGTCAGTCAAGGAACACACACATATGTATATGTAAATACACACACATGAAGAAAACACAGAAAAAATGGTAATACGAAGCTGAGAGCTAATCATGATTCTGTTTAATCACCTGCCACCTGACATTCCCTATTACTGTTACTTCTCAGTGGGACATCGTTACAATGACACCATAAAAGTGTCAATCACTGCCCCTTTGCCTCATCCAGCCTTAACAGGAAAGGAGGTGCCTAGTCTTGCTGCAACTTGATTTCCCATGGCTGGCTGATATACGTGGAAGGCCTGCACGGTTTTGGAAGGAGAGGGAGAAGGAAGGAATGGAGCAGAAGTTGGGGGTGGAGAAGGGGGCAGTGGGAAGGACTGGAAGGAGGGGGGGGGGGAGAACTGGTTGGGCCAGGGGGGAACAGTCATTATTGTTTAATTCATAATAAAAAGTTTTAAACAGAGAGAATAATAAACTTTTAAAAGTATTAATCACAAAGCAATGACTAGTGGTGCCTCTCAAGAACTAGTGCCATCCAGTTCCAGCACACCATTGGTCTAACAGGGGAGGAGTGTGTGCACTATGGTGCATTTAATCTGCAGAGATAACAATTTACTGTCTTCTTCATTAACTAAAGCCTTGCTCCCATTTGTGGTCATTAAGGGAAAATAGAAGACTATGTGAACTATTTTGCCTCATTAGCCTATCTATGCCCCCAAGGTTACCATATATGATGACTGCTTAAACATCAACTTGCCACAAATTAGAATTACCAGAATAGGGGGCTAGAGAGATGACTCAGTGGTTAAGAGCACCTGCTACTCTTGCAGAGGACCCTGGTTCCGTTCCCAGGACCCCCATGATTGCTCATAACAGTCTATAACTCCAGTTTCATGAGAGCTTGTGTCCTCTTCTGGCCTCTTTAGGTACTGTGCATATATGTTTCCATACATATTTGTTATAAAACAAATAAACCTAAAGAAGAAGAAATAATTACCGGAGAGAGCCTCAACCGAGGTATTGTCTTAATTGCCTTTATTTATATGGGAAGACCTACACCAAACGTGAGCAGGACCTTTGGGTAGCAGCCCAGACAAGGAAGTGTTTCCACCTTTTGCTCTCATTGCTGAATTAATCTACCCTGTTTGCTGTTGCTCCAGAGTCCTCTGTTGGTGTTAGAACCAGTGTTCCCAGGCTCCCATCACTGACTGAAGATCAGTAGTTCCTCCAGAACCTTACGGGACCTCAGTGCCAGATGGAGACTGTTGAGACACCCAGAAACTATCAGTCTCTCTAGTGTGAGTCAGTTATTGTGGAACTGCCTACTCCCTCTGCGGAGACTCCTTGCCTCAAGGGCCCGGTGATCACCAGGTTCTCAGCCCCTCGGTTGTAAGACAACTGTTGTTATGGTTTCAAAGGAAGGTGATTTAATAAAATGCATTTTTTAAAAAAAAATATTTTCCAATATATCAGTTCTTTTCCTCTAGAGAACCCTAACTATGCCGCATTCACATAAGCAATTCTGTGGAAAGAAAATGACAAGCTATAACTAGCAACCCTCTGACCAAGTAGCCTTCGGCTCCATCACAGCGAGTTTCTGTCTCTTTTGTTTGACTTTGACACTAGTACCAAGGCCTCATCCCTCCCCCATATTCCCCTAGTAACTACCACAGTCATTGAGAAAAAAAAATCTATCAGAAGGGAAGAGGATCAATGACTGAACCACCATGGAGCTGGATTAAAACCAAAGACCAGTGTTCTCACAGTTCTCCACTAGGACAAGAAAGTGGGGAAATACAGAGTGAAAGTCAAGTTTAACCCCCCTCCATTCATCTCATCCCTAATAAACCCTAACTTAGAATTAAACACATTTCTTCATGCTGAGTCAAGTCTGAGCTCTTAAGAAAGATAGTAATTCTGAATGTTGGACTGTTGAACAATGAACAGCTCACAGTCATCTCAAAGCACAGCCCCTGGTAGAGACTGAAGGGAAAGAACTGACTACTGACATGCTAGCCATGCCTGCAAGTAACTCTTACAGACAACCGTGGTCTGCTTTCAAGAAAGGAAGGCTGTGTTTGCCCAGAACAAAGCAGTTACAGTCCTGTCTACTGCTCACTTCTTTGTCTTCCCTTTCTATTCCATTCTGCTGCGAACACTCTTAGGAACACGAGCAGAAGAGGGAGAACGGCGTTCTGTCTCCCGGCCTGCCACACCCCTTACAGATTGTCCCTATCTTCATTCCACCCCGGAAATGTCTTCAGTCTTAGAGCCGAGAAAGAGACTTGACTAAATCCCTGCATCATAAATACGCTTAAGGCATGTACTTGGCTGTTTTTATTTTTCTCCTACCTTAGACCGGCTTGTGAAAACTAAGTGGGTTGTATAAAGACCTTCGCCCAGGCTTCAGATTGCAGGGGGAGTAAAAACAGAAAGCCTTTGTTAAACCAAGGCCACTATTGACCTAAGAGCATCTGGAATCCCACCCATCGGCTCCCTGCCTTCCTCTCTCCATCTCCAGAGTCTGTCTTTTGCTCAGGACTCTGCCAAAGATGCCAACCATAGGCATCTTGGTAATAAGCACAGCCTGTGGCATGGGGAGGCCTAAGTTTGGACCCGAGCTCTGACAATTACTCACCACATAACCTTGGATAAGTTATTTTATCCTCTGCAACTTGGTTTCTCTCTTTCTAATCCCATAATAATATCACCTCTCTCCAAGAGTTTGGAGGGTTGCTAATACCTATGGATTATTCTAAACAGTACCTAGCTTCCCATGATCACTAGGTTGCTGTTCCCTCTGTTGACATTAGAACCAGGGTTTCCAGGTTTCTGTCACTGACTGAGGACTAGTGGCTCTCCCAGAACTTTATAGGACTTCACTGACAGATTGAGGCTGCTTAGACGCCCAGAAACTACCAAGTTCCCAGTCTCTCAGGTATGAGACAGCTTACTGTGGGACTGGCTACTCCCAAGGCCGAGGCTCCCTGCATCAAGGATCGAGCGATTACCAGGTTCTCCCTCTTGGCTGCAAAATAGCTGTTGTCACAGTTTCAACTGGCTTACCATGAGTTCTAGTTAGTGTTTTTGCCATTTATTCTCACAGGTCATAGTATTTATCTTGTCCTAGCACCTTGTAGTCTCCCTCTCATCCCATTGGATTAGGACCAGTTTCGTGTGATGCAGAGGAAATTGCCAGGAAGAGGCTGACAACCCTTCCCCAAACCCTAACTTTCCGTTCAGTCATCTAACTCCGTCTAAAACTCCGTAAATACTTTCTGTTTGGCAGACCTAGTGTAACTATTGTTTTCCTACCTAAATTCTCACCAACTGAGTCTCCATGTTAAAGAATCTGCTATTCTGTGACTTCCTCTCTAGTTCCCCTTTATTCCAGTACAAAAGAAGCATCACTGTTTAATTAAACACCCTATATAAAACTGTGCTGATATTATTCCACCCAAACATTCCCTAAGATTCCACATTACCCACAAAATTAAAATCAATCTAGGATTCCGTGCTCTCTGTAGTTATGACCAATGCCCCATCTAGGTATATACATGACTCCATATTTTCTATGGATTTCTTCTGTTCCCTCCAAACAGCATCTATATCCCTCCTTTAAACTTTGTTTATTCTGTCCCTCGCATTTGGTCTTTCCCTATTATAGTTTGTCTTCTACTGCTGTGATAAAAAACACAGCCATCAAAAGCAATTTGTGAAGGAGGAAGTGGTTAATTTAAGCTTAATGATGCACTCCATTGTGAAGAGAAGGTAGAAGCAGAACTCAAGGCAGGAACCTAAGGGCAGGAACAGAAGCAGAGGCCATGGATGAACACTGCTCACTGGTTTTCTTTCCCCCTCCCCGAAGACTTACTTGGCCTACTCTTTATATATAACCCAGAACCACCTGTTCAGGTGTGGCGCTATCCGTCATAGGCTGCTCCCTGTCCACATCAATTATTAATCTAGAAAATGCTCCCTCAGACCAGAGGACCAATAAGATGGAGACAATTTCTCAATTTACATAAACCTCTTTCCAAATAAGCCAAGCTTTTAAACAACTGACCAAAATCTAACCAACATACTTCCTCTGTACCTTAGCCATTTAGAATTCTACTCAGTCAAGTATTACTCCTACTAAGACTTTCCTGATTCTCATTTCCATATCTCTTTGTCTCCTGTAATAGTCTTGAAAGACTGTACATCCATAAATTCTTTCATAGCACCTCCTTCAAAGAGTGAAGCATATCTGATCATGGCAGCAAGGGTCTATAATCCCAGAACTTGGGAATTGGGGCAGGAGGTAGCAAGAATGAGCTAAATAGTCTTTTTTTTCAAAGCAGGGTTTTTCTATGTAGCTTTGGCTGTCCTAGAACTCACTTTGTAAACCAGGCTGGCCTCAAACTCACAGAGATCTGCCTACGCCTGCCTCCCATGTCCTGAAATTAACGGTGTGCACTGCCACTGCCCTGAATAGTCTTAAGAAACATAGTGAGACTCTGCCCCCAAACTAAACAAACCACAATACTAAAGCTGAATTTCCTAACTCTAAGCGTGGATGGACTTGATTAATGTACAGAACAGGAGGGTAATTGTGTGTAACTTCTGGAAATGGGTCAGAAAATCACTGTGCCTTCAACCTTGCAAGAATTCATGAGGATTGGAGTGGAGACCTGAAGCTTCCTGCCAACAAACACGCTAACGAACCACCTTGCATGTGGATCTTGCTCTTCAGTCAAGCCTTCCGTGTAGCTGTTCTTTGCCATCCTCATAATTGCAAGAGAACCAAGCCAGAACCATGTTGCTAAGCTAGTCCTGAATTCCAGTTCCACAGAGCAAGTAAGATAGTAAATAATTATCGTTTTAGGCCACTGTATTTGGGATAAAATATTACATGGAAATAGACAGTTACTAGAGAACTCTACTCCAGTGACTCGTGCTTACCTGAATGCTTCTGCGACAGTCTTTCCTCCTAAGAACCAACTAGATGGTGGCCATGTAGGGGTATGGATTGGAACTTCTTGAGTTGTGTCCTTTAGTTGAAAGCACTAGCAAAATACCTTAAAGAAAGTGGGTGATGGGGGCCCTTTTCTCTCTAAAGGAATATTGCCTTTCCTAGTTGAATAGAGTACTTGCACAGTGTACAGAAATCCCTGTGCTCAATCCCCAGCACCACAGAAACCACAAGTAATCCTGGTATGCAGAGGATGTAGAGGCGAAAAAAATCATGAGTTCAAAGTTATCCTTAGCTATACAGTGACTTTATGGCCTGCACAGGCTACATGAGACGCTGTCTCAGATAAAGGGTCTGGGGTTAATGTCTCTTTTAAGAATGCAGTTTTTTCATAACCCAGCTCTAGCATTTGCTAAGATTCTGTCTGGGGATAATAGCAGAGCCAACTCGGGGGTTTATTGTTCGTGGAGGAGGGAGGAAAATACTTAACTCCCTCCTCCTGTCTATACATGGGAGAGGCTCCCACTACACTCCCAATAGTGACAGCACCAGACGGTACCTTCGGGCCGTGTCATCACTAAGCCCTCCACACAACACAGCAGCAAAGCTTTCAACAAGAGAGAGTGACAGAACACCAGCCTACATGACTGATCCCTGGTCACTTCTGTGGTCTGTGTTACACCTCTCTCCCTCTTTCTCATGCTGGTGAGTCTGCACACACTCCCAGGTCATAGTCACTACCAGACCTGAGCCTACATAGAAAGTATCTCTGGATCAGGCCTTTAAAACTGGTTAGGAGTCTGACAAGGGACCTATGCCTGTATTGGATTTCCCCCTCCTTCCTCTCCTGCCTGGCATCCTCTCTCTTCTTCCTTCTTTCCCTTTCTCTGCTCCTTAAGGCCTCAAGCAACTCAGGACCCTTTATGTGCCTCTCCGCTCACCTCAACTATCTACACAGGTAAGTAACAATCTCTACATTCAGAGGAGGGGGGCATCAAATTCTGTTACATTCTACAGTAGTGTAAGGATGAAGATTCTTTAAACAACCAACACAATTTTCCAATTCATCTAACAATAACCAGACTGGCTTAACAACCCCTTCATGTGACCATCACCCATTCCCTTGCGTTACCAGTTCATGGTCAGCCTCCTTACAAAGCTTGATTTCAGCCCTCAACTGATTCCTTACATGAATCCTCAAATCATGTGTGAACTAGAGAAGAAGGCAAGTGACCAGATGGTGCTCTGAGGTGTCTGACAAGGATGACCACATGAGAGTCCATGTGAAAGGAAGTGGTCCATAGCAAGCTTTCAGAGAACATTTGCATTCTTAACAGTGAGGAGCCATCGGCATAACTGGGCACCAGTTTTGGAAAGGAACACTTAGATTTCAATAACAAAGGGCATCTGCCTGTGTAATTGTCTTCCAGGCTGTTGAGACCCTACATTGAAGACAGGAGAAACTCTTTAGCTGAGAAGGCAAGCCTGTGGAGTTCCCATTGTGGGCATTTATAGACTATCTCCTGCCCCCACCCCACCCCCACCCCTCCCCTGCCCTGCCATTTCATCTCTTACCTCCAGCCTGAGTCGTTGGGAAATCATACATAGTTCAACACTGACAAATGCCATCCGATTTGACCCATCTGAATCCGCCATGATGAAAGCACGGCTGTACAGCCTGGTGAGGAGGCCCTGTGCGTTCTGGCCGCTTTTGCCATAGCCCATCTGAAAGGAGAGAAAATCACCGAGCTTCTCTAGGAGGCAGGCACAGTAATACCGGGAGAGACTGCTCAGACACGCAAAGAGAAAATCATCATGACTCTGTGGTTCAGTGAGACTGTGTGTGTGTGTGTGTGTGTGTGTGTGTGTGTGTGTGTGCTCGCGCATGTGTATGTTCCCAAAAATGCAAAGAAGACAAAATCGCGTCCTCTGTGAGGAGTGAGCAAGTGGCTGCACCTTCGGGGGCTTTCGAAGCCTTTGATGGGATGCTTTTCTGCTAAGGTCTTAGAAGAAAGGCACAGTTTCCCATCCCCCACCTTCACTTAGCTTTTTACCAGTTCATCATTCTCTAGACTAAGCCAAATAAGACCGTGCACTCTGCGACCCTTCTCTCATCATCCATTAGGACTAAACCCAAGTCTTCCAATGGCCACCTCTACTCTTCGCCTTCCCATTCATGAGAGTGTTCAGTTAGGGTTTATAGCTCAGGGTTACTCTTCCGAACAGACAGCTGGGTGTAATCCATAGAGCATAAAGAGTATTTGCTAGAAGGGAGCAAATTCCAGCAGAGCACTTCCTGTTCTTGTTTCCTAGGTAAGCAGCGAGGGCAGTGAGTATTTCCATCATTGGTGTGTTGCAGGCGACAGGCTGCCTCTGAGTCACGGAAGCTCTTGATGCTGGCCCCTTCTCAATTGACAGTTTTAGCTGTCTTTGTCTATGCTGACATAGCGACCCTTGCCTTTAATTCCAACACTGAAAGGGCAAAAGCAGGTGGATCTTCATGAGTTCAAGGTAACCTGGTCTATGTGGTGAGTTTCAGGCCAGACAAAGTTTACTTAGCAAAGCCTTATCTCAAAATAAATAAATAAATATAAAAACAAAACAAACAAGCAAAAAAAAAAAAAACCAAAATCTGCATTTGTCTACATTTTAAAAGTGGGAGATTTCCAATCTCAAATCTTCAGAGATCTTCTGGCTTCTCACCCCAAAACTATCAAATAGGAAAAGTCAGAATGTATGGATCCACTCACAAAAAAATCATCAGTCGACTTTAAAAAGGACTTATAGGATGGACACAGATGGTACCCCCTCAAATCCCAGACTTGGAAGTACCATCATACCAAGTGCTACCGGAGGTCTCTAGGCCTGGGCATGGCAAAGAGAAAAGGCAACAACTCCCTGCCATCCCCTATGGCTAGTATGGGCAGTATTTGGTCAGGTACCACCAGTGACCCAATCAAGAACCCTGGTGTTGGGCAGCTGGTCACCATTGTGGTGAGAGAGTATAAGGCGGGGGAGCTGCGGGAGGATCATGGTCCTTGGTAGCAGCACAAGTCAGGTTGTCACCATTGCCCCAGATGAATGAGTGCAGGCTATCCACTTGGTGTCCCCCACAGCAGTGAAGCACTCCAATGAACACGCCCCCCCATGGTGGTCCAGACCACAGGCCCTTGCAGGGCCCCCAGTGATGACAGGAGCCACAGACTGATGGAGGAAGGTCATCTGTCTATGTGTTACTTTCATTGGTTAATAAAGAAACTGCCTTGGCCCTTTGATAGGACAGAAAATTAGGTGGGCGGAGTAAACAGAACAGAATGCTGGGAGGAAGGCAATGAGGCAGTTGCCATGAAGCTCTGGCCCAAGATGGATGTAGGTTAGAATCTTCCCGGTAAGCCACCACCTTGTGGTGCTACACACATTAATAGTAAGAGGCTAGAGCTAATGGGCCAGGCAGTGTTTAAATGAATACAATTTGTGTGTTGTTATTTCGGGTGTAAAGCTAGCCATGCAGGAGCTGGGCAGGATGAAAAGCAGGCCTGCTTGCCTCATCACTACAATAGACAACAACACATGCCCGCTGGGCTGTGCCAGGACCCTAGATCAAGACCTGGCCCTTGATTATAGCCCAGGCCCAAGCATCTCCCTGGACTTGGGTGGCAAGCTGGCCATTCCCATCAGGCCATTCCTCACCACCCTCACTTCCCCAGATCTGCCTCTTTCTCCCCAGCTCACAAACCCCGCTGTGGCATCCATACCAAAGGCCACGTTTGGTCCCATGGCCCAGTTGCAGTTGTGGGCTGTAGTGATGCCTATGGCCTGTGTTATCACTGGGGTCATTGGAACCATGATGTGCTGAGTCGGCCCCACCCTTCACTGGCTCTGGTATCACCTGCCCCTTGATGGGTATTGTCACAGGTGAGCCCCACCCTTCAGGGAAGAACTCAACTCCACACTTGGGAAAGATGACCCCCACCCCTCACCTGGGAATCACACTAGAGCTGACCCTATGGACTGGGGTACAGATGAGTCAACCCTGAGGGCATGAGGGCAGGAGAACTGACCCAGCTCGCCTCTAGTCTGCCCTGTGCTGGCATGGGTGAGGGAAAGATGCCCTTTCCGCCCTCCGCCCATTGCTACCTGTGGCAGGTGAAAGAGTTGGCCCTGGGGTCACAAGAGTAGGAGAGCTAACCCTGAACCTCTTCGACTACAGTACAGGAGAAAACAGCCTCTTTTTCCCATCCAGACAGTACACTAGAGCTGACCCTCCTCCGTGCTTTGCTACCTGCGGCAAGAGAGAGAGCTAACCCGGGGGCCATGAGAAGGAAAGAACTAGCCCTGTCCGACACAAGCCATGGCACACAGCAAAGTGAGTCCTGCACTCTACCTGGGCAGCACACTAAAGCTTTCCCTGTTGTTTGGGATCCCAAGTGAGCCAGCTCTGAGGGCATGAGAGCAGGAGAGCTGGTCCCACCCCTACCTCATGTAGCCCCTACAGCAAACAGGAGAGAGGACCCTGTACCTTGCCTGGCCCTGGTGATGTGTGAGGGGGACTGCTGTGGGATTATGCTCTTGTACACTGTAAAGATTTGTCACTTGTACTAGCTTAATATAATAGTGATTGGCCAGTAGCCAGACAGGAAGTATAGGTGGGGCAGCCAGACTAGGAGAATTCTGGGAAGAGGAAAGGCAAAGAGTCAGTTATCTACCAGATGCAGAGGAAGCAAAATTAGAATGCCTTACTGAGAAAAGATACCAAGCCACGTGGTTAAACATAGATAAGACTTGTGGGTGAATTTAAGTCATAAGAGCTGGTTAGTAATAAACCTGAGCAATAGGCCAAACAGTGTATAATTAATATAAGCCTCTGTGTGTTTTGGGGGGATACTGAACGGCTGCAGGACTGGGTGGGACAGAAACTTCCATCTCCAGGGGACCCAGACTGACGGCCCGAGAGCCGGAGAACTGGCCCTGCTCCTTGTTGTAGGCTGCATTGGATAAGCTGGTCTGGACAGTGCTGGAGAGCTCATCCAGGTAGTGACAATGATGGAAAGCTAGAGAGCTGACCAACCCAGCCACCACCCAGGCTCAGACCCAGAGCTATGGGTTGGCCCACCCCAGCATCCACCGAATCTATGAACGGTCAGAGCTTGTGAAGGGGATGAACCTACAGATCCAAAACAGCAGCATCTCCATGACATAGGACAACAGGGTCTCCAAATGGAGCCCTAGTGAGAGCCAATTAGTGGTGGTGTAGAGCAACCAGAGGACTTGAGCCAGACCAGTGACTTGCGGTAATGAACACTTACAAGTAAGGATAACGGGACTAGAGGGTAAACTGTGTGTCTCAACAGGCCACACTACAGCTTCAACAAGATTCTTCCTTCCTGTTTTGTTTTGTTTTGTTTGCTTTCGTTTTAGTTCTTTGTTTTGTTTGAGTTTTGGTTTTTCTTTTAAATTCGACTTTGTTTTGCGGCGAGGTTGCCAGGGCAGAGGGCAGATGCGAGGGGACAGGGAGACAAGTGGGCTCTGAATGTATGATGTGAAATTCACAACAAATCAATAAAAGAAAAAAAAAAGGGCTTGTAATTGAATTGAATTTTAAAAATTGGCTTTTCTTATAGGATAATATTCTTAGTGCTAGACAGCAGCAATGTCAACACAAAGTTAGAAATGATTACATAATAATCAGAAAAGAAGGATACCACATAAAATTGCTTGTTTCGTGCCCTATTTAAGGAGCCCAGACATTTACTTACCAAATTGATATCTGATACTTGTCCTGTGCAATCGGCTCGCCCAACACCAATGTAGTAGCCACTGAAGTTCTGAGATGGAGGAGGGTCTGAAATGTATGTGATTGAAGATGTCTGGGTGGTTTCAGGGCTCTGGGTGGTTTCAGGGCTCTGGGTGGTTTCAGGGCTCTGGGTGGTTGAAGGGCTCTGGGTGGTTGAAGACCCATGATTTCCTGAGTCTAAAAGCAGAACAGGACATTTGAGAAACAACACTTTGTCACTCTTATGCCCTGGCCGTGATTAGAAAACAGAGTTTCAAGTTTTCAAGGATGACGTTTACTATTGCCTCTCATTTTTAGTTTTCTTTGGTTTTGGATTGGTCCATTTATTTCTTAGGATCATGTCTCATTATGGAATTCAAGTTAGCTTTGAACCCAAAGATCTTCCAGTCTTTGCCTTCTATATGCTGGGACTGTAGCTGTGTGCCACCATGCCTAGGGTAATGCATTTGCCTATCTATAAAATAGAAAGTGAGACCTGGGAACCTGTGTGAAATCATAAGTCAAAGCACTGTCTTGCTCCTGGACTGGCAATGTTTCAGAAAACTCAAGGCCTTAGCAAACACTCTCCAGCCTCAGCTTCTCCCCAGCATTTCCTGTCGCCCTTCTTGTCCCTTCCCTACTTTCCTACCCTACTCAAGCCAATCATGTAGAAGTGACTGCTGATAAGCCTCCTAAATCCAAGCCCTGGGCTGGACTTCTTTTTCCACTCTCTCCAGACTACCCACTGCTTCCCTCTCCATCAAACGCTGACCACCACTCCCTTCCAAGCTGATCCATCTCCATCATTCCTGCCTCCAGCCCGATTCCTCATCAAAGACGTCATCCAAATGTCACTGTCCTGCTTTGGTCCTTAGCCTGCTAAGGCCTTTTATTAATGCAGCTTGAATCATTGTGTGACATAATTCTATCTCAATGTCACTTTTCTAATACATGTGTGGATGCATTAACACACATATTCCATGCCAAATGTGCGTGTCTATAACATATAAACACGTAGGAATATCAGGGGATGCAAAATGATATAGAGATTAAAAGGCAAGTGCCAGACACAAACTTTGAAATTTAATTCTCCCAGTTATTGGTGGAACAAATGGCCTAATCTAAATCCCTCTGACTTTCTCACCTCTAGTAAGAAGAGCTTAAGGTGCTTGCTGGTGTAGTTTTGTGCAGCAACCATGTGAAGACACATTAAAGCTAGAACGCTGCTACTCTCTTGCTTTGGTTTTCTTTCCAGCTGGGAATGTTGTACATCTATACCTTTGCTCATTGGTTTTTCTATGGCTGGACAGTAGCCAGGGGTAGGCACAGGCACAGCATTACATGCCATTGTCATAGGCACTGGCAGTCAGAACAACTTGGAGACTGATATCTGGCTTCTTCCAAGATTCCAGAACTTTGGAACGAAAATTTTAGAGACCAACAACTCCAACTGTAACCGACCTGGCAGTGGTGAAGATAGTCCTAAGGGACACTTGCCCATCCTCCTAGCCATTAGCTACTTCAACAATGGACCCCAAGTCATTGGAATTTCTCCAGAAATTTCATGCTCCATAGAGGAAAAGGGTGGGAACGTGGTGCCAGCCAGGGGTGGGGCAGGAGCTTATCTGCTAGAACAAGATCTCCCATTGTCCTGACAACTTGTCAGAACACCTTGCAAGACAGGACAAACTGAGACTGGGATGTGTAACCAAACAGCTCCACATACCGTTTTCCTTGTGTTTAAATTAAACCTCATGCCAGAGGACTTGGGATGGAAGGGTCACTGACTCTCTGTGTTCCTCTCCCCACTGTTACCTTAGTGAATAAATCTTTTTATGCTCTTCAGTATGACTTTGTCTCTTTAATTAGCCCATTATGGACGAATAGCCAAGCATAGCTTGATAGGGTTTCCAGGGCCCAGGCTCCTACCCTCACAACTCTGGTGATATAATCTCCTCAAGTTTATAAATAAGAACCTTGAAACTTGGAGAAGTGACAAACTGAGACTTCATGACGAACATGGGATGAATCTGGTGCCCACACCACCTCAGATGAGGCCCTGATATTCTTGCAACTGTATCTCGGGGCTACAAACACACGTCTCCTGCACAGCCTCAGATGTTACAGGGAGAGAAGCATCACTTTTGCTTTTGCTGCACTGCCACCAACATCGAAATGTGATACAAACTAAGGCCAAGCGTCATATGGAAGGCAAGCTCTTTGCGATCTTCGCGTTTCAATGTGTAAAATGGCATCGGCATGAGAACTTTATAAGAATTTTGTGAAAATAGATGAAAAACTTATATGGAATTCTTATTAAACTGCACCACCAAACTACCAGACCAAAGTGTGTATGCGCACACACGCACGCGCGCGCGCGCACACCAAGAAAAGAGTAGCCATTTATGACAGTATACTGTGGCTTCTAATAACCCAGGGTCTTCATCTCACTAATTTTAGGCACCATGTTGACTGAGCAAAGGTAAGTCCTGGGATGAGTTCACTTCTAATTGTCCAGAAGTCCACTTTGCCCACCACTGCAACAGAGAACTCTGCTCTTTTGTGTTTGCAGAGAATCTGCAGTGCCAAGGCATGCTAAGGAGGACACTGCAAACCAAAAAGAGGCTACAACTGAGGATACTACTAGAGAAAACTTCCGGCTCCTTTGCCACTTTACCTGAGGCCAGCTCACTCTCTCTCTCTCTCTCTCTCTCTCTCTCTCTCTCTCTCTCTCTCTCCTCTCTCTCTTTAATGTGATCAAAACATTATGCCCTCATCTATCTTCTCCATTCAGTTAACAGCCATGTATCTTTGCCCTGAAATAGAGGCCCCACCAACGGCCCAATGATAATATTACCTGGAAATGCAGCCTACATTACATTCAGGAGCCAAACTTGCTTCCTACATTGCAGCAAGAAAATCAGGCACTATCTAAACAAAACAATTTCTATCTCCTCTCAAAATCTTAGGCAAGTTAAGCTAATATGATGTCATGCTAAGGTGCACCTTGTAGGCAGAACGACCGGCCCTTGTAGGGATTGAGGCTGAGAACCTGCCTTGACTGTTTTAGGATGGTTTGATTGGTTCGCGTTGTTTTCTATTTTGCTCCCAGTAGAAGAGTATGCCAACCAACAGGCAGGTAAAGATTGAAGGCCTGGCAGCAAAATGTGGACTTACTAGACTCAGAAGAACCTTGAACTGTGAGTACATCAACAGAAAAGCTAAGAGGACATGTGTATCTGTTTGTTATCTGGCTATTTGTGGACAAAGGTAAAAGTGATAAAAGCTGCTATCTTTGCAAAAAATGTAACTAGTGCATGGGAGATGACATCTCAGGCTGCTCACAGGCAGCTGAAGCAGAAAGATACCATTTTAGATCTTGGTGCCGCCCACCCATCAAGAAATATCCTACAGGATCTGGGAAGGACATCCAGAAGAGCCCCAAATGCTTGCCTTTGTTGTTTTCGATGGTCCCACTGGTGACAAACAAGAGGGTGAGAAGAGCCACTGTGATGACTGTCATCATTACCAGCAGGAAAATGAGGAATGCCTCCAAGGAGGAGAAGGTGCGCTTTGCCATTTCTCCTAAGACACAACAGAGCAGGAAAAGGAATCACAGATTCATGAGCACGCGCGTCAAGCTGCTGGAGACTATGTGGTCATAGATATCTCTTCCATTTCAGTCGATTATAACAAGATGCAAGCACAGAACACACTCACCTCTGGCTCCGTGACCCAAATCCTTTAAAACCAAGACCAACACATAAAAGTACTTGTTTGAAAAGCCTGGATATACTTTCCAAATCTTTCTCAGCTCAATGATCCTCTTGGTAACAACTCCTACGATTTGACACTGACATCTGAAGAAAAATTCATTTGGCAATACCATACCTCTTTTGTTTGTGGCAAAAAAAAACTATGGATTTACACACAAATCTGCGCTAAGAGTGCTTCTGTCTGTAGTGTGACTGGTAAGCAACTCACTACTTGAACTCTGTGGGAAGCTCGCTGACCTAGAGCTGTGTTTACAGGCCAAGTAAAATCATCTTGTCCAGGGCCCAGAGAGGTGGCTCCATGCTCAAGAGTATTGGCTGCTCTTCCAGAAGATCCAGGTTTGATTATGAGCAGCCACACAGGGGCCCACAACCATCCGCAACTCTAGTCCCAGGGCATCTGAGATCCTCTTGCGGTTTCTCAGGGCACTAGACATGCAAGTAATGCAGACATACTTGCATGCCAAACAGTTAGACATATAACAAAATAATGTAGACTATTTATTGATTTATGGAAACAGAGTCTTTTTGTAGACCAGGCTGGCCTTGAACTCACAGAGATTTACTTGCCTCTGCCTCCCAAGTATTGAGATTAAAGGAGTGAACTCCCAGCTAAATTTATTTTTTAAAAAATAATAAAGAAAAAGAAACATTATCTTGTCCAGATGGAGGTGAAACCCACTACATTGCTTTTCAAACTCTGTTGTCAACTTCACTTACATCCTGGTGCAAAGAAGCAGATTGGTGGCTCAAGCCAGGAATTAAAAAAAAAAAAAAAAAAAAAAAAAATCTCTTTCAGTGATCAAAAAGATGCCTCATAGCTTTAACCCCTGTGTTCCAGAAAAGTACCACTTTACCATCTCCTTTACAATGTTTCAGAAGAATTTATCATCACCCAAAGTGACCTTGGGAGTGAGAATCCTCTACAATATGAGAAGAAATAAGACCTGGTATTTTAAAACTAATTTCTGAAGTCTAGCTATGAAGTTGAAGTCTCTTACTTTCCCCTTATAGGGAAACCTTAGATACTCAGTCACAGATATATGGTGATCATTTTAGGATCCATGTTATAGAATTCCATAAAATGAGATGCTATACTGTCTGCATTACTTCTTTGGTCCCGAGATGGAATTAAGTGTGCAATGATTTTCTTTATCACTACATGTCAAACAGTAAAGGCGGCATCCCTCTTGGGGTTGGCTGTTGGAGGGTTATTACAAACCCGGGTGAGATTTTTTTGGAACAGTTTTTCATTAAATTTGGGGGGCGGGGGTTGATGTGTTTATTTTATATGTGTGAGGGTATTGCCAGCATGTTTGCATGTGTAACATACATGTGCCTGGTTCTCAAGTAGGTCACAAGTCAAATTCCTCAGAAGGGGCATTAAGGATGGTGCGAGCCACTATGTGGGTGCTAGAAACTGAGTCAAGAACTTCTGCAAAAGCAGCCAGCACTCTTAATCCAGCCATCTTCAGCCGGAACCTGTTCTCTTAACCTGTGCTTTACGAAGCTCTACAGTTATATGGGGTTGAACTTCCAGGACTTGGCCTCCAAAGCAGCAGTTCTGGCTAAGACGCTGCTCACGCAAGAGTTTCTCTTGTTGTTTTAAAATGACGAGATAGCTACATTCAGATAAGCTAAACGGTATCATTGTCAGATTCTGTTAAGATAGAAGTTACACTTATAAATCCAAAAGTTGGCATTTCATCCAAATACAGTTCCAAAACATGGCAGCAGCTGCTGCCTTCAGGTATGCCAGGTCCTCTCTACCTGTTAATCCCTACCCATGGGCCTGAGCCACCTAATTGCTTCCTGGTTTCTTTACGTATTGAATTGTGTAATCCTTGGGCTTCAAGGTAAAAAAAAATCAACTGAAAAGCAGAAATTTCTGGGTTGGATAGATCACGGAAATGACAGAAAGACAGGAATACGTTTTCTTATTATTTCTTATTTTTCCTTCTTTTATTGTGACTATGGTCATCCTCAACACCAATGTCAGAGCCACCTCTGTTCTAGGACAAGACTAGCTAGGTTTGTGCCTTGGTCCCAGTTCCCTTCATCAGTCTTGAGAATCAGGAAACACATCTAAAACATACTTCTGGACCTCTGTACTTCAGGAGATTTGCCAATCACTAGATGCTGTTTCAGTAACAGATTTTAAGCCCATTATATTTAATACTTGCTTACAGGATTTTTTTTAAAAAATATTTTAATAAAGACAATATATTTAAATAATATATATAATTGATAATATATTATATTTTACATAGCTAACATATAACAAATAATATAAATGATATATCTATAACATGTAAAATGAATAAAATAAATATAAAAATTTAAATAACTTCTAAAAAAGCTATTTCTAGGTGCTTCTTCTGAATCAAGATGAGGAACAACTGGGCATCTCAACCCTAGAGCATCAGAATGCAGACTGTATGTATAAATGTGGTCACAGCTTGCCTATGAAACACAGATAACGCGTGTGTTTGTGTTTATGTGTCTGTGTGTGTTGGTTTTACACTATCAATTATACAGCTATACAAAGCAGGAACTAACTTGCTCTAAGCTCTTACTGAGTGCTCTACCCCCTAAGCTTCCCCACTCTGCTTATCTCCCACGAGTGCTGCTAACACATTCCCATTCTTTCTCAACTACATCAGCCAACTTTACCACCCCCTTTCAGGACATAAACTTTGTAGTAGCCCTGTTTATTTCCAGCACTGATTAATAAAGTCTCCAATCAAACACGAAGGTCAGCTGGCTTGTCTGTCTTAAGAATGCAGATATTCCATAAGGCACACGCATCTTAAGTGAGTCTGGATTTCACAGCGGCTCCCTTGATCGGGCAGAAGCCGGCAAGTATAGCTATCTGTCACAGCTCCACAAAGATCTGCTTTTAAAGAGACAACTATGAAAAAAATTAACAATTGGGCACAAACGAGCTTTCAAACCTATGCAAATGAGGTGAAGCTTCCAGATTTTACCCAGGCCTTAGGTAATAAGATATGAGCTATGATTCCTTTTCCATCTCTCCCCATTGAGAAAAAAAACCCAAAAGTCATTCTTACCTGATTCTGTGAATCAAAGCAGTGTTTACCTCCCAGGAGAGCAAATGGCCATTCAGAATCTTGCTCCTTGTCCCTTGCAGGTTATGAGGCTGATTGCTCAATGCGTTCCCAAATCTACTGAGGAAAGATTCCATAGTCAAGTCCAGGGCCTCATTAGCATACCTGTGGCCGCAGTGGAAGGATGTGAGGGACTAAAGTACATTGATTACAGAACGCTTACACGCACACTCGCACACTCTCCTGAACCTGCCTGCTACTGGAGGCAGATGCTGCAGAAGGCCTGTTAGACCGAAGGTCATTTCAATCTTAATGCAACTCTTCCAGTATGACAAGTTCTGAGGACAAGAACTGCAACCCACATCGCTGAAAATATTTATCTCCTGTATTTATTCAGCCTGTGAGCTGGAAGGAAATGGATGGGTGTGGGCTACGGGAACCACTGAGGGATATTTATACCTGTTTAAGAACAAAGCAGTGATTTTTAATGTTTTGGTTTTCAGGCTCTTGCAGCAAAACAGAAAGTCCAAATTAAACAAGAATGTGATTCATAAATAATATAGATATTCAAAATTATATTGGAAGCAAGGCACAGTACTGTACACCAAGCTTTAGAGACCAGTCTGCAGTATGTTCCAAGAGCCTGTCTTAAAATAGTGACCACAACGGTAGTAATATAGAACTGACCAATTGAGAAGTTCCAATGACACCAACTATTAAGTTGTCTCAAGTTTGCAATAGCACATGATAAAGATCAAACAGACATAAGAACAGATGGCAAAACTGAAGGAATTATCTGGTGATTAATGGTAGCTTTCGTTTTCATTTTTTTCATCCCTTGGTGGTTTCTGTTACAGCCCTGTATCACTTTTGTAAAGAAGAAAGAGACTGTTTTTCCTCTCCTTAAATATGGTCTTCTATGCAAGTGGGAAGCTAAGCAATGGCCTGTCAGCATAGCAAACCCCTGTTTGGTTTCCCCTTTCTTCCTCCTAAATTCAGGGTCTAGGTAGCAGCTTGCAGGCCGTCTGATCCTTTGCAGAGTTAGAAAAGACAGAGGTCTCTAGAATTACAAGTAAATGCCTCTTGACAGATCACCAAGTGATGAATCTTAATGCTGTCTGCTACTGCAAAAAGGAACAGTTTAAGTCACGGCAGCAAACGAGGGATTTTTTTAGTTGGCGTATTTAGGTTAAAATTCTTAAAGGTAAGAAATCTAGCTAATGTAAGCAGCAGGAGGAGAGGGAGGGGAGATGTGATTTCTCAGGAGGGACAGTTCTGCACGTATCAGAGCAGGGGCTGCTGAACCATCTAGCAGATCACTGCCATTGAGATGGGAGCTTTCCAGTTACTTCAGGGCACTGTGCTCTCTTTGGTCTTTGAGTCCTGAAAGATGGCATCTAACTGCCCCAGCATGGATCAAATTCTTAGGGCTATGCAGGCCTGCTATGGAGCTTTCTGTCAGCCATCAGGGCAGGTTCAAGCCTGGAGGGCAAAGGAGCTTCAGAATGCACACTACTGATAGCTGTAGTGCCCACAGCTTGTAACAGAAAGAGGAATGATCCAGCACAGAGCAAACCAGAAGGAAATCTGTCCATACCTAAACTGTAACCATTGGCATCACGTGTGTGTGTGTGTGTGTGTGTGTGTGTGTGCACCACATGTGCACAGGTGCCAGTGGAGGCCAGAAGAGGATGCCATATTCTCTGGAACTGGGATTACAGGTGAACAGCCTGCTAAGCACACTGGGAACTGAATTCAAGTCCTTTGGGGAAGCAGCAAGAGCTCTTAACAACTGACCCATCTCTCCAGGTCCCAAATTTTCACAATATGTTACTTATGTCTATCACTTCTGGACCTCAACAGGCAAGGTACTGACTTCATATATGCTACACTGACAGTCACAGCCTTTTATTCTGTAAGCAATTTTAATATAAGTATTAGAAATTGAACTGGTTTAAGAAAGCGCCTGTTTCAAATGGCATCCATATTTCCCTTTATCTCATTTCTTGCTCAAGAAACCAAATATCCTTAGAGAGACAGGATGCATGAACTAAATCTCTAATATATCAGAATTCAAGAAAGTCATCAAGATTATTAGAACTGTGCCAAAAGAACTAAAAATGTTCCTAATCTAAGACTCATAATTAGTTTAAAACAATTTTAGAATGGGAAGAAACAAATATGTCTGAATCTATGATCTCATAAAGGCGATAGGCATTTTCATCTCATATAATATTTTAGAGTTTTTGTGATTAACATAATAATTGTTCTTATTTATGAAGTACAGTGTATCATTTCAATTCATGCATACTAATAAAATAAGGACAGCATTTCCACTCCTTTGTCATTACCCTCTGATCGGTCACACAAGCTAATTGCTGTAACCCACAGCAATTCATCACTGTGCTGTAGACACAGACATTCAGCATTCCTGTCAAACCATCGTTTCTGAAAAGACCCTAAGGAACAAATTCTCCTTTCTCATAGCTGATAGCAGAAAGAAAGAAGGTGGGGGAGGAAAGAAGGAAGGAAGAAATGAGATAATTTGGGGGTGATTTCGGAAATAAAAAATCTATTCTGTTTTTTTCTGTACAAATCTACCCTGAAAGAGTCAAGTAATTGGTAAAAGACATTTTTCTCACCATCTAAGAAATGGGCAGAACATGAAAAAGACTCAACACAGAGATCTGGCAAGTCTCTGGGTGATGTTCAAAACTCACTTTCAAAAGGTTTGTCATTGAGTTACACTTAAATCTGAGTGCTTGCTTTATAGAAAACATGAAAACACAAGAGAATGTGTGATAGGACCAATATGCTGAGTCGGCCAGAAAAGACCAGGCTGCCAGATACTGAACAGTGAGCTGGTTTCTATAAATGCAGATGAGAGGAAAGGAGGGGCGGTAAGATTGGAAGGAACCTGCAGCACACAACACCTGTCTGCGCTCTATGCGCTACCATACAGTTCCTGAGCTTCAGGCAAAGGGCTGGAGGTTGAAACACACAAAGACTCACACAGAGACAGAGAGACACAGAGACACGGACCTCTAGTCACTGGTAAGAAGCCCTTTATTCAATAGCACCACGGAGGCTTATATACCCAACAGTCAAGTGGGCCAACAGGTGAAAACCTTATCCTCTGATTCTCAAGGCCAAAGCAACACGTGCTCGTGAAGCAGAGCTGGTAAACAACTTTGACACAGCTTTTAGTAACTCAAATCAGAAGGAAAGTAAAGATCTCTAGCAGGGAAGAGCAGCTGGAGGCCAGGATTCCAAATGGTCCCAACAGGAACCTGTGTGAGGGAAGAACAAGAAAGCCTTGATGGTAATAAGGAGGGACGGAGAAGAAAGAAGACGGACAGCACAGAGTAACAGAGCCCTAAGAGTCAGAGCAGCATCGGACACCATAAACATCAAGCCAGCGGCACATGGAATCGGCCTAAGAGAAAGCAGATGTGTGTTTCCCTGAAGTTCTGAGCCAATTCGGGAGAACTGAATACTGTCTAAGCATCAGAGGCTATTAAAGAATTTTGTTAAAATGTTAGTATGGTAATGATGTTGTGGTTATTTTTTTGAAGAAATTTTGTTGTGGTTGTTGTCCTGAAATAATTCTGAAACAGAATTGTTTTTTTTTTTTTTTTTTTTTTAAGAATAGAAGAAACCAAACAAAAAGGCCTAATTTAGATGAGTGGGTGGGTGGGTGGATGGATGCATGGATAGGTGGGGGGACAGGACAGAGGGCATGAGAAACAAGCTTTGTTTGATATGCTCTTTGGCAGGGCAGACAGGTTTCAGGTAATAGCAGATGAAACAGAAGGCTTCACTCAATTCCCATTCTAGTCCCAGATGCTGGGCCCGCACCTGCCTATTCTGCCATCATGGATGAGGACCTGCCTGTCAGATGCACTACCATGAGACTTAGAATCAGGATTGAGCCACTTGGAGAGACGCGGGGTCAGGCACATGCATCTTACCGCTTTGTCTCACGGCAACATGGACCTTCCAGCAGCCTCCTGGCTGTTTTCTCATTCCACAACTCTGGCCCACGTGCTCTGTCTCTGAGCAGCTAAACTCTAAAGGTTAAGCTGGGTCCAAGAGCTCAGCCTCAACTCTTGGTCTTTAGCCTATGCAGAGATTCTAGTGTTATCTCAGCCCTGTGAAAATCCTTTTCTTCTAAGCTCCCTGGGGGAGTCTCTGATACGCCCCCACTAAAAACAGTCCAAGCTTGGCCTCATAAAAGCAAGTGTTGGACCTTCCACTCTTTGAAAAATGTCTGCATTCTAAGCAGTAGATTCTGTTCATGTCAAACGGTTTCTGGGAACATTTGGGGAAGCGGTATGTATGTGTATGTTCAATGTGCATATAGTATGTGTGCATGTGCATATGTGTAGGCAGGAGTCAACTTTGTATGACATTTCTCAGAAATCATCCACTTTTTTTTGAGGCAGGGTCTCTTACTGGGACCCGAGGCTCACTGTTTAGACGGAGTTGGCTGGCCATCAAGCCCCAGGGACCTGCCTATCTCAGTATCTCTAAAAGCAGGCTTCCAGGCACAGGGCACCATGCCTAACTCTTTAAGTGGGTACTGAGGACTCCTCTTAGGTCCTCATGCTTACATAGCATGCGTTTTACCAACTGAGCCACCTTCCAAGGTACTCTGGGCTGATCTTTAAAAGGTAAAGTGATGAGCAGTTTGACACAGTAAATTTTCATAAAATAAATTAATTTTAAATGGGCTGACATTGTAGTACATTACCAACTCACAGAAACTGCACAGGGATGGGGGAAAAATTGCTTTGAATCCCAAAGCATTTTAGCTTAACTGTAGATTCACCTTTTCGCTTGTATCAGTTTAACCTTGATCTGCAAGAGAAATCCCTGCTCTTGCGATCTGGAATTTGGATGTCTCATTTAAGGCCACATGCTACACTTATCCTACAACGAGTCTGGGATCGCAGTTAGAGACATTCTACCACACAGTGGGAAGCTCAAGTCCCCGAGCAAAGACCTAATGAGAACCCTAGTGCCAGGGAGCAAAAGGTATAGACCATGAAAGAACACACTAACCACCCTAGAAAATTCACCAAGTCAGTGTAGCACCCTAAAGACACCAGTAAGCACTGAGCAGCCTCTAGCTTTGCCAAAAAAGTAAATAAATGGGAGAAATGACCAGTGTTGTTTGACAGTCCCCCCAGCTGACTCCAGCTCTGCCTTGGAGGCAAAGGAACAAGATAAGTGGGGCCATTTGGGGCGTGGGAGCGGCTGGGCCTTGAATCTGAAGGTTAATATTGGTTTCTTTAAACACTCTGGGATTTATTTTTCCTTCTTAGAACAAAAAACCTAACAAGAACATATCTTGTTAAAACATCATGGGATAATACAATTTTTAAAAGTTCTTTGCTAATTTTATAACCAAATGTCAGTTGTGACACTGTGTGACCGTCTAAGAGCGGTAGATTCTGTGTCTCTAAACCCCTACGGCATAGCTATCTTTTCTTAGCCCCTGTCTCCTGCGGGGTTCCAGAGATCTCCCTACTGAGCTTTGATAAGCTGCCCAGTGAGAGGGGATAAAATTGGAATTGCAAAACCTCCCCACTTCTGCACTTGGGATCAGCCCTGGAGATCTGTATAGCCTATTCCAGAGTGTTTGGAAATTATTCTCTGGTGATTTATCCTTTCCCAAAACCACAGATAAGAATTTGTTTCGTTTTGTCAGTGACAAATGTGACATGTTTGCCATACAAGACTGCAAAGGCAGATGGGAAGGAAACAGGCAACAGCTGCATTTATCATCATTCCAGAGACAGGGTGACAATATCTTTTCGTTTAACTCTTGCCCACCCTATAAATCTTGGCGACTTGGCATCCCCTGCCTGGACGGTAGGCCTATGGGAAAAGTGCCACATTGTCTTTTGATAAAACTTGAGAAAAGAGGGAGAGTCAGGAGACAGCCTGACAGTATCCAGAACTGGCTGGAAGAGAACACTGTTTCTAAGAGACACCAAAGCTAGAGGCGAGGCTGAGTGGAGGCTGGTGGAAGGGATGATGTCTTCCACATACTGAGCGGAATAAGACCTGAGGATAAGATGCACCTGGTGAGAAACCCCCACTTCCCTGCCTAGAGCACCCATCTACAGTCTTGCACAGAGTTCACCCCCTCCCCCGCAACATTAGATTCATCAAGAAGCAAAAGGGAGCGGGAGCCTGGCAGCATCTGTATTTGTTACTTTATGGTACTATTACCACGGGACAAGAAGCAACTTGAGGGATTCATTTTGGCTCCCAGAATGAGGGTACAGTATCTTAGCAAGGAAGCCACGGGGGCAGGGACAGCTGGAAGAAATAGCAGAGAGTGAGAGGAATGGCACCACTCACCGGGCTGGTTCCTGTTTTCTCCCTGGTTCAGTCTGGCCCCGAGTCCCTGGCATGACGCTGCCTATGTAGGGTGGGTCTTCTTCCTGAATTAATCCTCTTTAGAAAGTTCCTTACAGAGATGCCCAAAGGCGCACTTCACTAATGCCCTAGGAATTTCTTCATCGAATCCAGCTGACAATCAAAGTTAGTCACCCAGCTCCTATTCAGGAACCACATGCCGTTTCTCACATTCTCTCTTGGTGTGGCCGTTCCTCTACATTCCAAGGAGATTCCTATAAAAACCTCGGACAAGGAAGGAAAATATTCTTGCTTATATGAATTTCCTAGAGAAATCATGCCTGCAGAGGGACTGATCCCTGCAGATGTCTCATGCATTTGGGATGGTGGTAATGGCAAGATGGCATGTAATACCAAGGCCGAAGAGGCTCAAGAGGTACAGCTGAGGAAATCAGAGGGTCAAGTATCTGACACTTGTCTACCACTAAGCTTCTCTGTTAACCAGAAACTGAGGTGGAGCTTGAATCTGGAGTAACTGAGACTACAGTTGGAATTCCCTAGCTAAGTTGGATTCCTACGAGTTTAGGGGCCACATCAGTCTATGAGTCAGAGTAAGAGAACCAGACAGGAATCAGGAGCCTGAAGAGGCCAAAGGCAGGATCCTTCTCAGATGTCAGAGCAAAGATGGAGCCAGGGAAGATCTAAGCTTAAGCTTACGAGGCACAGGTATGGGGTGCTGAGTTTCAGCTCCAAGTCTCCTACACACAATGTATATAACTCCATTTTGTGGGTCAGTAGATTAGAAATTTGCATGGGCTGGGCTGACTTACCCAACCAAAACAAGACAGACAATAATTAAAACAGTCATAGCCCGTGGAGACCTTACGCGTAGACATTTGCAAAGCTGTAGGACAAGGAGAGGCACCTTTAAAACTCACTGTAAAATGAACGTAGTGAGCTTTTAGTACATGCTAGGCACTGTTCCAAGAACAGTATTCAAATTACCCCCATCTAGTGCCCCAGAACTCTGGGAGGATAATATTATTCCTATACTTGTTGATATTTAAATTGAAAATCAAATAAACAACAACAAAACTATCACAGGGAGAATAAGTAACTGAAGGTCATATAGCCAAACTAGATTCTGAGGACAAGCTTATCTGTCCTTGGTCCTCTTGTGAGCTCCCAGTGTCACTGTGCGATATGAGCATGTGCCTTATGCTATTAATAGATATGAAAATCTCAGAGTAACAATAAGCTACCACACACAATGTATTCCAACCCCTAAAGCTACTATAAGAAGAAACCAATCATTTAGAGTCCGAGGTTCCAAGAAGAAGTGGGGATTCTGAGGTCATCTAAGTCACACAGTTAAGACCAATAGGCAAAATGAGGTTCCTTGCTTGCGGTCACTGTGGTAACGTGCTGAGCTCACTCAAATCTGGTTCTCCATCCCTTTGTGAACATATGGCGAAGGAATGCTTTCCCCTCTGGCGGTTACAGGCCAAGGGGCTGTGGGTTGTGGGTGTCAGCGACACATCTCACTTCTAGACTGAAGCAAATGACAAGGAAACATTTGAAGAAGGTGTGAGCTCCGTCTAGTCTCTCTTTCTCACCGCTGCAAAACTGAATTGCGGTGCACCCCAGGACCCAGGTCTCAGGTGGAAGAAACAAACCTCAGAGACTCACCAGACCAGGCATATGCTTTTCATAATAAGAAATCAACATTTCCATGTTAGGCAACTAAGGAATGCATTTGCTACTATACCGAACCTCATGTCTGTCTTAATGCAATCATACTGCCAGTGGCTGAAGATTCCTCATCTCGGCTCAACCTTTGCAAATGTCATTCCATTCATCAAACACCTCCAATAAAATGGTTATCCATTTAGCTCCAAAGGTATCAAAATTTCTCTAACTCAACATAAAAGTGGATGAGACCTCAAATTTAATATGCAGTTAAGAACAGGAAGTAAAGATAAAAGGTCTGTAGCTCACAGAAATTCACAGGAAAAAAAAATCAAAGTTCTGCCATCTGGGAGAGGCTCTGGGGTTTATTCATAGCATGGGACTTTTGATTTGCTCAAGTGTAGCCAAGCATTTTTATTCCGATGATAGACAGTTAATGCAACAACCAGTATTTAGGGAAGTGGGTCTCGGTGGCAAGAGAAAAAGTTGAAAAGAGACTCAAAATGACTCAGCCTGGAACTATAACCAGTTGATGGAGTGACAATCCATGGTTTGGTTTGTCTTATTTCTGTTTGTCAAGACAGGGTTCTCTGTGTAGGCCTGGCTCCCCTGGAACCTGCCCTGTAACCAGGCTGGCCTCAAGTTCAGAGATCCACCTGCCTCTGCCTTCCAAGTGCTGGGATTCAAGTGGGTGCTAATTTCTGTCACTTTTTTTTTCTGAGCTCTAAAATACCCTCATTGGGAAACACATTCCTCCAGAATACATGCCCCCACCCACCCCCACTTTAGGCTTTATAAGAAAGGAGTAAATATTCTAAAGCTATTGAAAATGTAAAGACGACAGAGGCAGAGCTAGCTACACTAATGCATCTCAAGACGCTACAAATGTTTGTTGGGGGGGGCGATTTAAAGAACGACTTTTAGTTTTCATTCCATTTCATGCTATTAAATTTCCCCTGTAATAATCGCACGTTACTTTTGCGGCACAAAAGGAAACTTTGCGGGGATTAGTTCAGGTATTTCTCAAGGAGGCTGATGAAATCCACTCTCCTTGGGCATAAGATAAGGCCACCATCTAATGTAATGCATCGTGGGGCAAACACAGCCAGCTCAATTCTGATAAAAATCAGTTCCTGTTTCTCTCCTCAGCTCCTTCAGACTGGGCTCATCTCAGATTACATCACGGTTGAGCTCCTAGCCAGTGGGCTAAGGTCATGGGGCTTTGGGAAGTAAATTGAGTCAGAGCTGGTGAACCAAGGTACTGCGTGTTTAATTCACTGGGCTAATCAGAGAGCAGGCAAGCTGTCATGCCCAGGTGGAATAACCCTTCTATGTACCCTAGTGATACAAATTCTTTGGAATTGGATAATTATACTGGTATTTACATAAGGGATTTGATAAATCTAGTTTGCCAGGGGCTGTTACCAAGTTGCCAATCCTGTTGATTTTGCAAATGAGTACATGGAACTGAAGATATGATCTGAAACCAGAATATCTCCCATTCTAATGTGTCAGTTTGAGGGTTAATCTATTCAAACTTTTACTCAGATCTTCCCAGTGCCAGCTCTGTCAGTCAGAGTAGCTAGATGCCAGAATAAACAATGGGAAGGTTGGCATTCCTGCGGAGGGCAAACCAGCCTGGCTGAGCTTCTCTTTAGAGATGTGAGATTTACAGTGGTAGAGGGGAGGCTTCATGCAAGACCCAGCCATTGAGATAGAAGCCTTAGACATAGAAGGAACAGTGGAAGCCCCAACACTTTCAAACCGTTCACTCTTGTCTCATGATGTTTAAAATGTGTTTTGTTGCATCAAAATGGAGACAGCAGCAGTTTCACGAGATATGTTAAGAGTACCACCGAAGGCCGGGCGGTGGTGGCGCACGCCTTTAATCCCAGCACTCGGGAGGCAGAGGCAGGCGGATCTCTGTGAGTTCGAGACCAGCCTGGTCTACAAGAGCTAGCTCCAGGACAGGCTCTAAAGCCGCAGAGAAACCCTGTCTTGAAAAAACAAAAAACAAAAAACAATAAACAAAAAAAAAAAAAGAGTACCACCGAAGGAGACGACATCAGAAAGTTGGCATCAGTGCCTGCCGCCCTGCCAGCACTCGTGGGTAAGGATGCCTTCAGCCAGCCGTGGCTTCTGCCATCATGCAACTAAGTTACTAGATTTTATTTATTTTTATTTATTTATTTTTTTTTTATTTTTTTATTTTTTTTTTTGGTTTTTCGAGACAGGGTTTCTCTGTGGCTTTGGAGCCTGTCCTGGAACTAGCTCTTGTAGACCAGGCTGGCCTCGAACTTAAGTTACTCGATTTTAAAAATCTTGCTCCAGTTTAAGTCAGATGAAGGGCTGAGTTATCCTTGAAAGTCCTTTGAATGAAAAGAAAAAACTGAGAGTTTGTTGGGGGCCAGGGGCATTAGCAATGCTTAGGGAGGCCAGGGCTGCCCACATTCTCACTCACTCTCGTACTGAAAGGGGAGTAAAGAAGTGGAAAGACTTATCAGCCACATTTCTTTGAAGCAGTGTGTGAGAGAATACAGAGTCTGTAAAGGAACCGCAGTGGGCACCGAGGGTACAATGGGGATGACGGACTGTTGCAGCTAGACAGTGTGGCCCTACCTGAAGGACAGAGTCACCACTCCTCAGTGCCATGAGGAAGCTCAGACCCAGTATTGATTGCTAATGAAACATCAGTACCAGAAGTCAAGATCCAACTTCTTGACGTTTAAATGGTAAGTAAAGAATTTGGAGAGGAAAATAAAACGAAAGAAGTTCATCATGGTTCAAGACAATTCAGTGGAAGAAAAAAAAAATGATCATACACAGTCTATAAACTGTAACCTCTGCATTCCTTCCTTCAACAACATTTTCTGCAAATCTATGGAAACGTAATTAAACAAGGATTCTGATAGCCAATAGTGGTTTACATCTTTAATTCCAACACTCAGGAGTCAGAGCTCTGCATTTGAGGCCAGCCTGGCCTGTAGAGCAAGTTCCAGAGTTCCAGGACAGCTAAGGCTACACAGAGAAACCCTACCTCAAAAACACAAAAGAAAACAAAAACTCCTACCCTCACGCCTCTCACGGACTGGGCTAGGATGTGGTTCGGGGCAAGGTCTGTGTCTAGCATGTGTTAGGTTGGGTTTCATCCTCAATACTACTTAAAATAAACAGTGGGGTTTTTTAAATAATGATTTTAAAATAAAAAAAATTAGATATAGATTGGAACAGAGATGATATGGAAGTAACTCTAATCCTGGACTAGTGGTCCCTCTGGGATCTAAGAGAGGTAAGCCTACAAGAAGAGACTGCCAGAAAGGGCTTTGCCAAAAAGTTGATATCTAAGTTGAAACCAAAGAGGCAGCTGATACAGTCTATCAATATTTGTGGCTATATAACAAACCACCCCAACATTTACTAGGCAAAAGTAATAACTTCTTTAGCTCACAGTTCTTGACCAGCGGGGCAGCTGTAACCTGGGACTTCCTATCACATCCACTGCAATGCTAGTCTGGTAGGGAGGTTGGCAGGGAACCACTCATCTAGAAAGGCTCTGTCAGATAAGACTGCCTCTGCTCCATCTGGGTTTTTTTTTTTTTCATCAGCCTGGTGGAGGCTTTAACAACTTATGACAGCTGGGCAAGACTCAAAGAATGGGTAGGAACCCGCAAGCCTTTTCAGTGTCTAGGCTCAGAATTGTTACAGAGTCATTTTCCCAGAAGCCTGTAGGTCACAGGCAGTCTTAGGGCCAGCGCAGATTCAAGGACAGGAGAAAGGGTCTCGGTCTCCACACTGAAGGCACATTGCAGAAAGTATGGTTTCTGGTAGAGGTCAAGCATTATAGCCATTTTAGCAATCCTCTTTAACCAATAGAGGATGCGGCTGCGTGTGGAAAGCCCTGAAGATAACCAAGAGAGAGGAAGTAGAGGTATAGGGAAGACATTTGTTTAGTGTGCCAGCAGCAAAGAAGTCAAAAGGGGTTTCAAGGGAGGGCACAAGAGCGTGATCAAAGGCCAGATCACAAGAGACCCAGGGTGTATGCTACCCAGTGACATAGGGAGACTTCTTAAAGGGCTTTCTCCCTGTGAACAAAATAGCCACATAGGAAATACCATGCTTAGGTAAATATAATATTGGGCTGGAGAGAGAGCTCAGCTATTAAAGGCTAAGCTCACAACCAAAACATAATATTATCTAGGCTCATATCTAGTTTGAAAACCGTACTGGGAAGGCATCATGAAAAAGGTAGAATTCAAACTATACTTTGAAGGACAAAAAATGGTTTTGCCAGGAAGAAAGGTAACCAAAGGGTAAGAGTTAGCCAATAGGCAAGAATCAAAACACAAAACAAAACAAAAGCAAACAAAAAACCCACAAAGCACAGCAAAAGCATGATGCTAATTTGCTAAGCTTGTCTAAGCTGAAAACTGCAGTTCTCAATCTCTTTCAGCCTGAACACTGTGAAAGCCTGAGTCCTTTTCTGATGCTATCACATTCACACCCTGGGTGAGCGCCAGAGTCAAGACAGGATGTGGAGTTAGGTGTGGGTATCAGCTTGGTGACTATACCACCACCCACTCTTACCCTGTGACTCTTTGTGATACTGCATTTGAAGACTCACTAATGCCACCCCTGCCTGCCAGGGAGGCAAGTGTGGCAACCAAGTGAAGGGTAAACAAGCTTCAGACTTTTACTCTCCATCCTCTCCTCCATACCCAATCCCCCAGTCTCATCTCCGACTCTGTATCAGACTACCTGTTGGGACTCTCCTCACTCTCTGACCCCATTTCCAGAGGACTAGGTAGATCATGGTGGAATATCTTGCTTTCCCACTTTCTGTGGAACCCCTCAGCCCATCCCTGCCCCTGCCCCCACCCCAACCCCATTCCTAAGCATTAGCTACTAATACCTAGAAAAACAATTTGCCAGGAACTCCCAATGGCCACACCTAGCAGGATCCCAGAAGAATTTCCTAGCTTGCAACACACAGTCACCACACTATCCTAAGAATCAGAGAGTGCAACAAAAACCAAGAAACAGAACAAGCACCCAATAAAGACAAGACCAGCCGGGCGGTGGTGGCGCACGCCTTTAATCCCAGCACTCGGGAGGCAGAGGCAGGCGGATCTCTGTGAGTTCGAGGCCAGCCTGGTCTACAAGAGCTAGTTCCAGGACAGGCTCTAAAAAAGCTGCAGAGAAACCCTGTCTCGAAAAAAACAAAAAAAGAAAAAATAAATAAAGACAAGACCAGAAATTGGTACCTAGGATTACAACTATCCCAAACACAAATGTCCAGAAGCCAACATAACGCACACACACACACACACACACACACACACACACACACACAAATAATAGCCAGGACACTATGTCTCCTCTAGAGCCGAGCAGCTCTACCACAGTAGGCCTTGAGAACTGCAACATAGCTGCAGCACAAGACAAAGACCATATAGACATAGCCTTTATGAATATGACAGAAGTCCTTAAAGAGGAAATGAATAAAATTCCTTGAATAAGTCAAAAACATGCACAGTGGAAGGAAGTTAATAAAACAGTCCAGGACCTGAAAGTAGAAAGAGAATCAATAGACAAAACCCAAACTGAGGTAAATGTGGAAAGGAGAAATTTAGGAACTCCAACAGGAACCTCAGTGGCAAGCCTCATCAAGATTCCTGTCTTGTGTTCACAAGAGGTGGAAGAGAGACTCTCAGGCATTGAAGACACAATAGAATAGATACCTTGGTTAAAGAAAATGCTAGATCTAAAAAAAGACTTCTGGTACAAAATATCCAGAAAGTCTGGCACACTATTCTTAAAAGGAATAGGGGAAAAAGAAGAAACCCAGGTCAAACACACAGAAAATATTTTCAACAAAATCATAGAATAAAATTTCCCTAACTGAAAGAAGGATGTGCCTATCAAGGTACAAGAAATAGACACCAAATAGACCAGAAAAGAAATTCCCCTCAACACATAATAAACAAGACACTAAATATACTGAATAATGAAAGAATATTAAAAACTGTGAAGAGGAAAAAGGCAAACTTATTAGCATAACATGTGGCTTCTCAATGGAAACTCTAAAAGCTAGAAATAGATGCTCTACAGACTCGAAGAGACCACATATGCCAGTAAATACCACTAGCTTTCTATCACAATAGCTAGAGAAAATAAGACATTGATGATAAAAACCAAATTTAAGCAATATCTATCTACAAACCCAGACCAACAGAAAGTACTAGAAGGAAAATTCCAACTTAAAGAGGTTAACCACACTCAAGAAAACAAGGAGTAAATCCCAGACCGGAAAATCAAGAAGAAGCATACACCTACCACTTCCACCACCTCCACCACCACCACCACCATCACCACCATCACCACCATCACCACTGCCACCATCAAATTAACAACCAAATTAACAAATAAATAAATAACAAGAATCAACAAACATTGTTTTTAGTCATTCAATGGTAGTGAATGCCTTTAACCCCAGCACTTGGGAGGCAGAAGCAGGTGGATTTCTGAGTTCAAGACCAGTCTAACCTACAGAGTGAGTTCCATGGCAGCCAGAAACTCACTGTCAAACCTGAAATAAAACACTGTTCATTGATATCTCTCAACTCCAATGATCTCAATTCACCAATAAAAGCCACAGACTAACATTATGGATACAAAAACAAAAACCCATCCTGCTACATCACCCAAACACAATTATGGTATCAAGGATAGACATCACCTTGGGGTAAAAGAATGGAAAATGATATCCCAAGCAAATAGACCTTAGAAGCAAGTTGATGTAGTCATTTTAATATCTGACAAAGTAGAATTCAAACTAAATTAATTGGAAGAGTAAGGAAGGATACTAGATATCAATCAAAGGAAAAAATCTATCAATTGCAAGAGGACATTGCAATTCTTAATATCTATGCATCAAACAAAAAAGCACTTGAGCTCATAAAAGAAATGCAGCTAAACTAAAATCATATGTTGACCCTCATACACTAACAGTGGGAGACTTTAATACCCCACCATTGCCAATGCACAGACAAAAAGCAAACAGAAAGCTTCTGGGGCTAACTATGGTTATAAATCAAATGGACTTAACAGATACTTACAAACATTTCTCCCAAACACAAAAGAACATATCTTCTTCTCAGCACCTCATGGAACTTTATCCAAAAATGACCATTTATACAGACACAAAACAAGTCTCAACAAATACTAGAAAACTGTAATAACACCCTGAATCCTATCTGACCATCACTGACTCAAAGTGGATATCAACCCAACAGAAACAACAGAAAGTTAACAAACTTATTAAAACTGAACAAGTTACTACCAAATGAAAAATGAGTGAAGATAGAAATTAAGAATGAAATAAAAAACTTTCTAGAATTGAATGACAAAGAATACACAACATACCCAAACTTGTGGGACACAATGAAGGTAGATCTAAGAGGCAAGTTCATAGCACTAAGTGCCTAAGTAAAAAATTAGAGAGCTCTCATACTAGCAATTTAACAGCACATCTGAAAGCTCTAGAACAAAAAGAAAAAAACAGTCATACCCAAAAGGAATAGATAACAAGATATAATCAAACTCAGAGCTAAAATCAAGAAAACAGAAACAAACAAAAAACAAAACAAACAACAAAACAAAAACAAAGAATCAATAAAATGAGTTGGTTATTCGAGAAAATCAGCAAGATTGACAAAGCCTTATCCAAACTAACTAAAAGGCAGAGAGAGAATATACAAATTAGCAAAATTGGAATTCTACCAAACTTTCAAAGAGTTAATACCAATACATCTCAAATTGCTCCATAAAACAGGAACAAAAGATATGCAAATATATTTCTGCTCCTTCTTTATAACTATGAGGTCACCTGGAGAGTGGATGCCTTCAGGATACATGGTCTAGAGCAGCTACACTGTCTAAACAACAGAAAGCTAATGATTTGATGTATCAGAGTGTTAAAATGATAGACTGTTTGAGTTGTCCTTTGTATCATGTTAATAAAGTCTTTTATTACTTTCTCCCCTTTTTTACATTGGTATAAAAGCTATGGAAAAATAAGCATGGGTTATTTCAGTGTTCACTGGCATGCCCTCCCAGTATCTTCTATGGTTTCTGTCTTATTATTTTTTAATTAATTAATTATTTATTTTATTTTACATACATTGGTATTTTGCCTGCATGTATCTCTGTGTGAGGATGTGTGAGGATGTTAGATCTTGGAGTTACAGACAGTTGTTGGCTGCCATGTGAGTGCTGGGAATTGAACCTAAGTCCTCTGGAAGAACAATCAGTACTCCTAACCACTGAGCCATCTTTCCAGCCCCCTGTCTTATTATTTTTATGCTTCTCCATATTCTTTACTTATATTTCTAAATTCCCAGGCCCCTACCCTGACAAGAGGTATTATTGTCTAGGTTGGTCCATGACAACTGTTGAAAGAATGCATGGAGGAAAGAAGCCCACTGCTTATTTACTCTATTGGTAAGAGTATCCTGGTAAAACTAAAGCTAGGAAAAGGTCGAGTGGATATAAACTAGCTTCGCTTGCTCTCCTTTCCTCTCTCCCTCCCCTTTCCCTTTTTCTTTCCTTCCCTCTGAGCTACCTTCCCTTTCCCCTTCCTTCCTTTCCCTCCCTTTCCCTTTCCTTCCCTGCCTTCATTTACATGACAAAATCGGGTTTGTAATGGTTTAGGTAAAATGCTGCAGGTCCCCAAGCTGCAGCAGTGAGCAGTGGGTCCCAAGAGCAACTGGCCCCAGGTAGGGATAGTACAGTTCCCCAAGTGGCTGCAGTGGGCCATGAGTAGCAATGAGTCCCATGAGGAGAGACAGACAGATGGGCACACCATGAAAACACCCAGCAGGTCTCCAAAGGCAGCTGGACCAAGGCAGGGAGCCACGCGGTGAGAGAGAGAAAGAGACATGGATAGGCACACCATGCAGAATGAGGTTGGATATTTATTTAGTGGGCTATGAAAGGGAAGAGGAGAGGGAGTAAGGGGAGAAGGAAGAAGAGCAGAGAGAAACACACAGAGAGAGACAGAGGGGGGAGGGGGAAAATGGGGAGAATGAAGCAAGGCAGAAGCTGCTTTTTCAGGGAAGAGACAAAAAAGAGAAGAAACTCAGTCTGGAAGCTGAAGATCAGCTTGACTCTGTGGTGGGGTGGGGATGGGGAGAATGGGCATAGCGTGTCTCTTAAAGGGACAGAGCAAACCATTACAGGGTGATTCCTGAATTTTCTGCAAGGCCATGACTATACCATATAAAGCAGGGTGTCCTGTTTGATGAAATACTGACATTTAGTGTTTTCCACTTCTTGTTTGTTTGATTGGTTGGTTGGTTTTTTTGTGGGGGGAAACTGCTGTTGGTTCCTGGCTGCTTGGCCCCGAAATAATCATACAGAAACTGTATTTATTAAATCACTACTTGACCCATTAGCTCTAGCTTCTTATTGGCTAATCTTACATATTAATTTAACCCATTTTTATTATTCTGTGTATCGTAACGTGGCTGTGGCTCACTGGGTAAAGTTCCCAGCATCTGTCCCTGGTGGCTCCATGGCTTTTCTCTGACTACTGTTCTTCCTCCAAGTATTTAGTTTAGTTTTCCCTGCTTAGCTAAGTTCTGCCGTGCTATTGATCCAAAGCAGTTTCTTTATTCATTAATGGTAACTACAGAACACAGAGGGAAATCCCACATCAGGTTTTGGGGTTGGTTTGCTTTTTTTGAGACAGCCTATGTAACCCTAGCTAGCCTCAAACTTAAACTTGTCATATTTCTCACTCCTGAGACCTGGCATGTGTAGGTTTTCATGCAAAGAAAATCAAAAACTGGTGCCCATGTTCAGAGGATCTTAATCCAGTCTCCTTTCAATGAGAAAATACAGCACTGTATTCTAAAATGTTCCTTTGGGGATTTAACTTTCTTCAATCCAAATCAGAGCATGGCCCTAAAGAGAGGAAGCCACGTGACTTCTCTGTGTTTGTTCCCTCATCTGTAAAATGGCAACAGTATCTGGCAAACATTGCTATGCGGGACACAGTCTCTTAGTGTCAACCTAAGGTATACCTAGCTCTTCCCCGCTTCTCCTCTCAGCCTTTCCTTCCATTCCTTTGCCACCCCTCTGACCTGTAGAACCACTCTCTTCCAAGGAGCCCCAGCCCCCACACTAGGCTGGCAGTCAGGCAGGCTACCTTCATCCTCCCTCTTGCTCTTTATTCGGGTCTCTCCAGATTTACTCTTAGCCCTGGTGCAACCTGCCTGTCTGAGCCCCTCTTCCCAGCCCATCTCCACCTCTTTGGGATTCAGCCTCTTGGTTTGGATCTAGTTCTTTCTCACTGCTTCTTTCAGCTTTCTATCCCATCTCCATTCCTTTGTGACTCCCTGGCAACTCACAGAACAGTTCTCCACCAGGGACCCCACATCTGCCACACTTGGCCGAGACCCAGAATCATCCAGTCTCTAGTGGGAACCCCACAGCCACCACATTTGCCTGGGACTCAGAGTGGACAATAGCATCCCCAAAACAGAATACCCATCTAACATAAACAAGACCAGATCTCCACACCTAGAAACACTCCAAACATTATAACTCAAGATTCCTAAATATCACTGCAGAAACAAAAGCATGACCAACCAAAACAATATGCCTTTGCTAGAAGCCATATTGTAATAGGCTTTGAGAAAGGCAATTTATCTGAAGTGCAAGACAAGGACTTCAAAATGACAAACATGAATATGTTCAAGGAGTATATGAATAAATTCCACAATCAAAATACAGGCAATTGAATAAAATAATAAACACATAAAAGATGTGAAAGTAGACTTAACAGAGAAACAAAATAACTAAAGAAAATCCAAACAGAGATAAAACTGGAAATGAAAAACATAGGCTGTCAAACCAAAAACTACACAGAGAGATACTGGAGTTTAAAAATGTGTCGTAAATTACTGGGCATGGTGGCTCACACCTTAATACCAGCACTCAGGAGGCAGAGTCAGGCAGATCTCTGTAAATTCAAGGCCAGTCTGATCTATAGAACAAGTTCCAGGAAAGCCAGGTCTTTTACATAGAGAAACACTGTCTCTGGGGGTCAGGGAAAGAAGAGTCATAAATCAAATGGACCTGACAGACATCTCCAGAACATTACACCCAAACACTAAAGATTATACTTTCTTCTCAGAAGCCAAAGGAACTTTCTCTAATTATTAGGATATAAAGCAAGTCTCCAGGTATATACGGGTCCTATCTGACTGTTGTGGACCAAAGCTAGACATCAACAACAATTGAAAAGGTAGAAAGTATACAAATTCATGGAAGCTGAACTGTTCACTGTTGAATAAGAATCAGGCCAAGACAGAAATCAAGAAGGAAATAAAGAACTTCTTATAACTGAATGAAAATGAATTCAGAACACGCCAAACTTAGGGGACAAAATGAAGGCAGTTCTAAGAGGAAAGCTGATAGCACGAGTGCCCACATTAAAACAACAACAACAACCTGGAAAAGCTCATTGATCAGAATGAATGGCACTCTTGAAAACTCTAGGAGAGCAACAAGAAATAACAGCCGTGCCCCATGCCCAGGATTACTTGGCTAAACAAACTCAGTTATATTTTTGTCAAATATCTGTCTCATTTTGCTTTGTGCATTTTTATGTTATTATTGGCCGTTTGCTTATATTTGACAGGGTAAAGGAGGGAAGATGGGGAGGGGCAACTAACATATATGAAAAGTCACATAGAAGCCTAATATGATAGATATTTCCCAAATATAAGCATATGTAAAAGGAATTTAAATGGAGACAATGCCCCAACTAGTCATCTTATGCCAACAAGTAAAACCTCCAGTGCCAAGAATGGGTTACATTTTATTGAGTCATTAGCCAAAGGGGTCTCATAGACAAACAACAAATACCACACTCTCTTGTCAAGACTATTGGTTACTCTCCATAACCTGATGGGTAAGACCCTATTGCTGAAGATGCAATGTATTTATGTCATTGAACATGGAGTATCAAGCTGGTACCCAACTAGAAGCTTCACCTTTACTGACTAGTGTTCATGGCACTGGAAAGTACTTTGTTTACTACTGGAGGAGAAAAGCTATCAGCTACAAACCTTGTGATCTGCCTGCAAGCCATGCCGGTGCAATAGCGGCACAAACACTGTAGGATTAACCACCATGTGTTTATTGGATTTAAATACTCCAGGAAATAACACCCATGCCAGATACTGCTAGTGTCACTAGAACCTGAGACTACATAGGTTATTGGCCCTAGGGGAAAAGCTAATACTATTTTCTGCTAAAGGAGCATAGCAACAAAATGATTCCTAATGACATATTGCTATACTGATAGATTATAACACTATGTAACCCTCATCAAAGGAGTTTCTTCTTGCAATGGATGGAAAGTAACACAGGCAGTGTGCATAGAGTAATGCCCTCAGTTTGGAGCACTGAGACCTAAATGGGATGCCTTTAGTAAAGCCATTTCCCTCAAGGCTCAGGGGTCTATGCAGGAGAGGGAAAGGTTGTAAGAGCTAGGCAGAGGTGGTGCTGATACCAAGAAAATATTGTCTTCCAGACACAACAGGACTGACACACATATGAACTCACAGAGACTGAAAGCACACACAGGTTCAAACCAGACAGAATTACAGCACTGAGAAGGGGAAGTAGTCCCAGCCCTAAGAAGCTCTTTGCAATTGATACCTACTTAGAAAGGGAAAATCCATTTTCTTCAATGGAGCGTTTCTGAGTATATCAACCATATTCCCGGCCAGTCCTCTTGTCTAGGAGAAGTTGACCAATACAAAACAGACTCTATGTTTTGTTTTTGTTTTTGTTTTTGTTTGAGACTGTGCTTGAGAAATAGTTTCTGGGTAACTAAATGACTTAAGTGGTACAATGTTTTGTTTTGATTTCTTTTTGGTGGGGTTTGTTTGTTGTTGTTAGTTTGTTTTGATTTCGTTTTTTGTTGTTGTTTTTTTTCTTTTTTTAGAAGTTTGGTGGGGTTGTTTTGGAGAAAGTGGAAAGAACACAAAGTTGTATAGACAGGAAGGTAGAGAGGATCTGGGAGGAGTTGGAGAAAGAAAGAATATGATCAAATATATTTTATGAAAAACATTTAGACAAAAAAATTAATTAACTAATAAAAAGATTGCTCTGAGGGCTGAATGAGAACTATATGTCAAATGGACTCAGTTCTTAAAGACAACAGCTTCAGTCTCACAGAGTGAAGTCTCATTCTCTCTGGACTTCAAAGTCTGGTTCTCAGACTTTCCAAGAGGAAATTTCCCCTTGGTTTAATATATCTGGACCAGATAAGAAACATTAAAGAACCATGGATGGAAAAAAATGACATAAAGAAAATTCTCATTGGCTCTCCTTGTCACTAAGAGGATTCTAGTCACAGAGCAAATCTGCTGGAGTTCCCAGTCATATCCAGGCCGCATGTACATGACATTGGGAAAATGGACTTTGGCAAATGCCCTTTCACCGTAGAGCACAACAGGAAAGAAAAATAATGTATACGTGCTGGAAGTGAAACCCAGGCCATGTCTTACGTGTTCACAGCATTATCTCTGCCTTAGAGCTACACTTCCACCCCAACCTGACTAACTCCTTGTACTTCTTCTATTTACACAGGATGGAACAGGTGCCTGGGAAGGACTCGGTACTGTGTACAAGGCCGCCCACCTCTTAAGCATACATTAGCTTCTTTAGCACAAACTCAGATGTCAAAGCTGCCCTTGGAGTTGGAGGAGGATACATAATTTTTCATATATATTTTTTCATTGCAGTACCATCATAAAGATGAATTTGTATGATTGAATTAATAGGTCTATAAGCGTGAACACCTAGGAAGTAGACTGCTTTGGAAAGATGGAAAGATGAGCTGACCATAGCTGTTCCTGTCTTCAAAGCCTTAGAGTCATCTTAGAAAAAGTAATAAAGTTTTGGCTTATTGTAATATTCTGTTAATAGCTCAAAGTAATTTTTGAATTAAGACTTTGTTTTTTCCTGGTGTTTTAAAACAACACATCATTTCTCTATCCAAAATTTTCTGCAACAAATACTGCTAGGCAACTGATAAATTTTGAAGCCAGATCTTAAGGAATAAAACTCTTAGATGTACAACATCTGTCAGTTTCTGTGATATAGACTTCAAGCATTGCTGGTTTCCAGTAACCAAAAGATAGTTCTCAAAAGTCAACTCTGAGCAGGTCTGTATAGGAACTGGCTCCAACGAACCAGTGTGAGTTGTCTCCAACACGTCCTTGTTGGCGACTCACCTAGGAGCAAGCTTTCAAACGCAGTCTCAGGGAACAACATGCCCTTGAAGCCAGGAACACACCGCAGTCCAGGGTTCGAGACTTGATCCCTCTGTGGCTATAGAAGATATCCAAAGAATGTAGTTGGCTTTGCTTTGTACGAAAATTGTGGTGTGAGCCTTTTCTTTATGGCTTCTGCTCTTCCCGGATCAGACCAGCCTGGCAATCAATTAAGAAATGTTGGTAATGATGATAATATAGGTCAAAGATGGTTCCCGGAGATTTGCCAAGGCCCTTGGTGATGTCACTTCTTGGTTGAGTTCCAAGAGCGCCTACCTGATTCTCTGTCAGGAGTACATTATTGATGGTGCCCTCCGTGGCCGCATTGCCTACCATGTTATTGAAGCTAAATCTATTCATAGATGTGAAGAGCTACCGCCTTGAAAAACAGGTATAGCTGCTATTAGAGCCAAATTCTAAGAGGAATCTGATACAAAGTCCCCCACGGGGAATGTCAAGACAGCGGAGGAGCATGCATGAAGCATCATGGACATAAGAGGCCCTTGGTGCAGATAGAGGGGATGTCAGGGATCCTTTTTCTCTCCAGAATATTCCCCAGGATGTAAATGGTGAAACTGAGATGAACAATTGGAGATATCACACCCATTTCCCCCTGATTCTGTGAAGCTCCTCCTGCCTGTAGGCTGGTCCCGATTAGCATACTGTTCCCTCCCTTTCCACACTGGATTAGCTCTGGAGGCTTGCTATCTTCCCCCATCTCTCTCACATCTTGTGGAAAAACAAGTACTCCTGTCTCTGGTTAGGAGTGGAGAGACTGGAAAAAACCTCACTGCAGAAAGACCTCGGATGACCTGCAGCTCCTGTGATCTGTTTAACGAGAGGCAAAGTTTCCAGGCTGCCCCTCACCGGACACTGTTTCCTGTGACACCTTCCTGTGATGAGGAATCCTCCTAACAAGAAACCACTTCACAGAATTCGGGAAGGAACACAGAGAAAATGTGTGGTAAACCGCACAGATTTTGTCTCTCGCACGCTGAGGCCCCGGACAGTTTGTTGCTTAAGTCACAGCTTTCTCTTAACTTCTATGTGCTTACCCATACTGATGCTTAACTATTGATGAGTCTGTCTCCAGGAAACAATTTGGCATCCTATTCTCTAGTCTCAGAATTATCCCAGATGTTAGTATACAGGATCACATGCCTTCCAAACAAAGCAACTACAATTTGAGGGGGTTCAAAAGCTAACACATTGGAAACATCAGATTTGACTTCCAGTCATTGTATCTTTTCTCTCCAACTGCTATGATACATGGCAGGGGCTCAAAGGAAGGTCCAGGGACAGTGAATACATAATAAATAAATAAATAAATAAATAAATAAATAAATAAATAAATAAATAAATAAATAAATATTAAAAAATTATGGCAGAAATTTCTCAAAACTAGATAAAGAAATGGACATTTAAACATAAGAGAAAAACTTCCCCCACAGTGTACTATAGTATATCAAAAGTACAAAGCAAAGAAGCAATATTAAGATCTCTAAGGGGGGGGGGCTGGAGAGATGGCTCAATGGTTAAGAGCACTGGCTGCTCTTCCAGAGGTCGTGAGTTCAATTCCCAGCAATGACATGGTGGCTCACAACCATCTGTAATGAGATCTGATGCCCTCTTCTGGCATATGGGCACACATGGAGGCAAAATGTTGTATAATAAATAAATAAATCTTTAACAAAAAGATTTCAAAGGAGAAAACACTTAGTTGCCCATAATTGCGAACAGAATAACACCAGCTTTCACACTAGCAAGCCTGAAAGCCAGGCAACCATGGAGTGATATATCCCCGAAATCCAGGAAACCATGGTGTGATATATCTCTAAAAGCCAGGCAACCATGGTGTGATATATCCCTAAAAAACAGGCAACCATGGAGTGATATATCCCTAAAAGCCAGGAAACCATGGTGTGATATATCTCTAAAAGCCAGGAAACCATGGAGTGTTATTATATCCCTGAAAGCATATAACTCCAACCAAAATGTCACCTCCAGCAAAGCTAACTCTTGAATAGCTGGAGAAATAAGGATATTCCAAGACAAGCACACACTAAGGCAGTTCATAACTACCAATGCACAGCTGCTAAAGACAGTTAAAAGAATACTACATAGGGAACAGGAAGAAAGACGGAATGATGAGAGCAATAGAAAGAATGAGCTTCATGAGAGGAATGTGCAGCAAAGGAAAGCTAGAAATGAATTAATCGTGTGTAACCTAGTAAACTAGAAAAATCCCTAATACTAACAGGAACGGAAGACACAAACAGGGCTGCAAAGTGGGATCAACATTCAGGAGCATATGCTGTTCTTCCAGAAGACCCTTGTTTGATTCCCAGAAACCACATGGCAGCTTACAGCCATCTGTACCTCCATTTTCAGGGGAACCAATGCTGTGGAACAATCCTTTTCTACACTACTAATACATATTACTCTCATTGGTTAATAAAAAGCTGACAGCCCAGTAGCTGGAAAAGAAGTATAGGCAGGACAGTCAGACACAAAGGACTCTGGGAAGAAGAAGGAGGAGTCAGGGGAGACACACCCAGCCAGCTGCCAGACAATGACATGTAGAAAATGAGATAACAAACCACGAGGCACGGCACAGCATAAATAGAAATATGGGTAATTTAAGTGTAAGAGTTAGCTAGTAACAAGCCTGAGCTCTTGACGGAGCACTTATGAGTAATGTTAAGTCTCTGTGTCGTAATTTGGAAGCAGCTGCCAGGACAGAACCCAGGTGGTCAGGACAGGAAAACTTTCAACTACAAACCGATGCCGTCTTCTGAACTTTGAGGGTTCCAGGCACGCATGTGGCACACATACATACATGTAAACAAAACCCTTACATACCTAAATAAAGCAAATAAACCTTCAAAAAATGAGAACAATCCAGCCAACCAGAAAACAACAAATACAATTACTGGAATTAGTGAACACAGCAGTTAATGTAATTGCCTTTACTGTAGTTGCCTCAAATCGCTGGGAAAGAAACGCAAACTAACTGACTGGATTAAAAATCAAGACCAACTGTGCATTGCCTACAGAAAAAAAAAAAAACCACACCTCGTTGGTAAAGACATCCAGAGGCTGACAGCCAAAATCTGAAAGCCAGTCTTTCAAGCTAATGGAAACTAAAAACAAGCTGGTGTGGTAATTCTGACACTTAATAGTGAAGATTTCAAATTGAAATTAGTCAGATGAGATGATGAAAGCTACTACCTGTTAATAAAGAAAAACTCATCAAGAAGAAATAACAGCTGCAAATATATATGCGCTGAATGGTGGAGCTACTAATTCCATAACAAAATATGAATGAGCATAAAATATTCGATTGATACAGCAACTGTGGGTGATGTCAATACCCTATTCTCATCTTTAAATAGATCATCCAAACAACAACAACAACTTCAGCAAAGGACACCTCTGAGTTAAAGCATACCATACATCAAATTGACTTAATAGTATTCCATCCAACAGATGTGGAATTACACATTTTCCCCCCAGTAGCCTGTAGAATATTCTCTAAAATAGAACACATTAGGTAATCAAATCTTAATACATACAACATAATCAAAATAATTTCTAGTAACTTAATAGAGGCATAGAATTAGAAATCAAAAGCAAGAGAAACCACAGAAAGTTTGCAAATACTTGGAGAATGAAAAATATACTATTGAATGACAACTAGATCATCAGCAAAATCAGAAAAAGGGATTTTAAGTGTGCTGTGGTATAACCCTCTTGTATGCTGTAAATATGTTTCATTCCCATTGGTTAATGAAATAGCTGATTTGACCTATAGCAAGGCAGGATAGAAGCAGGAGGGAAATACCATCAGAGATACAGAGAGAAGGGCAGAATCAGAGAGACACCAGCCAGCTCTAGCTGCAAGCAAGATATATATATTAGAGCACAGATAAAGTCATGAGACACATGACAAAGCATAGATTAATAGAAATGTGTTAATTTAAGTTGTAAGAGATAGTTAGTAATAAGCCTGAGCAATAGGCTAAACAGTTTGTAATGACTAGTAAGTACAATCACATAAAGCACAATTTCTCAGAACTTTTGTGATATAAATAAGGCATTTCTAAGTGGTAAATTTAGCTTTTAGTGCTTAAATTTTAAAAAAGCAACAACAACACAGAGATTTCTCAAATAAATAACCAATGATGAACCTCAAGGTATTAGAAGACGAAAAGCCATCCAAACCCAAAGATCAGTAGGAGGCTAAAAATAAAAAAAGATGAGGACTAACCAAAAGAAAAAACAGCACATTGAATCAATTAAATACAAAATTGGTTCTTTGAAAAGATAAATAAGATTGAGAAACTAGTCAAGGAGAAAAGATCCAGAATAATTAAATTAGAGATGAAAGAGACTGGTGTTACAATAAAGTCCAAAGAAATCCAGCAGCTCATCGGGGGATTCTTTGAAAATACAGTCCTCAAAACTGGACAGTCTAGAAAAAGAATGGGCAAATCCCTATATACACATAACCTACTGGAATTAAATCAAAAAGATATCAGCAACTTAAACAGTTCCATACCCAACAAGAGTAAGACAGTACTAAAATTATCTCCCCATGAAGAAAAGTCCTGTGCCAGAGGGACTTATTGGTGAATTCTGTCAACTCTCGATAAAGACTTGGCACCGTCACTCTTCAAGATGCTCCTTGATAGAACAGAGAGAGCATGAACAAACTCACTTTGTGAAGCCAGCATTGTCCTGACACCCAAAGCAGATAAAGACACAGATACAAACAGAAGATTGTTTACCAGGTCTTCTCATGAGCACAGATGAATAAAATATTTGCAGGCCTGAAGACACATTCCACTGATTAAGAGCATGTACTCCTCTTCTGGAGTAACTGAGATTGGTTCCCAGCACCCCAACCAGGTGGCTCACAACTACCTGGAACCCCAGCTCCAGAAGATTTGATGTTCTCTGCTAGTCCCCAAATACAGCAGCACTCATGTGCACAATACCTGCACAAAAGGACATACACATACACACAATAAAGATAAAATTATCAGGAGCATTTATCACAAGCTATTGTGAGCCATGGCACAATTACAGCTTATAACAATTGGCAATTCAGGTGTCAACCCAGCTGAGAATTTATTCTCAGATGGAGGAACCCTGGCCAGCAAAGCCAGCAAGGCCACTGACTCTGAAACCTGTTACTTTCATCTGTAATTTCGCTTGTGCAATAGCAGCTATGATATCTCCCCATTACCAAGTGTTTTCATGTAATGTGTACATGTAATCTCATGATTACATCTCAATCTGATTGGCACACACATTTGTTCATGGTCAAAAGGATGGCTTCTCTCTATTGAGAAGCTTAGAAACCTGCTCCCTATCATGAGCCTTACTGACAGAGCAAGCTGGCCAGACACATATGCTGGACAGATCACAAACGGAACTTTTACAGATCTTACTTATGAAATTGCAACTGTCTGCTTTGTACGACCTAAGCCTTCAGATGATTTATGATAAACTAGGGTAGTATTGCAGGTGTCTGTCCTTGTTCTTAGTCCTTCAAGAGATCAATAACACCTAACTAACCATGTCCAGATAGTAGTAATCGCACTTACGAAATGTAAAATAATGCATGTATTCTTTGCCTTTTCCTTAGATCTCTCAATGGGCTAGTTTTCTCCCTTTGTAACCTGTGGTGGCCCCTTTAAAAGATGACCAGGACCTCCTCATGCTGGAGCTGCAGTTGGCTACAAAGTAGCGGATACGTTTTACTACTTATCTTTAAAGAATGTCTGTCCCTGAGAAGTTTACTTGTAGTTTTTTATATTACTAACAAGTTGCTAATGAATGGACATACATACATACACACACATTTGGGAATTTGTTACAGCAGAAGAAATAGATTGAGAAGAAATAAAATGAAGGAGAAGAAGAAGAAACAAGAATGTTGAGTAATTAAAACAAGAATGAGTATTGTAACAGAGAATTGGAAATTAGAATTGAGAAAGAGAATTAGAGCAAAGAAATTAGAAGCAATTAGGAGAGAGAAATAAAGAGTACATGAATAGAAAGAATGTGTGAGAGAAGTTTCCTTCCTACAGCCATCAGACTTTAGTTCCTATGCTTATTGTGGCTTCTCTTTTTGAACCCTAAGTGAAAGCCTTTAAGGCTTAAAGGTTTTAAATATAAAATAAACCTTTAAAAAGCTAAAATATTTGTCAAAAGTGTACATGAAAACGTTAAGATAATATATCATAATTAAGTTGGTTCTATCCCAGGGATTCAATGTTGATTCAACATATGCAAAACAATAAACATAATATTCAAAAGGCTTAAGGATAGAAAGTACACAATCATCTCAAGAGATGCAGAAACAGCTTTTGACAAACTTCAACATCCCTTCTTGAAAATAATCTCTGAATATGTACGAATATAAGGAATATATCTCCACTTAAAGGCTATACATGACAAACAAGTTTCCTAAGACAAAAGCAAGACAAGGGTGCTCTCTCTCTCTCTCTCTCTCTCTCTCTCTCTCCCTTCCTCCTCTCTCTCCCTCCCCCCCCGTGTGTGTGTGTGTGTGTGTGTGTGTGTGTGTGTGTGTGTGTGTGTGTATATGTTTGTTTGTTCTTATTCAATATGGTGTCCAAACTGGGTAAATTTTCAGAAAAGGTGTCAAATGGAAGTTAGAGATCTGGACAATGGTTCTCTTGGGTTCTAACTACACTATGTATTCTTGGAAGCTTGCACACATCTTCAACTTCGGCACAGCGCTTCTACATTGTATCTTCTGTGCTCCTCTTTTCCCCAAATTGCCTCTGAGCCTCTCTCCCATGTTTCTTTGGCTCAGCAAGCACTAGTCTTCAGCACCCAGGCTCTCCAGCCCTTCCTTTCAGCACCTGTCGTTCACTTTAGCAAATATCCATGGCTTCAGGCAATGTGATCTGACCGAGACTTTAAGCTGAGCTATGTGGCAGTCTCTCAGAGTGCGGCTTGCCCAAGTTTATAACAGCATTTGAATTTTTCAGAGAAATCTTAGTTATCAAAGGAATGCCTAGGTTGAAATACAGATGAACAGAAGCTACCAACACTTAGAAGAGAACATTCCGGGTAAGGCAAAAACATTTGAATTTTGGTTTTGCTCACCGTGCTGGCTAAAGGGCAACTCAGTTTAACCTGGAGGTAGTGCTGAGTGGGAAAAAGTGTTTTTAGCTTGTGGCTGATACTGCAGTGCTGAAACGTAGAAAGAGTGAGCTCCTTGGGCATAGCCTGTATTCCTTGAAATTTATTCCATCAAATTAAACTCTTTGAAGGCATTTCTAGTCTATTTGGAGTTTCCGATACAGTCTTCACTAACAAAATGCAGGTTTGTGAATAGCGATGCCCACATGAGCAGTCCAGCAGTCAGTCTGAGGAGACAACCAGGCTTTCTGAAGGTTGCTTCAGGTCATACTGCATACACGGGGGAATAAAGTAGCCAGTCGGGGGGAAAGAGTCATATCTAAGGTGATGCCTCCCTCATTCCGGCTTGTGATGAATTTGTAAAAGTTGCTCCCAGAGTCTGAGGTTTTAAATCTTGCCTCCCAAAACAGGGCAGAAAAACGGATTTCTGCCCCCTGGCTCCACCAATTCAATAGACAACTTCACCTCTGTGCCTCTGAGTAGACATTTACAGGATATATAGCAAAAGCGTCTTTTGAATCTCACTGCAATCATGACATTCAAATGACCTGATCATGCAGCACTGGAATTCAGATCAGTTTTAAGACAGTTCACGGATGCAAAGATGCAGCTTAAAGGGGACAGAGAATCCGCGGGCACTCACCCTGCACCCAGGGCTTTTATTTTCATGATAGAAAGCAGGCTAATAGACAACCGCTCTTTCTCAAGGGGACCTTGTTTGCAAACATGAACAATCATTGCTTTGTTCTCTGGAGAGAAAACAATACAGCATCAATCAAAGCAAAGCCACATACCCCAACTCGCTGCTGCAGCTGCTCGGCATTCCCTGCAAGCCAGAAAGCCTGCCGGGACGCTTGGGTATCCTCTGCCTTGGCTCTCCTGAACACCACTGCAGGTTAACTCTTGGAGGATGGATGCTCTAAACCCAGAAAGCCAAGGCTCTCTAATTTAACCACTTGTGTGCTGACTCATCCAGCAGGCACCAGGCACATAGCTGATCCTGCTGATGGTCCAACCCTTGCACCATCAATACTTGGAAGGGAACTCCCAGAGGAGCAGTTCTCAACCTGTGGGTCGTGACCCTTTTGGGGTGCGGGTGGGGGTCAAACGACCCTAGGGGTCACCTCAGATTATCAGAAATTTGCCTTACAATTCATAACAGTGGCAAAATTATACTTATGAAGTAGCAACAAAACAATTATAATTTTATGGTTGAGGTCACAACGAGGAACTGTATTAAAGGGTCGCAGCATTAGGAAGGTTGAGAACCACTGATATAATCTGACCTGCTTGTCTGCTTTGATTTGGAAAGGAATCAGCTCGTTCCCCAAGATATCACTGCACACCGCAGAGACAAGATTGAACCATCGGTGCAGAGACTGAAGTGTAGAACATTTTGGATGAAGGAGTTAAGTTCTAGGAAAGACGGTGTCTCCACTTTCCTAGACAGAGTGCAATTTGAAGGAGAAAATTATTCACATGCAGTAAATGTACCAAATTACCTGGGCGATTTGGAGAAACAAATAAAGTCATATTATTTATACTTCCTATGATGGCCCTCTAGGGAAACCCAAAAAGCAGCTTCCTTCAAAACCACCTGTGTTATCTATATTAAAGTTCCTAGGGCAGGTAGGGGAGTGTGGTGTGTGTGCCATTCTTCTGTTTGGGAGTTGATTTACAAGTATCAAAGCCAAGGAAAGAAAGCAAACCCTTCCAGTTTAGGAGCAGCTTGTTTTTGCTATTTCGTCTTCAGCTTTTTCTTCTTGAGACACATTATCACTGTGTCCCAGCTTCAATCACAACCATTCCCCGGCTTCAGACCTCTTGAATGATGAGATCTCAGGCATGTGTCTCAAGTCTTTGCAGCCTATCTCATTCCCTCATGTCAATGCAGGAGGCTGATAAACCTAGAATTCCCAAAGAAAACTTTGCTCCTTTTCCGCTTGGAAGTGAATTGCTGAGTACTAGAAGAACCAAGCTATGGCAAGCCCCTGGCTTTCTCCAGGCATGATATTCTGAGGCCAAAGAAGGAAGTAAAGAACTTGAGTACAGAGCAGGCAGCTGTGAAACAAGTGTTTGCTAAAATTGAACTGTTGCAGGTACTCAGGAAGAAGACAGATTGGCCCAACAGGAACCAGGGTTAGGGACTGCCTGCTCCTCCTCTTTGCTCTCCGCCCAGCAGCCACAAGGACTGCCTTCTGGGGTTTATTACCTGCTAATTAGGCCCCTGGGCTCCAGGGCCTCCTTTGTCTAAACTATTCCTACCCTGGGAGTTTCAAAGCTCCAGGAAAGCGTGCCCCTAACCTGTGCATAGGAGAGCATAAACGGCCTGGCGGAGATGACAATGGCAATAGCAGCTACCCTGCTGAGGCCGGCACACTGATTGTTTCACACACACTCTGTAGGAAGGACCACCAGCTAGCCAGCAAAATCTGGGTTCCTTTCTCCTTCCCTGTTCACCCTAGAGTCAGGGCTGGTCTATACTTGAAATCTGAGCTGCGGGAGGTCAGAAGTGACCACACCGAGAAAACTGAGAGGTGAATTATCAATCAAGAGGCCAATGGAGGCTGGGAGAGGTGGGGGTAGCAGAGAAGGAAACACTGAACAAGACTGACCAGGGTGTCTCATTTCAGCTTTATAGAGAATGACCGTAATTTCTTCCTTAGTGTTTAGTGAACCGTTTTGGACTTTCTAATCTTACTTTACCTCTTGTAATTACTCTGGCACGTATAGCAGCCCCATTTCCCAACTCTTGACCGGAAAGCAGCTGACAGGTGTGTTCAGCTGGCAAAAACAGTACACATCACTTCCGTGTATGGAATACTTCAGGAATATTTGTCTGTTTTTTATTTTGTCAACTAAAAACTAGAAAGTGTCTCTGAGTAAACAGCAATGGATGTTATTAACGCATCAAACGAAGTCCATGGAGGTCATCCCAACACCTCGTTATCTTAGGATCTCAGGATATTGTTAAGGATCCAGATCAGGCTCTGCTAGAGGAACAGGGCACCTGCACCCATGAGCATGTTTAAGAGCAAAAGAAGCTTCCAAGAAGTTGCTCTAGGAATTTCCTGTAAAAGGAAATATCAATCTATGAGATAAGCTGCCAATCTCACACCTTCATGTTTATACACAGGAAAACATAGATCACATATCACAGCCTGAGCACAAGGACACAGTTCATGCAAGAATGTTCTGGGCTGCTTCATTTCTATCAGTGCTCACAGTGTGGAGCTGTGGCACCTTTGTTCAATCTATAGTCACTCTACCACTGTTCCCGAATAGAGTGACCCATCAGCGCACACAAAGCAGAACTTGCACATGGTTGTGACTCAAGAGTTGGTAGAAAGGACTTAAAAGAGAAAGGACATATTTTTGCCCACAGTTTCAGAATATTCAGCCCACGGTCCCTTGGCCCTATGCATTTCAACAGAACATCATGGTGTCAGGAAGCACTGCTCACTTCATGGGCAACCAGGTAGCAAAGAGAGAAGGGATTCTCCCCTTTCATTCTGTCTGGGTTCCAAGCTGATGAAATTTTACTGTGCGTAGTCAGCCTGGGTCTTCTCTGGAAAAGCCCTTATAGACACACTCATGGCTATGCCTCACCAATCTCCTAGATGATTCTAGATGCAGTCAAGTTGACAGTGAAGACCCTTAGCTGGGATGAATGTAAAAAAACATAAAGCAGCGTAAAACAAAGCAGACATAGAGACCACTTATTGAAGACACGGTATTGTCGGGAAGAGTATAGGGCTGGATCTGTATCTCAGTGATAGAGCACTTGCCTACCACAGTAAAAAAATTTAAAAAAAAAAAGAAAAGAAGGAAAGAAAGAAAAACCCAGGCGTCTTAGTTAGGGTTATCACTGGTGCGATAAAATACCATAATCAGAAGCAACTTGGTGGCAGGAGCGGGGGTAAGTAAAGGGCTTATTTGGTTTACATATCCCGAATCACAATCTAACACTGTTGTATAAAACAAGGACATTGTCACCCCAAGGTATGATTGAGGGGAAAGTTTTTTATTGTAGATGAGGGAGAGAGAGAGAGAGAGAGAGAGAGAGAGAGAGAGAGACTGGGGAAGAGTACAGTAGACTGAATTGGGCCATTGGGCCATTAAGAGGAGAGGGAGTGAGGGAGAATAGGAAAGGGGGACAAAAAGAGAGAGGAAAGAGGGCCAAGAGAACACATGGCCGGCAGAGTTATATAGGACTGAGAACCTGGGAGTCGGGGAGCCCATGAGCTGGAGAAATTTAGGGTAGGGGCAGGATGAGAGGAGCCAGATGCCAGGGTGGACTCTGTAATAGGTACTTGTGCTGCTGAGAGAGCCCGGCTGGCGTGGGCTTTGTAGATGCTAAAGGCACCACAGTTAGCTATTTGCCCCAAGTTTCTTTTGGACCTGAGCAGATACTATTCTGGAAACCCGGAGGCAGGAAGCTGCTTACTAAGGCTTGCTGCTCAAGTCTTGCTCAGCCGGCTTTCTTTTTGTTTCTTTGTTTTCTGTTTTTTCGAGACAGAGTTCCTCTGTGTATCTCTGGCTGTCATGAAACTCACTTTGTAGACCATGCTGGCCTCGAACTCACAGACATCCACCTGCCTCTGACTCCCAAGTGCTGAGATTAAAGGTGTGAGCTGCCGCTGCCGCTGCTTTCTTATAGAACCCAGGCCAGTTCAGGAGTGGCTCCACCTGGGCCTTCCCTCATCAACCACAAAAAAAAAAAAAAAAAAATGTCTTAGGGGATTGCATACAACCTGATCTTGGAAGTATTTTCTCAGTTAAGGGCCCCTCCTCTCACAGAGGGTCTAGCTTATATGAAGGTGACATTAAAAACTAGCAAGCACGGTAGTAGAAACAAAGAGTGGGAATTGATCTCAGCTCTGCAGGGTTAGTCAAGGCTGACTGGGAAAGCTATAGGAAATGATCTCTTGAGATAGCATTATCTGATATCTTGATATTTGGGGTATATAAACAGATTTGTCAAACAACTAAAGTACACTACTCTGTATATTTTATCAAGAATTGTAGATATATGCTTTTTAAAAAAGCATTTTTTCTTTCTAAGAGAATGAACCTTGCAGCCAAGTTAATAATATGCCTCAAGATCATTTAAGACTATATGTTTACTCTGCGGTCCTACTGTGTACACCACCTGCTTAAGCTTAACCTGCCTTTAAGAGAGCAATGTAACACACTTAACTATTTCTTAGATTTCTTATGCAACTTAGTCCTCACAATATAAACTAAATGCATAGCTTTAATCTTAAGTTATGGATTCTTCCATGCCCTAATACAGAATAACATATGTATGTGTTGTGGCAACCTTTTGCTAAAAGAAGTCAACAGTTTGAAAGCAACCATAAACCAAACAAATGTTGGAAGCGACATGTAGATGCAGTTGATAACATCTGTGTAGTTTTGAGTGTTCTTCTGGGTGAATTGTGTCAGGATAGTAGCATCCACCCTTGTAAAACTGCCAAAGAGCTCTGCCAGGAATCACTTGTTCCTTTCCCATACTGTGTCTTCTATGCTGGGCAAGGAAGGCAGAGGAAAGCCGGTTGTTAGGGACAGGCAGAGATGTAGGACAGGCACAACAGAAAGGCATCAGGATCAGATCAGGCACAGACAACAGACAGACGACAGATGGGTCAGGAAACACAAACCACAGACAGGTGAAGACACGCGGAGAGACGTACAGATGTCAAATTTGAGCTGAATCTTGGCCAAACTAATCAAAGAGGAAATTCCTGTCTTCATTCCTTAATGCCACATTGACATATTTTGGTGTCTACTCTGAACACATTGACTAACACAATCAGTAAATCTTAATTTGAAAGATAAAAATCTGAACAAATTTGAGTTGAGGACATGATATTGACCTTCGGGGGAAGTGAACTGGCACTTTTATCTATTTTGGACTGTGCGTGAAAATAAGATGAACTGATAAAGAGAAGCATAAATGATGGCTTTGTGGAAAGCACGCAGAGTAAAGTAATGGTCGGAACTCTATATGGAACTACAGGGTTTCATTATCAAATTCTTAGATAAGATTTCTCATAACTAAATGGAAGGAGGAAGAGAGTTTGTAGAGAAAAGTTCCTCATTTTTGTCTAAGAAAAGAAATGGGCTTTCTGAGGACGAGCAATCCATCATTTCTTCTGATTTTTAATGAGTGATTGAGCACTGAGCAGCTCACATTTGGTGACAGTTTTGCTATCCCAGATGTATGGGAAACTCAGTTTTCCACTCTCACCACGTGTGAAAGTGACATTTCAGAAGCCTTGTTCCATTTTCACGTTTGTTTGAATTTGGCTCAGGTGAGTGTTCACAGCACCGACATCTGTGTAGTTTTGAGCATTCTTCTGGGTGAACTGTGTCAGGATAGTAGGGAAAAGAAGGGAAAGGTGTATTTGGCTTATACTCCCACACCACTGTTCATTATCAAAGGCGGTCAGAAGAGGAACTCAAGCCGGGCAGGAACGCAGAGGCAGGAGCGGGTGAGGAGGCCTTGGAGGAACACTGATTACCGGCTTACTCCTCGCGGCTTGCTCAGCCTGTTCTCTTATAATACCTAGGATGACCAGCCCAGGGATGGCACCACCCACAGTGGGTTGAGCCCTTCCAAATCAACCACTAATTAAGAAAATGCCTTACCAACTTGCCCACAGACTGACTTTATGGATGTGTTTGCTCAGTTGAGGCTCCGTCTTTTCAGTTGATGCCCTTCAGCTTGTCAGGTTGACATAAAACTAGCCAGCATATCACCCCATTCCCCCATTCCCTCCCCTCTACTTCATCCTCGGTCTCCCCATACTGCTATTCCAACCCAACTTCAGCAGCCATCACTTGTCAACAGAGTCTCAGCTAGAGATGGGACTTCCTGATTCTTTCATCTGCTCTTTGCTAGGATTTTCTCTGGCTTGATCTGGTGTAGGCTTTCCACATGCATCACAGCTGGGCGGGTTAATCTGTACAGAAAGCACTGTTTCCCGACTGTCATTCACTACCTCTGGCTCTTATACTATTTCCACCCTCTCTTTCACTATGATCCTTAAACCTCAGGAGCAATGGGTGTCATATAGACGCCCTATTTAGAGCTAAGAACGCCTTACACTCTTATTTTCTGAATGTACTGGTCGTGTGTCTCTATACTAACAGCTATCTACTGCAATAATAAAAAATAAAAGCAAAGCCGGGCGGTGGTGGCGCACGCCTTTAATCCCAGCACTCGGGAGGCAGAGGCAGGCGGATCTCTGTGAGTTCGAGACCAGCCTGGTCTACAAGAGCTAGTTCCAGGACAGGCTCCAAAGCCACAGAGAAACCCTGTCTCGAAAAACCAAAAAAAAAAAAAAAAAAAAAAAAAAGCAGCTTCTCTGATGACGGTTGAGAGATGTGCTAATCTGTGGGTATATAGATAATTACTTAGGGGCATCTTAAAGCCATGTTCATATAGCAAGTAGCAGTAGGTTCTCCTTTAGGGTCTATGTATTCTTTAGCCACAGGTTCTCAGCTTAGTTAGTGGTACCAGGCATGAGTTTCATCTGTGACATAGGCCTTAAAACCAATCAGAATATGATCATTTACTCCCATAACATCCAAGCCACTGTTAGCCTGGTGGGCATATTTGACCAGGCCAGTCATTACTGTAGCTTGCATCGTTCACAGCTGAGCAAGACACGGTTCATTTTCTCCTCTGATAGCATACACCTTAGCTCCTTCCAGCACAATGAAAGCTAGCTAGCGGGGATGAAATGTGCGGGTCAGTACTGGTTTGATTGATCCCTTTTCTGTGACATAAGTATGTGGTATCTTCAGGAACAGAGTCTGAATGGTACATCAAGTTCTAGAGGGTAATCAAAAACAATGTTAATAGGCTTTATTGTTTTTTAGGGGGATGGAATCCCACCGACCAACAAATGAAAGAAAGGAGTGCCTCCCCATACTTGACACGGGACTTCTGGATAGCCTATGATGTCTAATTGTAGGGGCACTATTACCAGTCACAGGGGAGCTCCATTCAAACTGCACATAGTTAAAGAAGTTTCCACAGTGAGTTTTCCTAAGGCTTTTCCTAAGGTCTTTAGCTTTATTTATCCCGCTCCATACTCCCTCCTCCACACTTCCCTCCCATTTTTCCACATTTTTTCCTGCTCTATAATCCCCTTTCCTCCGTCTAACCACCTGTGTTCAATTCCCCAACCCTTACCACCCATCGTTATGGCCCCTTATTACTCTCGTGACTTCTACCGGCATTTAAACATACACAGTCAAAGATAGAATCCACATGTCAGAGAGAATATGGAGGTTCCTTCTGGGTGTGGCTTTACCAGACTTACCACGATTATTTCCGGCTTCCTATATTTGCCTAAAACTTTCAAAATTTTATTCTTTACAGCTGAGAAAAGCTCCACTGTGTATAAGTCTTACATTATCAGTGTCCATTCATCTACTGATGGGCATCTCGGCTGTTTCCATTTCCTGGCTACTGTGAATAGAGCAGCAACGGGCATGGATGATCAGGCGTCTGTGTAGTAAAACAGAGTCCTTTGGCACATGCCCAGGAGTGCTCTAGCTGTACCATGCATCCAGTTCTAGTTTTTGGAGGAACTTCCATTCTGGTTTGCAGAGTGGCTGCAGCAGTTTGCACTCCTACCAACAGTGCATAAGCGCTCCCCTCCCACCCCCATCCCCGCCACCATTTGTTGTCATTTATTTATTTCTATCTCAGACATTTTTATCTCAGACATTCTGACTGGGTAAGATGAAATCTCAAATTAGTTTTACCTTGCATTATCCTGAAGGCTAAGGATGGTGAATATTAAAAAAAACAAAAGCAAAAAGAGAAAATCTCAGCCATTCATAGTTCTTTTGAGAATTCTGTTTAGTTCCATGCCTTAATTTTTAATTGGATAGTTTGATTTCTTGGTGCTTAGGTTTTTGTTTGTTTTTTTTTTTTTACAACCCTTATTTTTATTTTAGGTGTATGGGTGTTTTTTTCTGCATGTATAATCTGTGAACCACACGCACGCAGTGACCACAGAGGCAGAAGCAGGGTATTAGAGTTACAGACAGTTGTACATCTCCATGTGAGTGCTGGAAATTGAATCTGTGCTATCTAGAACAACCAGTGCTCTTAACTGCTCAGCTGTCTCTCCAACACTGATGTTGAGTTTTCCTGAGTTTTTTCTAGACACTTTTCTATTTGGTAGGCTGACTCTTCGCTCAAATGATGGTGTTCTTTGCTTTAGAGATGCTTTTTAGTTTCAGGAGGCCCCACTCGATGACATAATATTTTTTTTCTCTTTTGGTAGAGCAATGTGACATCTGGACTTGTATAGAGCTTCATTCTAAGTCCTATGGGGCATTGCCAGGCACACCGGCACACCAACAGTTCAGAAAAGTCTCACTGTCAAGAAGCCTAGGGAATAGACCTCAGCAATCTGAAGAGATGCTAATTACAGGGTCTGAGAACACCAGTTCTCAAACTGATCTCAACTCCTTTGGGAAAGTCGAATGGCCCTTTCACAAGGGTTGCCTAAGAATAGCTGCATATCAGATATTTACATTAAGATTCATAACAGCAGCAAAATTACAGTTCTGAAGTAACAACAAAATAACTTTATGGTCTAGGTCATCATATGAGGAACTGGATCAAGGGGTCACAGCATAAGGAAGGGTGAGAACCCCTGCATAGAATAGAATAGTTCTACTTTTCACACCGCTGTCATTTTCACTCCTCCATGTCCTGATTTTCTGGGCATCTGCTGGGTTCACAGTTGGGACACGAGGTCGACTCTGATAGCCAGGTTTAGTTTTCAACTGTTGCTAGAAGACAGGGTTATGGTCTCAGTCATTAACCACTTATTCACCGTCTCAAAAAAATATCACCAAAAATCTCTTTTCTACAGTGTAAAAGCTTGGGAGGCATCTTGGTAAGAAAAGGCTGGACCAAACAGAAAACAACGTTTCCTGGATACACCGGAGAACTAAGGTTGTAGGTCCAACCACCACAATACGTGTAGCTGCATCTAGAATAAGGACCTAGTTCTGCCACAGCAGTTCCAAGACAGAATGGCCACACTGATGAACAGCTGGGGGGGGGGGGATAGAAACCAGTGCTAGAACGAGAAATGCTTGGGGGCCTTTATCCCGTGCCAGTTACTTCTAACCTTCCCATTTGACATAAGGGGACAAAATACCCAACAACAAGTGGTAAATTAGAGGGTCTCATATTTACTTGTGAAGTTCAAGCTTGGAAATACAGCCTATACCCATCAGGAAACTATGAGGAAGCCCAGTCATGAGGGCTATCCAAAATAGTACATCAAGTATAACACTGATGAATACATTAAAATTAAATTCCTATTTCCCAACTTAATAGGTCTACTTTTCAACAAAAAATTTACAAAGTTTGCTAAAAGACAAGAAGAAATACTCTGAAGATAGAACACACAAAGCAAGAATAAGAACGAGACCCAAGGCCTGGAGAGATGGCTCTGTGGTTAAGAGTACTTATTATTCTTATAGAGAACCTAAGTTCATTTCCTAGCACTCCCACGATGACTAGCAATCATCCATAACTCTGGTTTCATGGGATCTGACACCCTCTTCTGACACATACTAACACATTCAGGCAAGATATTCATACACATACAATTAAAGATAAATCTTAAGATAAAAATGAATGCGATCCAAGAATGACCCAAACACATACACACACACACACACACACACACACACACACACACACATACACACACACAAAGGAATATCCAGAGAACTTCAATTAAGAGTATGCAGGCTCAAGCTGGACAAAGTGGGTCAAGGGAAAGAGGAGTCCTTTGTGAGACAGATGGGAAATTCAAGGGCTAAGGGAAATGTCAGAAATCATGAGAATTGGAATAGAAACAAAGAGTGTCTGTGGTGTGCTCATCAGTGGGACAGCACTGCCAAAGAACAAGCAAGCTTGATAGTTACATGAAATACAAAAAGAAAAAAAAATCAGGAAAAATCAAAGAAACATTCCAAACCTTGAGACCCCTCCAGAAGGTTCAACATATCACCAGGAAGGAGAGTGGAGAAGATGTGAAGACATCATGGCTGGGAACTTTCCAAAGCTAATGATGGACACTAGAGTAGACACGTGAGATGCTCACAGAACACTGAAATTAAACATTAAAACCCGGACGCCTAGGCAGGTCCTATTCAAACAGACAGCGAAGGTCTGTTTTGAAGAAGCCAGTGGAAAGACTCTAACTGCCACCAGAGAAACAAGGATGACAGCAGGCCTCCAGTAAGAAGCCATGTCAACAAGATGTGGGCCATAGAGTCACCACCATGCATCCTGGAATCCCACACCCAGCAAGGTATCCTTTGGGAGCAAAGGGAAAATAAACACATTCCAAGACAAAGCTAAAAGGGTTCATCACCAGCTAACCTGCTCAGCAAGGAGTGAGAATTTCCTCAAGCTACATGAAAATGGTGGTCAGACGCTTACGTCTAGCTGCGTGTGGTGGCACACACTGTAATTGCAGATAGAGGCAGAAGGATCTCTAATGCCAGGCCAACCAGGACTACAAAGAGAAACTTTTCAGAAAACCTTAGAAGAGACAAAACCCTTACATCTACGTAAAGCACACCACTACATAAACATAATCGTTGACGTTTTCTGATTCTTAATCCTCTAGTCCTTAATTAAACCTAAAAGATAACTGCTTGCTTCAGGGAATATGGGGATGATGTACTGGATGATTATGACGTTTGGATAAGTGACCCGCAGCAATGCTCCCAAGGGACAGGAAGGAGGAGCTGAGCATATACAAAGATGAGACAGATCTTACACTACACTCAAGACAGGCATAGCTTAAGTAAAAACACACACTATAAACTCCAGAACAAACTTTAGATATAGCTTACTCTTTTATATATATAGATACAAATGGCCATGCCAAGGACACTGGCATCCTCTTCCACTTCTCCACCTTATTGCACTGAGATAGCTTCTCTCGCTGAACCTGCAGCTATGCTGGGGACAGCAAATTCTCCTGTTTCAGTGCTCCTCCTCCAGTACGGAAGGTACAGGTGCATAGCACCATGCCTGTGGTGCTGGGATTTGAACTCACGTCCTCAGGAAAATATAGCAAGCCTCCTTAGCCACCGAGTCACCCTCCCAGACACTTTTTTATTAAGGCAGGGTCTTGCTATGTCGCTCAGGGTTGGAATTTTGAGCTGTGAAACAATCCTCCTGCCTCAGTTATCTGGAGCTACAAGCACACACTATCATGCACCTGACAGAAGGGGGAATAACTGGTATACTGAGATCCTTTGATGACAAGGATCATATAAATTCCTTCTAACCTGTATTCTAAAATAGTTGCTAGAAGCAGAATACCAAGAGTTTTACTTTCTCTCAAGTAAGATTGCTGACCACAGGGAAAGGAAGATAAAGGCTATTGCATGATTTGTGCCGCATACTATTCCAGAGTAAACTCAAAACCTAGTTGACTTTCTGTGTAGTCGGGGCCACATTACAGTGGCATAAATTCTCATCTTCTGTGGTTCCAACCAAGTTTATGAAGCACCAAAATGATCAAACCTGGCATGCCTCAGATAGAAAAAGAACCGCATGATCACCAGGGCATTGGTAAATTTCCTTCACAACTCACGGTGTACATTTCCTGTGACTCAGGCCGTCATTAACAGTCATCCCACTTATGCTTACCCTCAGAAGCAGAGGCTTCTGCCACTGTTGATTCATTACGTTCAGTAATAGCTCCCAGTGCTGCCCAGGAAGGGTAGAAACTGGGGACTCCCTTTACCACATCTGCGCCCTGGTCTGAGTCACTCCGACTGGTCCACACATAACAGAGGACTGTGACTACATCATGGTTGCATGAGGGTTACCAAGATAACACACGTAGCGTGCTTAACGCATCAGATGAGTGAAATAATTGTCGCAGTTGTCTAGGGCTTCATCTGATCCAACAGGGCAGAACCTACAGGTGCAACCTCCAGGATGAAAAGACAGTTCTCTGTGTCCATTATGGGATCTACAGCAGGTAGAAGCAAGTTACGCCTATCTGAGGACAGATAGCATGTGTTCTCATTTTCTTTCGCTGATTTTGTAGTCACATAAAATCATGTAGGTACATAAACTGAAAGTAGATGTGAAATTGTTGGGGGAATCATGGGGACACATGAGGTACAAGGGTACGCTCCTCAATGTACAGTATGTACTCGATGTGAAGCTAACAAGGCAATTCCCTGGCACACACATGGCAAACAAACTCCTAACTATACGTTTTAATATAATTGCCTCAAGTTTCAGCCAGGCGTAATGGCACACTCCTGTTATTCGGGAGGCTGGGTCTTACATGCTTTGAGCCTGTCTGAGATACAGCAAGTATAAGGCCAGCCTAGGCAACTTCAGACCCCATAGCAAAATAGGGAAGGAAGCAGACTGTGCTTGTGTGTACCCGTAATTCCCAGCCCTTGGAAAGTAGGGGGAAGGCAGATCAGGAGTTCAAGACTAGCCTAGGCTACATGAGACCATGGGGATGGTGTGGCAGGGACGCAGCAAATGGCACACTACCTACCCAGAAGACTCAAGGCCCTGGATTCAACCCTCTACCACAACAAAATACTACCTCAAGTTTCTTATAGGGAAAAAAAAGAACCCATTTCTAAGATGTGGTAGTAATTCATATGGCTACCCACCCTGCTTCCTTTTCAGTACATAGCATCTGTTTAGTGCACACGGGAAGCCAACCCCACCCGAGTTGAAGATGGACCAGGTGCAGCATTTTGTTTGTTTGCTCTGTAGGCCTGGAACATACAAACTCCAAACTCCCTGCAGTCTGGTTTTACTGGCCTCCCTGGGGCTCTCCTTTACCAAAAAAAAAAGACAGGCCTCCTCTATTAAACCTTCTGTGCCTTAAATCAGGGATCAGTATCATGTTTCTGAGAAGAGTTTTCCCAAGTCACAGACTGTCCACACTCTGCCACTGAACCTCGACTCCGATCAGAGGTTCTCAACCCGTAGGTCATGACCCATTTGGGGTTACATATCAGATATTTACAATTCATAATGTAGCAAAATTATAGGTATGAAGTAGTAATGAAATAATCTTACGGTCAGGGCTTAACACAACATGAGGACCTGTATTAAAGGGTCTCAGCATTAGGAAGTTTGAGAACCACTGCCTCAAACACTTCCTTCCCATCTACGGTGAAAAGGTTACATTGGTCCATTACAGGAAAAAAAAAGTTAGTAATTTGGTTGAGAATTCAAGAATTCACAGGTATTGGTAAGCAATGGTAACAGTTTGATTTTAACTTATCTATGTTTCCTTTTACAGACTGAAAAACAAAGAGCTGTAGGAGTTTTTGATGATAAAAATACATCTTAAAGTCCTGCGTGGAGAAATAGGTAAATACTAAGGATTTGGATCATACAAGCTTTGAGGAGATCTCAAGGTTTGGTTTCTGGCACTGATTTAACAAGGTCGTGAGTTCCGTGAAGATGAATACAACAGAACAGCCACATACTTTCAGCATCAGTTTTTATTACAAAGTGCATCTTGATTAATTTATGATTTAGGTAAGCTGTAAGATCTCAGTATACGCTCTGGAATAATAACTTTACAAAGATTCAAAACAAACAAAAATTTAAAAGCCTTTTTATTTCCTTCACCATTATTGTTTTACAATACAAATATCACCTTGTGAGTAACACACACTCGCACATGCGCGCACGCGCACACACACACACACACACACACACACAAAACCTACAGAAGGTAATTCTGCTGCACATAAAATACAGAATGGATATTTTATATATATGTGTGTGTATATATATATATATATATATATATATATATATATATATATACTTCTTCGTTCTTAGAAAACTATTTTGTTCTTCACGTTGGCAAGTATGGAGCAGAATACTTCCCCAAACACACGCATGTCAGGAGTAAAACATGCAGTTTCTGCACAATCTATTTTAAAGAAATAGATCTCTTTTTTTTGTTGTTATTCACCAACAAAATTGTCATGAGAGTATGGACAACTAATTTATAGCTTTCAAGTTTTAGGCTAAGTGATCATTTTCAAAACTCTCTTTAAAAAAGATATTCATGGCTGTTTTTATTGAGTAGTTAAAACTGAACTACCAAATAGATGAAATAATTTCAGTGGTATGTGCCATCACTGCCTGCTCACAAAATGTGAATGGGCACATACTCTTAATTCACAACCCTATTCTTTAATTCAAAACATTTTTAAAACCATTAGCAGTCTTTTCATTTAATTTAGCTATAAATGCAAAATTTAGTAGTGTATACATACATTTATATTTTCATGGAATACTTTATTTTAAATAAAAACATTTAAGATTGCCTACTGACCATACATACACTCAAGACAAGAAAGGCACTAGAAACATAGACAAATTTCTCTCCCAAGAAGCATTTTTAAATTTTCACTCTCTTTTCTGTGACATGTAAAAATCTTCAAATTTGGTTTTCATAACATCATTTTTGAAAAATAAAGTTAGGAAATACTTAGAAAAATCACTTTATAACAGAATCTTTTTTTTTCCTTTTTTGCAGTTTTTAATACACCGTCTCTGCTGATTTTATAAAACCCCAAGTGAGCAGACCTCTCCAGACCTACCATCTTCAGCTGAGCATCAGCGCAGCAGGTAGAGAGATTTCAGAACCAAATCCTGTTCAGACACGTTGAACCCTTTCATAGAGACATTTGCTAGAAAATGGCTTTCAGCCCTGTCTTTGGGGCAAGAGATATGAAAAGTATGTTTTCCCAAGAAAATAACACACTTTATTTCCAGATATGGCTGGAAAGGCCAGAGCTTATGACATGGAAGCGCACGGTGGCGCTGCTGAATTGCACAGAGGAAGGGGTGGCTGCCAGTTAGAGAAGCCCCAGGCTTAACAACAGGAAATGCTTACAGTGCATGAGAAGGGTCAATTTTCTTTATTGTTGTCCACCGTAGGTCCTTTGGAGAGAAAAAAAGATCACAGTGCTGACCAGGTAACTCAATAGGTTAAGTCAAGGTAACTGTTGAAAGAGAATAGCAGGAGGGAGGTGTTTGTTTATGGCATCTTCTCTCATGGAGTTCTTAGCACTTCGGACAGGTCCTCAATCCCCTCTTCGTAGCGCTGTTATGTGTCGTTTACCAACCGGCTATATTTAACTTGCCTACTGAGGTGGACTACTGGCCAGGGGAAGGGCCAATGGTAAGATCGAGGTACAATTCCTTGGACATTCTTTTCAAAGTACTGAAATGGCCTGTACCACCACACCCTGGCCAGGAGGTTCATCGGGGATGCTTCCTTTAGCACCTAAGAAAGCGAAGAACACACAAATTGTTTATCTTACAATCTTTCATTTAAAAACGTTTCCCATGTGGATCCCAGACTCGCCCCACACCCTCCCATGTAGCCCAGCTTCACTCTTGGTCCTCCATACTATACCCTGAACCCATAAAATTCCAGCACAGCAAGGGAAACAGACTCCCTCAACTCTTGCCTGTTAAGTATCTCAGCCTTTCCTTCCTAGCCTATGCTTATAATAAGGGAAAAACTTAAATATAACAACAAAACTAGTGAGGGGCCCATCATAACAAAAGGAGGCTAAGAAGGCATATCAAGCAGAGTGTAGACACAGGCTTAGCGGATATTCTTTTCATGGACAGCGAGGGTCTATATTTCAGAAGAAAGCAATATCTGTATCATTATAGTAACACTTTACAAAATGGATTCTGCAGAGGCTCAGAGGTATAAAAGCCAGTGTCATCTCAGTCGGCTACTCCTAGGAAGGAGAAGCTATGGAAAATATCCACAGATTCTTTTCCTCCCCGTTCCTCTGACTCCAGGCTACAATGGCGGCATCGAGCTGGGCATGAGCAGCTAAAATCAAAGGCAGGGAAGGGGCAGACTCACTTGCTGATTGGCCATTGTGTGATACCACCAGAAGAGTCTTGTGGTGATGTAGTAGGCCACCACCACGTCCACAGTGTAGTGGTCATGCGCTAAGAGAATACAGAAGATTCCAACGACGCTGAGGAGCCAGCAAACCCAGTGGTACCACCAGAGTCGCCTAGGGGAATCTAGAAAGAAGAAAGATTTGCAATTGTCCTGTTCTCAGATACCATGAAGGGCACTCAGTCATGCCTCTGCCATTCCCGAGACCAACTGTCTTACATCTTTTCTCCTGAAAGCCTGGGCCAGCAAAACAAAAGACTGTATTTCTCTATAACCAAGGCTAGATGGGAACAACTTTCAATGAGTATGTGACAAGCAGCAGTAATTTATATAGAGCTAGACATTGCTTTCTATAATTAGAAATATAACTTAAAAGGTGATTACAGAGGCTAGAGAGATGGTTCAGTGGTTAAAGGTGCTGACTGCTCTTCCAGAGGACCCAGGGTTCAAATCCTAGCACCCAGTGCAGCTCACAGCTATCTAACTCTAAGATCTGAACTTTCACACACACATACCTGCAGGCAGAACACCGATGCACACAAAATAAAAGTAAATAAATTTTAAAAAAGGAAAGGTGACTATAACCAAATATGCATAGGTTATTGCAATGCACTTCATTTTTTTGTTTTGTTTTTTGTTTACTTGTTTGACAGTGGGTCTCTCTGTGTAGCCTCAGCTGTCTGGGAACTCACTTTGTGAACCAAGCTGGCCTAGAACACATAGAGATCTGGCTGCCTCTGCTTCCTGAGTGTTGGGATTAAAGGCATGTGCCACCACAGCTGGCTACTTTCAAAGACTGTCTATTGACATTTTTATGTGTGTATGTATATGCATGTTTGCATGAGTGTAGACACACATGTATGTAGGTGCATTGTGTCTCACACGTAGAAGCGAGAGGTTGTTGACGGGTTACTCTTTTGATTCTCTACCTTATGTGCCGAGGGAGGGTCTCGCAATTGAAACCACAGCTCACCAGTTCCGCTAGTCTAGCTCCTCAGCTTGCTCCCAGGACTCCCTGTCTTGTCCACACCAGCTCTGGAATTACAAGCACACTTCTGTGCCCACCTGGCATCCTCATGCTCACACCTCAAGCACTTCACCCCCTGAGCCAATGCCCCAAGCCCTATTCAATGACCATTAATTAAATTTCACTTGTTGATAAATTGAGGCAAATGCTTTATATAAACCCAATACCCAATGTGTCACAGATACATTTTTAAAATTTAATTTAATTACAACATTTCTCCCTTCTCCTTCCTCCATCCAAACCCTCCCATATGTCCCTCCCCACTCTCCTTCAAGTTCAAGGCCTCTTTTTTCACTAATTGTTACTGTATACATTTGTGTTCGTATATACACACATATTCACAAATATCCTGCCGGGTCCATATAATATTACTTGTATGTATGTATTCAGGGCTGATCGCTTGACACTGGGCAATCAATTGCTATGCTCTTCCCTGGGGAGCGCCCCCTCTCATGCTCCCAGCTTGACTCAGTTGTCTATAGTTCTCTGTGCAGGGTTAAGGCCTCATGGCCTTTCCCCATCCAGCCTGGCACGCTCAGTGGCACCACCCTTGGTTAGCTCATGTTTGTGCCACAGAGGCTTAAACACGAACCAAGCAATTATAATCGCTACGGCCGCCATCCTGCCTTCCAGGTTCTGTAACTAGACAATCATCTCACTCCGGCTGCTGTCCTGCCCTCTGGGTTCTGCAACTAAACAATCATCAGAAAGACTGTGAGGCTGCTAATCCTGAAATATAAATAAGAGAACAAATGCCTGGAAGTTGTAGTTCAAACGTCTTCCTAAAGACAGGACCCTGCCACACAAATACTTGTCTGTACCCGGACCTGGGAGTTGAGAGAGAAGTCTGAAGGGATCTACTGCCCCACTTCCAGGAAGAAGGTACTGCTGATACATTTTCTGTGAGTAGCCATCCACACCACTTGTTTTATTTAATGTTTATAACTTCTTCCCTACTCATGAAATAAAAATTCATTTTAAAGATGAAGAAACAAAAAGTCGCACAGAGATTAATGATTTTTCCCAGGGTCATAGTGCTGGTGGCTTTTAGTTCCAGGATCCCACACCAGAGTCTTGTGATTCTTGCACGCTGCTTGCCTGGTCTCGTGTGGTGCTTATGATCCCTTATAGATTTTAACATGAGAAACTATTTCATGTGTTGACCAGTAGGGGGCAGGCACTCCTTTCCTGAAGGGCCAATGGCATCTGACCCCTAAGGTTCCCATTTTCTATACCTGGTTATGTTGTGAGATAAGGTTCATATACCCTTTGAATAGACATTACTAGAATCCACTTTATTTGACAACATAGTCACATCCTTTTATTTGTGTTTCAAGGACAGGGTTGGCCAATCTGCTTTCTTTTCCTCCTTCCCTACTTCCTATCTGATATGTACCCCCTCTTCTGTACCTTCCACTTCTCCCCATGGGTGATGGGCAGGTCAGGCCACGCACACTCTGCATAACTACAACAGAAGCCAATGACCTGTCTCTTGGTCTCTGGTCTGCCTTCTCCAATGCCCTTTGAAAGCTCCTGCCGGGGTGCTTTCTCTCTCTTTGAAAGAGAATCAGAAGACAGCGTTCACTAGTCTCCCATTCCCTAAGTGTACCCCACCAACTCTGCTTTGCAGCTTAGGGTTCCCTCTAATCACTGCTACTTATCTATTGATTCTCTTTCTCGTTACTACTCTCAGCTCCCAGCACACTCGCTTTCAGTTACAGTGCTCCTAAAACACTTGCAGACTGTGGCAGTGGCACGCGTCCCTCCTCTGCAGGACCACAGCAACCTGCTTCATTTATCACTCTTCATGGGAACTGCTTAGAGAGTGTTCATTCAACAGTTTATGACAGTAAAATTTTGAGGAAAACTGAATTTTTCAGAGAAACAAATAATCTGTTCTTCAATTATAGGACTGAAATTCTAACAGCAATTAGAAAGAATGAACCAAGCCTCATGTACCAAAAACATTCTGAAAGAAAAACAGTAGCATAATACACACACACACACACACACACACACACACACACACATATTTACATACATATACACATATATGTACATACACATATATATACACATACATATACAAGCACTCAAACTCATATATACATACACACATATGTAAATGATTCCATTTACATATATTTAAAACTGACCAAATATTACAGCTGGCATCCAGGAACAAAGAACCCTCCGCAAGAGCTGTAGCTAAGGTCTTTGCACACATCCGCTGAGTGCACAGGCACAATAAGATAAGACAACAGTCCTCATGCCTCCAGTCTGGCTTTAGGGGACTTTCCAAAGGACCATGGGGAGTGGCAGGCGAAGAAATCACAAAGCAAGGTTGTTTGAGACTTACACTCTTTGATAAATAAGTAGGTGAGCGTTAGCATGACCGTGTGGCCACTGTACAGATAGTCCCCGCACATGTTGTGAGAGCCGGTGATGGACAAGCCGCCTCCGGCGATGAGCTTCATTATCCTCCGCACTTGAGCTTCCCAGTCTCCAAAGAGCTATCGGAAAGGAGGAAATGAGATTCACCATTAGTTCCCACGAACCTTTGCTAGCATCCCATTTGCTTTTTATATGATACTTTATCAAAACACATATGGTCCTCCTCATCAAGTGTGCACACACTGTTCATCGTGTTAGTGGCAGCCCCTGAAAAGTGTATGGTACTAGCAATGCCGTATCTGGATCTGGAACCTCATTCAGATGCTGGCGTTTCTTCGATAGTACATTTCAGCGATGTTTAGGTTCAGGATTTTAACCCAGGGCCTCAAGCACACCAGGCAAGTGCTCTACCACTAAGCTATGTGCCTGTATCCAACTTAAAGTTTAATACAATGAAACAGAAGGAATTAATGGTTGATTTATTGTAACTTCTACTTTGGAAAAAGAAAGCATGACTCTTAAGCAAACATTTGGAGATACATTTTTGCCCAAAGGATAACAATTATTAGCCAAAGCAATTGGAGGTTAGTCAGTCAAATACATGAAACAAGGGATTCAAAATGATGTCCGTTCAGCCCTCTGAAATTACACAGGCAACAATGGCTATTTTTCCTTTTAGTAAGAGTTGGAAAGAAACTTATAAAGTAACCTATCTGCCTAAAATGCAAGCCTCGGCTGGATACTCAAGTAATAAATGGCTTAACTAACTCACTTGATGCAAATGTTTGTATCTAAGATTGCAGCATCCTTTTTGTTCAATTTTTTTCCACTAGATTTATTTATATGCATGGATGTTTCACTTGCATGTGTGCCTGGTGCAGAAGAGGGTCCTCTGGAAGAGCAGTTAGGGATGGTTCTGAGCTATCATGTGGGTGCTGGGAGGTCAAACCCTGGTCCTCTATAAGAGCCATAAATGCTCTTAACCACGGAGCCATTGCTTCAGTCCTCGCAGCATTGCTGTTCATTCTATTGGCCAGTTTAATTACCGTAATCCCTTTCAACATTTAATTGCTAATACCCCAGCTTCGGAAAATTGCATGTTTCATTATCTTTTCCCTTACAAATAGCAATCAGGTTTTCTGCTTCAGGAAAGCAAGCTGCCAGATCACCCAGAGGATTTGACTCTTCTAATACAAAGGCAACTTTGAATGCTCAGCAAACAGAAGGAAGCAGAATTACACTGAAAGATTTCATGTTGTGGCACTTCAGAACTGGGAACTGCCGTGCCAAAGTCCTCAGAGATTAAAACCAAGCTTTGGATGAAGGATCCATACGGATATGACTTTGAGAGAACATTCCAGAAAAAGAGATTGCTTGAGGGCAGGGAGAGGGCTTCAATTTATTAAGCAATGTGATTTCCAATTTAATTTTAGACCTAGCCACGCAACTAACCCTTTTATATGTACATAAGACGTTTTAGAAAATTTGTCACGTCTCTATTCTTCTCCAGGACCTGCAGAGGGTGTATTTTACAAAGCTGGTGAGTAAACTCAGAGAGAGGAAGACCCAGGCCTTTCTGGGAGGCAATGAAGGGAGAGCCACAGCACTGTGTGGCAGCGGCAACATTGACTCACAAAGTGCCACGTCTAGAAACTTTCCAGAGGTATTCGAGGGCAGGAGACTGGTGGGTTAGTCAAGACTTTTGACTATAAGGCATAAGTTGAGTAGAAAGAAATACATAGAAAACTATTGAAACAAAACAAAACACAAGGCAATTATCAACTCCGGGGAAGCAAACGACTGTACAGAAAAGGAAAGGTAATTACAGCAGCAGTTCTCACCCTTCCTAATGCTGTGATCCTTTAACACAGTTCCTCATGCTATGCTGATCCCTGACCCATGAAATTATTTCTGCTGCTACTTTATAACTGTAATATTGCTACTATGAATTGTACTGTAAATATCTGTGTTTCCTGATGGCCTTAGGCAACCCCTATGTATGTCATTCAACTCCCACCCCCAAAAGTGGGGGGGCACAGACTAAAAGTCACTGAATTACAGGAAAGTGACACTTGGCTGTCTGTTAAGCACACTTAGAGAACTGTAATTGGGTAAGTGCTGACCTCTAAGAGGGGACCCTGTGTATGGTGACGAGGGAGGGATCCTGTGTATGGTGACGAGGGAGGGGACCCTGTGTATGGTGATGAGCGGATCCTGTGTATAGGGGATCTGCTGCAGACCAGGGCTACTTACTGTGTGTCTTAAGAAAATACTTTTGTTTTACATGTATTTTTACAGTACATTTGCTTTACAATGTATTTTAAGGTAAGTATCATTACAAAGGAATACTAAAATCAAAAGTTTATAAAGAGTTACAGTATGTGTCAATTGATTAGTGAGGGAAAACAGTCTTTACAAGTGGAGCACAGCCTAAGTGTGCAGTGTCTACTAGGTCTACAGTAGCACACAGCCATGTTCTAGGACTTCACACTACTCCCTTGGCCCCTCCAGAGCAACCTAGAGCCCAGCAAGCTCCATTCGTGGCGACTGCCCTGAGCTGCACCTTCAGTAAATCTTATAGTTTACATTGTATGTTTTCATGAGTAGACATATAAATACTGAAATCAGGTTACACTCGCCTATAATGCTCAACAGTCATACGCAAAAGGCTAGTTGTGCAGTCTAGAAGGAACAGGCTAAATCTCAGAGGCATAGAGTTTGCATATGGATGAATTGGTCCAACAACATGTACCTGACTGAAAGCATCCTTGTCTTTAAACAATGCACGACCACACTATTAGCAAAGTACCGTGCCAACCGACATGCTAGTCCCTCACAGTTTGATCAAACTGAGCACCGGATCCATAGGGAGTAGCAAGTATGAGCACACTATCAATGTCTCATTCTAACTACCGTGGTCCGCCAAAGATCCCTTAGGAAAATGCCATTCAACCACTCATTCATGGACTCTATCCACATTGGCAAATTACAGTGTATTGATCCTAAATAAGTCTTCCTTCAAAATAGAAAATGCATTATTATTGATCACATGTCCCCGAAAGCTGCTTCTTAAAGCACCCAAACCAACAGCAGGGCAGCTGACCACACAGGGATCACATAGCAGCAACAGAAACAGAACTGGTTGGCTCCTGCCTTGAGCATCCTGCCACCGAGAAAGGCACATGCTCGGAGGGCTCACTCAGTCAACTCCACAAATGCTGGCAAAGCATGCCGTTGCCTGAGTTTTAACGGGCAGGTGGCCTTCTAAGAACAAGACTGGATACTTACACACTAAGGATATGAAAGTCCTTGAGGGCCCACTAGGAAAGTAAAGTAACAGGAAGAAAGGATAGATTCCTCAGCAGGAAGATCAGTCACTCAAAGTAGTCTGCTCCTTCTTGCTTTGTTCTCCTGTCACCTAGCTGCTCAGTAAAAAAGGAGGAGTGGGGGGGCTTTACAGAACACAAGATCCCAAACTTGTAACAGGATTCTCCCATCAGCTGCCTCCTTATACCATCCTACGCTCGTCTGCTGGCTAACAGCGGTGCTATGATGTTCATCCTGCAGAAGTACACAGAGGGCTGTGACTGCTCATGAGGACACACACTGACTCGGATCAGAACAAGGGACCCTTTCTGTGAGCCAAATACAAATGATCCTACCCCGGCTTCTGGAGAGAGCACCCCATGGCTGTAAGCACCTCCTGAAACAGCAAGGGGGCAGCATTTCCGAGTTCATACTTCGTTGCTGTTCTCATAAAATTTAATCGATTTAACCTTTTCCTATGCCTTCTTAAGCCAGGTACTCTCAACCCGATCCGAGCTCTCCTTGCTTTCTGTCATGCCACACTGGTCTCCAAGGGAATTTTTTGCATGTGTGTTCTTATCATGGAGTCCAGACTAGCCTCAAACTCATGGCCTTCCCTAGTGCTGGGGTTACAGGTATGCAACATCCTGTCTCGCTTACAAATATACTTTATTATTTATTTTTGATTGTGTATGGGGTGGATCTGTGCATGAGTGTACCAGTGGGGGGCATGCATGGGTGTACCATGGGGGAGCATGCATAAGTGTGCCACTGGGGGGGGGGGAGCTGTGCATGAGTGTGCCACTAGGGGGACATGAATGAGTGTTCCACTGGGGGAAGAAGGGAGCTGAGCATGAGTGTGCCAGTGGGGAAGCTGAGCATGAGTGTGCCACTGGGGGGGGGGGGGAAGCTGTGCATGAGTGTGTCACAGTACACATGCTGAGGCCAGATGATGATTTTGTTGAGTTGGTGCTTTCTTTCCACCTTTACACTGGTGTGGGGATTGAACTCACGGTTGACAGCAGATGCTAAATCGTCTCACTGGATCCTCAGATAGACTTCATAGGAACAAAACTGAGCACAAGTCTAACTCAAGCCCTATTTTATTTTATTTTATTTTATTTTGGTTTTTCGAGACAGTGTTTCTCTGTGGCTTCCTGGCACTACCTCTTGTAGACCAGGCTGGCCTCGAACTCACAGAGATCCGCCTGCCTCTGCCTCCCAAGTGCTAGGACTAAAGGCGTGCGCCACCACCGCCCGGCCTCAAGCCCTATTTTAAACACTTTATTTAAGCTGGGTGTGGTGGCACACATCTTTAGTCCCAGCACTTGGGAGGCGGAGGCAGGTGGATTCTCTGAGTTCAGGGCCATCCTGGTCTACAGAGCAAGTATCAGGACAGTCAAGGGCTACATAGACAAATCCTGTCTTGAAATTGTTCACTTCTCCCCTTCTCCCCAAACCCTTTACTAAATAGTCATACATGCACATAATTTGTTTGGATTCAATCGCTACTCCATTTTGTTCCCTGTACTCCCATTTTTCCCTTCGAACTTCATGTTCCAACATGAGTTTTTAGGTTAACTAAGCAGGAAACATTTTATCTCTCCTAGCTTTAGGTACTACCTGTTTTCAAAGTGACTGCTCGCATTACAGAAATTGAGGACAGTATTACTGTTATCAAGTTGAGGCAATTTTTGGAGGGAGAACCTCAGGCTCAGTTCCTAACAGCCAGCAGATGAAACAGAGATGGCTCTCGGCTCTCCGTGAACCTGCGGCTCCACTGGATGCTCATCGTGATCAGCTCCCTACCCGGGAGACTCTTGAACTCTCCTAGTTCGGCAGAGACAAGCTTTCCTCTGCAAACACCACGACTTCCCAGTGGGAGGCTCACTAAGCACTTCTCCTACAAGGTTTCCAGGACTTTTTATTCCACTTGGCTATGGAGGGTTTGGCACTTTTCCACACTCAAATGTTTGCATCAATTCCTACATTAAGCAGGCTTCGGGGTGGGTGGAGGTCTCTAAGCAACATCAGCAACAAGACACTAATCTGCCACCAGCCTCTTTATACTCCAGCCAAAAATAATAATTTTTCATAGCCTTTAATAAGGACGCTATCCAAAGGCCTCATAAAAACTTTAAATTGGATCCACTCTGGATCTGTAACTCACACTCCAGTGTTTAAAGCAAAATGTCCCTATAATAAAATTACATTGCTCTAAATTTGGGGGTAGGAGTGTTCAAGTTCCTCTAGTCAACCTAGTTAGGAAGTGGAGGCTACAAAAAATGTACTCATGTTTTGATTTTGAAATTTTTATATGGAAAAAATAACGAAGCCCTTCATTTTGATTCTGTGGTCAGTATTTCACTACATCTGCTTCTCTTTTCCCATGTCATAAGTTTTACAACACCTCACTCCAAAATCCAAAGTAAGAAGCTCTCATCTATAATCATGCATGAAATCTACGGTGATCTGACCTCAATCACACCTCATAGCCTCTATGCAGACCACTCACCAGCCCCAACAACATCTCTGGATCCCTCCCACTGACCTAGGATCAACTCAGGGACCAGCACAGAGGGGCCTGTTGTGCTCTGGCTTTTCACAGACACGGCAGAGCTTCTGTCTTGATTTTCTTCTCCTGTGATATTCACACTTTAAGATCATCTCCTTCCTTGCATTTTCTCTGAATGCTGTAGTCTGCTTAAATTCTAATTAAATGCTGTTGGCAGAATAAACAAAATGGCTGCGGTCTCTATCCCAGTGCACCTGTGAGGAAGCCCTGGTGACATTTGTCCGGCTAATGGTGTGGCCATCTGGCCACACAATGCCTGCCAGATTTCTCCACTAAATATGTTATCTTTGCCCTTTAATAGTTAATAAGAAATGTGATTATGAAAAACTGTTTAAATACCATTGGACCCAACCTTCTCCCAAAAGCTTCATTACCACACTCATTATGGATTATAATTTTTGAATTATTTCTGCAATAGCTACAAAATAATTATTTTCCATTTCTTTTACATTTATTATTTTTTTTCTAAAGTGTCTCTCAAGTTATAAAGTTTCTTTTGATTTATTGCAAACTGATATCATCAAGCTCAAACTGTCTCAAGCAGAAGTCTGAGGGATGAGGCCACAGCTCAGTGAGAGAGATAGATGACAGGGCCTGGGCTCAAGTCCCAGCACTGCAAAAGCAAGAAACAAAACTTTACAAAACCAACATGGCCAGAGAAACAGTTCCCAAGCAGAACAGCCTGGCTTTTTCAGAGTGATCACTGATGGACTCTCATGTCCAGGTAGCTCCAAAACCATTCCCTAAGATCAAACTGCCATTTGATCTTACCCTAAGCCAGTGGGGAAGTGCTGTGGAATAATCCTCTTGCATACTGCAAAGACTTGTCACTCAAATTGGTGTACCAAAACACTGATTGGCCAGTAGCCAGGCAGGAAGTATAAAAAGGGTGACCAATCTAAGAATGATGGGAAGGAGAAGGGCAGAGTCAAATGCAGAGGGAACAGGAGATGAATATGTCATGCTAATAAAGGTACCACCTCATAGCAGAACAAAAATAAGAAACATGGGCTAACTTAAAATGTAAGAGCTAGTTAGTAATAAGCCTGAGCTATTAGTTGAGCATTTATAATTAATATAAACCTCTGAGAGCAGCAATGGAACACAGAAACTTCTGCTTACATATGATGTCCAACATGGGGTCGTCATGATCTAAGTAGTTACACAGTGGCATTTTTTTCTTTTTTTTTTCCTCATGAAGACAGAAAAGGTTACAGATATACATTAAGGACAATTAAGGATTCCTTGAATTAAGGATTCAAACAATAACAAAAACAAAAAACCCTTTAAATAATTACAGTATGTTTAAGGATATATGTAGGCTTGGGAGAGAAAAGAAAAGGGATAAAGAAAGCCCTTAAAAAAGAAATAGAACAATAACAAAAATAACAAGTCACATAAAGATAGAAAATACAGAATCTAGATTTATGTATATTATTGTGTTGTCTTTAACATTTTGGGTTGTTAAAAGACCTTGGATTAGCCGGGCGGTGGTGGCGCACGCCTTTAATCCCAGCACTCGGGAGGCAGAGGCAGGCGGATCTCTGTGAGTTCGAGGCCAGCCTGGTCTACAAGAGCTAGTTCCAGGACAGGCTCTAAAAAAGCTTCAGAGAAACCCTGTCTCAAAAAACCAAAAAAAAAAAAAATACCTTGGATTATGAAAACTGCTATGTTAAACATATATTTTAAAATATCTTGACTTCAAAATTTAAGTAAAAAATATGTAACTTTGGGGGCGAGGTTATGCTTTTATATACACAGGAAATGAAAGATTCTGAATTCATTCTTGGTTAAGAAAAATCAGGTTTGATTGAGGAAGACCCCCTGAAAATCCCGGCTATAAACATAAAGAAATAAACCTAAAAGAACTTCAAGACATGTGGTGTATATTTTACCTGCTCAACACATAACAAAAAAATCATCTTTGGCTGACTTGTGTACAATATAATCTGTACTTTATTACAGATATTTATGTTACCTTTAGAAGTTTATGTATTTTCAGAGCAAGGAGACCAGATACCAAGGGAAACAGATGGTCCAGGTGATCCAGCATCTTAAAATGTCTCTGTTGCAGTTTCTTCAGATTTCTACACCAGGAACAGTTTCAAGGCTGCTGACTGAGATGACTACTCCAGTCAAGACTTAACCATTATCCTGAATTTTCTGAGAGTCACTCAGAGACTACCAGTGTCCCCAATCAATAGCAAGTAGTCTAAGAAATTACACCTACATTCCCAAAATATTGGGTATGTTTGTCATCATTTGCGGGGGCTAGTTACATGCTGTTATTGGTAATGATTAGGAAAAAAGCTGAACATAGAAGATTAGATTCAGGAATCTTGTTCTAAAAAGAAAAGGGGGGTCTAGAAATGATAGCATAAAAGGGTAGATTACTGAATCTACTTTAATCCAAAAAACAACTATTAATCTTACATATTTTACATTAGTATGGATTTTGGCTTATTGATACAAATTTAAAGTTAATTTTGTTATACCGTATGTATATTTCTACTCTTTTTTAGGATATCAGGCTTATGCAGCTCATTTAAAAATGTAATGTGTAATTAAGAAATACAGATTAATAGTCATCTATAATAATCAAGCTTATAGTCATGTTAGGTATGTTTTCAAGGTCATACACAGATATATTTAGATACATAATCTTTAAACACTTCAAAGACCTATAGAATATGGCATTTAATACGTTTAATAACTTAAGACTTTTCATGACAGTGAGACACATCTGTTCCTGGTTGCACCAATCTACTTCAGAGAAGTTAATGGGCATTGAAGAAACTCCATATGGTGCTTGCTTTCTTTATGGAAAAAGCTAGCCATATGTGTAAAGAGACTGCCCTTGCCTCAATTGCTGACAGTTAATGTCCAAACTGGACCAGCGGGACACAAGAGATGTGACTGCCAAACTTTGCCAAGACAAATTAGGACAGTCCTTCAAAATTCCCTGTTTCACAGGAAAGTCTGCCAGATATGCTAGGCCTGTAGGCCAGAGTTGGATGCTCCAATGTTACAGAGGAACTTTGGGTGTCTGTTCAGGAAGCTTGAGGGCCTGGATATTAGGTAACATTTCACCCTCATGAGGTCTTTAATGAAGTTGAAGACTAAAGCATTATAGTCATACCTTTCTTTAGTTATGATAAAAGATAAATTAGGTAAAAAATTTGGACTCAAAAATAAGCTAGATAATAAAGTATTTTCTCTAACTTTGCCAATACAAATAGACTAGATATTGCAACTGTAATTCTTACTTGATAACTGCTTTTGTTATATATAATCTTACTATGTTAAAGTTAAAACCTTCCTTTTAATTAGACAAAAAAGGGAAAATGCTATGGAATAATACTCTTGTACACTGTAAAGATTTGTCACTTGAATTGGTTTAATAAAATGCTGATTAGCCAGTAGCCAGGCAGGAAGTATAGGTAGGGCAACCAAACAAAGGATGATGGCAAGGAGAAAGGCAGAATCAGAAGTCACCAGCCAGATACAGTGGAAGCAGTAGATAAATGTGCCATACTAATGAGGTACCTCCACATGGCAGTGTTTAAATAAGGAATATGTGTTAACTTAAAATGTAAGAGCTAGTTAGCAATAAGCCTGAGCTATGGACCAAGCATTATAATTAATATAAGACTGAGTATTTAATTGAGAGCAGCTGTGGGACAGAGAAACTTCCACTTACAGGTAAGGTTTCTCCTGAGGTGTACATAATCACCTCTAAGGCTCTCTGGAACTGCTCAATTAATGTCCTGCTTCTTCACAATTTATTGCTCCTAATATCTGTAAGCCTTTTTGCCCCCTCAATGTTTCCTTCAACAGTGACAGATCTACCAGCCAGGTCTAGGTATTCCTCCCCACTAATTCACACAACCATGAAAAAGTACCATCTACAGCAGACATGTGGCCAGATGTCCTGCCTCTCACCTGGCAGCTCTCAAACATTAGTCAGAGCCACATATCTCTGAACTGACTGCAGTTTCCTCCACTCGGTGTTTTCAGCATTAAATAAAATTAAGCCATATTTGGAACCACAGCAGGAATGAAAAAGGAGTACATGATTTGGCACCAATCAAAGTCTATCTCCTTCTCTCCCAAGTACCCTACTGTATGACTAGAAAGATGTATCCAAAAGATAATTGTGGGTACATAATAACCTCCTACTAAAACCTTTCCAGGCTTCCTATGGTCCTGGAAGTCAAAACTCATTAGAAAGGTATAAAGCCCTTTCAAATTTGTCCACACCCTGCCTGTCTCACTTCATCTCTGGCCCCTGGGGCCAGAGAACCAGATACCTGTGCTCACTAAATCTCAAGTTATTCTAAATTCATTTGCATGATCCCTTTCTTCCCATCTTCTCTGTTTCCACTTGACAGATTCTGACTTGTCCTTCAGAAACTTGGCTCAGACACACCTCCTGCAGGGCAGCTTGCATGCCCAGCACAATGGCTGTTTTCCTGTGTGTCCATGGCAACTGGTACTCTCATATTCATACAGGGAGGAGTGAACAAGCCAGGGAGCGACCTAATGGATCACACAAGGATCCTAGCTCTAGAGGCCCAGGGAGGGAGAATGGAGGTGGATGGGACACTTGCTACATACATTTGTGCCATTAATATTCAACACTATGTCCACATAGGACAGGCTCTCCAGAGATGTTTGCTCGAAGGAATAACTTGTATTAGCCAAATGCAATCACATCAGCAATCTGCATTTTCTTGCAGTCTGAGTGAGTGATGTCCTCCCCTCAGTAAGGAAACCTTGGAGAAGCTGAAAATCTATGAAACAATACAAAATGCACTAAGATGCACAAGAGTAACAAATGTACAGACAGCAGAGCTAGAATTATAAGAAAACTATCCATAAAGGATTAATGCATTGAAATATGAATTAAAGAAATTCCCTTTGCTATATACTTTCAGTGTGTCTATAATAAACCTTATTCACACCTTTAATCCCAGCACTCAGAATATAGAGGCAGGTGGACCCCTGAGCTTGAGGCTAGCTTGCTCCATACAGTGAGTTCCAGGACAGTCTGGGGTGGTTAAACAGAGAAACCCTGTCTTGAAAAGCAAAACAAAACAAATAAGGTAATTTTAAAACTAAAAATGATATGGTACATTGTTACCACTGTTGTTCTAAAAGAAAAAAAAGGGAAAAAAAGCTGGTAAGTATATAGAAGACTGCACAAAATCAATCACTGATAACTTAAGCCCTATACAATTTAATTCTATGAAACCAAGTTACTTTGGTAACGGAACCAGCTCTTTCTAAAGTCCTCAGAAGGCTAGCAAGGGCTAATCCAACTACTAAAGCGTGTCAGTGTGGAGGGCTTATGAAATACCACCTGAGAAAGGGGTATAATAGTCACAGAGCAGACTCTGCTGCTTTGTAAGGTTGGACTTGTACAAGGCAAGGGGCCCATGAGGCCAGCAAGTTCCAGGAGCTTTGATTCTGAAATCTCCCACTGAGACAAGCTGATAGAAACAGCAGAGACAATAACTGTGGCCGAGTTTCCCATGGCTGCCCCACTCAACAACCAGCCTCAGAGGCTGCCCAAATATGACCATGGTCCTTGTTTGACAGTGACCTGTTCATTGAGGGCCTGAATAAAAATTCAAATGAAATATAAAAATTCAAATGAAATTCATTTGCTAAGAGCCCTGGCTGAGGTGTCATCTCCTGTCTGAAATCTAAGGTCACCACAGAAACCACAACAGAACACTGTGAAGCTCAGGTTAATGCTTAGTCACCACCAGATCAACTTTTCTAAAAGTTGGCATGGGACTATATGTGCAAATCTGGGGAGTCACGGGGTGCTTTCTTTTCTCTTCTTTCTTTCTTTTTTTTTTTTTTTCAAAAAAGAGTTTAGAAAAATACAAACTTACCTAAAATCAAAGCTTACCAGCTGTTCCTGGTTTTTTTTTTTGTTTGTTTGTTTTTAATTCTAAACAGCTTTGACAAGAAGAGGGGATCCACAAATGCTCTTGGGGAGAAGCTGCGGCAACACTGCCATAGGCTAATCAAGGGATCGGATGCTTGGCAGCCTCCAGCATAAGCCTGGCACAGCACGCACCCCACGGGTACAGGAAGTGCTTTGTTGTATGCAATCCATGAGGTGAACACATCTTTGCATGTCCCCAGTGACTTACGACTGTTTGCAGGAACTTGTGGTGGGAGGCCTGTGCCGCTGGCTGCCCTGCCACCTCGTGACTATTTCTAAAGCCCTTACCTTCTTGTGGAGACCAACTTCTATCATTACTATCGCAGATTTGCTGCAGCAACTTTCTTACAATCTGCCCATTTTGAACTCTGATGCGGAGGAAAGGATTAGGTATACTAATATGGGGGTAAAAGTGATGCTGGAACCAGGTGTAAGTTCCTCATTCAGCAGAGTGCTCATGTAAAGCCTGAACTGCCTTCCAACTGTTTAGTGATGAGTGAGAAAATCTATCAAGAAAGAGGCCTCAGATGCTGACCATCCAAGTCTATACAGAAGCACTAAATATTCTCTGCCCTTTCGATGGACTTCTCAGCCATAGTCACAGCTTTTACCATCATTCACAATATGACAAATTACAAGTAGTTATTTCCTAGCCCTGGTTTTCACTTCAACTTGAGACTACAAACCTAACCATTATAGATGTCACTTAGCTGTCTCACAAGTACTTGTGTTCATCCCAAAGTCATTAACCCCCTTCCTTTCCACTTATAATTATCCGAGTGGTAAAACCCAGTCATTGAAATCTTTCCCTTCCTTTCTCATTCCTTCTAATTATTGCCAATTTAACCCTTGAACACGGCTCGAATCTGTGTGATGTTTTCATCTTTGAGGTTAGTGGCTCATCTTGATCCTATTACAGCATCATCTCAAAACTTTATTCCATAAGGGACAGTCCTGAACCAGGTAAATTTTAAGGTGTTTTCAACAAAGTATATATCTCTACCTGCCTCATCTTTTGTACCTGAGCTCATAAAACATAGTGAGTGCTGATGTGGGATGTTCTTCCGTATGCTGTGACTATGTGTTTCTCTTATTGGCTGATGAATAAAGCTGTTTCAGCCAATGGCCAGGCAGAATATAGCTAGTGGTAAGTCAAAGCCATGATAGGGAGAAAGAGAAGGCAGAGTGGATGAGACACCATGTAGCTGCCAGGCAAGCGAGATGCCAGGGCATCACCACATCACCGTAAGCTACATCCACGCAGTGATACACAGATTAATAGAAAAGGGTTAACTTACAAGAGAGAGCTAGCCAGTAAAGAGACCTAAGCTATTGGCCAAACAATTGTAAATGACATTAAGCCTCAGAATGGTTATTTCATAAGGGACTGCGGGGACACGGTGGGCTGAGAGAAACCGGTCCACTGGGACTGGCGGGATGGAGAAAAAAAATCTCCATTTACAGGGTGCTTAATGCAAACTGCCCCAATCCTCAGTAGAAGAGCAGGACAGCAATGCCAAGTTCCTTCCCTGCCTGCAGATCTTACAATGATAGAGCCCCTTACACACTGTCTCTGCTCACTCCCAAATCCTTAAGATCACATCAAAGACATTATTAGTTAGATTTGCCCATGAACTTTCATCTTTCTCATGGCTAGCAGGCCGGTGTGTGACCCAGTGTTCTTTCTGCTTCCTGTACTTTTGGTCTTAGAGGCTGAGGACAGTGACGATGTCTTGATAAGAGACATTTTACAAGGCTCTTTTTGATTCTGATTCCCTCAGCCTGGAGTGGTCTCTGAGACCTCTGAAGTGCCATCTTTCTCTTCCTTGTGACGCCGGCCCATACTGGGACATTCCAGCATGTGGCAGAACAGCGAGTCTCAAGCTTGATCTGCTACCCGAGGGTCCTTTGCAGCTCTTCAGCCTGGATCCAGACAGCTCTCTGAGTTCTCTCCATGAAGAATTCCTGCTAAACACGCTAAAACTGAACCAAGTCACATCTCCAAACACAACTAACTTCCTATTGAGAAAAAGTATGGAGGAGCAAGGAACAAATGAACCGATGTCGCCAAGATACAGATGAAGCCATTTAGAGTGTGAATGCAGGTGGAGATCAGGGCCAAGGATACAAGCTCTACACTTCACGGATGGGGGTAGGGTTAGGGTGGAGGAATCTGAAAGACAGACCCAGCAAGTATGTACAGACTCTGGATCCTAACAAGTGCAAACAAACCATTAGAAATGCCTTCAAGACAAATAGGCTATTCCATGAACTGATAACTGTCAATGCTAAAGAATTATTAGTTTTGTTGACTACAAAGAGTATAACGCTTATGTAATTAATGTCCAGTATTCTGGCACATGCTACATCTGTAGTGATTTAGTGGCTGACACTGTCTGATATATGTTTTAAAATACTTCCAAAATAAAAAAGGCAGACAGATGAACCAAAAATAACATGTTCTAATAAGGACTGAACCTGAGTGTTGGGTAGAACAGATTTCCTTACACTAGTCTCTCTACGCTGAATACATTTGAAAATTCCAGAACAAAATAAAAAGTTGTGTTCCCCAGCTACATGAAGTCTTGCATTAAGTGAGTGGTGTGCAGAATTTTTCCTTATTGTACAAAATAAATTAGACCAGTTTTAACTACTGTGTGCTAAGGTGTGCTAACACGCCTTCAACTGTTTGTTTTTTAAGATTCTGAGTTTTAGAAGCCTGCCATAAAATAACGGCACTATTGGATTTCTGGCCAACACATGGGTGACACGTTTGAGTTAATCTCTGTGTGGTGCCTGCTACCTCTGGCTCTACCAACAAAACCCGAGAGCTCTTCTTAGCCATGGACTATCCACTGATGGCTCTGGCTGACTCGCCTCTCTGGACTTGAAGAGCTGATTGGAAATGCACACACCCTCACAAAGGCACAGCGCCAGAACCAGGGAAGGGAAAACAGGCCCCAGACGCAGACTTATCGTTAGAATCCACATCTACCTACTTCTCTGCGGCAACTTTACCAATATCCAGACTCTATTAAGAGTTGAACTGCCCTTGGGTGTATGCCACAATTGTCAGGGGACAGCAGAGAACATTCTGTTTATCAACCACACTCCCAGCGAGAGCTGCCGGACTCTCAACGACAAGGTCTTTCCAAATATAAAATAAGTAAATGAACGAGTGAATTCTGTAATCTGGGCTTTGCAAGTGGGTTTTGGGAAGCATTCACAAAATGAAATGTGAGGCTGGCTTCCTGGGAAGGACTGAGCAAGGACCAGTAAGAGAGGGGGCAGAGATGGAGGAGGGCTGGCTGAGTGCGGTACTCGGAACGTGCATTCTCCAGAATGCAGTGACCCTTGGACAGTCAGGAAAGCAACCGATCACCTCTGTGGGAATGTCTGCTAAGTCTGGGAGGAGACAAAGTGCACACGAAAACTAAAAGGATCCAGAACCCCCTATCCTAAAGATGCCCCGAAAAAATCCAGAGAGAATGTTGCAGGCCCCTTTCCAAAACTTCTCTGACAAGATGTCTCCTTTGGCAGGAAGAGACTTAGAAAGGGATGGGACCAAAGACAGCTGGCTATTACAGCACACAACTCAATGCAGATAAATGATCTCAAAGTATAGTATTGTATATATATTATATAGCAATATATATATATATATATATATATATATATATATATATATATTTAAATCAAGAAATCAAGGCAAGAACTTAGTTTCTTTCCTTTCTTACTGCACTAAGGAGCTTTAATGTATTAAAGAATTAAGTCTTTTTCTATCTGATGACATTCCAAAGGATTTTCTAGTTAAAATCTCTTCCAAAGTAATGGTTATTTGAATCTGGTGCAAAGGCAGAGCCACCAAGCAAGAGATATAGGGCAGCTTCAAAATCTTCTGGAATACAAGAAAAGGCAGCAGATGCAAGGCTCCTCATCCTTCCCAAGAACAGTCTCACACAAACTAACAGAGGACTGCCAAGGGACACAAGTGTGCCTGCCTGGCCCTGCCGAAAGGACTGATGGGAAGACAGAGAAAGGGACAAGTGCCACAGGAAACAGCTTTCTGTCTCAGTGAAGGAACACAGATGAAGGCTTCCAGAGCTGCACGAAGGAACATATCTAATAGTCTGGCAGGAAGCAAAGAGCTCTACCCCCACAGAAAGCTTCCAGCACACCCCCTAGCCACATTTGTTCCTATCTGGGAGGGGCTGGCGAAGCTGGGGAATTCTGAAAAGGGTGTGGCCATCTGGCCCTATAGCTTAGGGACGTTCCCAGATGAAAGTGATTCTGAACAAATTTTCAACTTGGCCTTAGTGTAAGGTCCCCAGGGCAAGAGGAGAAACAAACAAAAAGGGGAAATGACAGGGAGGAATAATTTACCTTCGGAGAACAGTTGAAATGCATGCCAGGTACTGGGAGTGTAGTTACATACATTGTAATACACCGATACAGGTACAGCGTGCCAACTATGCAGAAAAATCTTCTGCTAATAATAGACCTAGAAAAAGGGAAAAACAGGGCAGATTCTCAGTCAAGAAATTCCGCAGGTTCATTTACTTAAAAGTTTTCAAAGACCCAATTGAACAAACCCAAAAACCTACTCAAGAGCTTGAAATCAGAGTGGTAAAGTATCACTGGCAAAAGATCTAGATGGGGAGTTTTAGAATACAATAGGCTGTGCTTTATATATACGGCCATTAGCTGTCCAAAAGGATCACACAGATTTATACTGCTACAAACTAGGCTTTACGGGCCTTAAATCTGAGTTGACATTCAACTAATGGATAAGCAGATCTTATTCAGAGCGGTCCGAGCCATGCAGGACACGGGACATTTAAATGTTCTGTGTCTCTTGGTCTAGAATGTCAAGGTGCTCAGAACGACATGAGTACGAAAACTTCAAGGAGTCAGACAGGAAACAGCGAGGGAGTACGCATCCGGAACTGACGTTCTAGGCATCCTGGGGTCAAAGGAAGAACTACGAAAAGCAGAGTAGGACCCTGACACTGATCATTGCTTTGCTACCTCAGACAGTACTTCTCTCCTCTTCCTAATAGGTAAAACAGGGATAACCACTCTAGAAATAATATCTGGAGCCCCGACACAGAGCAGGCATAGATAGAGGGCTACAAAATAGAAACATGGACAAGGAAGAGCCACTAGTTTGTAATGAGCGAGATAAGTACAGGCATATATCATGTCCTATGAACTCTAGCACCAAATTCCACCTGTTTCTTAGACTTGACCTCATTAATGTGGTCCTAAATGTCTCCTAAAGTAGAAACCTTCACTCTCTAACTTTCTTCCATTCACCCATGGGCTAGAATCACACCTATGGCTTATATCACATATTTAGGCTTGAGGTGTTTTTCTTGGCTTGGGTAAATATGATTTAGCAAAAAAGAAAATTTAGGAACACTGGACAGGTTTTTCCTTTAGAAAAGCAAATGTGTGGTTGCCTTACCATTGTGCACTGTATCAATTTTAGCTTGGTTTGTCAATGTAGTGTGGAAGCCAAATGAAATACTCTCATTCATAATTGTTGATTTAGTAAGAGCAATAATGTGACCCACTACTTGTGTGATATATACGTGTGTGTGTGTGTGCGCGTGTGCGTGCGTGCGTGTGTGTGTGTGTGTGTGTATCACAACAACTTCCTACTACTCTACCAGCATATCACCGGGATACACACAGTTCAAGTTAATTCAGGATTTACTAAATAAAAACGGGTGGGTATTATGTCTCCTTATCTGTATTTCACAAGTTGGTCAGAACTGTGATTGTCAGAGATGGCTTTAATCATTTTCTCATAGTCACGGGGTCACATCCCTCCCAGTGGTGAGAATTCACTCTACATGAGGCTGCCACAGAGAGGCGTGTGTCTCTGGTTTCAAGTCTAATCACAAGAGAAGTGAAAACCATGGTCAACAGATGTCAGTCGAGAATACCAGAAAGGAAGTGCTGATGTGAATAGAACGTGCAGGCTATGGTGGTCACTGTGATGTTCAAAAGCAAAAGATTTATGTTTTCAAGAATTGTATATACTTCTAGTGTACAAAGGCATTCCTTTCCCAAATTCAAGAATTCCACACACTTTGAATTCTTTATGAAAAAAAAAAATAGGCTCAAGGAACATTGAAGAAGAGGGAGCAGAAACACTGTAGGAGCCAGAGGATCAAGGAATTTGCTGTGAGGCTGTGCTTCCTAGGGCTGTCAGAAGGCACACTCATAGTCTTGCCCACATGACTACCCAACTAGGAGCTGGACAAGAATGACACCAATGGACACGAAAACGGAGATGGGGAAAGACCATGAGGCCTCAAGGAACTACACAAGGAACTACAGGCAACTAAGGAATGCCGAGAGCAGGAGAAATCGTCTTCCGCAGGGAAGAACACACCAACTGATCAACTAATACCAAATGAAAACATACATTCAAGTAACACTGTGTAGACTGAGCAATTTGTATTTACATATTTTGGAATACATATATGTGTGTAACAATAATTAATGACAAAGTGGGAGTATGCGAAAGGGTCTAGAGGGAGGAACGGGGAAATGATTTAATTATGTTACAATCTCAGAAAATATTGTTTTTTAAAAAAGAAAAACAATCATAGAAGGAATGTCCATGGGATATTACTAGCAATTAAGCAAATGCCAAAAAGGAGTTAGATGCTGGATATAATTCCCCGAAACCCAGAACATTCATCGAATGTCCAGAAACATGCCTTTTGTGTCCCAAAGTCTGTGTTCCATCTGCTCACACTGCAGTGACTGTCAGTGCACAGACTGCATCTGCTAACAGACTTCCCATTATTGTTTTGCACACTACTCACCCCCTTCAAAATATTATATCTGCCAAATTTGCGTATAAGACAATGATTATACACAAATTATAAATTATAAATTATTAATATTTTATATACAATTAAGACTTGCTACAAATGCATGCTGCTTCCAGTACAGGTGACTTATATAGCTTTGTTTGGGACAGGAATTGGGGTAGGGAGTTGAGTTCAGGGCCTTGGAATACAAGCAAGTATTGAATCACTGAGCCATGGCCCAAGGCCCCTACTGAACTTTATAACATCCCTAATTTCAAGAAGGAAATGGGACTTAGAATCTAATTGTGTGATTCAACAACCAGGCTAAAAACAGCAGTATTATAATGTTTTTGGCATTTAGTACAAAGGTTTAAAATTCTAAAGGAAAAAGGGCCAAAGAAATGAATAGACTATAAAGTTCAATTAAATACTGGAAAGAGTTCTGCCGCCCCAAGCAGTCTCTTTCCATGAATCCATTGCAGCAGGACATGCGACACTCTTGGCTTAGAGTAGAATTTCCGCTCCCCAAGGGACTATATCAACGGAAAAATATTATTTGGTACTATGCCACTTGCCTCTATCTCTGTCCCCACCCTCAGACAGGGTTTCATGTTTCCCAGGTTGGTTTTAAACTCCCTGTGTAGCTAAGAGTGGCAGATAAGAGCTGGCATGCCCACAGGCACTTGGCTCAAATTTAAATTACTCTACTTCCCAAGATCTTAAAGACCAACACATTTAAGGGAATTATAAGCTGGGCGGTGGTGGCGCACACCTTTAATCCCAGAATTGGGGAGGAAGAGGCAGGAGGGTGTTTATGAGCTTGAGGCCAGTCTGGTATTCAGAGTGAGTTCTAGGACAGCCAAGGCTACACAGAGAAAACCTGTCTTGAAAGTCAAAACCAAACCAGAACAAAAGAAAGAAGTACAGAATTGTAGATAATGACTACTCTGACCCCCAGCTTTACTACTGTTTTGTGATCTTTCCATTTGTTTCTAACCCATTTCTCTGACATAGACTTCATCACCTAAATCTTTCTGGAAGTTCTTGGCTTTTAAAAACAAACAGACCCATATAAAAAACAGTGAACCAAGCAACACAATCACAACTAAGAGGCAAATACAAGGGAGATGATGCGCAGCATGGTGGGAGCCATCGTAGGCACAGAAAGGGTCCTGTGCAGTTCAGGTCTCTGCTCAGGGATTCGAGCGTGCCATCCACGGGGACTCGTCCGTCACTGGGCCACAGCAGCGCCACTCACGTGCTAGCTGCTTTACCTTTAACAGAGACTTTCTTGGCGACCTCAGTCATTTCCATGTATTTCCTATGAAATTTGCTTCTTGGTCAGGAAAAAGGAGGACAAGGGCAATGCCTTCCTTCATAGCGCATCAAGGAAATGGGTTAGCAACACACAGTAAGGCGATGGAAAAGAACTAGAATGGATATTTTAATACTTAACTTACCATTTTTTATTGTAAGTCAAAAGTTGTCCATATAAAGGTGGGGAATTTTGCCAAATTTCTCCTTCATGCCTTCAAGCTTTGTATCATTAATTCATTCTGTTTCTTTTCCTTTTAACCTCTGTGTGAACATCTGCATATATGTATAAACACTACATGTGTGCCTATTGCCCATGGAGGCCAGAAGAGGGCGTCAGATCCCCTGGGACTAGAATTGGAGATGGTTGTGAGCCACCGGCTGTGGTGCTGAGAATCAAACTCAGGTCCTCTGCAGGAGCAGCCTCCACTCTTCACCAGGCGCCACTTCTCCAGCCGCCTGTATTTCTTAAAGTGGACCAGCAAATGAATGGCTAGGATTTCTATTTCACAGAAGGCAGAACCGAGTCTTAGGGAGTCTAAACTGAAGTATAGTTACATAAGACAAACAGGTGCTTGAACTTGTGTGAGAAATCCCATTTTGAGTTCCCACATGAGAGTTAAGATTCTATTAGCTGGGTGGTGGTGGTGCGCACCTTTAATCCCAGAACTAGGAAGGCAGAGGCAGGTGGATCTTTGTGAGTCTCTGGCTCCCAACAGCTAGTCCCCATTTCTGTCCACACACATTTGCCCTGTAAACCCTTTCATTTATCTGCCAGAATTAATCTGCCCAGATGCTCACTGCCCCTTCAACCCACATCTTTTTTTTTTTTTTGGCATTCACATTTTAGTTCAAAATATTTGCTGAGATGGTTTCATCCATCCAGACAGGTCTGAAAATCCCTAGACTGAGCTCTGCTGCCTTTCTCCCCTACTCTCCCCTTCCTATCCCCCCCCAACACAACACTTTTCACTCCCATTACAACATTTCTATTTCCAGAGCACCAGAAGGCAAAGCAGGAAAACTCAGGGCCTTGAACTCAGGACTGTTGCAGGAAACTCAAAAGAAAGGCTATTCAAACAGATGAAGGGGCAAAGACCAAACTTGCAACGAATCAAAACCAATGCTCTCCTAAGGTCTTTCAGAACTCACTTAGCATGTGGGCATCTCCACGGGCAAGATGGCAGAATGAATCCAGATAGCCAAGCTCCTAGAACAGAGATGTGTCTATATATGTGCAATGCCTTCTCAACTTTTTAAAATCCAACTCAAAGAAAGATCACACTTTTGTTATCTGCATTTCTGCTCAGCAATATTCCATCTCACAAGAGACTTCTAACAGTTGAATGGAAGGATCCCCATAAAACCCAGGGCTCTAAGGGCTATCCATGACACCCCTTGGAAGAAAACACTCATGGTCAGTATGCCTAACTATTTGTTGACCTATTAGAAAGTTGGGGAACAAAGTTCATGAGGCCACGTGGTCTGGGAGGAACCACTGGCTTTGGCAGAACCTTTAGGCCATGATAAAGACAATGGCTTTAGTGATACAGGAAGCAGAAGAGTGATACACACTGATACCCTCTCAGAACTGCGAACACTGACTGCTGATTGACCCAAGAAAAACAGACCAGCAGGAGGCTCTAGTGCCAACCCCGTGTAGGAGGTGACACCAATTGAAAGTACAGTGAGAAGACTCAGATTTAACAGACCAGGTATTGGGTAAAAAGCATCATCAAGGAAGAAAACTCAAGATGTTTGGGTTGAAAACAGGTAAGAACAGAGAAGCTCTTGCTAAGAAGCATATGGGAACAGCACCAGCCTGTGGAGGCCCAAAGAGGCCAAAGTTCAGAGAGCTTTGGACTTGTTTTTAGTTCGTTCAAGGTTATTGTGTTTCTAACTCAAAGGTCCCACCTAGTTGTAAATCAGAGTTCTGCTCTCACAAGTCTTGTCAAAAGGTGTGGCTAGTTGCCAGACCTCAAGCTCCTGAAATAGGGAAGTAGTTAGTTCCTACCTAAAACAAAAGTCTAAGGATCCAACTAAGTTTCAGTTCCCTATAAGGAAATAACAAGGGATTCCACCCAGGGAGTGGTTTGCCCACAAAGTGTCTGGTCTAGGGCATGAGTCAAGGGCATGGGCAACAACTGTGCCCCACGACTTTCAATTTGTATGTGAATGCAGTCCTTCTGTTCTACTCCTACCTTTTGAATTCAGGGGTGTATTAAACTGTTGGAAATTAAACACGGGTGAACTTTCAGTACTCACTGAAATTCCCTCCCGATACTATCCTATATGTTTCTGCATTTTATTTTCGTTCGCACCTTCATATTCTTTACTATATTTCTAAATCTCCACGCCTCCACTCTGGAAGAGGGTATGTTTTCCGAGGCTGGCCCCAACACCAGCCTGAGTACCAAGCACTGTGGGATGCTGTGAATTTATTTCTACTCAGCATCATAACAATATTGGGTAAAAACTACTATTATTCTCATCTTGTAGGTAAAGAAACAATTAGGCAAATAGTTTGACCACAGAGCTCAGTAGGTGAATGTCAGACTAAACCAGGAGAATCCTCCCATAAGCACTATCCTGGCACCAGGAGGCTGCTGGGAGAAAGAACACAGAGACATCTGTGATGGACAGCTGAGATTAAAGGGACGACTGTTGGGGCACGTTAGAAAACAGAAGGCAAAATGAATCCACTTAAACAGATGCAGATTAACAATGTGAACTCAAAGTTAATATTTTATCTCTGGTGAGATGAATAATTAGAATTTTTTAAAATTTATACAAAACACACACACACACACACACACACACACACTCAAGCATATACACCACCACCACTACCAAGATCAGATTATTTAGCTTATTTGTTTGTGGGTCTGTCTGGCAGCTGAAGTCCAAACTCTTGGTGCCAGTGTGCTCAGCGCCCGGTTAGGGGCTCCTTGCTACATCACCACCACGTCAGAGATGGTGATGTGAAGCAGAGCCAGTGAGACAGCCTGCACGTCCCCTCTTCAAGACAGGGAGCCCATCACCTGACTCTTCTAGCCCTCATTATTTCCTAAAAGCCCCACCTCCAAGGATCATTAACATAAAACTTGGGGATTAAGTTCCAATGTAAATTTAGGAGCGCATATTAAAACAGCATTACTTATCATTATTAACCTGACTACACAAAAGATCATTCCTTACATTGTCTTGATGTTAGAAATAAAAATTTGACTTGACTCTGGTAAAGGACTAACACAGAATAACTTAGTCAAAATGCTGGCATTAACCAATTCAGTGGTTATTCAGGGAAATCTAGTTTTCCTACAATTCCTTTGGCCTGGACTATTTAAGCCATGAAATCTAAAATGGTAAAGGTGAGCCCAGGTAAAACCACGTGGCGCTGAATCAACTGTCTGGTCCCACAGGTTCATCTCACAATGTTCCTCAAAAAAGAGGAGGCCAAGCACAGAGTACAGGAAGCTGGAGGTACAGATGACCTGAGAGGCAAGGGGTTCAGAAAAGATCCCCAGAAAAACAGGAAATTATCTCAGTCCTGAAGCCAGAGAGATGATGGGTCAGAATCAAAAGAAAAAAAAAAAAAACAACAACAAAAAGAAACCCACAAACTTTGTCAAAAAACAGAAAGTGAGACAATGAACTTGGATAAGCTTGGTCAGTCAGCTTTAGTGGAGCATTAGGTCTGGTCTGCAGTTGCTGGCAGAGGGACATTTATCCCAAAGTGGTGGTTTCTGACTTACCTCGGAGGTTACAAGAAAGCACACAGCTAGGACTGAACTACGCACATTCACTACGATGTACAGGAAGCAGACAGATCATGGCAATCACAGGGGTGGCGAGAACATCCTAGCATCCCATTCAAATGTCTTCCAGATGAGAAGCAACACATGGCATTATTCTAAAAACACCAACCTCAGCTGTTTTTATTCTATTTGTCCTTTGTGTGTAGAATTAATGCCACAGTATGTGTTAAGCAAATACATTTCTGGAGAGTGTTTGTTTTAGTAGCAAAAGTTCCAGACTGGGCTTACACCAAAGAACCTTCACTTCCCAGCATACGTTCCTGTGGGATGTTGGACAAGTCAACAGATTCTCCAAGTCTTCGTGATTTTCACCAAGAGAAAAGAATAGTACCATTTATTTTTTTTTTTATTTTTTTATTTATTTTTTTTTTTTTTTGGTTTTTCGAGACAGGGTTTCTCTGTAGCTTTGGAGCCTATCCTGGAGCTAGCTCTTGTAGACCAGGCTGGTCTCGAACTCACAGAGATCCCCTGCCTCTGCCTCCCGAGTGCTGGGATTAAAGGCGTGCACCACCGCCGCCGGGCTACATACGTTTCCAAACTTTTTTTTTTTTTTAAGATTTATTTATTATGTACACAGGCCTTCCTGTTTGCCTGTGCTCCAGAAGAGAGTACCAGATCTCACTATAGATGGTTGTGAGCTACCATGTGGTTGCTGGGAATTGAACTCAGGACCTCTGGAAGAGCAGGTAGTGCTCTTAACCTCTGAGCCATCTCTCCAGCCCTAGTACCATTTATTTTTAAAAGGCTTATTAGATCAATGATATTACAATTCATGTAAAAATTGTTACTTAAAGATCAGCTATTTTGGAATCTGCTTCTTGACTAGTTGTAAAGATTTTTGACATTGAAGAAAATTTTCAGAATCAAAGAGTAGACACACAAAAGATTCAGTTACATGTAGCAGGAAAAATAAGGAGAAAAGAAAGAGAAGAGACTACTCTGAGCTCTTTTCTCATTTACTGATAGAGAGAACTATGGACAGCATACCAGCCAATCAAATAATGGGAGAGGTGTCAAAAACATTACAGTAACAAGAGGGAACTTTATGTTCCCAGTTTGAACATTTGAGACATTACAATGAGATCAATGGAAAATTCCCCCAGAATGTTCTCTGCCGCATCCACAATTCACCTGTAGGAGGCACTGAGGTCTCTGTGCTCACAGATGAGCCCTAGGGGAACCTGAACATTAAACACACAGGGGTTTTCTTCAAGAGAAGGAATGCATAATCTATTATCCTCCCAAAAGGTTGAGAACCAAAGTGGTTAATAGCCTAGTGACCTTTGCACTATCTATGTGGTTGGAGATTGCACTGAATCCTCTCTTAGGTTTACTGTAAGCTTGTTTTTCTCAGCCAATCCACAGAACCCATCTTTATGGATCACATCCATCTGTACTTAGCTTACTTTATTCCTCAAAGAGATTATGTATGTTTTGCTGTACATGAGAATTAATTATCACCAGAATACATTTTCACCAAATTGTGCTATGCTTAAATATGCCTAAGTAAACTATTAGGGATCAGACTCCAGAAGTCTGAACCAACACTGGCCAGTGAGTTGTGCTAAATGGAACTAGCTTCTTGCCTCCTGCAGACTGAGGTTGCAGAGACCCTTTGCAATAATGCCCGGTAAATAACTAAACAGAGAAAGATGTTGGAAGGTCAATTAGAGAAGAGCCATCTGGTCTACCATAGTGTGTGACAAAGTGCTGATCAAGTGAACTGACCCTAGGAAATGGCTCTTCTGGAACTTGGAGAGCAAGCTACTTGAATAGAAACCTGGAAAGAATTGTTTCACGTCAAATATTCTACATCAGGTGCTTTAAGAACTTTGCTTAATCTTCACCATCCAAGACAAGAAAACCAGGGACAGCGTGCTGACAGTATCTGTGGCCATGACCTACCACGGAGATTACAGAGGAATGACTACTTTGAAAGACAGCTAATGTGAAAATAGGCACTGAGGGAACTCAACTAGGGCAAAATGAAAGACAAATGTTAGTGGACAGTCCTGTTAATACCAAACAGACCTAAATGATTAAAATAACTCTGACAGAAGCAGCTGCCAATCAGCCCCAAAAGCCTGTCCTCAGAAATTAAATTCTAGTCTCAAAAGAAAGGGAATGCTATAGTCGTACAGTGGCAGAAGTCTAGCAAATATACAAGACTCCCCAAACCACAGCTTTGGTTGGAGACTAAAATATGAATCAAGGCGGTAGTGTGGCTCACGGAGAGAGGAGGTGCACTAGCATGGGCGAGACCCTGGGCTCAGTCCCCAGTTCCACCTGCCTACACCCCGACTCCCTATACAAACACAAGCATACAAACTCTAAAATTAAAACCGAAAGTGAAGAAAGGCACAGTGTCCTTCTGCTTTTGCAAAGGACCTGGGTTTTGGTTCCCAGTTTCTAAGTGGTAGCACAGAGCCATCCGCAAATCCAGTTCTAGGGAAGCCAACACCCTCAGGCACCAGGTACACACATGGTACATATACATGAATGTGAATAAACACATATACATAAAACACAAACCTTAAAAACAAACAAACAAACAAAAAAACTAGTTTTTTTTCCTAAAGAAATCTCTTACTGCAGAAGACACACTATGGGTAAACACTAAAAATCCATCCTGGTACTGTAGTAACCACCCCAGAAGAACAACACGGGAAAACTGCACATGCGGGGACACTTTTAAATACAGATGTCATTTCCCTTATCCTCTTCCTTCTCTTTGGGATCAGTTTTCAAAGAACTCATTCAATGGTCATTTCCACTCATCAACCAGTCAGTCCCGCTGTGAGCCTGCAGCTCTTTAAGGGGCAATATTCTCCCTCATCACCAAACATCTCTACCATTAAATTCTCGAGTCCACCCCATAATCCAACTGCTTTCTTCTTTTTTCTTCAAATGTTTACTAGTACATTCAATTCATTCTTACATAATTTGCCACTCAGCCAAAACTGAGTTACTCTACTCTTCTTAAGTGAATGTCTAACCCCAAACCATGACAGAAAACCCAGCACAGGATATAGACTACAGAATGAAAAAGGCCAAGAAAAAACATCTTGACCTTGACCTGACCCTAGGACCAGGGTTTGAAATCCCAATCTCTGATCTTGCCCTAGAATCAAGCTGCAGAATCCCACCAATCACTGAGGTGCTGAGCACAAAACCCCACCAATCCCTGAGCTTGCCTCAGAATCAGACCACCCAAACCCACTAATCCCAAACCACCCTGGAAAGCTCCATCCCTGCCCCCCAAGAAACCCTATATAAACTCTGGACCCTGTTCACTTTGCTGCTGCTTCTCACTGGAGGCGGCCACCTCACTCCCACCCCCGGGGAGTCTCCTTACCAATAATTCTTGAGTGAGGTTTGTTGCACAGAGTGACATTTTCACTGTAACAACTTTCCCTGGAGCTTGAGCAGACTGGACCAAAGTAGAACTGTTAACACTTTTACCTAGTCCAGCAGAATTCTAACACTCTGGGAGACCTAAGTAGAGTTGTAACACCTCCGCAACCCCCTCACCTCCCCACCTCACCCCAGCAGCCTGAGCAGAGCTGCAATACTTCCCTGGAGCAGAGGAGAGCAAGCTGAGCTGGGACAGCTTTGATGGGGAAACCCTCCCCTGCCAGAGCAGAGCCAGGACACCTGCACGGGAACCTTTCCCTGGAGCGCTGTAAGCTCTGCACTTGCAGTGATTCTATGGTCTTCGCTCCCGACTGCCAGAATCTCTCTCCATCTGAGCTCCAATGCTTACACAGATCACTTGACTTTGTTCCAAAGAAAATATATTCAAGTACAGTTGTGAGTACCCCTGAATTAGTGGAATCTCCCTCTTTAAATAACATAAAAACCAGGGCTTCGTGGGCAAATCCAAGGCCTCATGTGTGAAATACACTATAACAGAAACCAGTTGTGTTCACTATGGCAATGGGCATCACAAACAATTCTCTGGATTCAACTCTTGCTATCCTGTTACCTACAAAGCAGCCATATCCTTTTAATTTTTAATCATATTTATTTATTTAGGGTGTGCGTGAGGGGGTGGGTCACAGCACAACTTGTGGGAATCATTTCTCCCCTTCCACTGTATGGATTCTGCGATCCAAGCTCCAGTTTTAAGGTGTGGTAGTAAGCGTCCTAACTGAGCATCCTGATGATCCTATATAATTCTTCCACAACACAAGTGTGCTAACTGAGCATCCTGATGATCCTATATAATTCTTCCACAACACACGTGTGCTGGTATCATTTACATGTCGGTGCTTTACCACACTTGGCATTAAATCCACACACTACTGGTTCCATCTGAGACCCTGTCTGTACCTCACTGGACAGCTCTCCCCAGCCATTACAGATACTTTGGGGCTCAACGAAGCTAAAGAAATAAATTCACCCTCAAACACTTGCTATGTCTCCTACCTGAAACATTCTTTTTCAAATACCTATTTGGGATTGTCTTCCATTTGACTCAAGTGTGTGCGGAACTGCTGTCTCATCCGGGGCCTTTCACAATTACCCAATCTGAAAATACCACCTCTGTCCCATTTCCAACACACAGAAGCCCTGACGCTGACTCACCGTCTCTAGCTCCCTTACATTAGCTGACGCCAGATCCCTGGCTCTTTACTGGCTGCCTCACTCTGCCCAGACTAATCACTGCACTGGAGGCCTCGTCTCTGCAGCATCCCCCAGGGTCTAGCACTGCTGGCTGACATACAGCAGGTTCCTCAGTGAGCTCAAGTTGAATGAATGGATGGATTTTAAATGAACACACTCTATTTCTGTCTGCCAGGCCCTGACACAGCATCAGGATATAAAGTGGGAGTGGTGAACACGGCATCATTTCCTCCTTTAAGGAAAATTAAAAAAAAAAATCTTGTCACTGAAGGAGACACATGCAGAACTGAGAGAAGGGAAAGCGTTATGAGCTCAAAGTGTTTACAGGGAACCGGAGCAGCCGTGGGTACAATAGGGCAGACTAAATTTTTTTTTTTTTTTTTTTTTTTTTTTTTGTGAAGAGCCCTGAGCCTCAAAGCTAAGAAGTTGTGTCTTCATCAGATTCCACAGTGTGGAGCCCAATTAGAAATGAGAGGAGGAGATATACCCAAACTAGAATTGAACTAGAACATAGAACTAGAATTGACCAAGCTCATTATTTAGACAACACCAGCTGAGTTGTTCTACATTTCTAGAAAATGCCACTGGCCAGAGAAGGAAAAACAACTTAGGAAACACAGCTCACAAATCTGGCCTGGGTCCCGGAGAGTCTGAGGCACCCTGATCACCACACTCGGTCTCACCCTCGCCTCAATCAGAAAACCTGACTTGGAAACCTCGATGCTGCCTTCAGTCAAGGGTTGGCAATGTCCTGACAGGGTAGGGCCGCAGGAAACATGCAGGGGTGACACCGTGTTAGCTGAGAGCCACACACTGAGCCCCAAGCCTCAACTCTACCGGTCTGCGAGCTCCAAACACTCTTTATGGTGCTTTCTTAAAACAAGGGTACCTGGTTTGCACTGAAGTTTGACACAAAGGCAGACATTTCCTGGGAATTTTCCTAGTCAGTGGCTTGAAAGTCCAATTCTAAATGAGGAGACAACGTTATTTACAATTTTAAAAACCAAAAAGAGGTTCAGAAGCTACTTTTACAGTGAAACAGGACAACTGTATACAACATAAGACAGAACTGAATGTCACAAATTCAGAATCAAAGTGTTCAGAACCCGACAAGTCTGGTTAAAGGACTTGTTGGTTGGTGGCAGACGTTGCCCAAAATTCCAGTGGTCTCACTTCTCAATTCTTCGTCATCTTCATCTTTTCTCTTAAGTTAGAAAGTACAAAGGGAGAAGGAATAGGGGGCCTTTTTAAGGACTGCAGGATTCTTAACGTCAGAATAATTTGGGGGGTGGGGATGGGAATTTGGGCTCTGTTGGGAACTTAATACCAACCAAACAGCTTTGATTCTGAGGAGCTGATTAAAACGGTTAATAGTAAACCATCCAGCTGGTGGATGCTGGAGAGATGGGCCAAACTCACAAGAAACACAAAAACAAGGAAAGTTAGGGAGGGAGAGTACCCCATAAGCAGAAAGCTCCATGTTTTCAAACCAGTCCATAAATAAAACTGTCACATAGCAACAGCCAATTAGCTAGAAACGGGGGTGGGTGCTGGGGGTAGCGTGTCCAAGGGTTATTAGCCTTCGTGAAGACAACAGGCATGGCAGTCATCAGCATTCACATCCTGCTGTATCAGTTCGTACCCTCTCCCTTTTTCCATGCCTGGATTGCCACGTACCCTGGGAGAGGTCACAGACAGTCAGGGTGGGGGGCGCTTAGGACAACAGTCTACTTCCCAAGGTAGAAAGTGGAGTGAAGGCCTGAAAGACTCCTTAGCAGGCTGCATTCGAGTTAGTTACCTAACTACTCCAACCCCATCACAGCGGCTTACCCGCAATGTTAGGGCCAATCTAAAAGTTTTCTAGGACGACAGGAACCTTGACTGAGAAACTGTCATTTTTCCTGGGAGGGGAACAAGGCTCCTGAGTTGAAAAAGTTCATCTAAGCCACCTAGCATGTAAAGCCACAGCTGGGGCTAGAACCCAGGCCGCCTACTCCAGCACGGAATTAGCTGTATAGAAGGCATTCCAACTGGTTTATTGTTGTTGAACAACTTAAATAAATAAATTACTATAGTACTGGTAGTAAGTACCAGGAGAATACCAAATTAGAAAATTTAAAGAGAAACAGATTTGGGGGAAATTCCCTGCTAGAAAAATAAAACATGTAGATATTAGTCCTATGTTTAGGAAATTCATTCAGAACAAGACTGAAATCATAAAACTTCTCAATTCCGCAATAAGTCTGACTTATTGAGTTATATTCTGGGGCAATAGATTTGCCTGTGTGTACAAATTTTGGTGAAAAGCCAGAAAGTGAACTGGCGAAAAAAACAAATTTTAAGGGGAAAAAAACAAAACAAAATAAAACAAACCTCAGTAAGCTTAATTTGAGCTGCCCTTCCCTCTGAGAAGGAGAAGCATGGGGAACAGTTTCAGGCTTTCAGGGAGAAAGGACGAAAAACCAAAATATTCCTAAGTGAGAAGCAGGACTAAAGCTGACAGTCAACAGAATGTATGCAAGGAATCCCAAACATCGCTATGTCGGTAGCCAATTCCTCTCAAAGCCAAAGCAACAACATTTTTTTTCTTCAACTAGATAACAGAGCCCATCAGTTCCATTTCAAATTCTACTTGGATTATAAATTTGTCAAACTAGCCCCAAGTAAACCCTTGGCTATGCTGGTGACAAAGTGAAGATGGGCTCCCTGATAAGGTCAGCAGGTAACCCTCCCTTTCTACTTGTGGATGTCTGACTTCATGAACTGAGAAAGAGTTTATCCAACACCAGGAAAACACTCAGAGCCAAACTAAACAGAAATGCTCCACCTGCATTTTTATATTTTATTATCTTGGAAGACAATTTAATATCCAGCCATTGTTTGGCTCAGGCAACTCAGTCTACCAGAGAGAAACTCAAATAGCTGGTGGCTCCATCATCAGAGGCTGCCCCAGAGTGACAGTTCCAGGTCTGTAGGGAAGCAGTCCCAGCTCTGGCCCCAGTCCCAGGCATAGCCCTGCTCACTATGTGGACTTGGTATGGTGCCCCAGGGGCAATGGCAGCAAGCTTGGGCTGTGGCCAGGGCACAGTGGTACCTCTTACTGATGCTCCCAGTCCAGTGGGTAGGGGAAAATGGTCATTCCCAACTACCACAGGGAAGCCACAAAGATGTTCCACTCAGGGGGAAAAAACCGAGACACCAAGAACAAGAGCAATGAATTAAAACCAGGGGAAGACACTTACCTAAAAAATAGCTCACTTTAGGAGATCCCTGCCGTGATTACAGCTTGGGACATAAGAATCAATTTGGATCCAACTAAAACCAAATACAGACTCAGACAGAAACTCAGAGCTAGCCATGCACAGGTTTAAGTGCTACACAGTCTATAAGATGCAGTTATACAGATTCCACTACATTCTACCTGCTTAAATTAAATGATATCAGTTTTCCCCAACCAAAGTCATTATAGAATGGCTGTCTGATCTACGTGTCAAAAACTATGAGGACAGGGGCTGGAGAGATGGCTCAGCGGTTAAGAGCATTGCCTGCTCTTCCAAAGGTCCTGAGTTCAATTCCCAGCAAACACATGGTGGCTCACAACCATCTGTAAAGAGGTCTGGTGCCCCTCTTCTGGCCTTCAGGCATACACAGAAACAGAATATTGTATACAGAATAAATAAATATTTAAAAAAACTATGAGAACATACTGATAAGGTTCTGGGTCTGGCTTGGGGTGGGGAGGAACTATTCCACCACTTACAGCTCACCCACCAATTGTCAATTCACCTGAGTGACTACCAACCAAGACTAGGTAGCTTTATCATACCTCCCCTGCCCCCCAAAATTCAACAGCCTTTACTCTCCTGAAGATGTCTGAGTGTTTTCTTTCCTATGACCTGAAAACAGACCACCATCAGTCATGGTCTTAATTCTGGAGGAACTGCATCAAACAGGCAACAAATACAATATTCTCTCAAAGCTGTAGAAGCTTTAGTTAGTCCCATGGGGTGTGCGGTTTCAAAATTATTCAATATGCTGTGATTTCAACACTTGGGTAAATTTCATTTCCAAACCATGACTAGATAGCCAAATGCAAACCCATCATGGCTGGATCTTAAGACTATGGTTTACTCTACTTACTTGTATTTTAAGAGCAGCCACTGAATTAACCAGAGTCCTACAAGGATCATGCCGTTAATTTCGCAAATAGAAAAGGCCCACTGCACCCGGTTAAAATGGTCAAAAAACGTGTCCGGTAGTGGAGGCTGCACCTCCTTAGGAGGTACTCGTTCATGGACGACCGAGATCATCACTGTAGTGAGGACGAAACAGGAAAGTGCATAAAGAAAGGCCAGAAAAGTCTTGCCCCACTCCATGGGGTACTGGGAGCGCTCTGGTTCTGGCATGGGGATCTTTATCATCTCTTTCCTATACCCATTTGGCATTCCATTGGGTTTAATCTTGATGCTGAAGCTGCCATCAGGGTCGGGAATGTCGACGCCAACACTGAGGTGCCCGTTGGCGTGGCCATTCTTATGTGCTTCGATATGGTGCTCCATTTTCAGGGTCTCGATCATGTCTAAGAGTCGCTGCCCGTTGTCAGACGAGACTCGGCACAGTGGGGGCTTTTTGAAATCCTCTTGGGTTAGGTTGATCAAGTCCTGGCCTGTGAAATGCTCTAGAGGTTCACAGTATTCTGGCATAGCATTCTCCAGCAGCCAGTCTGCCACCTTCTTGGGTGACCAATAAACCACTTCCTTCATGGTACTGGCAGACAAGATGCAGCAGCCCCAACTTGCGCTCAGACGTCAGCAGTCACTGTTCGTACAGGGCAGGACACCATCCCTCCTGGGCCGGGTCATCTTGGTGGGTCTCATGAGCAGAGACACAGCTGGCAAGGTGGTCAGGGCAGTTTAAAACTCGCCATGGAGTGGTGTCCGAACATTAACTCGCCTCATTTCTGAACAGGATTCTTCCTTCTGTGGGAGGAAAAGAAAAGGTTAGGACCACAGGACTTCCAGATCAGTTCCTTTAAAATGCAAAGAGGCTAGAGGTACATTAATAAAAGCACGGGAGGACGGTCATCGGTAAACTGTTTCAAATGTTTTAGTTTCAAGCTTTAACGATTCCCTGGTCTAAGTCTTCCATGAAAGATCATTAAATTGAATCTGAAAATGTGTACGGTCAGGGTCAGCAGTGGATGCATCTCCCAGGGAGTACTCATTAAAATAAAAAAAAAAAAAACAGACTCTGGACGCTGCTCAGCAGAGACCACTGGTCCTCTCTGTACCTAACACACTTCCATGACATCACAGGAAACAGTCTGGCAACCTTGCTGACTCCATCAGTCTCTCTGCTGGGGAATGTTGACAATGTTCACAGAACGTGACAACTTAGGTGTCACAGAAGAAAATTAGAGAAATGCTGGTCTTGAGATCAGCTGGTCCAATCCAACTTTACAAGCCTTTTTTGTTCTTTTCTTGCCAAAAAAGCCACTAGTTCACTTTTTCCCAACATGTGTGAACCCTAATACAGAAAAGAGTACCACAGAGGCTGACTTGGTTGGCACAACAAAGGCAGAACCCAGGGCCAAGGCTCAGGTGATCTTTCTATCCTCGGTCCCTCGATACTTTTGTAGATCACCATGATTTGAAAAAAAAAAAAAAGGATCTGATCCACCGCTCATCTATAAAAGAGGAATGTGTCCTATAAAGGTCAAAGGTCTTGCCCATAGTTGAATGTATAAAGGTGATGTAAGTTCAGTGTATATATTTGTGGTGGCTTAAAAAAAATGGCCACCAAAGGGAACAGCACTATTAGGAGGTGTGTCCTTGTTGGAGGAAGTGTGTCACTGTGGCTCTTTTTCTTAAGCTTCTCTCACTGTGACAATTAGCCATTTTCCTGTTGTCTGCGAGATACAGCACTCTCAGCTCCAGCACCATGTCTGCGCCTGCACTCGGCCGTGCTCCCCTTCATGATCATAATGGACTAAACCTCTGAAACTGTAAGCGAGTCACCCTCAATTAAGTGTTTTCTTTATAAGAGTTGCTGTGGTCATGGTGTCTCTTCATAGCAATAAAAACCGTAACTAAGACAGACGGCATTCATTAAAATACTTGACAAGCGGTGTAACAATCAAAGGCTTATGCTCTAGTGAAGACCCCAAGGGAAGGACGCACACATAGAGAACAGATGCAACCAGAGGCCTTGAGTAGTGCATAGTACTTCAGAAAACACAGACCAGCTAGGTTATGCTTGATGATTCTGAGTGTTCCCATTTTTCTGCCACTGATTTCTTTTATAAGTACATACTAATTTTGTAACAATCATTAAAAAATAAGGAAAGCTCAAAGCAGAAGAGACAATTTTATATGCAGGTCACAAAGCTATGAAACATGGCAAGAGGAATCTTCCCCTGCTTGCCTCACTGTCTGGGCTATAGCTTGTTCATCTTTAAAATGGGTGCAGTAACAATAAAATATTTCCTTTACAGGGTTGCTGTCAATCACACTGAGTCTACATATGAAAGCAGATGAAACAGCTGAGCTTTTCAGGAGGTTGGTGGTGCACATGTCTTTTTATCCTGTTTCAAATCATCAGTCATATGCAGTAGGCTCTGTCCACTTTATCTCCCACTACAGCAAACACTACCGCCTGGACTTTTTCTGGCATGATTATTGCTATGCTAACTATAGAAGGCGCTCCACACACCTAGAAGTTTAAAAGCAGGAAATTATGAGTGACATTGTTCCCCTAAGAATGCGTTCATGGAACTGTATCTGGTAACGTGTACTATGCCTTAAAAGGATACTTCTGCCACCAAGCACACTCAGCACACACTGTTCTCTTCCCACTGTGCACATGTTAGGAAGTTACACACTTGGGGCATTCCCAAGTAGAGAAAATGCTTACGTGGACTTCTCAAATTGACCTCCAAAAGCTTACCTGCTCTCCCCATCCATTTTCTCTCCAAATAGTCTCACCCCAAACCTTCAAGTTGACTCTAGATTGAGGACAGACAGCATGTGCCCTCCCAATTTCTTACAGCACCAACAGCAGCACCAACCTTAAAGACACACCCCAGTCCCTCCCAAGTATTGGAGGTGCTGTATTACACGCCGCCCCCACCGCCTCACTCTCTCCTAGCTAAGCACCTGCAGGTTCCCAGAAACAGCTGAGTGCCTCCCAAAGACAGCTACTTCAAGCAGCCACAGATTTCATGTCCCCAGGGCTCAAAAGCCACTCAGTCAATAACTGGCCAATAGCTTCACAAATGTCCCTAGCTTTGTGCAGACTGTGTAATGGAAAATAAGCCCAATAATGTCACTAATATTGAAATGTCTTTTAAGCTACCTTGGACAGTCAAGGAAATTATGAACATTTTCCAGATAGAAAGTCCACGTGACTTCTGCATATGCATAACCATTTCCAGGGAACCTCAACTGCAGTGAACTTGGGCTGAGTGTCAAAGGCGTGCATACCAAACCTGAGTCCCTGCACAGGCTGTACAAGAAAGGGGGTCTGTCTCTTAGGCATGAGACCCACGGCCTGGCCTCAAACATTCCCCAGGACATCTAGGGCAACTGTGAAACCCTCAACATCTACAAAAGAATGCTAAAGAAAAATCTCGACTTCATGTTCAGGCCCAAGGGAGAAGGACATTGGCTTTCTCCTAAGTTCCACATCCCATAATTCTTGCCCGGCACAGGAAGCGCACCAGCGTCTGAACCCTCAGAACCACAGATTAACTACACAAAGGCCAAGACATCTATCACTTCTCTCTGATAGAGAAATAGACAAACCATTTCTTACCGAGCGATAACAAACTTCAAAACAGAAACAAATCAAATTGTGGGAGATAATTTAATCTAGAGCTAAATATCTATCTGGCACAGCAAGTGCTTCAAACATCAACCAAACAGAGGAACAAGAATCTTGCAAAGTCACAGCCATCAAATCATTTTTTTTTCAAGATTTATTTATTTATTATGTATACAACATTCCTCCCATGTTTGCTTGCATGCCAGAAGAGGGCACCAGATCTCATTATAGATGGCTGTGAGCCACCATGTGGTTGCTGGGAATTGAACTCAGGACCTCTGGAAGAGCAGTCCGTGCTCTTGACCTCTGAGCCATCTCTCCAGCCCCATCAAATCATTTTTGATAGCCAGAGGAACTCTCCAAAATATGCTACAAGATAGGCCAGCATCTTCTATCAACAAGGATTAAAAAGGCATTCCCTCCCAAACAGAGATCCTGCACCTCTCCCAATCTGGGATACCTTCCCTTCTCAGTGTTCTACATCCAGTCCTTTCCAAGTCCCCCAAATCCCTTCCTCACTAACATCGGTGACATACACAGAATCTAACATCCTGGCATGTCTATGTGGGAGACCACTCGGACGATGCTCTGCAGGATAAACACGTCAGGCAGCCAACACTGGTGACTTAGTGAGTGAAGTCCTTTATGTGTTCCCAGGTAAACTATCTCCTAGGCTGCATTCATGATGAGAATCCAGTCACATTACAGGTTTCTCCATTAAGCATCTTATTCTTTAAAGAATGCCCCCAGTGGGCCCACAGTGACACTTCACACACTTATGGAAGCTGTTCTTTTAGATAGCATCTCTAACGTCCCATCGCAGGGCTAAAGACCGGTTTCCAGCTTCATGAGGAAACAAACCTTGATTCTAAAGTGAGCTTGGAATCACACATGCGTGTGCTGTTTGTCTGTAGCAGATGCTCAAGTTAGGAAACTGGGAGAAGTCATTTCTGGGGAGGTGACCTCATGGACAGGGGCTTAGCTTTTTTTTTTTTTTTTTTTTTTTTTTTGGTTTTTCGAGACAGGGTTTCCCTGTAGTTTCTAGAGCCTGTCCTGGAACTAGCTCTTGTAGACCAGGCTGGCCTCGAACTCAGAGATCCGCCTGCCTCTGCCTCCCGAGTGCTGGGATTAAAGGCGTGCGCCACCACCGCCCGGCTAGGGGCTTAGCTTTTTAACAGCCACTGCGAACAAGCGTGTTCAGAGACCCCAGGGCCTGGCTGGAGACGCAGAAGTAAGAGAGCCATTGCTTCTCTGGCCTCACTCACCCAGTGGAGATGGAGTGAAGGATTTCTATATGGAGACAGGCAAAACATCTCCACAGCTTGGCCTAGAAGACAGGTCCTCTTGGGCAACACCCATCATCCGGAAAAGCCAGGCTGAACTCATGCACATCCCAGCTTACTGGACTTATAGCACAAAATGGGGGAGAAATACAGAAGAATGAAAATGAAATAAACACTTCCTCCTGAAACATCCCAAACTTTAAGAGACAGAGATGGTATGGGAACTCTCATCTCTAAGTTTTAGAGACAATGTAGGGTCAGATTTTGATTTGTCTAAACTTTTATCCACAGGGAAGAACTGGCTCTACAGCCAAGGGGTTTGCAGAACACTTCTGCTGCCCAAGAGTCAACAGCCTCAAGCACAGAGCACGGCATCTAAAGTCCTCAGCAGCGCAGCGGCAGCGCTCCATTAATGAAAGGCAGACCAGAGCACACATTCATTACAGGGTCCAAGCCCAGCAGGACTTCCTATTTGGTCCTAACCAAGTGAAAAATAACTATCCAAATTCAATTGGACTCAGATTCTTAAAATAGATACTTTAGTCTTTAATATTATAAAAGCCTTTTGATGGTACATCACACCACTATACAATGAATTTATAGTTAATAATGGAAGCCAATCTCCACGGAAGAAAAAAATAAGCTAAAGCAATCATTCTGGAAATACAAAGATGACTCAACCAGGCAAAATCACAAAATAAATCTTTTAGGAGTATTTGCTTATTACACTTCTTCAAAAGGAGCTATTATATGGCTTTGTCACCTGGAAAAGTCTAGAAATAAAATAGCATTGTGATAATAAAAGCCTTCAAGAATTAAGAGTGACATAAAACTAAAACATCACACCAGCAGTCTCAGTACTCGAGTCTGAGGCAGGAGGAAAGCAAGCCGGGCCAGCCTGGGCTACCTAGCAAGACCTAATCTTACAAACCTGTAACTACACTACAACATCTCCCCTAAAAGACTAGAATTAGGAATTGGTTACAAAATGAAATCCAAATCATTAATTCATATCACTTTACTATAAAACAAACTGACATTTTGCAAAAGCTTCAAGTTTAGAGAAAGGTTTCTGAATCTACTAGAACTTTCCATGAATGTCAATGATAACCTCATTGACCTCTTAAGTCAATGAAATACTTACTTCTCCATAGGTTCAATTTAGATATCTGCTGGAATGGTTTTTTTTCCTCAAAGCAGCTCTAGTATGTTGCACCTTTTCTTATTTAGTACTTCAAGAGTTAATTTAAGTAAGAGTTTGTGAAATTACATGTGAAAGAATAGAGCAACAATACCGGCCGAAAGAGCTACACATTCGCTTCTAGTCTGGGAGTTTTAGAAGATTCCTCTGAGCTGCTATAACCTTTGCTCTGGCCTTTTCTTTCAATTGCTAGTGCATGCAGAGCTCACAATCCCACAATCCAGCTTTGGTTCACAAAGAAAATCATCCCTCCTGAAAGCAGCTCCTCCAGCTAAGTGTATGCTGACCTACTTTGTGGAGCTTTGCGGAGGGCTCGCTTTACAACACACGCACACCTCTGCCTTCTGGTCTACTCGGATGGCGAAGACTTTGGCTCTGAGAACTTCTGCACGTGGGGACATCGTTCCGTCTCCACTCGACCTTGTGGATTTAACTGTGTTTAACACTTAGATTTCACACTATCTGTAGAGAATTCCTCCTCAGTGGCTGCCCAACTGTTTATCTAATGGTCTCCCTGTTTAACTCTCTACTCCCACAAATGTTTGAACTACAGTGAGACGTAGCAACCTCAACGTCCCTGGGTGGAGGTGACTTTGGGTTGGTAAAATTAATAGGACACAATGACAAGAAAGCAGTCACGCCAACTGTGTACTATGAACCATGGTCCCATCTACTTCAGAGAATCCCATCACCAGCAACGTCCACTCCAACCCAGGCATTTCATGATAAGGTGTTCCTATAAATATTCAGTAATCAGAGAGTCTAAAGTATCATTTAGTACAACAAAAAATTAGAAATACATTAAAAATTTATTATACAATACATGCCTAAGTCCCCACTAAAGACTGCAGCACATTTCTATATTTATAGTGATATTTACAATTTTATGAAGAGAACACTAGCTATAAAACAGAGTATCGATTTTGTTAATATATATGTATGGTAAATATATATGTATATAAAACAGGATAAAAGTCAAGGTATTATTTGTTAACTTCCTGTTGTCTCAGAATAACAGAATTATAAAATAATGTTCTGCTTCCTCCCACAATATCTTAAAATCTCTCTGATAAGCACATTTTACTCTTGCCTAGAAAAGAAAAAAAATAAATCTTGTCGCTCTTCTAAGTATATTGTTCTGAAATCTGAAGGTTGCACTGCAAGGCTGGAAAGATGCTTCCTATATCAGCTTTCTTCAGAAATAGGAAATGGGCTTGAGGACACGACTAGAATCTACAGACACAACCCTAAGCCCTACATATGAAGAAACAGTACTGAGAAGTGAGCCAATCTACCAGCAACGATAAGACTAAAGCCCAAACCTAAGACAAAATTCCAGGCTGATATCCCCCACTGTCCAGAGCAAAGACAAGCCAGGAGAATTATAACTGCCTAACACTGAGTCCCACGGTGCCTGCCCACTCAGGCAGCTACAAAACAGAAAGGATCACCTGGAAATTCTTCCCTGGTTGTTACAATGGGGAAATCCGGCACACACAGCTCTCTGAAAACTCATCACTATAGCTTTCCTTGTGATTGGATTCTTAGAGCTCACTTAAAACTGGAGCAAATCTATTCCCACTCAACTGACCAGCTGCCTCTGCTGGGAGCCAGCAGGGCTCTTGTCCTGCTTGCCGGTTAATCTGTCATTCTTAGACGTGGGCTCACTCTTGTGGCACTGGACAATGTCAGAGCATAGCCAATGCTTCAAATTCCAGCAGCTCCCATAGGAGCCGATGTGTACAGTGCCGATGTCGTCCGTCCAGAAGAGCTTCTCCATTTCTAACAAACATCACTCTGTGCCTTTCCATTTTTCTTATTAAAAATCAAGAGTTCAAATCCCTAGATACCAGGTTTGTTAGCTGGACTATAAAGACATAGTCCAGCTAACTATGGATAGTTATAGCTATAACATAACTCTCAATAGGTCAGAAAAATAAACCAAGGCTGTGGAAAAAAACCCAATTGGCTTATTAGCTTGGTTTTATTCCCCCCAGGGAGCTGGAAATAGAGAGGTGGTATATTCCCAGTGGTAAAGTGCTTGCCTGGTATGTGTGAGGCCCTAAATTCCATTCCTAGCACCACAAAAAACAAACAAAACCACAAAGCTTCGGTATAGATTCTACAGCAGACATCCGCATAGAATCTTCAACAGCCTTCCCAGTAGCATGCTGGAGGCGAGCACTCGTGAGACCAGAAACTGGACTTCTGGGTCTGGAAGGCTGGAAGTTGGCAGAAACAGTAAAGCGCTGCTTAGAGAGGACGGCTCTGACCAGCCCTGAGTGCGATGTCCAGGGCCCGAGATGCAGCTTTCCTGAGGCCTTCGGGAGGGCTTTTCTCATGATGCAGCTACAGGTGAGAAGCTCTTTGTAGTAATTAGCTGTGGGCCGGCTTCCCGCCACCTGCTCCCAGCCACCAGCTAGCTTATGCCCCGAAATCACAACTCACAAATTGTATTCTTTTAAATACTGCCTGGCCCATTATTTTCAGCCTCTTACTCACATCTTGACTAACCCATATCTAATAATCTGTATAGCACCACAAAGTGGTGCCTTACCAGGTAGATTCTAGCGTACGTCCATCTTGGGCTGGAGCTTCATCGCGTCTGGCTTCTCTCTCTGAGGAGAGGCACAGTGGTCTGTCTAACTTAGGAGAGGTGTAGCATCTGACTGATCCTTCTACCTCACTTCCTCTTCCTGTTCTGTCTACTCCACCCACCTAAGGGGCGGTCTATCAAATGGGCCAGGCAGTTTCTTTATTAGCCAATGAAATCAACTCAAACAGAAGACTCTCCCACATCATTTCCCCTTTTTCTGTTTAAACAATAAAAAGAAGGCTTTAACTTTAACATAGCAAAATTACATATAACAAAACAGTTATCAAGCAAGAATTATAGTTACAATATTTATATCTACTTTATCTTTTATCATAACTAAGGAAAACTATAACTATCTATCCATTCTTCAACTCCATCAAAGACTCCAGAAGGATATAATATTACCTAGGTGAACAAGAAGTAAGCTACTTCCAAAACTCTAGAAATCACAGAGACATCTCGCTGCCTGGACAGTCACCCAAAGTTCCTCTGTACCGTTGGGGCATCCATCTTCGGCCTACAGGCCCATAGTTTCCAGCAGACGTTTCCATGAAGCAGGAAATTTCAAAGGCAATTCAGTCAGTATCTGCTGTGTCCTGCAGAATGTCTCGCAGACTCTTTCATGAGTCAGGAACCCCAAAGAATCATCTCACCTTTAGGCAAGTTCAACAGTCCTCTCTCTGTGGGTTCTTTGTGTCCAGTTTCTGCAACAGTCCAGGCAAGAGCAGTTTCTTGCCCAAATTGCTACCAAACTCCATAAGGATCCTCTTCGATGCCCATCATCTTCTTGAAGTAGATTGGTGCTGCCAGGAGCAGACGTGTCTCATTGTCATGAAAAGCCTTAAGTTATTAAAACATTTAAGTGGAATATTCTGTAGTCTTTGAAAGATATGAAGAATGTCTATCTAACTGAAATATATCTCTATATATCTAGAAAATCTAACTAACATGACTATAAGCTTTACTATTATTGATGATTATCCATTAACAACCTATATTTCTTAACTATACATTACATTTTTAAAATGAACTACACAATCACAATACCTTAATCAGTATCAAAAATACGTATACATATAACAAAATTGACCTTAAAATCCATACCAATGCAAATTATTCCTATCTATATCATATCCCCCTTTAAATGTAAAAGAACATTTATAAACAATATTTGGGAACATGGGCACAGTTATTTCTCTCCAAACTGCTTCCTGCTGAATGGGGACGCTGTTAATCAGATCTTTCATGGTGTAACCTGTATGCCAGGTTCATATCAGTCATCAGTTGGATGAAGTAATTTTCTGAAGGTGGTCACAGCAACCTTTCAGGAGGCCGTGGTCTGTCATACCATATTGGGATAGAAGCAATCCACAGGGTTTCATTTTCTGTAAAAACAAAAGAAGAATCTCTTTTCCAAAGTATCATATCCTTAGATCCAAATTCTGAAGTCAAGGTATTTTCAAAATATCTTTCTTGGATTAGTTCAGCAGCATTTATAAACAAATATCTTTTAGCAGCTATTGCTTCTTCCTCAGCATTTAAACAATTCAAAGAGAGTATAATAGCATACAGCATCAAGATTCTCTGTGTATTTTCCATCTTTGTACAGCTTTATTTTTACCTCTATTTCGTTTATTTTTACTTTTATTTTTTAAGACAGGTTCTCTGTATATCTTTGTCCTGGAATAACTCTGTTGACCAGGCTGTCCTTGAACTCACAGAGATCTACTTGCCTCTGCCTCCCCAGTGTTGGGATTAAAGGTGTGCTCTACAACACCTTGAACTCACAGAGATCTGTCTGTCTCTGCCTCCCAGGCACTGGGATTAAAGGTGTGTGCTACCACACCTCGAAGTCACAGAGGTCAATTTACCTTTGCCTCTCAAGTGTTGGGATTAAAGGTGTGTACTACCACACCTAACTACTTTCTTTCTTCCTTTTTTACCCTAAGAACTTTAACCTTTAGCATGCATATATTTTTAACACACTATAAATCATTTAGAGGTTTTCTTTGTTTTTGAATCTCTCTTTACTTTATCTTTCTCTCTCTCTTTCTGACCACACAAGTCTTTAAATTACTGAGCAATATGGGTAGGATTCAAGCCGTGGCTTTGCCATCTAGATCCATCCCATTCCTTAGCTTTCCAGCCTCATGGCAGAGGTACTTGCTAGAGCCATTTTTATTACCACAACTCTGTGGCGTTTCAAGGTACTTGCCAGCAAGCAAGCTGCAACAGTGTTAAACAACAATCAAAAGCTCCATAGTCAGGACCGCCTGCTTGAAAGAGTCAGAGTTTGCCCTGGCAGGACGGCCCAGAAAGCCGGCATTTTAAAACAGCACAACTTTTTTCTTGCTACAGCTGAAAACCGAAAAACATGCATTCAGCTTTTCATCAACACCTTTTAAGTGTTTCGTGGCAGGACCTCTTAAAAGAGCTGCAGGGTTTTGCAGCTAAAGCTGAGTCAGGAAGCCTCTCTTAGATGAGAGCTCTTGCTCTAGCAAGCAAAGCCAAACCCGAGAAATTGCTGCTACCGAGAAAACATGCTTTACTCTATTCTTTCCCAAGCTTTCTCAGGCTTTCTGTGGATTCAGTTATCCACGTTGGGCGCCATTCTGTAGTAATTAGCTGTGGGCCGGCTTCCCGCCACCTGCTCCCAGCCACCAGCTAGCTTATGCCCCGAAATCACAACTCACAAATTGTATTCTTTTAAATACTGCCTGGCCCATTATTTTCAGCCTCTTACTCACATCTTGACTAACCCATATCTAATAATCTGTATAGCACCACAAAGTGGTGCCTTACCAGGTAGATTCTAGCGTACGTCCATCTTGGGCTGGAGCTTCATCGCGTCTGGCTTCTCTCTCTGAGGAGAGGCACAGTGGTCTGTCTAACTTAGGAGAGGTGTAGCATCTGACTGATCCTTCTACCTCACTTCCTCTTCCTGTTCTGTCTACTCCACCCACCTAAGGGGCGGTCTATCAAATGGGCCAGGCAGTTTCTTTATTAGCCAATGAAATCAACTCAAACAGAAGACTCTCCCACATCAGCTCTTGCTCCTGCAAGTAACCTCTCACCCCAGACTACAGTTAGCAACCCCAATAAAAGCCCACTGGTTGGCTGGGTGTGGTGGCATATGCCTTTAATCCTAGGGCGTGGTGGTACATTGTTTAATCTCAGCACTCGGGAGACAGAGGCAGGAGGATTTCTGTGAATTCTACCCTGGTTTCCAAAGTTCTAAAACAGTCAGGGCTACATAAAGAAACCCTGCCTTGAAAACCAAAACCAAAACCAAACAAAACAACCACGGTTCACCAACCTGGACCCTGCGGCAATCATTACTTTAGTCTGTCTTGGCTCCTTTTTGGAGTGAGCAGACTCTGTGCTGGTGTGTGGGTGTGCTTTTATATCCTGCAGAAAAAGTTTCTCACATGACATTGCTCAAGAAAACACAAAAAGGAAAAAAGAGGATCAAAAATATCTTTTAAAACTGTATAAATAATCACAAAAATCACTCAAAAAAACCGAAAAACCAGAACTCAGGTGGCAAAGGCTGGCAGAGCTCTCTGAGTTTGAGGCCAGCCTGGTCTACAGCGTGAGTTCCAGGACAACAACAGCAAAACAAAAAACAAAAACAAAAGACAAAAAAAGAGAAAACACCTGAACACCCAAAGAAGGAATACAATTTGCCCAACAGAACGGGAAGCATCCAAGCATCAAGCATTCCAAAACAGTAGCTGAAAATATATACTACCATTACCACTTCATATTAATTATCTCGAGGAAGAGAGAGAGCAAAGAAATAACAGACAGGCCGTCCATCCTGCTTTTCACTGTGGCTCTATTTTCTCCCGCGTCACTCCAGTGAGAACACTCAATCCCTGTCCTTGACTCCGGTATTGGAACCAGAGTATTCACGCTCACTCTGTGTTATCGACATCTAAAAGCAAAACTATGAGTGTATCTTATAGCTTAAGATACAGCAAGCATTTTCTCTGGATTTTCTAAGGTGTTCAGATTTCAAATATATCTCTCCCTTCCCTCATACACCATGAAAATGTCCTTTAAGAGGAAACATTTTGGTTTCTAAATTACTTTTCTCCAAGATAGTTTCTTCTACCTAGATAGATGGTTTTTTTTTTTTTTTTTGGTAAAATACATGATTGTTCTGACTCCGAAGTAGAGCTGTTGATAACCTGTGAACTCTGAAAATCGGTGCCATAATCAGCACATTTGCCACAGATAATAAAAGCGGCTGTCTTAAAGCAGGCTCTGCCTCAGGTGAGGACCACCCATGTCAAACGGATGCAGGCAGAGAACCGTTTCTGAATTAACAGAAAAGTCCTTTGCATCATGTATTCATACAAAATCAGTTTCCCGGTCACTGAGGAAGAGAAATGCCCACACCAGTCAGTTAGCTGCAAGTCTCCTGTGTCACTAAAACAAGTCTCCCATGCCATGCTTATAAACTCGACCCACTGAAGCAGAGAAAGAGCTGCATTTAAAGGACATGACCCCTGGGACTGACACCAGGCATAAAATTAGCAACAACGCACAGGCCCAGCTAGGAGAAATCAAGTTCAAGTGTGTCTCCCGAAATACATTTCGAATGCTTCTTCGATAACTGGTTAAGTTCAAACTATTTTAAGACCAGAGAACTTTCAGGGGGGACTTCTGAATGAATGGCTCTTTAGCGTGCCTGCATCCGCGGTCGCAGAAGCACCATGCCCAGGGTGCCGGCATCCGCGGTCGCAGAAGCACCATGCCCAGGGTGCCGGCATCCGCGGTCGCAGAAGCACCATGCCCAGGGTGCCGGCATCCGTGGTCGCAGAAGCACCATGCCCAGGGCGCCACTGCTCACAGCTCTCCCGCTTCTCTTTGGGGGGGGGGGGGGGGGGCGGCGACAGGATTGAGGACTTCAAGAGAAACAAAAGTTGACCTCTCCCTGTGCACACCCACAGCACATCACATTTGTGTCTTTTTCAGGCAATCCCTAAAACTAAGCAAGCATTCATTAATGTCTCTCTAATTATCTGTGACTCCTTTGTTCTAAGACCTCGTAATCCAAACCATCTAAGGCCCTTTTTTCTGAACCTCTTTTTCAACTAACAGTTTAAAACACAGACACACACACACACACACACACACACACACACACACACACACACACACACACACAAATCAAAGTTCAGCTGAGAGCCTTACCCATGATGCAAAGCAGCCCCACAGCACAGAATCAGGTTGCTCTACCTGTGAGCGAAGGTGTAAACCACCAGGGGGCAGCACAGCAGTAAGGAGATGAGAGGCTGTGCCAGCAGCCACCAGGTTATAAAGAACACTTCTAAGAGGAAGTCAACTAGGTAATGAAACTCCAGGAACGACAGCCTCTGCTTTCTGAGTCACCAACTGACATTCTTTCCCCAATACCCTTATGATTTCAACGTCCATACCATTAGCAATATAGCTATTTTTAAATATTTGAGCTATCCTGCAATGTCAAAAAACAATTTCTAGGATTCCAAGGAAGTACAAAAGCCTAAATATCAGAGATCACCATTTACTAGAGAGATTAGCCCTAAGAGCTCCACTAGAAATACATTCATGTCTTATATAAAATTTTAATAAGCTTTATTTCAATGCAATAAAATGAGAACTTCAATCGATGGTGATTACTGAATTACAATTAAATTACAAACATATAAGCTGTAAAACTTGTTAACAAAAAAGTATGCTAACTTGATTTTTTTTAATGACTGGGATCTGAAGAAGCATGGTTAGGCTGTTCTGCAGTGGGTCCAGCAAGCTCTGCCCTCTTAGGAAGACCTGTGTGTCCATCACTATGGTACGTCACATGGAAAGAACTGAAGTTCAAAGTAAGCATAAACGTTTTCTCAAGTCCACAGCGTTAAGAGTCTCTACCGGTAACATAGATGGTGCAATTATATAAATCACAGCTTTAAAACGACAGACAAAACACTCCAAAAGTAAAAAGATAAGTAACATCACAGGACAAAATGGTTTTTTAATGATATAGATCACAAATATGAGACGCTCTTTAAAATCTGATAAAGTTTAAATCAACAGGGACCATAAATCTTCCACTCATATACATATATAAAGCACACACATACAAGCACACACAGACACATATGTTAACTTGTATAAGGCTAGGTGCTTGATCATAGGATCAAAGGAACACCCACACACACACTCCCCCAGAGAGAGAGAGAGAGAGAGAAGTTCAACCTCATTAGTTAAAAACAATTAGACAGCAAAAGAGGCTATGCTTTGGTAATTGAGTTGACGAAGAGGAAGCATCTAAATGAGAGCTGGTGTTGATGAAAGTTCAAGTGTTTTCCCTGCACGCTACTGCTTAGCTGGTCAGGAATCCACCCCCTTCACTTCTGTTTCAATCCCCGAGGTTCAGGCAACACCACACTTCACTGGAGCTTCTGCCATGGTCTCCATTTTTGTGCCTGTACAAAGCCCCTCACCCTCAAGCCCTGATTGTGATTCCTATCTTTGAAATCTCGCTCTTAAAATAAAAGGCACACTACATGGCTACAGGTCGTATAAGTCCCTTTCTGCCTTAGCACGGCTGAGTCCCGCCACTATACTGTGCTACCCTGCTCAATTTCCAGTTACTGCTTCAGAGCTGTGTGCAGAACAGAATTACACAATTTCTTGCTTTTAAATCTGTTTTAGCAGGTGTCTGAGTCGCTGTTTTATTGCTGTGAAGAGACACCATGACCAAGAAAGCTTTTAGGAAAGGAAGCTTGGTGGCTTGCTTACAGTTTCAGAGGCTTGATTCGTTATTATTGGGGCAGCATGCATGCAGGTAGCTGAGAGCTATGAGTTGATCCATAGAAAGAGAGAGAAGACCCTGGACTTGGCATGGACTACTGAAACCTCAAAGTGCACCCCCAGTGATACACTTCCTCCAAAAAGGCCACACCTCCTGATCCTTTCAAATAGCGCCACTCCCTAGTGACTAAGCAATGAAATATGAGCCAGTGGGGCCATTCTCATTCAGACCACAAAAGCAGAAAACAGTTCAGGGCTCTGTTAAATGCTTTTTCCTTTAAAATATGACATTGCACTTCTTTATGATTTTGTTTATACGTGTGTAAGCATGTGCATGCCATAGGTATGCGTGGGGATCACAGCACAGCGTGTAGGAGTCGGTTATCTTCTTCCACCCGTGGGCCTGGGTATGGAACGCAGGTCAATCAGGCTTGGTGGGCAAGCATCTTCACCCACTGGACTATATCGCGGGCTCAAGAATTGAAATATTTATTTTTTCTTCCTTCTCCTCACCACTCCCTTTTCTCTTCATTTTCAATGAGATAGGATCTCAAGTAGCCCAGGCATCAAACTCCTGATGTAGCCAGGGATGATTCTGAAGTCCCCGTGTTTCTCCCTCTTCACTGAAAAGATTACAGGCTTTGTCACAACATCTAGGTGCTTTTTGTTCCTTAAGTACTGCGGACTGAACCATGCCTTTGTGTATGCTGGGTGAACATTCTATCTACCAACAGGAGCAAGCCCCTTTCCCACAAACAAACAAACAAACTATAATTTCTAAAATTTACAGAAGGAACTAAGCACTCCACTGAAATGACCAAAGGAAAGACCCAGAAAGGGCCCCTGAGTTTTCATTCTTTGTTACAAGGAACATAAAACTGAAATTACACAAAACTTAGAGAGGAACTGAACAGCAATGAATTAAAAACAAAACACTCAACATTTACCCAACTGGATGCACATTCATCTCTTACAGGAAATAACCCCACTCTGTTCAATGCTCCAGAAATCCTCTTTCGCAGTGCTACCTAATCTGATTTTACAGTCTGGGAATACAGGTCAGTAGCTGAGCAATTGCCTAGTGTCTGCAAGGCCCTCAGCTTAGTCTTCAGCAATGGAAGAAAAAAAAAGGAGAGAAAGGGAGGATGGGACAAAGGAGGAAGGGGGGAAAGGAAGGGGGAACAGGGAGATATTACAGCAGGAAATGCAGGCTGGTATAGGATCTTAGGGATGCTTTCCAACGGTTCATGTATGAACACTGCAGCATCCTTTGGAGACATGCAGCAATGGAGATACTGATATGAAGAGCGAGAACATAGGCAGAGCTGTGAGCGCATCACCAGGAAGGCGGGTCTCCAACTATTCCTTACCTCACAGTTCTGGAAAACTGCCAGTGTCACTGTCCTAAATTGACTTTCTGTGTCTCAATCACACAAAGCTTGATTTTCTAGTCTGCCTACATTAGCATTCAAACTATCAGATAAAAGCCACCTCATGCACAAAGATAGCATTACATTATCACAGCCCAGGAAGGGTGCAGCTCAAAAGCATTTCAGAATCTTATCAAATGGTCTGAAGATATGAGGAGATAAAGCAATTAGCTTCGAAATGCCACAGGTGAAAGAGAAATAACCAGGGGAAAATGTTGATTTGTTAAATGTGTGTATGTGTGTGTATATGTATGTATATATCACTCTTCAAGATCAAAACTGGCAAAAAACTAAGACCAGTCAGTAATTACGATGGCATACGGAAGAAAGCAGAATTTAGCATGTAAAGACGGCCAACAATGGCTCTTCAAACTACGCTGAGAACTACTTTCTTACCACAGAATCAGAACAGCAGTCCTGTGGGTATCTATTACAAACCATGTCTCAATTACATGGCAGAGAAATCATACCATATACCCAACAGGAAAGTCTCGGTTCCTCAGAGAGTTCTCAATTTAGAGAGCTCAGTACATACTACAGAGATATCGTATTCATTAAAGGGACTTGATCAGCATTCAGGGAAGAGATTACCAAAGGCTCTGGCAGGGCCAGTGTCACATTCACTACATTAAGGCACAGCTCAAATATATCTATTTATAAACTTAATGAGCTTTTTGTCTTTCAGAGAGCCAGCACCAGGGGAGCTAAAGACTGAATGAAGATCACACCACATGGTAACAACCAAATGAGTCCAACCAACCATTTACTAAGCACCCAGTGCGTACAAAAGTAATGCTGCTGGCATCCTGTGAGCCCCAGGGGTACATACACCAGAGTTTTTGCCTAACTAGATGAAAATGCCCAAATCAAATTCCTGCTCTTTTAAAAAACCCTCTGTATATATAGACGCCGAACATCTCCCAGACCCCTTCACAGACCCCTTCCAATCTATGAGAGCCCGTCCATCAGCTTTACCTTCAAGTATAATTGTCCCTAATGCACCTACTGTGCAAACCTCCCATTTCCTCCTTGACCCCATAAGGTCACTTCTGTGTTCAAACCCCGTGGGTTGCAGCCATTCAAAGAAAAACCTAAGCTCTCAGGGGCACTCAGTGCCCTTGCTCTGGGCCCTACCACCTAGTTTCCCACATCTCCCTTCTCTCATCCAGCCATGACCTCATCCCACTGACCACACAAGCCAGCTCAGCAGGTCTCACAGGTACTGGGTATGCTCGCGGGCTCCTATTTCAGATTCTTTGCAATTGAGGCAACTTTGGGAATACCCTTCCCCAGATATCCCTATGATTGCCTCTCCATTGCCTCAACAGTTTGGTTCAAATACCTTTTGCATCAACTGAAACTCCTTGACTATCACTTTTCATATTATTTTACTGCTTCATATTTTTATTTACTTAATATCTTTGCAGCCTGAGGCTACTGGGAAGGGGAGCTATGGAAGCATAAAGACTGGGATAATAAAATTTGAGAAACTCGGAACTAGAAGCAACTAGAAGGTCTTATCACTCATGATCCAGACAGTACTAAAGCACTAGCCTCGCATGGTGGTGCATGCATATAATCCCAGATATTGTGAGGGTTGAAGGGGGGAAGGCTTCAGCTCATGAGTTTAAGACCCTCCTGGGTTGCATAGAAAGACTATAGCTCAAAGAGAAGAGGAAAGAATAAGCATAAAGCCACAACTGAAGAAATCAGCTCTAAGCAAGCCATTCTGTAGCATGTGCCATGTTTCAAGACAGAATGGAGACAGGCTCTGGAGGAGCAAGCAGTGCACCCCACAATGGCATGGTAGAGAGAGAAACTCAGTGGGCAGACAGGAGGCATTAGCTTGTCCAGATTAAACTATGTGAGGCCACAAGAAAGCACACAATTCGAACATCAGAGAGTACAGAGCGTGGGATCTTCGTCCCATCAAGGTGACACTGGAAAGTTTTGGTCATGGGTGCATGTGGGTCTGAGATTTCTGGGGCTCGGAAGTCTACAATCAAGGTGTCTGTGCAGTTATCCTAATCCTCACCCCCCATTCAGCTCTGGATAAAGATCTGCTCACTGCCTCTCTCCCAATCATCTGCTGCCTGCTGGCATCCCAGGATGCTCCTCAGCCTGTGGTGTCATCATCAGCCATCTGCTTTGCCTTTACGCTGCCTATGTGCCAACTCTCTCCCTGCCCTTCAATAAGGACACATACGACTGCAGTTTGGTTTATCCGGATAATCCAATATAAGCTCCCCTTCTTAAAAGCCTTAACCATATCTTTTGCCTGAAATGCTGACTCCTCTACCAAGACATGCCAATACTAGTTCTTGATACCTTTGCAGTGATTATTCTACTTTATTACAATTTTTGGCCATGATTCGAGAACAATGGAATACTTCATAAACCTACAATCTGCATCCACGCATTCTGTTGCAGCTTACACATCCACCTTTGCCCTAGAAAAGCGTGGTGATATTTTGTTTGTGCTTTAACAGATAAAGCTTGCCTGAAGATCAGAGTGAGGAGCTAGACGCTAGTTGGCCATAGAGGCCAGGCAGTGGTGGCACACACCTTTAATGTCAGCACTCGGGAGGTAGAGGCAGATGGATCTCTGTGAGTCAAAGGCCATCCTGGGCTTCACGAGATTGAATCAGTCTAAAAGAGAAACAGAACCAAATGGTGGTGGCTCACACCTTTAATCCCAGCACTAGGAAGGTGGAGACCGGAAATGATATGGCTGGGTGGAGAGAGGAAAATAAGGCCTCAGAGGAGACAGGAGCGCAGGATTCAGTCTGAGGTTTCATAGAGAGGGCATCCAGTCTGAGGACTTGTTGAGACAGGGTACCCCATTCGGTCTGAGGATTCCCGTAGAGGTAAGAACTAGTGGCTGCTGCTCTGCTTCTCTGATCTTTCAGCTTTCACCCCCAGTATCTGACTCCAGGTTTTTATTATTAAGACCAATTAGAATTCTCACTACAGAGGAGTCTCTCATGTGACTGGTGGAATCATTTCCCTGGTCTTACTGATTTCTTTCCTCACATTTCTTATTCCATAAAGACAACAAAACAATCATTTCTAATTAATTGTACACTAGAAAGAGATTAGAATTCTACTTAAAATTCAAAACACACAACTAAGAATTTTAAGTCTAGTTACATGCTTTAAACAATCTAGCCAGAAAACTACATGTTCTTCTATATAACCAGGCTGCTGGCAAGCAAGCAGGCTCTGACACCAACCTGTCGGAAAAGCTAACCCTGGTCAGTCGCTCTATCACAGCCAATCACAGCAGCAAGGCCTGAAATGTTTCACAACCCCAGGTGATGGAGGATTCCCATTGGCTAATAAAGAAACTGCCTGGCCCATTTGATAGACCGCCCCTTAGGTGGGTGGAGTAGACAGAACAGGAAAAGGAAGTGAGGTAGAAGGATCAATGAGATGCCACACCTCTCCTAAGTTAGACAGACCATCGTGCCTCTCCTCAGAGAGAAGCCAGACACGATGAAGCTCCAGCCCAAGATGAACGTATGCTAGAAACTAAACGGTAAGGCACCACTTCATGGTGCTACACAGATTATTAGATATGGGTTAATCAAGATGTGAGTAAGAGGCTGAAAATAATGGGCCAGGCAGTATTTAAAAGAATACAGTTTACGTGTAATTATTTCGGGTGTAAAGCTAAGCATGTGGGAGCTGGGTGGGACGAAAAACAGGCCTGCCCACTGCTCGCCCCACTGTTCGCCACACTACACCCAGGAAATGCACGTTCATTCGCTAATATGAACGCTTTAATCAGAAGCCCACACGAGCATGCAATTTTCAGCTGAGAACAGCATTTGGCCCAGAAAAGGCTTTGAACATCGGATGAATGGAGAGCACACACAATGAGCTATGTCTAGTAAGTGAGCCCATCTTCTCACTTCCTTAGTTCCCTCCTAAGAGCTACTATATACTGAACAAGAACCCACATGCCTGGCCAAAGAGCACACTGCACGTGGGTTAAACCATCTCCAAGGTTTCCACAACCCAGAGTGGACTGAATACCGACCACGAAATCACCACGCATCCCAGACAATAAGTAAAGCATAGTCGCGCTAAGGAAGCAAGGCACACACTTGGAACTAGGACACATGGAATAAAAGGAGTCTGTCTTCAGTTTAAACGAAAGCAACCGCCAGTTCTAAACATCACGCAAGGAAGGCAAGGTCCACTTACCGAAGTCTTTCTCTGAATGGCTGGGACAGAACTCAGGACACCTGAGTGTGACAGGATCTCACTCCAATACTGACAATGAGACTCACCCCATCCATCCAATTCTTTAATAATACTTATGCTCCATAGTTTCTATTTCCTGATTGTGGGAACCAAAACACAAGTGAGGACCGATCTTTAGAAATGCTCACAGAAGCGCAGGGCATGGCAAGGGGGCTGGCAAGCTGGGAGCTAGCCTAGGTTCGTAAGTGACTTCCAGGACAGTTTGGGATACATAGCAAGACCCTGTCTCAAAATGAATGCATGCTCGAGGCCAGCCTGGTCTACAAGAGCTAGTTCCAGGACAGGCTCTAGAAACCCTGTCTCGAAAAAACCAAAAAAAAAAAAAAAAAAAAAATGAATGCATGCATATACACGCACGCATCTACACACATCAACACCAATACATCAATGCATGCACAGGCACACACATATACAACCACAAAATCTTCACAGCTTTGTTTTGTTTTGTTTTGAGACAAGGTTTCTCTGTAGCTTTGGAGCTAAACTTGCTCTGCAGACCAGGCTGGCCTTGAACTCACAGAGATCTGCCAGTTTCTGCCTCCCAAGTGCTGGGATTAAAGGTGTGTGCCACCACCATCACCTGAGGACATCCTTAAACACTACACCATCTGGGGCCCAGCAGTAGATGTGGAACCCTTCATCATGGAACACTAGTCATTGTAATGAATGCAGCGTGTCTGCACACAGCAACATGTCGCAGGGTTCATTTCTGGATATCACCACAGGTAAGTGGACATATACACTTGCATTTATATATGTACACATTTCTGGAACCACAGACATCCTATGTGGGAGGAGAAGACAAAAGGAAACAACACAGAATTCTACCTTCTTACACATGGTTATACGCCCCAACTATATACCATCCTATTCTTTGAAAATAAATAGAGGGCAGGAAGAAAGCAGAAAAAGAGGGAAAAACAAAACAAGAGTTACCTAAGAATTCAAGTCTCTTTAAATGGAAGTCATTACCTGGAACAGTGCCAAGGTTGCCATGAACTTACCACAGCCTGCCTGCTTGGAACTCCTTCCTCTTTGGAAGCCTACATTGCTGGGGCCCTGTGGCAACCCTGCTAGGACCAGAGGCATGGCATGAAGGAAGGAAAGAGAAAGCTGGGCTGCCTCCCCTAAGAACACAGCCAGCACTGCAGCTCCCTGGCCAGGAACTGGTTCCTTCACTCCTAACCCGAGGCTTTCCTAAGTGCCAACACTCCAACACTCCTCAGAAAGACTCAGCAACCAAGGCCTACCACAGTCAACAAACAGACCTTCCTGGTCCTGTCCTAGATATGGGGACTCTGGCTTCTAGAGTATAGATTTAGAAGAAGAAAGAAGAAAAGGAGAAGGAAGGAGGAGGATGAGAGGAAGAAGAAGAGGAAGAGGAAAGAGGAAGAAGGAGGAGGAGGAGGGAAAGAAGGAGGAGAAAGAGATGAAACCTCTCCTAATGTGGCAAAAGTCATTAAAGACAGCAACCACCAGTCACAGAAAAGAATCTGACCTGGCTTGCCCAATTTGCAGTAGGTCCCCAAAACCCTAGATCAGAAAGAGACCTGCTGTTCTTAGTTTATCTGCACCCCAGAAGCTAGTCTAGGAGAGTAGAAACCTTCATGTTGCCTCCTACTTCCCCCTCACCCCCACACCTGGATGCTATCCGAGGCTGCACTGGACTAAGGCATGAACCGGGCAGACATCACTGTGCCGCCTGGCTGTACCATCAATACCAAGATTTACTTACAAGTGTTCTTATTTGCTATAAGCTTTGTTCAAGGTGTTCAATATGCTGGCTCTTTTTATTGAAATGAATGGACACGAAGACAAATATTTAACTGAGAATTTAAGAATGAGACTTTGGGGGTATCGCTCAGCTGGTAAAGAGCTTGCCACACAAGCGGGAGGACTTGAGTCTGAATCTGGATGTGATAGGCTGTGCTCACAATCCCAGCACAGTGCATGAGCTTCAAATTCAGCCACAGGCCCTGTCTCAAACAGAGTGGAGAGCGATCACTAGAGACCCTCGACACTGACATCTGGCTTCCACGTGCAGACACACAGCGCGCACACAAACAAAACACTAAGACTAAGTAATGTGGTGTAGGAGGGCCTAAGAACAGTTTGCAGGGCCACTCTGGGGAACATGTTCTGAATGCAAGAGAGCTGCGGTTGATGCTGGGGGCTTCTCTGCTGCCAGGGAAACCACCCAGTCTCTCCTGCACCACTGAAACAGTGGGCAGAGAGCAGAAAGAAGGAACAATGGAGAACAAGTCTTTTGTGTTTCTTCTGTCACGATTTTCAGTTCACTTCAGATTCAATTGCTTTTGGCATTGAGGATCCCTCCCTTTTTCTTCATTATCTAAACAGGTAGATGGTTTTCAGTTTGAGATGATGGATGTTTTACAAATGGACAGTGTCCATCATCACTATGAAGGTCCACAGCCACTGCCACGTTATGCATGTGCCATGCCCTCCAGGGGCTCCTGTGTTTACCGCTGGTCCCTGCTGGGGCTGCCTTTAGGAAATGGAGGCTGTACGGGAAGAAACTACTGCAAGGGGAGTTCTTATGCATTATGTCCTGGCCCTGGTTCCCACCTTCCTCCTTCAGTTGTCTCAGTCAGGTATTCTGTGACAGAAGCAAGAAAGGAGCTACTGCTAAATTATGCACTTCAGACGTGCAGGAATAAGGGGCTGAGAAATTTAGCTCAGTGGGAGGCACTTAAGGCCCAGGGTTTGGTCTGCAGCCAAGCTGGGGCTGGGTTAGAGGAGTGAGGTAAAAAGTTTGATTTCACCACTTGAGAAAAACATTTTCTTTGTAAAAAGAAACCAGCAAACAAGCCAAGCAGAAAGAAAATAATCCCTCCACAGCACAGGCTCTGTGGTGGCACAAGTAGGTTACTGAGGGGAGCTTGCCCTTCACCCTTGGCCTTCCCTAGGTCCCTGTCTGGGGTCAGAGGGCAATGGAGAAGAGAGACAGGTGGTTCAGGAAAGAATGAAATTCCCAGTCAGCTGGGTAGTTTAGCAGACCTCTCTGTAGTGCGTTCAAGAAGAAAGAAGTGCTTTGGGTAACCCCCATTCCTTCATCACCCCAGCTTCCCATCCCTTCACCACCTCAGTTCCCCATACCTCCATCACCCCTGCTCCCCATACCTCCATCACCCCAGCCACCACCCCCAACTAGAAGCTTAAGGAGAGGAAGGTGTTTTCCTTTTCCCAAAACTTCCTGATGCAAATGAAGGTGAAATGACAAGAAAAAATTAGACAGTTTGATCATGTATATATGTAACGGGAGTGGTCGGTCGGCAACTGGAAATAACCAAACTAGCCTTATATAAAATACTCAGCTTTAATAAAAGGAGAAAATGGGAGAAACTTACAGAGCAGAGTTCCAGCGAAGAGCAGGGAACCAAGAGGGCAAAACAAACAAAACAATGATCTTTTAAAGGTATTTTGTGCCCCAGAGGGGTCACGCCCCTCAGACAAGGGATTGGCCAGCTTCCCCAACATATATACAGTCACATATATTTTATACTAGCAACTTTTACAAGGAAGAACATTGTGAATTAAGTCCTGGGATTATATTTGACTTCTGACCCGTGAATTTGGACCGGCATCTAAGTAGTCTAGTTTTGAGATAGGAGCAGAATTAGTACTCGTGTGTACAAGTTGTGTTCTTAGGAAATGATTAGGACATGGAAAAGTGCTTGATACATATTGCAAATTTTAATCAAACTTATATTCAGCAAATATATGAAACAATCATGCTTTGTTTGTTGGTTTGGCTTTGGAAAACAGGGTATAACCACGTAACACTGTCCTGGAACTTGCTATGTAGACCAGGCTGGCCTGGAAAACACAGAGATCCTCCTGCCTTCGACTCCAGAGCGTTGGGATTCAAGTCATGTACCATCATGGCTGATATGATCCTGCTTATGTGGTAATATATAATAGACTCTAGTGTACAGAAAGTAAGGATTTATGTCTACGCTCCACATCGCTAGAATTTCGGTTGACTTTATTCTGCGTATTTTCATAGTCCAAAATTTATTATAATCAACACATTACTTTTATAATTGAGAAAGGCGATAAAATAGAAATCCTATAGTTGGGTGCTCTCCCTCAACATAACCACACACGTACACATCATCTCCCTTCTCTGCTCCCAGAACTCTGCACACGTGTGCTCATCCTGTGTGAAAGGCGGAAAGTGAGAGGAAAAACCCGGTGAGCTGACAAACTAAATTTAGCGGACAGATCTGAGTTACACGTCTCAAAAACAACCCCTGAAATAGCCTGGCCTTATGAAACTAAAGTGCATGGGCTTGTCACTCTGGGCTTCCCGAGGCATCTAGTTCTATCAAATGCCCCCAGGAATTACACGCTATTAAATAGAGTGCCACGGCGAGCTATTACACATGTCCTGGCAAAGTGTACCCCGTGTCTCCGTGAAACACAGGATCCCCAAAAGAGGCAAAGGCCAACCTCCTTTCCTTTCCTTTTCCTTGTATTCTGTTCAGTGTTTTTGTTGTTGTTGATTTGTTTTGTTTTTTGAGACAGGGACTCACTATGAACCCCGGGCGGGGTTTTAATGTGAGACACCCTCCCATCTCAACCTCAGAGCCTCCAGGATTAAAAGTATGAGCCGTTATGCCATGCTTAAGGTTCAAATCTGGAAATGTAGTTAGTAATCTCAGAAATCATCAACAACCACACCTAATAAAAATACCAAGATTCACAATAAAAAACATTTTCCCCCAAAAGACACTGACATTTTTCAATGCATTTTAAAATATTGCCAAATTATCTCAGCAAAGATTTTAGGTAATTGTACTACACTGTTGAAGATAAGAAGGCCCAAGAAATGAATGCTTGAAGTTTTTCACTATGAGTCTAACCCACAGAGTTGACAGAATCATCATTCAATTGCTTAGAGAAACGAAGGCAAATACCTATTTCTCCTTTCACAAGGTTTAAAAATAGTTCTGTTGCAATTCCAGCGGTCAGTGTTTCACAATTCACTTGGGATTTTCTTTTAAACTTCCACTCTTCCTGTTGGCCTAACTTCTTAAAGCAAACACACAACCTCCATTCCTCAACCCAGCTCTGCTTAAGAGAACAGAAAGATGGCTTCTTTCCGAGGGCACTGAATTCAGCCGTGTAGTGGTGCCAACCAGAAGGGAAACCTCAGACTTTGTAAACATTCTCTGAGTAATAACAGTTTCTAATGACAAGCTTTTATTTTCCTACGTAAACGTATACCTGTTTGGTTTGAATTCCAAAGAGCACAGTGTCATAGGACTGTCAGACTGCCTTGGCATTAACTGTTCTCTCAATATTGCTCTGTTTATAAACACAAGATATTGAGTGCATGCCAAAACACGTTATTAGATTTATGTTTTCCTTTGTTTTCAGTAGGCACAAGAACCATCTTTTTTTTTTTTTTCCAGTATAAAATAAAAACCACCTACTAGGCATGGGGTTTGGCCCAGGGAAAATGCCTGTGACATATTTATATTTAGACGTGTGAGGGCCTTTGATCACAGTGCTCAATATAATGTTACATTTGATGACTGAAATCCCCTTTCCATCTATATCCTGAGATGAACGTGGAAAGAGGCGGGGCTTTTGGGAGGTGATTATGTTATCATGATAGGGCCCACACAGATGGGACTAGTGTCCTTATAAAAAACAAGACCCAAGAGTTCAGTTCCATTGGTCCTTCTACCACAAAAGGGTCTAATGCTAATAGTCCCAGAGGAAGACTAAGCTGGCCTTCAACTTCTTTCCTATCCTGAGGATGGTCAGACATTTCTGTTGTTATGGCAATCTTATGGCAGTACGGACGGATTGGGATGTGGCCTTTTTCTCCTCAATACTTGCCGAATATTCTTCCCTTCCTGCTGACTACTATTTTGTAGGATCTCAGTTAAGCTGTCTCATAATTGAGACTTTGGTTACCTTACCCTAAAACAACAGTAAGAAACATGACACCTCCTCCCTCCAAAGGTTTCCACCACTTTTTTTCTGTCATTCTGAAATAAATATTAGGTTCTTAAAGTTGCAAGAGCAGTATGGGGAATTGAGGTATACCTTTCATCAGCTTTGTGTCAAGAGAATCATGGCACAATGAGTAAAGCCAGGAACTGGCTGTGACAGTCTCAGTCACACAACCTGTGTTCTTCTCTCAAATTCACTAGCTCCTCCAAGCTACCCCACCCCAGGCCACCTTCCCACCATGAACAGTTAATTGTACATCTTTCTTAATTTTGCACCTTCCTCTTCCTCTTTCTTTCCTTGGCTCTGATGTCCTGAGCAGGTCTAAAAACCACCGTATTTTGTAGACTCTCAGATGGTCCCCGAGTTTTCTCCCAATTCAACTGGGGTCATGCCCTTGGGCTAGAAAACCCAGAAGTGAAACGTGTCTTACTCAGTTATCATACCAAACAGCACATGCTGGCCAACTGTCATTTTACTGTTTTGGGATGCTAACCTTGACCCCGTTTTATTTCTGTCAATATGGTTATGGAAAATCAGGAATGAGATGAAAGCTTTGGAAGTAAGTAGTCTTGGGTTCAATGACCTTTCTAGCAATTCATGCACCAACGATGGGAAAGCTGTTTTATCCTCTCTTGGTCTATTCCATTCAGTGTCCTATAAAACAAAGCTATCTGTGACTGTTAAGAGGACTAAGGACATGCATGTAAAGCTGCCAATGACTAGAATTTAATGCTGTTCTAGGACATCAAGTATCACTATTACTTTTAAGTGATTTTTATTTTTTAACAGATGAGCCAAAATAAAGGAATGCTGGAATGGTTTGACTCTGGAACCTTCTGCTTGGGCTTGAGGTTTGAATGCCTATTCTTAGCTTGTACAGCCATTGGAGGGTACAGCCATTGGAAGGGGATTCCAGAAAGTTCAAATGTAGTGCCTAACTGGAGGAAGTAGGCTACTAGAGTGGACCCTTGGGTAGATATTACCCATGGTCTCCCCTCTTCTCTCTCCTCCGTATCCATCATAATATGAACAGTGGTCCTCTGGCACAATGACGTGGGATGTCCTTCTGTATATGTGTTGCTTTCATTGGTTGAAGCTGTTTCGGCAAATTCATTAGCAGAGTAAAGTCAGGCAGGAAATCAGAACAGCGATATAGAGAGAGAATAGGCAGAGTCAGGGAGACACCATGTAGTCAGGAAAGACACAACGGAACCTTACTGGTAGGCCACAGCCTCATGGTGATGCAGAGATTAATTAACAGAAATGGGTTACTTTACGATTTAAGAGTTAGTTAATAAGAAGCCTGAGCTAATAGGGACAGACAGTGATATAATTAAAAAGAGGGCATCTAGACTCACAAAAACAGGAGTCAATTGGAGCTTCTTGGTAGCTGTGTTTTTTCAGATAGGCTCTGTTCGCTGGTGACAAGCAGAGGTGAAACTTCTTTAAGAGAAGGCTTCCTGACTCAGCATTAGCAGCAATATCTGCATGGCTTCTTTAAGGGACAGTATCCTGGTAATTCTTGTAATTAATATAGTTTCTGTGTGATTATTCGGGTTTGGGCAGCTGGGAAACTTAAGAGCAGTCTCCGTTTACAGCACAAGTCTCAGCCACGACAATATTCTTGGAATATTCAAGGAACTGACATCAAGGGTTAGGGGTTAGCCCCAAATGAGTGGGACGGGGCTGTCAAGAACCAACATAACACCTCTCATCTTGCCCCAGAGGTTTCTTTGGATCAACAGCTGGATAATAAGAACTTACAAATGTGAAGGCATTTATCCTGCTTATGAAGCAGAAGTTGCCCCTCTCTCTGCTCTCTGTTACAGACAGCTTTCCTACCACTCTCTGCAGCTTCCCCAAAGGCAGGCTATAAGCACACTTAGAGCCTTTTACCTTGGTCTGCACATTGTTGTTATAGCCCTTAGAGTTCAACAGACAGGCAGCACACAAGCATCTTCAGTTGTCTCTTTCAATGGTGCTCTTAATCTGCTTTAGAATTACTCTCTTTGAAAGCAATCACAAAATTAACATTAAAATATTCAAGGGTAAAGGAATCTCAAAACTATCCTTCTAAATAAAATTGTCTCCAGTTTTCAGGAAAAATTTCAGACATTGAGGCTCAAACTCCACTGTATTACAACAATAATGAGCACACCCAGGCAAAAGGGCCCTAAATATAATCATGGTGAGCCTTTGGGGTAGTTACCGAGAGTAGTAGAAACCAGCAACATGGGAGAGTAGGTGATGGAATCAAACTGTCCCACCAGGGTCTGTACACGCTACCATCACACTTAGAATGGGCATTATTAAGTGTGGGCTTCCGTTAGCATCTCCAGACCCTGTCAATGGTGCTGCAGATTTCCCCAATATCAGATACAACAGGCATAAAATGCTGAGGAAAGAGAATATTCCAGTTTCCAAAGACTTCCCAAACAACACAAAGCATATTCCAGAAAACAGTTTCTAGCCCGGGCGACAGAGAACTAGAGAACAGTAGCTGACGTCTGGCCCCACATCTCCCACTCCTCTCTAACTTACACAATGGTATTTCAACGCTTTCCATTCTAAACCGCTACTGTGACGCCCAAATAAGAAGTCTACAGAGAAATCTTTTAAAAACTGAAATACTGCAGGGATCATTATTGAACTAGGGGCCAGTGCACTGATAAAGGATAAGTTTGTAAAGTGAACAATCTTCTGGTGGAATATGCTCTAAAATAAATCCCAGCAGTTTAGACTGAGGTAGGATTACCTTAGTTGATGTCAGCTACATAATGAGTTCAAGACCAGTCTGGGCTATGATAAGGCCCTGTCTCAAAAAAAAAAAAAAAGGAAAAAAGAAAAACAAACAATAGAAAAACACAGTTTTCCTTCTATGAAATTAGGAAACCAAATGTTATCTGGTTAGATCAGTAACTCTGAACCTGTGAGCTGAGACTCCTTTGGGAGTCTCCTTTCACCGGAGTCCTCTAAGACCATCAAGAACACAGACATTTACATTACAATTCATAACAGTAGCAAAATCACAGTTACAAAGTAGCAATGAAAATAATGATATGATCGGAGATCACTACAACATGAGGAACTGTATTAAACCATCACAGCATTAGGAGGGCTGAGAATCACTGGTTTAGAGTTTAGAGTTTCCTTATCTTAAATCATGATTTCTTTATGAGCTTAAAAAAAATATGTCATTTTCGCTTAGAGCTAAGCCTGTTTCTAAAGCAGCACCATATGACAGGTACATGCTTTCCATCTAATTCCGTAAGGTGGGAAGGTAGCAGTAATTCCTTGGAGATCTCCAAGGGAGGAGATGTGAATGCCACATCTGGAGTGGTCTTCCGCAGGGGACCAGTCTCTAAAGGGCTAATCACGGGTAAGAACGGAAGAAGGCATACTTCCATAACATAACCAGGGCACAGTCCGGGTGTCATTTAAGAAGCAAAGAAAAGGAGAGTCAACAGAAAAAAATAAACAATTGAACAGCAAACACGGGACTAAAGTCCAAGGGTGAAATGGCATTTTATCTAAGATCTGCTTTGAAATATTGTCTTCTTCTCCAAACTTGAAGGGTGACGAACAGAAGACAGAACTGGGATCACAGAATGTTGATGATAATACTAAATGATAAAGATATCTGATTTATTTTACTATCCTACATTTGAATTGTCATTAAGTTACTTCTACCCTTTTGTGACCTACTGGTCCCCTACTGAACCACAAGTGCATTAAGTGACTCCTTAAGAATGATTTTAAACTGCAATATTGGAATTTTCTGTCATATACTTGGTTTAAAATAATATATACACGTGAGCATTAAGTACTAGAAAATTTTAAGAAGAAAATGAGGCACAAGAACTAGAGGTGAAGTAATGATGAAGGCACAGAACATGCCAGGGACGCACTACTGCCACTAAGCCAATGAACTCCTGCCACAGGAAGTCAAAGTCCTTCTACCAGACTCGGGCATTTGTCCATAACTTACCTAATTTACACAACAACCTTTGATCAGAGCAAGTCCTGATTTTGGAAAAATATCCACACATCCCTGTCAGTGTTTCCCAGATCAACTCTCACCTACATCCACTTCCTCAAACTAAAAACACAGGTCAGGAAACAGTGAAAAGAGAAAAGAAAGGTGAAAAGACCAAACTCGATGTGCAAGATGCCCATGTCATGCGGAAAATACAAAGCCGAGAGGCACAAGCACGACCCACCGTCTGACAAGGAAGCACACACCAAATCTTCAATCGGCATTTTCTTACCCAACCTCTATTGCCCCACTACTCATGACTGATCTCGCTCCAGAGGCGGCCAGGATGGCCAGGAAACAGCTGAGCAAAATCACAGTGACAGATAAGGAAGCAGGCCAGAAGGAAGGTAGTGTTGTTAGAAATTCCATTTCAGGAGCCGGGCGGTGGTGGCACACGCCTTTAATCCCAGCACTCGGGAGGCAGAGGCAGGTGGATCTCTGTGAGTTCGAGGCCAGCCTGGTCTACAAGAGCTAGTTCCAGGACAGGCTCTAGAAACTACAGGGAAACCCTGTCTCGAAAAACAAAACAAAACAAAACAAAAAAAAAAAAAAAAAAAAGAAATTCCATTTCAGTAAGTCACTGACCTGTTGCCCAGTTGATCAACAGGCTGTGTGGGCCCCTCTCTGACACCTACCCCTTGACACCTTTAAAGATACCTCAGTAACTATATAGGAGAGGGCTGGCAAGATGGCAAGATGGTTCCGAGGATGAAGGCACTTGCTACCCAGCCGACGACGACTTGCACTTGATTTCCATGACTCACATGATAAAAGGAGAGAAATGGCTGTGTGGTTGTGGGAGATACCTTTAATAGTAGCACTTGGGAGACAGACATGGCTGTGTGGTTGTGGGAGATACCTTTAATAGTAGCACTTGGGAGACAGACACAGGCAGATCTTTGTCTCAGAAAACAAAAAGACGAAAAAAAAAATAAAAAGGAAAAGGAGAACTGTCTTTCAAGTTGTCCTCTGATCATTGCATGCAAATGGATACTCAGAAGCACTGTGCATAAATGCACACACACACACACACACACACACACAGAAAGAGAGAGAGAGAGAGAGAGAGAGAGAGAGAGAGAGAGAGATTTAAAGTAACTTTTAAAATCTTTTTAAATAGTACCTTGCTGTCGGCACAGGCAGTCAAGATTCAGCTAACAGCAGCTTTGGATGAGTGGGTGGAATAGTTTAGACTTTCCAGTGAAATGCTAAAGGTCCAGTCCCCCAAATGAGGACTCCTTTGCTCTTCCATGGGATACTGTGCTCAGTCCATTTGCCTGGAGCAATGTCCTCATTACTCAAATGTTTAGAGAGACATCCCATCTCTACAGATACTAGAAAACCTGTTTATGACCCAATACTCTACTGAAGGAGAAAAGCTTCCAATCTCTTCTGACTTCTTTCTTTTCTGAGTTTGGAAGAGGAATTTGTTTTGCTTAAAAGTGATCAGTTACCATCTCCTAGGTAAGGTGCATCTTCTGATGGTTTTCATTTTGCTTTGGCCATCAGGAATCCCTCTGCCAAACTGGGGAATAGGTGGGCAAAGCTAGTCAAGAGATTGTACCTAAAGACTCAATGTTGATCCCTCAAGAGCCTGAGCCTAAAACTCAGTAGCCCCATGGATTCCTACTTTAGGAGACTCGGGATTCTAGGATGGCAATACATGCAATGGCATAAATGTAGGCTAAAACTACATGTGCATTCTGTACTATATTTTATGACACACAACAAGGCCCAATCACACCCAATTGAAGATTCACTTAGTCATAGCTATCCATACTATTGGTCTTCCCAAAGGCTGTAGGTTGGTGTTCTTTCAACTGGTTTGTGCAAATCCTAGAACCAGACATGAAATGGAAATCAAACTAAATAAATCTGAGGTTATATTAAATAAATAAATGTGCATTAGGAAGATAACCATCCTTTTTCACACAGTTACCTATTCCTTTTGTTTTAATCCATTTTTTAAGATACAGTCTACATAATTCTTTGCCTTGTCAGCATCAGATTTCTAGAAACTAATCTGATAGGAATGCCTAATGAAGAAATTAAAATGTTGATGTTCCGTGACTGTGGCTGTTTCTTAAAGCATGTCCTGTAACAATCCAGTATATCACGAGCTCTATGTTCTGATTCATCTGCACAGACTACTTGCAGCTGTCATCTACCAAGCAGAACTCAGTGGCAACTGTCTGGTGGCACCTGAGTGAGCACACACATAATACACTCATCCCAGTGTCCAGGGGTCACAAGCACTGAGATAAGAATGAACCTTATCCACCTGCCATCTCTGCCATAAACCTACCTTCTTATGATTGGAACCCTCACCACAGCCCCCAAAGGAAAACACTTTCATGGTACAAATCTACCACACAAGGGTTTATGCATTGGGAGCTTGGTTCCTAGTGTGATGTTGGGATGGGGGGAGGAGACACGGACCTTTAAGGGGTAAAACACCCAGGGCGATTCTCAATAGAAGGTACTGTGCTGGAAAAGGATTTAGGTGATTCTAAGCAGGAGAAATCTAAGTTCCTCAAAGACTGAATTTTTCTAAGGGAAACCACACTGATCCCTCTGTAGCTTATTGTCCGGCCATGGGACCTCTTTAGTTTCCACAGGTTCTTCTTTCTGAAGGCACTCACTAGTAGGCCCTCAGCAGGCACCAAACTGATGGGGCGGCCCCATCTTGGTTTCCACAAAACTAGGAGGTAAATAAACCTTTTGTAACTAAGAAGTCTGCCCTAGGTATTTCATTCCAGTATCAGCAAAGAGACCAATCTATGGGTCACTGGAACCTTAGTATCTTTCCTGGTAAAGCAAAGGTTTTACCTGAGTTTCTGCTATCTTGTTATACAGCTGATTCATCAGCTCCAGCTGACCAGACGACACTGATTCTTCACACAAACAGCCCCAGAGACTCGTTTCCCTGTGAAACGTCACAAGGCAGGCCTCCATAGGTACTACTCAGACTTTTCTTCAAAGCTCTTAGAGAATATTCCATTGGGCTCTCAACTCAGTGGTTTTTCTGGCCCAAAGTCTCAAAGTCCTTCCACAGTCCTCCCCAAACCATGGTCAGGTCTGTCCCAGCAATTCTGTTATGCTGGTACAAATCCCATCTTAAGGTTTCTATTTCAGCAATGAAACATCAGGACCAAAAGCAAGTTGGGGAGGAAATGGTTTTCTAGGCTTACACTTCCATCACTGAAGGAAGTCGGGGCAGGAACTCAAACAGGACAGGGGTCCAGAGGCAAGAGCTGATCCAGAGGCCATGGAGCAAGCTGCTCACTCTGCTCTTACAAAAGCCAGGACCACCAGCCCAAGGATGGCACAATCCATCCACAAGGGGCTAGGTCCTCCCCCATCAATCACTAATTAATAAAATGCCTTATAGCTGAAATTCATGGAGGCACTTTCTCAGTTGGAGTTCCCTCCTTTCAGATGGCTCTAGCTGTGGTGTCAAACTGACATAGAACCAGCCAGGACTGTACCCTTAACACTTACAATCTAATGCACAATTAGGAATAAAATCAAGTTAAATTTCTGGAGTCTCTGAGATGCCTGTAATACATAACTCCTCTGAGCAGTGAAGGAGCAGGCATTAAACCACTCAGTCCAAGCTCTTCAAACTAATGAGCCTCTACTTAATCCTCGGCCTGGCTTAAGTCCTCCTGCTGTATATACAGGAATACACGCAGATGACTAAGGCACTGCTCACTGTCACCGATATTAGCTGACTTAAGCCTGGCATGCCCTTCCCACACAGTTGCGCAATGCTTACCAAGACATTTGTGTTTGCTTCCAAACCTGTTCACACAGGTTGGACTTGTTTCTGCTGCTGCAGGATTTAATTAAGCTGTTAACTAATGAAATGCAGGCATGAAGAGAAAATGAGCTGCTAATCCTATAAAATTAAACTGAACCTTTAGTGGGGCTTGATAAGGGTAGTCAGGTGACAGAGGAATGCTACCAAACTTGTATTTGAGGCGACTTCAATATTCAGAAGGGGAAAAGTGCCTAAAAACCTCCAAGAACTTGGCACTGGGCTCCTTCTGAAGCTTTGCTGCTTCGGAGCAGCCACTTTAAAGAAGCACAGGACGCTGTTGGTGAGACATTCCGGGTGTGGTTCCGGGAAGTCAGTTAAACTTGCAAGACACTATGCACAGGGCTCAAGAAAGTCAAAGCGTTTATTAAATTTAAAAAATTTGAACCACTGAGATGGCTCCACAGGCAAAAACACTATAAAGCCTAATGACCTGAGTTCAATCCCCAGGACCGGCACAAACAAACAAACAAACAAACATAATAATGTATTTGGATTATTCCTCTCACTATTTCTAATGCTTGTGGTAGGGTATAATTTTAATTATTTTCAGCCTTAAATGATTGATCATTCAACTGTTCACTGTAGAGATGAACAAAACCAACATCTAGTTTCCTTCCCACTGCATTTTCTGCCCTTCTTATAAGAAAAAATAAGATTATTTTATTTGTGTGTGGGGTTCTCAAGTGTATGTGCGAGCCCTATGTGTATGGGGGGGGGGGCGGCGGCTGTGAAGATGACTTGCAGCTACAGCCACTGGAACTGTTGTTACAAGCGGTTGTGAGTCAGCCAGTGTGTTAGGAACCTAGTCAGAGTCCTTTGCAAGAACAAGTGCTCCTAATTGCTGAGCCATCGCTCCAGCTCCCCCCCCCCCCACCCCCCCCCCCCCCCCCCCCCCCCCCCCGCTTTTTCATCAAACACATCAACAATAACAAACTTTGCCTCCAGTGAAGTCTCTCACCCTTCCCCCACTGGCCATCTCCTCAGCAGCCTGCAGGTCACAAGAGTCCCTTCGGGTAGGGCTCAGGGTCCCACCTCTGGGGGCCCACACCTCTAGTTCTGCTACCCTCTCATTCTTATGTAATCCCCGCCCTTTTGAAGTCTGGGGCCTGCCAGCTAGAAGCTGACCAGAGCACAGCAAAGACTGACTGGCACTGCCACAGGGTTCTTTCCCCAGAACGCTCACCCTGCACAAGCCCTGTGCTCAGCATCTATAGTGGTAACAGGTTAGGACTATACAAAGCAAAGGAGAAAACTTCAGTCTGTGGAAAGGGTGGTACTCTGGGCAAAGTAATAAACAAGTTCGTCTTAAGAAAAATGAATTATGAAGCACAAAGAGCTACACCAAAATTCCACTGTGACTTTGGTAAACTAATAAGCCTTTCTGCATATTTTCCTTTGGCTCTAAAAATATAAGTCCTGCCAGACCTACCTCAATATTCTACTGGAGTCCGACCCAGGCATGGCTGATACTCAGAAAACCACTAGCATGTGTACCAGCCAACTGTCTTAGTTACTATTCTTCTGCTGCGAAGAGACAGCATGATGATGACAGCTCTTATAAAAGGAAGCATTTAATTGGGGCCGGTTTCAGAGGTTTAGTCCACTATCGGCATGACAGGAAACATGGCGGCACTCAGGCAGACATGGTGCTGGAGAAGGGGCTGAAAGTTATATATCCAGAAATGCAAGTAGCAGAAAGATAAAGACACTGGCCTGGCTTGGCTACTGAAACCTCAAAGCCCACCTCCTTTGACACACTTCCTCCAACAAGGCCACACCTCCTAGTCCTTTTAAATAGAGCCACTCCCTGGGGACCAAGCATTCAAATCTATGAGCCTTTGGGGGGCCATTCTTATTTAAACCATCACACCAGTTCCTCCAAGGCGCCTGCTCTCCAAAGGGCTTTCTCCTGCTTTCTGATGGTTCAGTGGTTAAGAGCACTGTCCGCTTTTCTAGAGGACCTGGGTTCAATTCCCAAGCCCCACGTCGAGCAGCCATCTCAGCTCCAGTTTTGGAACTCCAGTGCCCTTTTCTGGCCTCCATGGTCAATGCACACATATTGGGCACAGATTTACATGCAAGTCAAACAGCCACATACATAAATAAAAATAAAAATAAAAAACTAAAACTTAAGAACATCCAAAAAGTAGCTTAAAGTAGCTGTCTCCCCACTCCCTAGTGGCTTCCAAAGCAACAGTCTCAAAGAGACTCCAGAGAAAGGGGCATGGGTGAAGCCATTACTTCTGAAAGTCTGGTCCCTCTCCCGGGCATGCTCCTGGGAGCTCAAAAAGTATGGGGCACTCAATATGTGATCATCCATTGATTTGTTGGTTTTTTTTTTGTTTTTTTTTTGAGGGGGGCTTTTTTTTTTCTTCTCTCAGTAATAAAAGAGGCAAAGGGGCTTGTTTGATTATTTTTCTACTGTCTCTTCTTCAAAAGCAGAAGTCTTTGGAAAGCAGCAACTATTCACTTCAAGTGGCAATTAAAAATAAATCTATATTCACCATAAAGAGAAATCCCAAAACAGAGCAAGGAAAACCAGAGTCCAAGTAGAGCTGCCCATGCAGAGAGCACACATCCAAATGCTCGCACAACTGCCAGATGACCTGGAAGCCAGGTCATGCCTCAAGATATGGAAATGTGAGACCATGAAATGAGAGTAGCTTCAATTGCCCATGAAAGCACACATTTATTAGCCTTTAATCTAAAATAGTTTACAATAGCAATAAAGTAATAATATATTTTGAAGGAGCTAGAGATATGGCTTAGTGGTTAAGTGTACTTGCTGCTCTTACAGAGAACCCAAGTTTTATTCTAAGCATCCACATAACAGCCCACAATCACATTCATCTCCAGCTCCAAGGGATTTTACATCCTCTTTGGCTTTCATAGGCACCAAACATACATGTGCTGCACACACATTCATGCAGACAAACACTCATATGCATAAAATAAATCCTTTTTTAAATGCATTCATTTATAATATGACAGAGTTGAATAAAAATGGGTTCTGCAACTTTTCTAAGTAAATTGAAGTAAATACCTCACATCAAAAACAGGTTTGGGTTGTTATGACCAAGAAAGTTTGAGCATTCCTTCTCACAGGGCCACATCCTAGCAAGTTCTTGCTGTTTTGGCTAGTACACTGCTTATAGAGCCAGCCCCTATTCAGTTATCAATCAAAGGAAAGGAGGTGAAGGGAAGAAAAAGCAGAAGGGAGGAAAAAGTAAATGTATTCATCTTTGTTCTTTCCAATAATCTGAACTTCAAAATAGAGGATTAATTAGTACTTTCAAAAATAAATTAAGGTAAATGGCATACTAAAAGAAATTTTACCATTCTGTAAAAGGTCCACGTGAAGCAATCAATGGACCAATATTACACCCAGGGACACACTGAGGAAGAAATATTTTTGGAAGACGCTAGCAAATAAAAATGCCTACTCAATCAATGACTATACAATAGGATACATGAGATGTGTATACAGATTATTTATATGTAATGTATGTAATTGCATATATATATTTGGAAAGATGGGCATCAAATTATTCATTATGTCTAACCCTTTAAAGTAGACACAGATAGAGGGGAGGATTATCTATCTAAGTTCAAGGAAAGAATGTGGACATACATTGCTAAGAAAGGTCTATTGCTGGGTGGTACTTGCAGAGTTCTTTAGAGTTTTCATGTCTGTTTAATGGAACTGTCCACACTTTCCTATGGGAGAGGCTGGAAGGCAATGAAATTCTGGAACCAGATGATCTAGACTTCAGTCTTGGCTCTTGTATTCACTGCTTTAAGATCTGGAAAAAGTTGCTCAACTACTCTGAACTACAGCAGCCTTTACTAGTGGAGGTAACAACACCAAAGCCATAAAGAGAAAGCAAACTGCATACGAAAGATACCACATACAGAAAAGAGCATGAATTCCAATGTCTTATCAGTAAAACTACAACACGAAAGAGTAATTTCATGAGACAAAAATTAAATAGAAAATTACCAACATTGACTTACTCTATAAGTACATTCTGTATCAATGTGAAGCAAAATAAACTGAGAAATAACAAAAGCCCTCAGATCCTACCTTATGGCCAACATCGATGCAATCAAATTCCCTATGGGTCACACCACGGCCAGAGGGTGCCTGGGCAGGAAGCTCCCTAGAGGCATAGCTCAATGTGTTGTGACCAACTCCTAATGCGGCTGCCCAGCAACTGGGCTGCCTCATGATGACAATAATTACCATGCTTTACCTGACCAATGGTGTGAGAACTCCTGAAACGCAAATGCCGTGTTATAAACACTTATACCTAATAATTGACCTCAATGGGACTTCTAGCCTCACCTAGAAGCATACAACATAAACCAGGATCAATTATCTAACATTTGGGACAGCAATGGGGAAAACTGTCTTACTGGTCATGTTCTCGTAACATAAAGCAAGTATCTACTTCGCTGAAAGACAACACACTAGGAACTGGCCCCATTCTCCTACCTGGTATTTTAAGAGGTAAACTTTAAACTTTGACAAGCTGGAAAAATATCCTCCTTAATTTGCATAACATGAGAAACTTTTTTGTCTTATTGGTGTGTGTGTGTGTGTGTGTTTGTGTGACTTCAGATAGTGTCTCTTCACTGAACCTGGAGTTTACCACTTTGACTCAACTGGATGGCCAGCAAGTTCCAATGCCCTTTTGTTCCCACCTCCAAATGTTAGGTTACAGGTGGAGCTGGCTTTTCTATGGCACTAGGCCTCCAAAATCAGGTCCTCGTGACTGCTTACCAAGCACTTTGCCCACTAAGCCACTGCCGCAGCCCTACAAATGTGTAAAGAAATGAATGACACATTTGCTGTGTGATTATTCAGAGTGACAACAAGACATGCCTCACAAAAGTTCCTGCTGATTTATACATTTTTCATTTGCCATGACTGATATCAGAGTTCTGTTTATATTTGCTCCCTTTCTCCAGGGACAACTGGCTTACCACCAAGAAGGTCGTTCACCCTCAGACCTGTCTTAGTATAACAAATCACAGAAATTCTTATTTCCGGGACCTCATTTTTCCAAGTAGATTCCACTGCCAGACTCATTTATCCTCCTGTGCAAAATGTCAAAGACAATACACAAGTGAATTTCTGTCAGCCTTATTTAGTCAACTTGATTAATAAGTTAAAAGCTGAAGTTACAACTTGGATCAAAGCAGTGCAAAACTGTTGGACATGGGAAGCTATTTGTGAACCTTTCTTTGACAAAGACACAGTCTCAGTATTTCCATTTATCTTTCCTGTCAATATACTATTTAGGAAAGAAAACTGCCATCACCAAATCGTAGCCAAATTGTCTGGTCAAAGGCCTCTTTAACGACAACATTTACCCATTATCTCCTCAGCCTACTTCGAGATGTTTGCTTAAAAAACACCATGATCATTTTGAGTAACCAGAGCTGTTCTCTGATGACCTAGTATCCAATTATTTTCTTTTCTGTGTGAATGTCACTGAACAGTAACAGAAGTTGAAGCCTAATAGCGTCAGCTTTCAGAAAATTCGATATATTTTTCTGATTGTGGGCTTTTGTTTTAGTAAATACAAATTAATTGAGTCGATTATCTTCTGGAAACTGTGAAGAGTAAACAAAGCTATTGGCTCTATTGGCTCATCACAGGTCAAACAAAGAAAAGGAGGTCAGAACTCTACTAGAAATTGAGCTAGTAAGATTTAAGAAAATATCATTTGTCAAACCAAGTAAGCAATGGATCATGATATGGCTATGAATATAGATTTTTGAACTCAAGAATATTTAAAATCTGCTCAGGAGATGTTTAAGTAATAAAAAACTAACCTACTATTTTCCTGGGACTTAGATTAAAGCTTAGTTTATATAAATTGCAACAACACATTGTATATTCAATTTTTATTAATTAGAATTCTTTTAAGTTTGTTCATTAAAGAAATCTGGAGAGAAATCCTCTTAAGTCAATGTGAAGTACCTTTTCTAACACTACTCACAAAGAAAACAGACAAGATTATCGCACTAGCAGTCTGTAGGGTAACTGCGTGAACAAGGAGAGAAGAATTCAGTCACCGTTGGATACAAATGAACTGTTGGTGCATTTGGTGTCTACATGTGTGAGATAAATAGGCTATCATTACCTGGGAGCCCACCCAGATGTCTAGACGCTAACTGACTAGGAGTTAAGACAGCAGGAAAGGGAGACGCTGCACATTCTAGGGTGCATTTGTGAGATCCAGCTGGTCAACTTGAAGTGTCCCCAAATGAATTTCCATTCAAGCTTTCTAATCTTGCTCACTTTTGGCCCTGCAACTCTTGTTCTTCGGAATCCACTCAATATACCATGCTCCATAAGGCAATTAGAAGCCTACATGTTCAGGATCTAGGAGAGAATCACCTACGACTTTGGATTGCACTGTCTTCTCACAGATGAGTACATCCTGGTGTTAATAGTCAAAGACATCCGAAGCTCACCTGCCCAGAGTGCCAAGAAACCGATAGGGGCCAATGCAGCAGAGGAGAAGGGCATCAATGACGAGTACTCCCTATAAACAGTTTTGGTAAACGGGATGTTACCGGTCTTTGTGACTGTGGGATTGACTCGGATCAGTGCACATACCCTGAACTATAACTATTCAGCCCCCAAAACAGTACAAAGTATGGTTACGTTTTCTCAACCAGCATCATTCTTCAATTTTTAATTTCATTTTTAAAAGGCGGTTTAATATTTCTTATACTAAAGTAAAAGCATCAGTGTTAATGAAAGCAAAAAGCTCAAAGAAAGGCAAAGTGCATGTAACATTTATTAAGTAAGGCTAAGTTTTCATGCTTAAAATGTGCTAATGTAAGTCAGTGCTACAGAAATAAGACTGTTCAGGGAACCGACAATGACGAATAAGGAAGAGAAAGAAGAAAATAAAAGCACAGAGTAAAGTACACCGGATTAGAGAATTAAAATCAAGGGAACAAAGAAGAGTGAAAAGATCCTAAGTCTTGAGCCCGTGAAGAAAAACAAAAGAAAACAGGCATTACTTTCAACTCAGCACACAGGCACAGTTAATGCTGTGGGATTTACAGGGATGGGAGGTGGAAAGATGCAACTCTGGATCACAATACTGCACTGAGTCTCAAAATAGCTATGGAAAAGTTTCAAATACTCTTACAGAAAAGGAATGATAAATATCTAAGGTGGTAAATATGTTAAAGACCACAATTTGATTACAGGAAACATACCATACGCGTATTATCACTGCACTGTGAATATCAGGAGGCAGGCAGAACTCCGTGAGTTTGAAACTAGCCTGGTCTAGATAGCAAGCCCCAGGCCAGCCTGGATTATATACTTAGATCCTGTCTCAAACAAACAAACAAACAAACAAACATCTAACAACTTTACTGTGGCTCATAAATTTGTACAATTATTAGCAGTATATCTTAAAAATTAAGAATACAAATTTGGTTTAAAATTAAAATTGGTGGCCTTTGTGGAATCCAGTTTGGCGATTTTATCTAGCAAGGTTCATATGCATTTAACCTCTGATCTAGAAATCCCACTGACAGGAATTTAAACACCAACTTTAGCAGCAAGATTTACATATAGGGCAGAATACAGCCAATGTAAGCACACGGTCACAGTTTGGCAACTATTAAAATGTCTAGAAAGAGGCAAAGGTGAAATTAATTACTGTATATTCATTATATTCATTTAATGAAATGCCACACCATCACTACAACCAAAAGCCATGATTTCTATGTGTGGTTAGGTAAGATCTCCAAAATACTGTCAGTATAGAAAAATTAGCTGCAGAATTATAAAGTTTAACATTTTTATTAAGAGCAAATGGTGATATGCCACAAACACTCCATTTCAGGGGGAAATAAATCACAAGTACATTTAATGGTAACCAATACATCTCATCTATAGCTTTTGACAAGTTTATACACTAACCACAAGCATGTTTTGCTTTTATTTTTGTTATCATGGTTACCAGAATGTAAGATTATGAGTAAGTATCTACTCTGTTTGATGTCATCCAATAAAATCTAGTTTAAAATATAAGCAGAAAACTTAAAGAATTTATAATCAGCCTTAATGTCTGAACCTCTCCCAGATCCATTTAATGAGTACCTTCAGAAGTGTTGGGAGGTTAAGCTAACACAACAAAAGGCTGGAGACCAGAAGTAGAGAAGAGAAAGCAATGCAGATGACAGACAACTCATAGTCAAGGTTAGGGCTGAGTATGCCTAATGTTTCAAACAGAAAGTAGACTTACACATTGCACTGTGTTATGAAGCAAGAGACCACAGAAACCCAGCAGCTAAAAGCTGCGGTGGAGGGGTGGGGGTCTTTTCAAGCACTCCTGGAAGCAATATCATCTCAACTCATAAAGAAAAGTACAGAACACCTACCTCGTATGAGCAAAATCAGAGCCCTGGAGTGTCATATCAAACCCCTCTCAGAGGCAAGATCCCCGCATGGTTTCACAGGCAACTCTAGCTTCATCGGTGCTGTGCACCTTCACAGGCATTAAGCAAGACATGTGAAATGTCATCAGGCCATGTGTCATTTGATAAAAGCTGCTCCAAATGCCTCCCATGGCTTAGGAGGCAAACAAGAAAGAAATGGAACCTTCAATCAGCTTTTAGCATTGAGTCACTACATGGACAAGCCAGGAATAAACTCAGAAGTTCAAGAAAGCATGAAACAAGTGCCGGCTGAACAAAACCCCAAATCCCGAGAAGATGGGATTTGTCCTCCCCACGCCCCCATCAGTTACTGATCTATTGCCTCTCCGTTCTTGACTGACATAACTGGCAAACTCTGACCTGGGACCTGCATGTGTCTTGTTCATTTGCAGGCTGGCATAACGTTGGTTCAGGTTTTGTGGGTAAACAGAACAGGAGATACTGGGGAGCAAGGAGCTGCACGTCCTGGTTCTGGGGCTCTCCAACCATGATGGAGCAAGAGGCCCCCTGGGTGACAGTTCCCTCTGAACACCTACCCTTGGCCCGTCTAAAGAAAAATTTTCAGTAAATTCTGGAAGGCAGGTTGGCAGCAATCTCTACTAGCAGGGAACTGTGTTGCCTTCTTGGCCATGCAGTGTGTCAAGGCCGCATCCTCTAATGAGTTCTAGAGCTCAGCTGTGGGGGGAGGGAGCGGGGAATATAATCTCTTCCTTTGGACACTCCCTCCCTTTGAGTCCCGGGAGTGCTGGCTGCTCCCTGTATTGGCTACGCTTGGGTTCTGTTTACATAAACCTACAAAGGTCCATTTCATATTTAAACCATGGTAACATCTGTGTTCTTTAAACGCTGGACTCTTTCCTGGTTGAATCTTCTTCCCCCAACAGTTTAGACATACAGAGAAAACTTCACTCAGAAAAGAGACTACCTTATTTAGACACGGGATGGCACAGTGCTGGCTAACAGTACCTTCCTACCCTACCCACAGCTTAGTCAAGGGACCTTGTTAAGTTTTTTTTATGAGAAAGAGTATGAGCTCAGTGACAGTCTGGGAATGACGGAGATGGCAGGGAACTGTGAGAATCCAAACCTAGTACTCTCAGCAAAGAGATGACATTGCTATGCTTGCTTGTTTCTCTTAAGTCTTCAATCCAGGGGGGACCACTCCCTGCTTATTCCCTGGGCAGACAGCCCAGCCCCCCTTGGCTCTTTTCCCTTGGAGTCTTACAGACCTGCGGGATTTTTGCAGAGTGCATCTCTGTGAGTGCCAGTCTTGCTCAAGTTATGAAAGGCATTTGCTTTGATGGCTGTCCTTTAGGAAGCACTAACTGTCCTATCTGAGTCCTGCTTCTGTGGAGACATCGGCTTCTTAGAGCGAGTGCTCAGGCTTTAAGGAGCTTCCTCTCTTGGGCTCCTGGACTGACAATTACCTAGCTGCTCAACAATCTGGAAACAGCGCACACAGGTACCTGAGAGGCAGGAGGATTGCCACGAGTTCAAAGCCAGTCTGGACTACACTGCATTGCGCAGGCCAGCCTAGTATATGCAATAAGAAAGACTCTGTTTCAAAAAGACAACAAACATACAAAAATCACAATGAACAGAAGTGCAGAGCATGTCAGTACAGCAGCGGGAATTTAGGACTTACATGTACTTTAAGTGTTACAGCCCTGAGAACCAAAACACTCTAGATACTGGATCCAAACTATCCTCCTGAAAACCAAACTAAAGCATAGTTAATAAACTTCTAAGAATGTTTAGCAATACAAAACCACACAAAAAAGTTGCATTTTTTAAATCTTGCTGCTTTGATGAAGGATTTCTGTCGCTATCTAGTAGTTTGTACAGTTTAAACGAGAAGTGACAGGCATGCTCACTGGCCTGGGAATCCCTACGACAGCAGTTAACTCATTTTCTTTACTCACGCATGCGTCACTCACAGAGCAGGGTCCTAGTTTCCTGGGTGAGTAAGCAAGCAGTCGTACTCACGTGGTAACAGTCTTAGGATGTTCACTGCGTTCCCATGTTGAGAATAGGATGGAAGGGGACTCGTGGGGTAGCCCCACCACCCCGTGAAGCCAGCTGGTTTTACCGGGAAAATCTTCTCGGATTCACCACAGTTCACAGAGGGGCCCAAAACTTTAGGGCTGAGTACATTCAACGTAGCACTGAAGTAAAAATGCCAACTGAATACTCTACTGTAAGAAACACAAACTACAATGTACGGTTCGATGGTGCCTGCTGACTGGGAACAACAAATACCAATCATGAGCATGCGCAGTTGGTGTGGAACAGCAATTCATGCTTGAGTGGCCCTGCACCGCTAGACATGGCGCCCTACGGGTTAAGACACACTCTTCAGTGTTCAGGGACGGCAGCAAGCCCACGTTGCACATCAGGCTTTGTACGGAGGCCATCTGTCCTCCAAAACACAATGAACAAACCCAGCACAGGTCAGACAGACAGAGACCTGGTAGGGCTGCTCCAGGAGAGGGCTATTTCTCCATGCCCTGGCCAGACTGACCTCTCAAACTTGTTTGCCTGGGGCTGAAGAAAGAATTCGGCAGTTAACATCGCTACGTGCTCTTCCAGGGGCCAAGTTTTTGGTTCCCAGCACCCACACCACAGGTCGCAACCATCCCTGACTCCAGTTCCAGTGGATCCGACTCCAATTCTGATGCCCTTGGGCAGTGCATGCACGTGGTACACACAGACATACACACGGGCAAAACATTCGTACAAAAAAAAAATAAGATAAAAATCTTAACTTGGTCTTCTACCTCAGTCTCAACATTCTATCTCTCACAATTTCTGTTCAAAGTTCCCTTCAGAGCCACATGATGCAAGTCGCAGGGCTACCTAGCAGGCCACTTCTTACTCGCCATAGCTTCCCTGGGACCCTCGTTACAGGTTTATTTTACAGTTTCTCCCAGAATGAGCTTTTCCCCCAAAAGTTGGAAGTGGGTAAGTGATCTGCCTATTGGCCCTAATTCAGGACACATATCCCAATATGTGGCAGGAACCAATCATGTTCCAGGAAAAGGAAGTTTCTCGTCAGGAGTTTGCAAGCACATTCAGGGAACGGGACAGAACTGCTTTATGGAAAACCAGAATGCAAGCTCACACCCTGCATTTAAACCTGAGCTCTCAAACTTAAACTCTAAAACGCACCATGTCCTGCAACATAAGGCAGATGGCTGCATGTATTTGTTTTAAAGGTTGTTTGTTGTTTTATTTTTTACCCTTTCCATGTCTAGAATATGTTTGGCCTCTAGGTGATGCCCTCCTTATAAATGCAAAGAAATCTATCTTTATACTTTGAGGCTAGACAATCTAGACCTTGGGAGCTTGACAGCAGATACTACAGAAGTTGATGCTTAGGCTTTTGCACGTGTATATGCAGCTTACAAACACTAGTGGCAGCATGTGGTAATTCCCAGTGCCACACCCAAGAAAACAAAGGCAAGGAATGAATCTAACATGAAGTCACTCAATACCCATCAGGTCTCAAAAACTACAATCATTGGTGCCATTTAAACTCATAATTTCCACAAAATTTCCAAGCAATCTACAGATTCAATGCAATGCCCATCAAAATCCCAGCAAAAATCTTCACAAACCTCAAAAGAACCGTACTCAACTTCATATAAAAAAGCAAAAAACCCAGGATAGCCAAAACAATCCTGTACAATGAAAGAACTTCTGGAGGCATCACAATCCCTGGCTTCAAACTCTACTACAGAGCTACAGTACTGAAAATAGCCTGATATTGGCATAAGAACAGACAGGAGGACCAATGGAAATGAATAGAAGACCCAGATATCAATCCACACCTCTTCGAATACCTGATTTTTGACAAACAAGCCAAAAATATCAAATGGAAAAAAGAAAGCATATTTAACAAGTGGTGCTGGCATAACTGGATATCAACATGTAGAAGAATGAAAATAGACCCATATCTATCACCATGCACAAAACTAAAGTCCAAATGGATCAAAAACCTCAACATAAAGCCAACCACACTGAACCTTATAGAAGAGAAAGTGGGAAATACACTTGAATGCATTAGCACAGGAGACCACTTCCTAAATATAACCCCAGCAGCACAGACACTGAGAGAAACAATTAATAAATGGGACCTCCTGAAACTGAAAAGCTTCTGTAAAGCAAGGGACATGGTCAACAAGACAAAACAACAGCCTACAGAATGGGAAAAGATCTTCACTAACCCCACAGCAGACAGAGGTCTGATCTCTAAAATATACAAAGAACTCAAGAAATTCATCATCAAAAGAACACATAATCCAATTTAAAAAAATGGAGTACCGACCTAAACAGAGAACTCCCAACAGAGGAATCTAAAATGGCTGAAAGACACTTAAGGAAATGTTCAACATCCTTAGTCATCAGAGAAATGCAAATCAAAACAACTCTGAGATTCCATCTTACACCTGTAAGAATGGCCAAGATCAAAAACACTGATGACAATTTATGCTGGAGAGGTTGTGGGGAAAAGGAAACACTCCAGCATTGCTGGTGGGAATGCAAGATGGTACAACCGCTTTGGATGTCACTGTGGCAATTTCTCAGAAAATTAGGAAACAACCTTCCTCAAGACCCAGTAATACCACTTTTGGGTATATATCCAAAGGATGTTCAACCATGCCACAAGGACATGTGCTCAACTATGTCCATAGCAGCCTTGTTTGCCATAGCCAGAACCTGGAAACAACCTAAATGCCCCTCGACCTAAGAATGGATAAGAAAAATGTGGTACATTTACACAATGGAGAAAACACAGCAGAAAAAAAAATAACGACATCTTGAATTTTGCAGGAAAATGGATGGAGCTAGAAAACATTATTTTGAGTGAGGTAACCCAGACACAGAAAGTCAGTTATCACAGGCACTCGCTCATATGTGGTTTTTAAACATAAAGCAAAGAAACCAGCCTACAAACCACAATCCCAGAGAACTTAGACAACAATGAGGACACTAAGAGAGACTTACATAGATCTAATCTACATGGGAAGTAGAAAAAGACAAGATCTCCTGAGTAAATTGGGAGTATGGGGACATTGGGTGGGTTGAAGGGAGGGAAGCAGAGAAAAATGTAGAACTCAATAAAAACAATTCTAAAAAAATCTCATAATTTCCCTAGTCTTTAAATTTATTTTCTTGGAGATCAGGAAAAAAACAGATTTCACACTTCTTAACCACAGACACTGCTGGTTTTTCAGCAGAGAAATCTCCAAATTCAAAGCTACCTTCTTGTGAGATCTAGACTAAACTCACTAAACCCTTGGCTTATGGTCCTGCAAGAAGGATTCTCTGAGAGTAAGGGTTTGGTTGTATTCGTTTGTTTGTTTGCCAATACCGATAACCCAACAACTTCCAGGTGTCGTGAGCCCATTAGAGGTAGAAGGCCGCCTCCCATTTCTGCCCTATCAGGAGAACCAGGTGAGCCTGAAGGGTAACTTAACCAAGGGCTCCCTGGACTCACAATGCTTACTTAGTCTGCATAATCACTTTCTTAGCTGTGGCTCTGAAGTCCAAGCCATTCCATTATACATGTCACTCACACCATGGCTGCTGTGATTCTAGCTTGTCCCCATTCAAGGGGAGAATATAAATTCTAATTCTGCTGCTGGCAGGAGAGGGTGTTCACACTGGCCACCTTTACAAGCTCAAGTCCTGTACTTCTGAGAGGGTTACACAAAAAGAGACCTTCAGAGGGACAACTGTTTCCAACAGTTAATAAAGCACCCTCCTATGACACAGAACTCTTCAGTACTGGGAAAATTAACACACTGCAAAACATGTAGACAGCAAGTGGATTTGAACACTGGAATCTCTCATCTGCCTTCTGCCACACAAAAATCACAATTATCTTAAGGGAAAAAACCACGCATGATAAATATTCTTATCGGGGAGCTGCATGATGCTGTAGAACAGACTGTGGGGCTTGACACAAAAAGAAGGGGCCAAGAACAGTGGTCACGTGATACCTCTACACTAGGGTGATGACGCTGGTGTCTTTGGACCTACCCTGGCTGTGTGTGCTGTTTACAACTTAAGACACAGGGAAATACATTAAGAAACCATATTAAGAATAGAGCGGTAGTTAATGGGTCATTCTAGGAGGAATATGGATGATATAGTGCTGAGAGCAAAGTAAATTATGGCAGTGCAGCCTACGAAGTTTCAGAGGAGAAGAATATTAGTAAATGGCCTAGACTTCTTGCGCTATTTTGACAAAGAATGTGTCTGCTTTTTGTCCTTGTCTTAAAATTTTGCTGGAGGCTAAATTGAAGAGTTTCAGAGTAATGGCATTGTCTGAGAAGATTTCAAGACAGCCTAGCATAGACTATATCATGTGGTCACTAACTGGAGAGCAGAGATCCAAGTATAGGTTTACCTTATATATTCCTCTAGGAGATGGGGCAAATGCTATTGGACCATACCACCAATGACAAAAATAAAAATACCTGCGGGTTTTAGAACAGACTCAGTCTCAAAGGCTCCCTCATAAACACATGCTTCCAGCTAGCTAGTGACAATACCCAAGCAAAAACAGCTATTCCAATTTTACAAACACAACAAGTAATCAACTGTTAAGCCAAGATTTCTCAACCCTGTGCTACTGACAGTCTGACGGGTAAGTCGTTGTCATGGGACTATCCAGGTGCCTGCAAGCAAGCTGGAGAGCAGCATGCCTGGCTCCACCCATCCCCAGTCATGACAATAAAACTATGTCCAGACATTACCTTATGTCCTCTAGAAGGTAAACCTGATCTTTGAGGAGAACCAGAGTCAGCTGACAGAACTGCACACAGAAAAACTGCACTAAATTCAGAAACTAGCAGGAACTAGCTCCCCTACAACCTTGTTCAGTACATAATTCCTCTCCAAACCAAGCTACAGCTCCCCGTGGAAAGACACATGTCACACCAGAGGGCACATACAGAATCTGGTGTCAGCCATCTGTGTCCTTTTATTAAACAAGTAATATCCCAGCTTCTCTGTAATGAACATGTCCAGTGTCTTCTAACCGCTGCCCAAGTGATTACATACCCTCTCCAAAATTTCATTGCGTACACAGGATATAGGTCTAAACACAAACTCAGTTCATACAACCTGCCTCAAGTGGTACCACAAAAACCCACAGCGACAACAGTCACTAAGGGTAAGACATGAAGTTTATTATTGCTCTGGATCACTTCTCATGAATTAACTACTTTAATCCTTCCATGTCTTCAACTGTCTATGAGGTCAGTTTTGTGGGATAGTTGTACACTGGGTGAAAATATAACGCTCTGATTGGTTTAATAAAAAGATGAACGGCCAATAGCTAGGCAAGAGGTATAGGTGGGACTTCCTGGCAGAGAGGAAGTAAGAAGTGATCACGGAGGTGCACACAGGAGACATCAGCAAGATCGGAGAGAGTCAGACATACAGAATGGAAGAAAGGTGCAAAGCCACATGGTAAAACATAGATTAATAAAAGCCGGTTAATTTAAGTTGTAAGAATTAGTTAGGAACAAGTCTAAGCTAAAGGTCAAGATTTCATAATTAATAAGTCTCCATGTCATTATTTGCGAGCTGGTGGTCCAAAGAAAAATCCGACTGTCAAGTATTCTTCTATTTCTGTTTTGTGATTAAAAAAACTGAAGTCCAAGCAGTTCCAATAAATAACATAGACCTGACCAGTGAGTCCCAGGTTCTTTACTGTTTTCTGTAGTCAATCCAAGAGCTATGAAAATCACATCTTCTAGGGACTCCACCTGGAAGCCCGAGATCCCCAGGTTTATCCAGGCACGTTGCTCAAGACTACTTATGTATGACATCACTATTCTTCCGACCCGCCTTCTTTGGGGAAAAGACAAGCGTATGTTATCCATAACACTGTCCAACCACATTTTCCTTCTTGGACTGAGAACCCACGGGACACTTTAAATCTCGTACTGAAGCTGGCATGCCAACGTCCTGAAATTCCTGCCCAACGCCTCCATTAAAAAAAGACGTGAGGTTAATGAACACAGTGATCTTTAGCAGGCATATACCAGCTACAGAGATGGAGGGCCCAGGCTTGTCTTGAGCTCCAGATCTTCCTGCTCTGCTTTCCACAGGGTAACAGTACAGACATGTGCTACTACTCCCAACCCTCATCACGTGCTTTCTGTGAGAGCCTCATCCATCTTTTAAAAAAATATATTTTCCAATTCTCTTTGACAACAGAACACCCTTTGATTCTGAAGCCTTTGGAATTGACCGTCTACCTGCTTTTAAAAATCTCATTTCTGGAATACTTTCCTGTAAGATTACTCCTAAGCGGTTCATCTACCAGACTGGCACATTCTGTTGCATGCTCTCTTACTTTTGGTTTTTCACAGACCAGGAAGGGAACCCAGGCCCTCCTGGGTACTTTGCAAACGCTCTGTCATTGCAGTACACCCCTAAGCCCTGATATGCTCTTTCAACATCCTCAAGCATGCGCGCTGCTTCAAATAGCCAGGATGTAGAGATCTGAGGAGGTGGCCAAGGCATTCTTGACTTGAAAGGCAAGTGGGAGTTCCAGGGAAGGCAGATGGAGGTGAAGAGGTGGGTAAGCTGGAAGAGGTGCACTAGCAGATGGCCACACCACACCGTTCCCTCCTTCTAACAGGTTAAACTGTAGCCCCTCTCATGTCCTTTACCTCATTATTCTTTTTTAAGTTCATTTTTATTACTTTTAGTTATGTGAATAGGAGGCAGAAGGGCAGGTGTCCACAGGGGCCAAGGGCAACAGCTCTCCCTGGGGCTAGAGTCACAGGTGGTAGTGCTGCCTGGCACGGAAGCCAGAAACTGAACTCAGATGCTCCGTAAGAACCGCACGTGCTCTCAGTCACTGTGATGGCTAGAGGCATCTCACTCATCCTTAGCTCACCCTTTTGAAAAGGCAAGTTTAACAGCACACTAAGTGCCCAGCCTAACTTGAAAACTATTTCCCCACAGCACATCAGACACAGCCCGTATGTACAGTCACCGTCACTAGGATCCTGCGCCTATCGTCACACTGGGAGAAAGCCAGTGTGCTCTTTCTGAGGAGCAGGAAGAACATAGAACTAAAGAGCTTCAGAAAAAAAGGCAACAAAGATTGGTCACCCTGAGGCAGCCACATGTATCAACACACCCATCAAGAAGAGTGCAGGGCTTGCTCAGTTAATATTTGAAAACCTCAAGCTTCCTGAGTAAATATATTATTCTGTGAACTTTGAGACTTGGGCACGGGGCACCCAAGACCTTTAAAATCACTTGGCAATCTGTTTCAAACCAAGACTCTCCTCAGTATTACTTGCATAGGGAAAACTGGCACTGTTTGACAGCTATTAGAGCCACAGGGAAAATAGCAAATGTCTGACGCTAACTCCTAACAAAGAAAGCAACTGACTGTGAAATAGGAAACAGGTTACACCAAGTCTTGAACTACGCAGCAGCCGGGGTAATATACTTCCCTCTTCGCTACTCGGAATGTCAGTGGGAGGAAGGGGATGCACACTGCCTCCTTTGCAGACAAAAGGACACCCTTAGATGTTCAGCTTTGTAACAACTGCATGTGAGCCATCCACAGTTAGGTTTTAGAGTTAGCAGGCTCTTCTCCCACTCTCTCACCTTCGGAGGGGGCCTTCCAACTGCCCGGCAGTGCCCTGAGGCGACTTTTCTCTGGAGGTCAGAGGTTGTTAGCCATGCTTTTCAAGAGCTAACCTTTCACCCAGACATTGGATCAACCTAAGGCAATGCAGCTGGCTTAACTATTAGCCCAGGAGCTTTCAATGGGTGCTGGATGCTCAGCGGGGAACTAACCTCTCCAATTACCAACAAAACGTAATTTAATTATTCCATTTCTAAGTGCTTTCTTTCTAGAGGAGTTTTCTTTATAGACCTAAGAAAGGTCAGTTGCAGAGAATTTTACTCTGCTCTCTCTCTCCATCTACTGCGAGCGTCGGTCTACTGCGAGCGTCAGTCTACAGCTTCATAAATGCAGAAGCACAAGGATAATGTTCCTCGCTTAATGCACATTCTTAACCATAGATCAGTTTTGAAATGTCCCTGGTACTGCCTATGCCATCAGAACAACAGGTGCCCGCCTTTCTGGGACACACTGATTCTTCTTACGATAGCATCTATGTTGTACTGTGCATTTCCTTAGAAACCAAAAGCTATGTCCCAGGCCTCTACCTTCCCAAGCTATGGCAAGAAAGTCGGTAAACTGGGGACTGAGAGGTTTAGCTCCACGGAATGACCGCCATCAAGGAATAAAATAAAAATCAGCTTGTACAATACAAACAAATCTGCTGGGCAAACAGATTTTTTTTAACGCTTAAAAAAAACCCACAAGACAAAGAATTAGCGATTTAGTTTACCTGGTAGAGTGCTTATGTAGCATGGGGGCAGACCTTGGACTGTATCCCCAGCAACACACACACACACACACACACACACACACACACTCAACCAGGTTAAAAGGAGAATGAAAATTTGTTCCCATCATGAAAACTGAGCTCAGAATCCTGTTGGGGGCCAACCCAAGTAAAAACACACAGCAAAAGAAAGACAGGGAGGAAAAAAAAATAGGCAACCCTCATGCGTTCTCGGTTAGTTTCACAAGAGCAATTCACCTTGAAGCACTAAACAGAAGCAGAAGTCTGCAGAGTAAACACCCTCTCTGGAAAACACAGACAACACGTGCTCCCTTCCTCCAGGCACCTGGTACAGGGCTCGCTCCCCAGCTCCTCTGACACAGGCTGAAGGTCTTTGGTAGAGGTGAGCAGAGGAAGCCTGTAATCCTTAAAACTCAGTAGCCAAGCTGTAAATACAATCTCACTTCTCAAAGACCTACACTAGGAAACCCTGACAACCCCAAACTGAAACTGTGTTGCTTGTGTATTATATACTCGGAACCACATCGGCTAGCATCATACAGGATTCCGTGCATTTGTTGATTCGCCCTACCTACCCGGGGCCACAGTCCCAGCCACTGCACTACTACTAGGTAGTACCTAGTTTAGGACTGAAACCCAATTGGTAAGCCGATTCCCGTGAGTTCTCTTGGTGAAGGAAATCCCACTGGTGATCACAGGGTGCCTTGTGGAAGTTACGCGCGACTTTGCTCCTCCTCTACTTTTCCTGGAGTCCCACCATCTGGCGCTGCTACAACCCATCACCCTGGAGAATATTTTAATGAACTGCCTTCTTTGCCTTCCCACAAAGAGCCACACGTACCTCTCCTCCCGAAAGTTCCTGAAGGATCAAGTTTGAGCCGGGCTCTCCGTCCGTGCGGGCGGCCGGTCGTGGGGAGTGGCTGCTGTCCCCGCAGGCAGATCGCCTCTAAGAAGCTGACCGGCGCGGAAAACCCTTAGGACAGTGAGCTCAGGGGTCTGCAGGAGCCAGGCCCGCGCGCCTCGGGCAGCACAGGGTTTTTGGAATGCAGGGCGTGGCTCTCTGCAACAGCTAAAGAAGTGAGTCAGCCCCTGTGCGATCCTAACCAATAAGCGCGTTCACTGTCGGTTAAGGCGGAACTTTCCTTTCTAGATTTGGGTCGAGTTCAGCTTTAGGTCCAGTTTAAGCTTTTACGAACTTTAGCACTTCGAAAGTTTGTGAAAACTTTTCTGAAGCCAGAATTTATCATATTATAAGAACCAGTGGAAGTCCTTGGGTTTCTGCTGGTACAAGTTCCCGAGTTGAGCTGTAATGGGTGCAAAGTGCTCTTGAGACCTCCATCAAAGCAGGCTGAGAGCTGACCTGCAATGAGTCTGGAATGTGCCCACCTAAGGTGGCCAAATTACAGGTGACCCTACATGCAAGACACTTAGCTCAGCGCTCCACATATCCCACTCAGATATGTCAAGTCCTGAATCTGGAGCGCCACTATTGTCAACAGCCGTAGACTGAGCAGGACCGGGTGACACAGACCTGTAATCACAGTTAATCCACAGGCTGAAGCAGGATACCTGCCTGAGCAGTTAGGGAGACTCTGACTCAAACTTTCAAAAGGCTTTTTGTTTGGTTGTTTTGTTTTGTTTTGTTTTTTCGAGCCAGGGTTTCTCTGTGTAACAGTCCTGGCTGTCCTGGAACTAGTCCTTGTAGACCAGACTGGGCTCGAACTCACAGAGATCCTCCTGCCTATGCCCTTGAGTGCTGGGATTAAAGTCCTGTGCTACCACCACCCAGCTTGTTCGTTTTTAAGGGTTGGCAGGGGCTGGATGTCACCATATGAGGAAGTTCTAGCTCAACATACACCAGGTACTAGGTTCCATTCCCTAAACTGCAAAGGAAAAACTTTTAAATGATAAACTGGCCTTTAACTTTAAAAATTGTTTCTTATGCTAAAAATACACAGAGCATTTTACAGCTGAAATAGCTGTTTGGTGTTGCACGGTTTGACTCTCTTAAATCATGAGAAACGTAGGCTTATGGTTTAAGTTTCTTGGATTTGATGTAATTACATAATTAAAGGGAAAGGATTACTAGTGAAAAAAGAATCTTAAAGGAGTGATATTTAGAAAATTAAATACACTTAAAAAGCAAGAATATATTTTTTAAAACATTCTATCTAAATACAGTGGCTTAAACATCATATTCTAATAAAAAATTAAAAGAAGCTGTAAACAGTTGGGATTTGGCAAATTAGAGGAGAACTCCTAATTCTCGGGGTCCTGATCTATTAAAACATGAACTGATCACTAGTACTGATAGAGTTTCTGAGAGGAAGAAAGATTATTTTCATTGGTTATTACTGTGGGTGGGTGGGCTGCGGGGTGGGGGAGTGCACATGAACACTTGAGGTCAAAGGACAGCTTCAAGCAGTCAGTTCTCTTCCTACCTTAAGTGGGTTCCAAGGGTTGGACATGGGTCATCAGGCCTGCATGGGAAGCATCTTTATCCACCCAAGCTATCGCACCAGCTCAAGAGATTTTTTTTTTATAAATTGCAGATTAAATCTTCTTAGGTTTAGAGAAGATCTCTTGAGTTTGACTCCCTCACCCCCTACGTGTGTGTGTGTGTGTGTGTGTGTGTGTGTGTGTGTGTGTGTCCGTGTGCACATGCAAGTGTATGGTATTCACATACACACAAACACATGCATGACTGAATGTATGTTTTTGCTTAGAGGCCAGAGGAAACTCTTGGGTGCCTTTCCTTAGGAGGACTCATTTTTAGTTGTTTTGGTTTTTTGAGACAAGGTTGGCCTGTAATTCCCCAAGTAGGCTGAAGCCCCAGAGATCTGTGTCTTCACTTCCCCAATGCTGCCACTGTAAGTATGTACCACCATGCTCAGCTCTCCCATCTACTCATTTATGTGCTTGGTTTTTTATTGGGGAGGGGGTGTGCCACAGCACCTGTGTGGAGGTCAGAGGACAATTAACAGGGGTCAGTTCTCTTTTTCCAGCACGTGGGTTCCAGGGATCAAACTTGGGTTTAGCAGGCTTAGTCTCCATGAGCCCTTACCCATGCCATCCTGACAGCCCATACCCACACCATCTTGACAGCCCAAGCCTGGTGTCTGGCTTTTTATGTGGGTTATGTGGGCTCTGAGTTTTAACTTAGGGTCGAGTCGTTAAACAGCTAACACAGCCAGCACTTTACAGGCTGAGCCATTTCCCCAGATCACCGTGGGTTCCCTCAGACCCCGTCAGCCCACTGGCCAAGACCTCTTCAAAATGTTCTCTAACCAATGAGGTCTAAAGCAAGAATGGGGCCTTCCTAAAACATTGTTCTTTCCTGTGAAGGAGAAAGCAGAAAGAGCACTGTACCATGAACCAGAAGTGCCCTTCCTAGTTGGGTTCTGCCAGTAGCTGACTAGAACCACAGCTTCCTCTCTCGCAAGTTCTCTGCCAGCTCGTCCACTAGGAAAAACAAATTGGACTGGCAAAGCAAATGATCAGAAGGGGCAGAAATAAGACAGGTCTAACACTTCTTTCTGGCAAAAGGTACCCAGCACACGAAGGGAGCCCGATCATGCACTTCCCCCATATCCCCCAGAGAGGGGACACTCACCAACCCTCGAAGCTAACTTCTGGAAGCCTCTGTGCTCCATCTCTGTCTCTTGGCAACTCACTATCAACAGGTGTGACAGGAAGGCGTCCCTTTATGCCTGTACCATTTCTGCCGTTCTTGGTTCAAACACTGGTTCCTTGTGCCAGAGTCACAGACGTTGGATGCTGTCCAACTGCTATTTCTGCTGAAGGCCCCTCCCTCTAGGCCTCTGACAAATCAGCACCATCACATGATAAATGTCAAAGTTCAGCATGCCATCGGGTCTTACACCTTTCCTCCCTCAGTCACTGAACTGTACCTTTAGAGGAAACAGTCTCCTTAAAAGGCAGCGTCTCAATGGTCACGTTCATGCAGATTTTTAAAAACTGTGTTTTTATTTTTAAAAAAAACTACTGCTATTTATTATACCTTGTGAACTCTGTTGGTTATATATTATGTACTAGGATATTATTTACTAGGCAATATGCTGGTTGCTATATTGAACTTGACATTCAGAGCAAGCGTTAAGCCCAGGAAGAAGGAAACCTTCCTAAATGCCATCAGCTGCAATCAGAACTCAAAGCACTTAAAACACATTTTCCACAGCCTTTATGTACCAGAAACAAGGCCGCCATTATCGATATAGTTATGGTATTCTCACAAGAGGAAGGGGTTAAATATTTCCAGGTCTTTGTTATCCACAATGGCAACCCAAAGTACAAAGCTGCTCAGTATACAGTTATGAAAAAACAAAGACAAAGATTAGCCCCCAGGCCAGATGTAGACCATTCGGTCCCTCAGAAGCCAGCTTCTACTCCATGGAACCCAGTTGCTCTATCTGTGCTTTCCCATGGGCACTGGGCACAGTCACCTCCATATCTGCCCCCACGCTGGGCTTGCTGTCTATTGACTTTCTCGAATCATTTTACTTCTAGTGCAGACACACTCAAGCCTGCCTTCTCCTAGAACTCGCTTCCTGGCCCGAGCCCTGACGAGATTGCTCTTGTCCTCTCTCCTTTCCCAAGGGGAACAGACCTCATTAATTCATGCCACCCTTCTCTGTGAGCTCCCTACCCTCTCTCCTAGCAGGTGATGGCATCTGAGGCAGGCAGCAGTGTATTTCAGAGGCCTAGATCCCGCAGGCAGGCCTATGCTACTCTAAGTAGGCATTGTTGTTGGTCTAATGCTGCCCAAGTCATAACAACTAGACAGTGGCAAGAAAACTTGGCTGCTGCATCCGGAATAAACAACTATTAGAGTTTCTGAAACCCAGTTGGCGAGCAGAAGCCAAGCATCAGCTGTGTTTCTCTTTCCGACACATTCCAACAGTACCGAAGGCTTCTCAGGAAGTCAATCCAGGACTTCCTGAGAGGAAGGGAAGTTTATGCAACATGTGTCATCTCAAGTCTCAGTTCCCCAAACACTAGCCCACTGAAGAGTGGCGGTAACTCCGTGTAGCTTCCTTCCAGTAGGGAACATCAACGCATGCTTGGTAATTAGCCAAAGTGCTCATTTCTTCTTTCATATAAATCTCTCAGTGTTAGAGTCACAATATCTCTGTTTAGCTGCCTTTAATAATGACTTCAATAATAAAGTACAGTATCAAAACACAATTGTATTCTCTCTCTCTCTCTCACACACACACACACACACTCTCACACATGTTGCGGACTAACTTTTTTGTACACTGTGACGATGTGTCACTCTGATTGGTTTAATAACAAGCTGAATGGCCAATAGCTAGGCAGGACTTCCAGGCACAGAAGATGCTGAGAAGGCTGGAACCATGAGGAGTCACAAGCCAGACGGAAAGTGAGCAACACATGCAGGAGGACAAGTAAATGCGACAAGTCACGTGGCAACCCATAGGTGAATAGAATGGGTTAATTTACATTAGAAGCGCTAATTAGAAACATGCCTAAGCTATCAGCCAAGCTTTCCTAAAGTCTCCATTTCATGATTTGGGAGTTGGCAGGAGGGACAGAAAAATCTACCCACCCACACACACACACATACACACACACACCCCCCATGATAGGGGCGCAATTGTTTGGATGATCTAATCAAAAGTCATGTGGCATTTGTATCAGAGCAAGCACCGAGGGTCATTGCCACATATATACCCACGTATCTACAGTCACTAGTTTAATTAGTGTCAATACATATCTGTGTTTATGACAGTAAACATTACCACACTTCCCAAAAAGCTATGTCAGAAGCCAGCTGCCCTATTATCCAATTAAATGCTTCACAGCTGCTATTTGTGACAAAGGACACTGAAACATTCCAAATATAAATAATCAAGAAAGGTAGTCAGCATTCTTTAGTCTGTGTGTAACAGAGATGTCACCTGAAGCATCCTAGGCCAAGAAGCAAGATGGGGTGAACCGAATGAAGACATCAGACAGCAGGAATGCTTGACGCAGCATCTCTGGGCCTTAGGATCCACTCCCCAGGAACTCTTCAAGGACAAGAAACCCCCTGGATCCTACCTTCTACTCACTTCCCAGCACTGCCACTGTGAGGGACTCTTCCACATTTAGAGTTGTAAATTTGAAAATTCTCAGGAAAGACTTCCACCTTCTAGCCAGGGCCATGTATCTATGATGCCCTGGTCTACACGAGAATTGTCTAGTTAGACTGGTGGGAGAAGTAAACCATCAGAAGACAATGGATCTACTAAGCTGAGCGGTGGTGGCACACACCTTTAATTCAGGCACTCGGGAGGCAGAGACAGGCAGATCTCTGTGAGTTCGAGCCCAGCCTGGTCTACAAGAGTAAATTCCAGGACAGCTGGGACTGCTATACAGAGACACTCTGTCTCAAAAAACCAAAAAAAAAAAAAAATACTAATGAAAGAAAGAAAATGTATCTACTTCATAGAAGTGGGACTCAGGAATTAAATCAGCACCTAGCATGAAATTCACTCTATGCTTAATGTGGAGGCTGATCCAGGCATTTCTCCACCTGGTTATAAACTGCATTCTAAATGTTCACTAAAAGTTAAAGCCACTGAACTTTTGCCTAGCCATTGAGTTCCTGTCACTGGAGACATCGTGTCTAGAGTGTAGATACTGGCATCTCCGGCCCATCCTAAATAGCCCATTTAACTCAGGGCTGATCTGAAATTCGACATCAATAATATTTCTAATACTGCACTCAGACTTCATTCAAAACTTGGAAAACGCATCTGGAATTCTATCTACAATTTAATTCATTTATAGAATCCTTGGTCATGACAGTGGCGTCCTTCCTGTACACGTTAGTTTAGATTTGCTCTATCTATAACACTGCCAGTTGGTTTGTAACATCTGAAAAATCGAGGACTTACAAACAATACCCTCATAAAAAAGAAAACGCCACCTAAATTAAACCATTAGCCTAAAGTATTTTAATAGAAAATTAAAAAATTTTTAAATGTTGCTGGTTTGGAGAAGACTGTCAGGTATGCCATCACAAACATAGTGGCAACAATCAGTAATATAAACTGTATCACACTTAGAAGATCTTAATGGTAATCTAGCACTGAATATATTCAAAAGGATGTATTTATGATATCTGTTATGGAACATAATAATAAAATCTACACCCACACAGTCACCACACCTGAGAAACCAGCCATTCGAAAAGAAACGTGACAGCTCTCTGTGTGTTCCTCTTCCTGTCTGAGGCTGAAATGGTTTCTTTTCAGAGTTGTGTTAAAGATTTAGAAGACTGTGGTCTAAGAAGTGCCTTTTATAATAAAACAGAGTGTGGTGGCTCATGCCTGCATTCTCAGTACTGGGGAGGCAGACACACTGAAAGCCAGTTTAGCTACATAGTAAAACATAGTCTCGAATAAACTAAAATAAGGGCGCTAGAGAAATGGCTTCGCTGTTACTGCTCTTGCAAAGGACCTGAGTTCCAGCCCCAGCACCCACATCAGGTGGCTCACAACACCTTGAACTCTGGCTCCTTTTCTGGCTTCCACAAGTATGCACTCACATGCACAAACCCATACACAGGCACACATACATTCATATATAATTAGAAATAAAAATAAAATCTTCAAAATCGCCAAAATGTGCAAACAGAGAAGTAAGTACTCTTTGCCTTCTGAAAACATTGCACAGAGGCAATCGGATATAATGGAACATAAAATTGCTGTGCTGGCTAGTTTTATGTCATTTACACAAGCTAGAGTTATCGGACTGGAGGGAGTCTCAATTGAGAAAATGTCTCCATAAGATTAGTGATTGATGAGGGAGGGCCCAGACCATGGTGGGCGATGTCCTCTCTGGGCTGGTAGTCTAGGTTCTATAAGAAAGCAGGCTGAGCAAGCCAGAGGAAGCAAGCCAGCAAGTAGTGCCCCTCCATGGCCTCTGCATTAGCTCCTGCCTCCAGGTTCCTGCCTTGCTTGATTTTCTCCTGGCTTCCTCCAAAGATGGACTATGATCCAGAAGTATAAGCCTCCCTAACTTGCTTTGGTCACGATGTGTCCTTGCAGCAAGAGACATCCTAACTAAGACAACTCTTGAATTCAGTCCTGAAGAAACTGGATCCTATGTGGTACCCTGCCAAACACAGAGACCACTAGGGAGACAGGCTATTGTAGTACCTGGCTTTACTCCATGGACCTAGCCAGGACTAGACACTGGTAATATTCAAGTGCACCAAATCTCTTTGATACAATGTCAGGTCATGAGATGTGTTCCTGGAGAGGTCAACTCCAAATTACCCAAAGGAAGGTATTATTAAGCCAAGACCAACTGGTTCTCTCATGACATAAAAAGACAAAGGAAAGGGGCATCTCAAAGAACAATAATGAACTCTAATTCACTTATCATCCATCATGGAAAAGTGAGCCAACAACCAGAGGGAAAAACAGAAATCAAAGAAAACAACCCACTAATGAAGGGCTTAATTTTGTTGCAACTGTATGTTGATCCACTTACATGACAGGAGACATAAATTAACATGTCATCTGTGAAATTAAAGGAATTATATGGCAAAGAAAGGGCAGGTACACAAGGGAGTGAACAAGTCAGTACAAATTGTTTAAGTGAAAAACTACATTCGAGAAGGAGCAGCTTAACACCCAGTGCGCGTTGAATGACATCGTAATACATGCTGAGGAAGAGGACATTAACTGAGTAAATGGAAAGCAATGGCATCTGAAATCGGGGCCAACATGCAGAAAAGTGCAGCAGACTCAACACAGTTCACAAAGTATTGGACTGGAATCGCCCTGGAGTGCAGGACGCTGCCTGTTTCTTTATGAACAGGCAGCAGATGCATCATGGTCTGGGATCCCAGAAGCTGGACCCATGGTTCGGAATACTCTATACCTCGACACGGACAACATTAGAGACATGCTTAAAGGGAAAAGGATGGTTTTTCTTGATCAGTCCTCATCTCTTATCTAAATGTCTCATTTGAGCTGGTAATATCTAAAGATGGTTGGTGTCTTCAGTAGGACAACTGCTAACCGAGAGGGCACAGCCTGAAGAAGGAAACTAGGGCACCTCATTTTAAGAAGCAGTCCCCGCCCCATTTCCGTGAGACTTCATGCTGATCACGTTAATTTCCAGATACCATCTCACTATAGCCTCACTATCGCCAGCGCATGGGCCCTCCCAGTGGTGCCTGAACTAGTATTTCAAAGCTGGTGAGCTTTTAACTTAAAGTGTTCACAACTTTACAATTCTTTTCCATCTGTAATGCTAACTCGCATGGTTTCGATTGAGACACCAATTAGCAAATGTCTAATTCGAATGTCCTATGCCTCTGAAAGCAGCTTGGATCTAGACCCCTGCCCCGACACCTGGGTAATTAATTCCTCACCCTCCTTGGAGCTCCGCACATTTTATGTATCTTTCATAAATTCTACTACTTTCAATTGGGATGTTTATTTTATTTGTTAAGGCTTCATTACTGACCCTTGAAGCAGAATTAGCATGTTTTATCTGTACTGGAATTTACCCCCCAAAACCACGAGGGCAGGTACCCAGAAGACTGAGTGCTGACCTGAGCACACCACACTGCAACACACTGCAACCGAGCTGGGGACTGCACACGTATACCTTGCAGATCTGACTGGAATTATACTGATGCTTGGGATACTCAGAAACCATAGAAGGTCCATCCTAAGAAGGTGATAAAACAAATCAAGCATTTTATCTGCGAAACACTTCAATTGTTACTCCCATGATTACTTTCTGTTACAAAGACCCTCAATCCTGAGGAAGCCCCAGAGTGATAACTCATAATCCAAGGACGTATCTCTGGTTTTGACCATAAGCTTCCACATGGAATAGACAAGAATGAATTTTGTAGTAATTCAATAATCCCCAGATTCACTGTGAACTATAAATGTGTTTTAAGAGGAAATAATAGAAATGAATGTTTTAAGATTATATAAATCTGACTCATGAAATTGACACAAATGAACACTTTGAAATACCCCAGGTCTTTTCTTTCTTTCTTTCTTTCTTTCTTTCTTTCTTTCTTTCTTTCTTTCCTTCTTTCCTTCCTTCCTTCCTTCCTTTCTTCCTTCCTTCCTTCCTTCCTTCCTTCTTTCTTTCTTCTTCCTTCCTTCCTTTCCTTCCTTCCTTCCTTCTTTCTTTTCTTTTCTTTTCTTTTAATGGCTTTTAATAACAAGTGTTTTAAGGGTTAGGTGGCGGAGACTAAAATAAAAACAATCACCATGATCCCCGCCGTTTACTTGGCAATTCCAGGCTTCAGTTACTCCTGTCTAAAGGGCAAATGAAAGGAACTGAAAAAGAAAGTGCTTCTAGAAGGAACTGAGCCATGTGGTCTGGATGATCTAAGCCTGCTCTTCTACCTACTTTATTCTCTGTGATTTCGTAATCAAGCCAAGGTGAACATTCAGCCACTCAGGTGCTGTCTCTCAGCAAGCAATTTACTTTCCACTAGAACCTAATTTCTGAATCAAAAGTAAAAGCACATGCAGTATACGGAGGTACTCCGACTGCCTGACCCAAACAGGGAGTTCAGATGTAGAGATGATGGCGAGGGGACAGAAGGAAGTAGAAAGGAGTGAGCAGCTGGGATCTGTCTCCAAGCCTTGCCACCAAGCAGCCAGGGCTCATCCACAAAGCTGAGCTCCTAGTTGAATAATGCCAGCAGAACCCCTGAGAACAGAGACTTAAGTAAAACATTAATCTGGGCATTTACCTTCCATTCCCAAAGCCATATGGTCACGAGAATACGTATTTAACCAAACCTTGATGCCATCAGCCAAAGCAACATGTTCCTGTCACAGCCAAGAACTGGGTTCTGCAGACTTGGGCTCTAACGTGTCTTTACCATAGGAGCCTACCACCCGGTGCATTGGAGCCGACTTGCACCCCGCCACTGCAGCAGACGGCTAGTTTCTCAGGGCCACTGGCAAGCTGGCCACAGTAAGAATTAATCTAAAGGAACTTGGGCTAGAGAGATGGCTCAGCTGATAAGAACACTCAATGCTCTTACAGAGATCCCGAGTTTGTCCCCAGTACCTGCATCAGACAGCTCACACCTGCCTGCGATTCCAGCTCCAGGGCATCCATGCCCTCTCCATGTGCACACACACAGACATACATCCATAATAAGTAAATAAGTAAAAATAAAATGAATTTTAAAAAAATTATAGAAACTTGAAACTTTTATAATTATAACCAAAATAAAGATAATAAACACTCAAATTTAATTATTTCCTGATTATTTTGCCATTAGCTAGGCTCCTGATGCTTGTTACAACTACCACGTCTAACTCATAGAAAACCATATAATGGAGTGTACATAGCTTTCAAACCTGTCTTTGGTGACTTCTATGGAGTAGGCTGAAATCCAACATAGTAGGAGTGTTTACGCCCCCCAGAAACCTGCTGGCATTGGAAGCCCTCCCTGGCAGAACCACAGTGCTGACACCGGACTTTGCCACCTAAAGCATTTATCAGCAGCCTTTCACAGAGATGCCATGTTTGAGCTGGGCCATCTTTTAAGTCAGAATAAAGTTTTATCAATTGTAAACCACAATACAAAGAATACGAACAGAAAGCAACCACATCTGTTCCTACAGAAAGGGCCCATACAGAAAGTCCTATGGATAGTCATTCATGTCATATTAGGGATTACCAAATCCAATACACAGATTATTCAGCTGCAGTAGCTACTAAATGGCACAGGAGCAAGTGGGGTCTAGAAATGCCTGACTCAAAGTATCTGAGCTTCTCACTACCACATGCAATGATACCACCAGCAGTGTTATTATCCCAGTGAACTGGACATCAGCTAGATGCAACGGTCAGATACCAACAATTGTTCAGAGGCAGAGTAGTATGGGACAATTCCTTACAAGGTTCACCGAGAGCCAGAAAGTTGGAAAGGGGGCTCTTAAGAGTCGGGGTGCTAGAGGGAAGCTCATTAAGACTGGGGAAATAAACAACTCAGAAGTCCCCCAGGAGTTCTGGAAACTGACCAGATGCACTAGGTTCTATGAGAGCAAATGGAGCAGCTGGACAAGATACTGCCTACAAGTCATGCAGAGAGCTCCAGGGTCCCAGCTTTTGTGAATCACCAACCATGCTGGAGTGGGATTTCAGTGACGCAGCTGCCTTTGATTCACCCCTGCTCCCATTAGTAACTGCTCAACCATACTCTCCTGCACAGAACTCCAGTGCATGCATTGGTGCACCAAGAGGGACTTGGGTCTCTAGCATCTGCAGTCTGTTTCCCATGAAGGGTGAGATGCTTGTTTCCCATATCTCCAGGGACAGTGTCACATACAGAGAAGAAAATTTGTGGGCAACGGATCAAATTTTACTCATTCAGCAATTTTCTTCGTAATTACATCTAATATCCACAAGAGCTACCTAAAGAAGTGGACATAGAAGTCCCTGAAAGCAAGAGCATCAGTATTTTTCAGATGCCATTTCTAGTTTAACTGCTGGCCTTAGTACAAAGGATCCACCTGCCGTCCATCAACTAAGAACACTGTGTCCTCCACAGAACGGCTCATGCAATGTCAAGCCTTCACAGGGTTAGCATCATGTTCTGAAGTTTCTAGAATACTTTAAAATTTTCTTAATCCTTATTTTAATTTTATGTGTGTGCATGTTGTGTCTGCATATATGGCTGTACACTATGTGTGTGCAGTAACTCAAAGGCCAGAAGAAAGTGCTCAGATCTCCTGGAACTGGAGTTCCAGCTAGTGATGAGCAGCCATGTGGGTGCTGGGAATTGAACCTGAGACCACTGGAAGAGCAGCCAGTGTTCTTAACGGTGGAGTCACCTCTCTGTTTGATGCTTTTAAAAACATTTTGTTTTTACATATTTACGTCACTTGACTCTACTTCCCTTTTGAGATGACTTCTTAAAAATGATTCACCCAGTCATTAAAAGAATTCCAAAGAGCTAACAAAAATTTTACTTACGGATTATTGTAAAAAGATTCTTGTCATCTTGGTTTCCTATGAGATACTAGCTTCTCCCAGTGTTCCGGCACATTTCCATTACCTGCTACCAGGAAAAGGAATCTCATCAGTTGCACGGTCTTTACTAATAACACTTAGCAAACATACCACAGAGATAACGACAAAAACAACAAAACCCTCAATGGTCCAAAATTCTACCACTTACTAATCACAGGCCCTTGGAAAAGTAATTCCTCTCCCTGAGTCTCCATTTCTAAATGAGTATCAAATACCCCCTATTGTCTATGTTTAGTGACAGTTAAGTAGGCTAAAGGGCATGATCCACATCCTTTGATCCAACAGAGATGTCTCAGCAACAGGGACATCCAACACTTATGATTACACCGTCATTATTGCCCATATGTTGAGTTCATCAAATACTGGAGATCCACCCGCGTTCATCCAACAATGGACTATGCCCAGCAAAGTGTTTGTGTTTTGTAAAGAGGACCCATTCAGAACAGTATTTCACTGCTGTTTTTTAACCTTGTAACAGGGAGGGCCCACAAACTAGGAACAGAACTTTCATGTTCTTCTTTGTCACATCAGGTCATAATAGAAACGCACCACTTGTGCCCCGGAGAATGCAACCATTGGCCAGTTCATGTGAAGAACGTGTTGCTCCAGGGAGTCAGCACTGACAGCACAGGAACAGGAGCAACTTCCCTAAGTGAAGCCCTAACTCAGAGCAAAGAGAATAGTAGCACAGGTGGCATGGATCCATCCACACAGTGCTGCGACAGTCACCTGGAGGAAAGACAGAGGCTTTGTGCAAGCCAAGCCAGTAGGAGGTGCAGGATGGACCAGGAGGGGAGGAGAAGGAAGAAATGCCAAATAATCCAGGGTCAGAGACAACTGGCCAGCACAGAAGGACTTCCCTTTAGAGAAAGACTAAAGCCCCAACACAGAGAAGGACATGCTTATTGGCTAGCTATGGCTCTATAAGGCTGGCCACTTTGCAAGGAAGCTTTTAAAAGCATGGAAAATGCTGTGCATTTTGACATAGGTTTAAAATAAGTAGGTGTGAAGCACGCCTAGCTATTTAACAACAGGGCAATCTTTGCCAAATAGTTTATTTCATCTAGGGCTCAGCAGACTCCAGGTCTGTATAATGAGAACAATAATGCCTACAGTTCAAAGCAGAGATGTGGAGCTGAGTGTGTAGACCCTCCACACAGGTGTCCTCAAAATAAAGCCCCACCTACTGTGTCACTACTAATGATCACAGTAGACTATTAAGTTCCTTGTTATAAAAGGCAATAGTATGCAATCCAGTAAATTCATAGACTCTCTGTGTGGACACTTTGGAAAGAGGTTTAAGTCTTCTTCTGCCAGTAACACACTTTCCTAGCATTTATTTTTCAAATTGATGTTATGTTTGCAATTTTAAAAAATCAAAATAAAATTACATCATTCTCCTCTTCCTCTGCCTTTCCAACCTCTCAAATCCCCTCTTCCCACTTCCTCTCAAATTCATGGCTTCTTTTCTTTAATTATTAGTTATAAATACAACGGGTATTAGTTATAAATACAACTGGGTGTTGGATAACTAACCGGGGAGCCCATTCCTGGGGAAGACAAATTCTCCCTCTCTATGCGGTCACTATTTTCTCATAGATTTCCCCTTCCATACTGGCATATCTGTTGCTGTTGTCCTTCTCCAGGTCTTGTTTAGATAGCCATACTGTTGAGGTAATGAAGCTTCCCTGTCGTTACTAGGAGACATTTATATCATAATGGAGTGTTAAACGGAAATTGCCACCTTCTCTGGCAGCCCTTCCTGACATCAACCAAGAGAAAGCGTGTGTACCTGCTGGTGTTGTATCAGCACTGAGTTCTTTCTATGGTGATGGACTCTGAACTGGAGAATATGACTCATTATATAATATGAACTGCTGGGCACTCATTTCCAGCGGAGGCACTGAACTGCTGGGCACTCATTTCCAGTGGAGGCACTGAACTGCTGGGCACTCCACCAGCATTTGCTGGACACGAGGGTCGCCCTCAAAACGGCAGGCAGCCCATCTCCCTCAACACCGCATTACAGTCTCCCTGAGGACAGCGAGGATAAGACCATGCCAACTTTGAAACAGAAGTATTAAAACTCTGTGTCTACAGAAGGTATCACTGACGCCTCTGAATTGCCCCTTTGACATGCCTTCTATCTTCAGAATGTCTGTGGACAATGTCCATCAGCACACCTGTCTCCTTTGAGCACAGTCACCAATGACGCATGGGGCAAACCCACCTTATTTGCTATTTATGGGAAATATTTTAATAAATTAGTTAAAAGGATTAAAATTATGACTAAGGATAGCAATGTGCCACTGCTATGGTTAGTTGTTCCAAGCGATTAAAAGTGACATCAACAAGTATGAATCACCCATTCATGCTGACAAGCACTGGAAGCAGGGAAGGGGATTTAAGACCCTTAAGGACTGTGGGAGTTTGAATGAAAATGGCTCCTAGCAGCTCATGTCCTTATGGGAGGAAGCATGTCACTGGGAATAGGCTTTGGGGTTTCATATGTTCAAGCCAGGCCCAACATCACTCTTCCTGCTGTCTGCTGATCCAGATGTAGAACTCTCAATTACCATGTCTGCCTGCGTGATGTCATGCTTCCCACCATGATGACAATGGAGTAAGCCTCTGAACTCTAAGTCAGCCCGCAATTAAATGTTCTCCTTTATGAGAGCTGCCGTGGTCATGTTGTCTCTTCACAGCAATAGCATTCCTAAGACAGAAATTCAAGCTAATGACTGGGGTACTGCTGCAACAGGACAGATCACGCTTTTGTTTGGACTAGAAAAGTGACTGGCTCCTTTAAACAGGCCTTAATAGACCACACTATTATGAGCATTAAATACAGTGGTGGTGAAGGCGATCAGAACTGCTGGGGTCCAACATAAGAAATTTCAGAAGAGAAGAATATCAATATGTAGCCTAAAGATCTTTCTTGTGTAGCCGGGCGGTGGTGGCGCATGCCTTTAATCCCAGCACTCGGGAGGCAGAGGCAGGCGGATCTCTGAGTTCGAGGCCAGCCTGGTCTACAAGAGCTAGCTCCAGGACAGGCTCTAGAAACTACAGGGAAACCCTGTCTCGAAAAAACAAAACAAACAAACAAACAAAAAAAGATCTTTCTTGTGAAATTTTGGTGAAGAATATGTCTGCTTTCTGCCCTTATTAAAAAAAAAATCTTCCCGACACTAAATTGATGAGTTACGGATTAGCAGCTGTGGCAGAGGACATTTCCAAACAACCTAGCCTTGACTGTGTTGTGTGACATTAGTGGCCAGACTTACACAGATATATAATGAAAAGGAGCAAGCGGAGAAAGGGAAAATACAGAATGTACAAAGATACAAAAATGGAGGGAAAAGGAGCACTACAGAGTGTAAACAGATTACAGGAAAACCTGACACTATGAGGAATAAAGGAAGTGGTCACCTCAAAGAAAGAGCCCGCCCAGCTAAGTTTCCAAATTATGAAAAGAAATTAAGGAAACATCTTGCTCTAGTCCAGTATTTCTCGCTATGCTCCCTTTCCTCCCCGTTGGAACAGTAATGTATATTCTGTGCCACTGTATGTTGGAAGTATGTGAAAGATTTCTTATTTTGATTTTACAGGGGATTACAGCCAAGAGATTGCATGAATCTCAGAAGAGACATTGAACTTTGGACTTTTAAACATTGTTGAGACTGTGATAGACTATCGGGACTATTGACACTGGACTGAATGCATTTCTGAACCAAACGTGCTCAGGCTACAGACTTGTCGACGTGAACTCACAAACAAAATCCCAAGATGATGGCACCATGAATGGCATCTTGTTCTAGAACTCGCTGCTGGCATGAAGAACACAGGGACCATGTGGGTCTTTTTTAATACAAAACATACTATGATTTAGAAAAAACTGCATAAAGATCATGCCCCACACTCAAAATGCTACTCTCAGAGGGAGGAACCCATAGCATGTCGCTACTGGTTGACCTCTGGTTATCTTTCATTGCAGTTCCCTTTGTAAAGAAGGAAAGAGGAGGAGGAAAAAGTCACTCAAGGCAGCTGGAGTCTCTGAGGGTGTGGGGAGGGTGGGTGGGAGGGGTGGTGCAGCAGTAAGAAGCAGGATCCTAGTTCCACAGGAGAATGCACCGAGAGGAGAAAAGAGAAATGGCGGCCCTGGCCAAGCTCAGGCGTGGCGGACTCTAGAGGGGCCCATGATCTCTGTCTTTCATGATTTATTCTGTAGGCAATCCCCTTCCCTTGGGTATGAGTGAGCCCCATGACTTACTTAACTGACAGGGTATCACTGCTATGACAGGATGTGTGTGTTAGACTATAGGAGACTGTAATATCCATTCTGCCATGGGAGTCTCTCCCATGCCGGTTATGAAAAGACAGGCTGCCATGACATGAGTTACAGAATGAGAGCCACATGAGGGCAACCTCGACTGATCACAAGAACTCAAGATGCTTGATCCAAGAGCCCACAAAAAACCAAAGCCCTCCCCAGCTGCACCTCAGATAAGACCATAGGAACATCCTGACTTCAACACATTCCCCACTCAGCCACCTCAGACCCAGACTCCTGCTCCAGGATAGTCAAGAAATCATATGTAAGTCAGTCGAGCTACAAGGACTGTGCTGTATGCATGGCCATAGCGCTCTAAATAGCGCAGAAAGGAAGAGAAATACACATCCATAATGCCTTCTCATGGCCTTCTGGCAGAAGAGGAGGGAGAAAGAGGAAGGCCCAGGGAGCCTCGGGGCTCAGGAGCGATGGACTCCCATCCTAGGCTGGCCACTTGGAAGATATAATTAGTCCCATTTACCAACAAAATCATTTTCTAAATGGTGATCAGACACTTGGCTGGTTTCCAAAAGCTACTCAGCATGCCAAAGCCTGGGCCATTGAGATCGGCAAGAGAATTTTTACCAGGAGAGAAGTTCTCCTACAGACTTGGCCATAACAGCATAATGTGAGCGTGCTATATATAATGCACTGTATTTAAACACTGCTTGAAGAGGCAAGCTGGAAACTTGCGCTTAGTGCCTTTAAGAACTCAATTAAACTGAAGACACCAAGAGTTTCATATACAGTTTCCTAATACAAATTCTCAAAACTGAACACACACACACACACATACACACACACACACACCTAAATCTTCTGAACAAGAACCTACAACTTCCATAAATCAGTTCAGGAAACCTCAACTCATGGCCAGAGTATACTCAGCTACGAATAAAACACCCCCTCACCTCACAGCCCAGCCGACTACAAGCAGAAAGGTCCCCCCACAGTCACATCCTCTGCAAGGTGGAAACCTATATTGCTTATCCAGGCCCAGCCTTGCAGCTGACAGACATAATGCGCACACTCAAAGACCAGCTCATCTGTCCAAGGTTTGTCTGCAGCAGCACAATTCTGACCTCCTGTTTCCCAGGCCTCATCTTACTGGATTCTCTACCAAATGTTGGCTTCAGCATGAAAACATGACAGCAGTGATATTATTTTGTGTGAAGGAAAATTAGGAATCAGTTTTGAGGATACCAGAGAGTTCTTATTTCTAAAGAGCTAAGCTCTAGGGTGGGGCAGGGGAGGGGGTACCACTGCATAAAACACTCATAATAAATGTTCAGTCCTTTGCAAAGCAATTCAAATCTTACTCTCTGAGTAAGGTGGAGTGTGCCTTAAATAGGCTGCTTTTCTTATGAATGACCTGAATCTCTTTCGTTACCTTATGTTAAGTAAGGAAGCAAATCAAAAGAGGGCAGGCACCGAAAATGTGCCGGCAAGACTGTTCAACTATTTCATGTACGCTGATCCCTAAAGTCGCTGATTCATTCAGTGAACATCTGGAGGATGTCGCAAGTCAGAGCAACGTGGCAGGTGCAGAACACAGACGCCTGGCTCGCTATCGGCCAACAGTGCTTGCCGACACTCTCAACAGAAGCAACCCCATCTTGGCAGCCAACCAATGCAGCAGAAGAATCTGCAGCACGTGTATCAGGAGGCTGATGAGAATGGAGACCAGGGCTGTTGTCATGCCTAGATACCTCTGTATTTAAAGGAAGCAGCAGCTTGCTCCTCCATGTGATGACATTGCAAGCAATCCCAACAAATGGGGTCAGATATGTCTACAACCCTTGTTAGGGAACTTTCCCAAAGGGAAAAATCCATGCAGCCTTTCAACTTTCTCCTTTTCCCCAGACCATGAAAGAATAAACAAAAAATAAACAAGGGTCTCTCTTCCCCATGAAGCCTGCAGTTTCCACTCAGCAAGGACTACAGGCCCTGTGTTAGCATCACTTGGACACCGCATCTTAATTCAAAATGAAACGTGTGGTGCAACACTTGCTCTTGATGCACGGGGAACTTCATGGCAGCCTTGGTTCTAAGTATACACCGCATGCACTTCACAGTGTGCATGCAGTCACACCACACAGTGCCAACAAGCACCACCTGAAATGTCCAATGTTGATATTTAAGCTGTTAGCAATAAACCAATCCTAAAACACATCACTATGTTTTGCCTTGTGATGAAAATGGAATTTCCAGTTTCTGAACTGGCCCTAAACACACTTCTGCCATTTTGTACTACATATTTATGCTAAGTGGTGTTCTCAGCCCTGATGATTATGGATTCAAAATATCAACCAACTGTGAAAATATTGACGATATTTTCATCTAAGTATCCAATATTCAGCCAAGATTTAATTCTTTATGTGAAACTAAATAAGCACAGCATCTCAGTGTGCAAATGAAGCTTTCGTGTTTAATAAATGGTAAAATTCTCTGTATAGCAAAAGAATTGTTCTGACATAAATCTCTATTACCAGTAAATGTTTAAGTTTATATATTTATGTGTTGTGCGCGCACACACAAACACATGGCTTATAAGGAAGACATAAGAGTTCCCGCTCTTACTCCTCTTTGGATGGTAATACAAGATAAGGGAGCCCTGGCTTCCCTCACCTTGTATGTCCTGAACGCTGGCTTCTCTGGCTCCTTCCCAGGGAAGGGAATGCACCTGGGCAGCCTCTCCTATTCCACCGCCTTCTGTAAACTCGTGGGGAGTTTCCTAGCAGTGGTTTCATGATTTGTGTAAGGCAGGCAGGAACATGTTATCTTCAGCCAGGCAAAGCCTGTGTTGTCATGTCCTGTGTGACACCTCTTCCATGGACAGGAGAGTAACAAAAGCCTAGCCCTAGCTCAGCCATCTGGGAAAACACCTGTAATTTCTAAATTTATTATTGATCTCTACTATATCCGTCACAATGCAGCATTCCTAGTTTTAACAATACATTCTAAATGGCTTTCATTCAATATTATTGATTTTTTCTATAGAAATAGTGTAATTCACAAAATTTAAGCTTTCTGAGTTCTTATTTATGCCAATTCAACAAGAAGACTGTCTTTGTGTTACTAGAGCAGGTTTTCACAATAGCTCCAACCACAACAACAACAACTCACAAATCCCCATTTTCCCACAATGAATTCAAAAGTTAAGTTTACTTTCTCACAGACATTTGTAAGTGAAGGAAATCCATCAAAACTGCTTTTGGCTACACAGAAAACAAGAAACACACATATTCGCCTCCAGGTGCTCTGTCCTCCCACAGTCCTGGGGCAGGTGAAGAGCCCGGTGTTCTCAGGCACTGAGCTAGAACCTCCTACCTAAGCGATGAGGCTCAGCTCCAGTTCTTTCACTGAAGGCAAAGCTTGTACTTTTCGCGGCCACTCCAAACCAAGAAATGAAAAACCTTTCAAGTGTGAGCAGAGATCAGACTTCAAGTGAAAAGTGATTAAAAAAAAAAAAAAAAAAAAAAAAAACAAAGACTGACAGAAACGCACTGTGACATGATCTCAGTAAGAGAGCCGGCCCCAAATATGGACTCGTGTCACCTGGAGAAACTACTAGGAAAGGGGAGAAGAATGAAAAGGCCGGATGGCAGGATGATAAATGGATGCCTGGTTGTAGATAGAGGAGGATAAATCAATGACCGAGAAGAGCACAAACAAGATCAGGACAGACGACTGATACGAGGTTGGTGGTGTGGACTCTGCCAGGGCTGGAGGCAGAACACTGTCATCTGCGGGGACCAGCGGCACACAGTTGTAGTTTTCTGGCATAAGGTATCTTTGCAAATGCTTAATTTTCACAATTTACAGTGTAAGAATAGCTAGAGAGAAGATTGGAAATCAATGGACGTGGTTGTAATGCACTAGGATGATATTAGCAAGAACAGCTATTGTCCAGATTGACTGCAGCCTGTGATTGGCTGACTCCCAGCCTCCATAAGGAAACCAGTGGCTACCATACCAAAAGATAGAAAGAGATGCTACGGGCTTCCCTGAAAAGCTTGGCACATTGAAGCCATTCAGCTGGCACCAAGAGCCTGAGGATTTATAGTCCCAGAAGGTCCTGGAAGTGCGGCACTGCTGTGGGACAGGGGTCAGAATGGAAAAGATGATATACTTGCTTAGCATTAGTGAGCAAAGATCCCACCTGTAAAACATGCTGTTCGTTGTCCATAGCTCACAACTGTGACCCTGTCTTATCACATATTTTCCATAGATGGTTGTGGGACAAAAATCATCCCAATGCTTCAAAGTAACTAAGGAAAGAAGACTGTCATGAACAGAGACAAGGGGGTTCTGATTTGTCTAAGACAGGTCCTCTGCCTTCCAGACTGTCCCTAGCTTCTCCTCTCCCGTTTTCTCCCCCAGCTCTTTATTTATTAGATCTCTATTAGATGCCAATCTCTTTCTCCAAGAAATGTCTCTCATAAATCTCAGGTGATTTGGTTTCAGATCTCATTTCCGGGATATGAACTTCGTCCCTGTTAGTATCCATGTCATTCTTGGGGCAATGTCTGCTTCCTGGGTACGAGCACAGACTTCCACAACTGTACCTTGTTGAACGCCCAGGTCTAAAAGAGGCAAGCAGACCTGGATAAAATAGAAAGCTCTGATGGTTTCTGCAGTTCTGCTTAGCAAGGATGTGGGTAGTAGAGATCAGCAGTCAGATCTTGCACAGTGTTTCGAGGCTTTGCTGCCTGTAGTGTGGGCAACGTGATACAGCCGGTTGAAGAAGGAAACTGGCCCTAGATTTATGCCGTAAGAGCAGGAAGAGCAGGCCACATGTTCTCCAGCCGGTACATGGCTATGTCTCCCATGCTCTGCCACTTGGGGAAAACTATGATTTTAGTTGATGATAAAACGTATTTTTTGAAGGGAAGATACAGATGATATGGGAAAAAAAAACTATTAAAGATGGCCAGAACTTTCAAAGTTCAGCCCAAATAACAATCCCCCCAGCAGGAAATTCAGTTAACCACAACAAAGCTTCACCTAAAATGACGCCCCAAAGAAGCAACAAAAATTTCAAAAAATAGTGTTAGAAAATGAAAAGTGTGGGGGTCAATCAGCTGGAGTTGCATACGAAGCAAAAAGGTCCCTTTTGAAACTAAAGAAGACATGACAGCCTTAAATAAATGAAAGTTGAGAACTTGTGGTCAGTAGATAAACACTCCATGACGTGCTGAGCAGAGGAGAGGGTCTATTTAAAAAAAAAAAAAAAAAAAAAAAAAAAAAAAAAAAAAAAAAAAAAAAAAAAAAGAGGAGTCTTGAGGTAAGAAATGGGCACAAGAAAAGAGATGGTGAATTGCACTATTCTTGCTAAAGAAATTCCTGACCATTTGACAGTGTATCAAAAGCATGTCAGAGCACTGTTTAGTCTGTGACATGCGTGCACAAGCATACATGAATGAATGAGAACCAATGCATGTAAGGAGAAAAAGAGACGCTACAAGTTTCTTAAGTTTCACATGAAGCCGCAGCTTAATTCAAGGTAGGAATTTTACTAAGATAGATGTTTTAATTAACAAAAAAATACAAATATAATGATGCAAAGAGACATACCTAAAAACCTGAAATAAAATGCAATGTAAAGAATTTTTCAATTAAATAAAAAGGAGAAGAAAAAGACAGAAATTTTAGAAAAAAATGTCTTAAACGACAGGATCACGCTAGATATTGTTGAATGTCTTTAATCCCAGCACTCCAGTCTACATAGTGAGTTCCAGGAAAGCCAGGGCTACATAATGAGACACTTTCTCAAAAAAGGAGAAAGAAGAGAAAGGAGAGAGAAAGAATCTCTTGGGGCAGACTGAAGGCTCAGTGGTCTTAAAAAGACACACTGCTCTTTCAGAGGATCTGAATGTGGGTCCCAGCACCCCACATCAGGGGCTCAGAACCACTGTAACTCCAGTGCCAGAGGATCTGATGACGCTGGTCTCTGTGGGCATTGTACTCATGTGTACAAACACGCACACACACACACACACACACACACACACACACACAACAAGAAACAGCAAAAAACATTTTTAAAAGGGTGAACCAATTAAAAAAACTTTTTAACGAGGGAACTAATACTAACCGTGCCTATAACTGCAGCCAATGAAAAGAGACTAAATGTTAGAACTGAAATGTATAGATCCTTAAAATATGCTTAAAAGGTAACATAGAACCCCGCCCTTATCGACAATGGATGCTCTTTAAATAGACACAGCCTAGTAAACAGGTGAAAAGGATGTGCCAGGTGAAGAAAGGAAGGAAGGAAGAAAGGAAGGAAGGAAGGAAGGAAGGAAGGAAGGAAGGAAGGAAGGGAAAGGAAAGGAGAGAGGGAGGGAGGGAAGGAGGGAGGGAGGAAGGGAAGAAGGAAGGAAGAAACAAACAAACAAAGAAACAAAGAAAAAACAGAGAATAACAAGAAAATATTAAATTTATGTCACTCATGAGACAAAGAAAAAAAAGCTCCCAGAAAAACACAGGATCAAGATAAGGACAAATGACTAAAAGGAAGGAATATAGCAGAGGTCACACACATACAATAATTGGTTAGTGTAAGGATAATCTTTGAAGTGAACTAAGCAGGACTAGATGGATCCTAATCACTGCCTCATGACTAAACAGAAATAAGAGCAATAACAAAATTAAGCATAAAATTTAAAACTAAACCATTTACAGGAAAACAAGGCAGAGTACGGAGGCCAACTGTTAAAGATAAATGAGAAAAGTGATCATTTGGATTTCATGAAGATGAAGATGTCCCCCTTTTCAAAGATCAAAAAAAAAACCTGAAAAAAATCAATAATTGCAAAGTATGCACCAGGCATACATTAAATGTGCACCCAGATTCACACAAGCCAGTTTCTGAAATAGCAGAAGACTTGGCCAGATACTTCATAAGGAGGACATGAAAAGCAGTATTCAAAAACATTTTCAACATCATTAGCCAACAAGGAAATCACAGAAAAACACAACAAAATAACACTGCATCTACAGACGGCTAGCATCAAAATCTGACAAAACAAAGTGGAGGATCAGGGACGTGGATGGTAGAATTAGCAAAGCATTCACCACTGACGAGAATGCTACAATGTACATCTCATTACCAAATGCTGTGTGACAACTTCGTACAAAGTCACACATTTCCTCAAGGGGGTATCTTTAAGTACATGTCTCCAAGAAAGAAAAACACGTTTATAGTAAGATGTATGCAGTTATGTTCAAGATATCCATAATAATTCCAAATTGAAGTCCACCCTAATATACAGCAATAGCAAATAGATACAGTCATCAAATGCAATACTACTAAGCAGCAGAAAGGAACACAGTGACACACACAAACAACAAGTATGAATCACAAAAGTATCATTACGTAGAACAAAAGAAGACAAACCCTCTCGGTACTACTGTGTCTGAGGTTTTAGAAGAGCCAGCACCTGTCAACACAATCAAATTTGTGCCCACTCCTGTTATAAAGGGACACTGATGGAAGGGCACATGATGGGAACGGGCACACGAAAACCTTTCCGGGGTGACAGGAATGTCCTTTCTTAGTGGCTTTGGTTTGTTTTTACTAACTTTGATTTATTTTATTTTGTTTTATTGAGACAGTATCTCGCTATGCAGCCCAGGCTGGCCTCAGACTTACTGTTCTCCTGCCTGAGCCTCCCCAGAGCTGGAACTCGGGGTGTGAGGCACCATGCCCAATAGAAGCATCCTCTGCCTCTGGAGAGATGACAATTCACTAGCTCTCTTTAAAAAGAAAAGGAACTGTGAGCTTCCTGTCAAAACAGTCTGTGAACCAGTCGCATTAAAATGTTCATAAAATATGAATTAAAAACAATCTGTCTTTAGATCTCATTTAATTTTATTTAACATGCTGACGTGTGTGTGTGTGTGTGTGCATGTGCGTGTGTGTGTGTGTGTGTGTGGTGTGTGTGTGTGTGTGTGTGTGCTGGGGATCCTCTGTCCCAGTCTTCTAAGCACTAGAGTACAGGGTTACAGGCAGGCCTCCACGCTTGTCCAGGGTCTATTATCCATGGACCATCATCTCCGCAGTCCATCACTGACAATTTAAAGGCCACTTTAACCCAACGACAGGAAAGGCGTGGGACAGTGAAGCAGAAGACAAACTGTAACGCTCTAGTGCTTTCGGTCAGTAGTATCTTTAAACATCTTCCGTACAACAGGTAAGACAGCAGTCACTAGAGAAATGAAGAAAAGATGACTCCCTGTGACTGAGAAACTCTCAGTCTGGTAAAAGACAAGAAACTCAGTGAGATATAAAAAGGGCTGGAATATAATAAATAATAAAAGGGAAGAATAATCCAGTGACAGAGAGCTCACCTGGAGTGCTCTAGGCCCTGGGTTCAGTTCCCAACATGAAAACAAAAAGTGCAATTAAATTTAGAGAAAATACATGATTATTTTTCTTTCCAAAAATCAAACATGCATTATTAGTAACAGAAAAGTGCAAAGTCAGTTAAAACTTTTAAAGAACAGAATGATTTTAAGAAAACTTATTTTTAGTATCTCTACCCAGTCACATTTCTTAACTGTAGTCAAAGTAACTCATATTTTCCTTTCTTCTTTGTTCAGCTGAAATGTAGAAGTTACACATAATTATCATGTGTAATATGATACTTTGATAAACCTGTACAACTGATATGTAGAAATTATATATCATTATCATGTGTAATATGATACTTTGCTAAGCCTATATTTCCCTCCGAGCGACTGACTGCAGCAAGCTTATTAACATACACATTAACTGCCATACTTCTTTTGTTGCAGTGAGACTACTTCAAATCTACTCTCAGATATGATCAGTAATATTTTGTCACCCACAGACACTATGCTGCATAATAGCTACCACTCTTGCTCAACTTCTTTTTAGTGATTACCATGTCCACAGCACAGAGAATTGGGCAACTGTGTATTGCGTACTTCCCAAACCTGCCATACAGAGAACCGCCACCAGCTCCAGCGCCATGGGTACCTGGATACCAGTACACAATAAAGCTGACTGCAGCACATGCCTCCAAGGAAGAGAAGACAGGTTGAGTATCATCCTTGGGAATCTCCTCACGGTCTCCCGAGCTACTTCTATTCCCACCACTTTACTTTACAGCCATCATTTTGAAACCCTCACTGACCTGCAGTATTACTAAGGGGATCAGCAGTCCTCGGTTCAGTCTGACAGCCCAGCAGCGCATGACACCGACTTCCTCCAGCTCCATGCTACAAATTGGCGCCCAACAATGAATGCCCAGGACAAGGGTGAATAAACCTCTAAACATCTACTCCCTTCTGCCATAAACTGAGGTGTCTCTAAAAGTATAATTCATGAACAAATTAGAGGCTATGAATACGAGACAAAAACTTGTGAGTGGGTGGGACATGCAGCACTCTGAGGTGGAGGCAGGAGAGTTACAATTGTGAGCATAGCACTGGCTACACGACAGGGAAGCTCTTGGGGGAAGAGGAGGAGAAAGGGGACAAAACAATTTTTTTTTATTTATTTGGAATCCCAGTATTTAAAATTCACTGCTTCCCATGGATGTCAATCAATCCAGCAGCATCTTAGCTTCTCGCATGCCCTTAACTGGAATCCTTCTGAAACAACAGTGTGAAGAGTCCACACAGAGCAGAGGCTTCCTGTGGCTGGATCCTCGTTCCTTACACTGGGGCAGCCTCACAGGCTGGTTCGAGAGTGAAACAGGACTAACACATAGCACTCAATGAGACTGGTGCTGCCAGAACATTCAGCAAGTACGCTGGGAATCCCCCAAACAACAAGAGTCCTCGGCTAGGTATGAGGGTCACACTCGATGGTAGTTATCAAAATCACAACACCATGTTCACTGGCGATCAGTTTATCCAATATCAAATTTTAAGCATCTTTTCTTCATCCTGGCTAAGAAAGCAAAGCAGCACCTATGGACTGAACCCCTCATCCCACCCTGCCACCACCAAACTCCCCTGACCCACACAAACATCAGCCCTGGGGCAGGGCAGCGGGGATGACCCCTTCCCCTTGACAACATCACCCACCCAGGCCCTCGCCCTTCCCCAGCATCAGGTACAGGGGTGAAACAGCCACGAGTCACTTATTCCCCAGCCTGAGGGAAGGGAGAGGAGCAGGCAATGGTGCGTACACTGACCTTACCAAAGGAGAAAGACTCCTCCCTGTCAATTACCTTCTTGCAGGTTCCACTCACAAAACCCCTGAAGGCCTCTGGGCTCATGGAGGAAAGTGTCCATGCTTAAGTCTGTTACACACATGTCCTCCCAGGCCGTAGTCTTTGTCAATTTCCACTAAACTAGAATGTCAGGCTTTCAAATTTTCACATTTAAAACAAGAATATTAAAACTTTTGAAGAAAATCACATTTTATTTAAAAAAAAACAAAGGGCAGAAATAGTTCTGGAATGACCTCTTGACCCCAGGGAGGGTAGCTGTAAATTTAAGGCTCTGTTATCTGAGTCCAACACTTAATCTAACTACCTATCTGGTGTCTGTTCCTTTGGTCTGAACGCCAGTCAGCTAAGCCTTCATTGCTTGTAAAGTATAAAACTCTTCCCAGGTGCTGGGAACCTTTTTAAGAGGAAGAAACACTCCTCTGCGAGCAACTTCATGAGAGTGGAGATTCTGATGTGGCTACCTTTGGGCTAGCTTGGCTTGCGTGCACCTTTGGGAAGTCAAAGGAGCTCTGTACTACCTTAACATCTTTGCCTGGGATACCCTTGCCCCAGATGTAAGCAGGCTTGCCCCTCACTTATGCCCATAGCTGGACGGTCCCTTCTCACACAAGACTTCACGGCTTCCATCTTCACACGAGGAAGGGCATGTTGACACACACACACGCACATAGTACACACCTCTGTCTCCCCTCCTCTCATCAGGTATAGCACACGGGTATTTCACATATATATGGCACTTACTATCGTTTTTTTCCAGTAAACGGAGTCCCACAACACAGGTTCCTTTTTCTGTCTTCCTGCTAATTGTAACAGCTGACCTCTGTCCCCTCACCAAGGCCTACAACAGGAACTCTCAAGAGGTCTGAGGCTTCTTTGGCCTAGCAGGGGCTAATGACCTAACCAGGGTTAAACTGCGGAAAATATTTAAACAACAAAAGAGGATGTGAAGAGCTTTAATTAACTAGCGCAGTGAAAAAGAGGGCTAAACTACTTAAGAATAAGATATGAGAGGTTTCGGGTCATAGACTGGCTGCCCACCTCAAAGAAAGAAACAGAGGTTCCAAAATACCCTAGTTTAAAAAAATACCATTCTAAGCCAGGCATTAGCAGCACAGGCCTTTAACTCTAGCACTGGAGAGGCAGAGGAAGACAGATTTCTGTGAGTTCAAGGCCAGCCTGTTCTATAAAAGAGCATTCCAGAACAGGATCCAAAGCTACACAGAAAAACCCTGTCTTGAAAAAAACAAACACCACCAACAACAAGCTAGATGAAAATCGTGGCAATTATGCATTCCTCACCAGATCCTCTCCTTCCAGCGTGGCCTCAAGTGACTAAGGAGTATGTCTACCTAACACCAGGCAGATCATTTACTCTTTAGCCACATGGAACATGGAAGACTTCGTGCCACTAAGAGCACATTATCAAAGGATATTTAAGCATGTAGAAGAAATGCATGCATTGTATAGGGTAAAATAAATATGAAAGACTTGTGATTTTAATTTCGTGTCTTCTTTTTAAAAGCATACCTATTCATAGGCATAAGAATGGAAGCCTCTACACCAAAATACTTTTATGTAGTGGTTTTTAACTTTCTTTTTATTTTGTTCTGTTTGTTTGTTTGAGAAAATGTCTCTTTCGATAGCCCTGGCTGTCCTAGAACTCAAATGATATGCCCACTGGCCTGAAAATCAGAGACTTGCCTGCCTCTGCCTCCTGAGCGCTGAGAACAAAGCATGCACCACCATAGTCTTAAATTTTCTTTAAAATCTGCACAGCAAAACTTCTCTAGAGTCCCATTCAGAGCGGAGAGCCGAGCTTGGCGGGACACACCTCTAACCACAGCATTAAGGAAATACAGCCCATCTCCAAAACGTTATGGATTGGTAACACAAAAAGGAGTGGGAAGGAAGAGGGGACGGGTGTTAGGGGGAAGAGGGCATTCTACTTTAGGTAATGACAGGCACATGAGAATAAATTCTGAAATCTGTACACCACTGCCAGAGCTGTCCTTCACTGTGGATGCTTAATAAAATTCTAGTCCTAGCCCTGGCTGTACCGGAACTTGCGTCATAGACCATGGCTGGCCTCAAAAGAGATCCTCCTGCCTCTGCCTCCCGAGCACTGGGAATGATAGCATGGGCCCTACTGAGAAGACTAAACTAGGCTAGCACACCTCACAAGCAGACACACCCTCCAAGTCTAAACTGAAATGACCCTGCTCTAAGGAAGCCCCAGGTCCAGAAGGAAGTCCCCACTGCTCCAAGGAGAAAGCTGTCACCACACCACAGCTTCGGAATGCCTTTGTGTGGATGTGATATGCAAGAAAATTCCCAGTTTTGTCTGGCACTCCTGTGTGAAGGCAGCGAGGCAGAGCTAAGCAGTCTGGGAAATCAGATGGTCTCCGATCAAGTTTGGGCTCCTTTATCTTCTAAGGACATGATCTCTGGCAGCTTCACCACCTCACAAGCCTCAGGTTGGTCTCTCAGTGAGCAGCTAAGATTGTTTCCGGGATTTTGATGACAAATTAAATATTCATCTGTGGGGCTGGGAGTGGCTCGGTGATAGGGTACTTCCCTGTCATAGAAGAGGCACCTGGGTTCAATTCTCAGTACCAGGGGTAGGAAGGAAAAAACAATGATTAAAATATTTATCAGGACGAATAGTTATTGTTAACCCATTAACATTCCGAAAACCTAAATATATAGGCTTTTAACCTAATTTTAAAATAAACATAACACAGAATGAATGTCATGCCCCTAAGTTCCAAGTCTGAGTCCTCCAGGACAACCTCTTGAGAGTCACCAATCTGAGTCGATGCATGGTATCTAAGTGGATGTCTTGTTTTTCACTTGGTTATACCTACAGTGCTAGGTTTCTCCCCCAGGCTATGATAAACCTCAGTTCCAAGGGCCCTCTGCTAAAATGGATTTAATTGCTGAACTAAGTTTGTGAACTATATAAGATTTCTAGAAAAACCTCATCGTTTCTTCTCTAGTATCAGCCTCACTAGGTTCACACAGAAAGGACAGGATGATGATAAATATGAAACCAGACACCACAGCAGAGCCTGCATCAGAAATAGAACGCTCTTTTAATAAGGTCTCATAACAACCATCTCTGCAAATGATGAAAATAGTAAGTGTTGAAAATTCCTCAAGAATTAAACACATATTCTTAAATTCAGCTTCAAAAGGATGTGGAAGCACACGGTGCCATTTCCAGACCATAGACCATGGCGTATAGTCCACAGCACAGATCCCGAGCCCAGAGACCATGGAGTACAGTCCCTGTCACAGATCAGAGCCCAGAGAGCTCCAGTGTTGACCAGGGTTAGGTTCAAAAGCCAATAAAAGTTTATTTGGAGGACATACACTTGCTGAGATTCCACACAAACTGCTCTGTTCCCAGAAAAGACACCAATGCAGTGTCTGGCCAGAAATTCCCCAGCAGCACCTGGCCAGAGTCAAGCTCACTGATTCTTTATTATCCCACAGGCAATGGGAAGGGCTATAAAGGAAGGGACTGAGTCAGAGCTAACAGTAATACTCAGGTTAGAGAACAGATTGGCATGTTCCAGTCCTAAGCACTGGCCCCATTCCCACAGGACACAGTGCCTGACTCTGTACATCCGGGTAGGCATGCCAGGTTCAACTACTGTTTCGATTCTAGCAACCGGTTCTTTTACCTTAATTGTCATGTGTGCTTTCTGAGGCAGGTCTTGCCAGGTATCAAGTTTCCCAGCTAGATAATGGGATCCATTACTAGGGACCCAAAGGTGATCTTAGACCATGGAAACAGTCTGAGATTAACTCTGAAATAGCATCGTAAAATTCCAAAGATAAAAGAACCTTACAAATGCAGAGGGGCTCAGCAGAAATAATAGCACTAGGACGGTAAATAATTTGAAAACAACGACAACAAAACATTCCAATAGTCCCGTTCTACCCCCTTAGCTTCAGCTTTTCTATTTTGTGCTGTTTTCATTTTTATCAACATAAAACAGATATAACGCATCGTTTCTTAATTAAAAACGAAGTCCTTAACCTTTGTGGTGGTGTAAATGAGAATAACTCCAGCCGTTGGTGGAACTGTTTGGGAAAGACTGAAACGTGTCTCATAGGAGAAAGTGTGTCACTGGGGAGAGGGGTGAACTTGGAGGTTTCAGAAGCCCATACCTGGCCCAGTCTCTCTATCTCTCACTATCCTTAATTTGAAGATAAAATGAGAACTCTCAGCTCCGGTTCGCTGGCAGCCATGAAGGTTATGGACTCACCATCTGAAACTCTAAGTGGTACCCCAATCAAATGCGTTCTTTTGTGAATTGCCTTAGTCATGGTATCACTACGCAGCTGTAAATACTCACTAAGACACTCTCCTCCCTTCTTCCTTTTTCCTTCCAGTTTAGAATCTCTAAACCTCAATCTAAATCTTTTTGAGGTTCACATGAAGCCCATGATGAATCCAAGGCCTTTCTAAGCCTCAACCTCAAATGTTCAAGAAGCCACTCCTGAACCCAATGTCCAGGGCATTGGGCAGGCTAAGATGCTGAGCTGCTCCCTCCTTTGCGGGGCTGAGACTGAGTGATGCTAGGCATGTGCTCTACTGCTGAGTCACAGCCCAGCCTGCTGGGAATAAACAACTCAAAGGGCAAAAGCAGCCACCGTCTTGAGAGTTCCCTAGTGCTGGCCTCTTGTACGCGATCATGTTCAGTCCAACATGGTGGTGCACACCTTTAATCCCAGCATTTGGGAGGAATACGCAGACAGATTTCTGTAAATTGAGGCCAGCCTGGTCTGCATAGCAAGTTCCAGGGCAGCAAAGACAACATAGTGAGTCTCAGTCTCTCTGTCTCTCTCTGTCTCTCTCTCTGTCTCTCTCTCTCTCTCTCTCTCACACACACACACACACACACATGAAAAGAAAAAAGAAAGACACATAGAAGGAGAGAGAAACAAAGGAAGAAAATATCAAGTTCAACCTGCCATAGCCATAAACAGTCACAAAGTAGCAGCTGTCCCAACTAATATGAGACAAAGTTTTAAAGCCTAATCCCATTCCATGGTAAACAGCATTCACTTACAGCTTAGTGGGAATACAGAGATACACACTCATTTGTTATATAAAAAACACCACCTCTTAATAAATGTAACTCACAGCCTATAAGCCCAAAGCCAAAGCCCCATGGCTTTATCTCAATAAAAAGGGAATAACAAATTCAAACTTTCACTAAAATAAAAACAAAATAATAAATCCAAAGAGGAAACAATAAATTCATATTGCTTCATATGGGAAAAGTCTCAGTTTACCTTGATGTTGAAATAATAGTTGGAAAGTAAATTTGCTACTGTTGGTTCCGAGTCCTGGTGCATCACATGTCAAATGACTACCAAAAAGAAAGCAAACAGGTTGGGGATGAAGCTGAGGGGCAGAGCACTTGCTTAGTGTACCCAAGGTCTTGGCTCAGTTCCCAGCACCACAAGATAAATTTTAAAAAATAAATAAATAAAACAAATGGAAAAGAAATGGATTTGTGAATTATTTCTGAAGTGCTTTTTAGAGTCTTCCAAGTGTTTACTTTTTAAAGCAATACTTTGGGATTGTGAATGGCCATTGTGACTGACCCGATTGCACAGCTTCCCTTCAAGTTGCCATTAAAATGATAAGATAGCAAAATAATGACAAATCCATAAAGAGAGAAGAAATGAAAGCCACACCACAGAAGATAAAGGACACTGGGGCACTGTGCATTCTGGAAAGAGGAGCAACTATGTAGGCTGAGAAGCCAAAGCACACCCACTGAAGTTCCCTCAGGGCTGAGGACAGAGGGACCAAATAACACTGAAAAGGCAGCCTGCCTAAAAGTCCACAGAAAAACTCTCACCTTATACCATTTACAAAAATTAAGTTAAAATGCATTTGAGCTGTACAAAGTAAGATCTAAAACTAAAATTCCTAGAAGAAAATGCAAGAACGAAGGCTCAAGGCATGTAATTTGTCAACAGATTTCTTGGTTGTTGCTGTAGGAATTCCTACTGCCAGTAGCCTATAAGTTACTTGCCCCACGTTAGGCGACAGATGAAGAAGGATGCTTACAAGAAATCCCACACTAGTCTGTCTTCAGGTTGTGACATCAAAGACCCAGGCAACCAAAGTAATACAGACCAGAATTATATCCAGTGTAAAAGCTTCTGCACAGCAAAGGAAGAAATCAACAGAATGGAAGGCAAGCTACAAAGCAGGAGGCTGCATTTGCAAACCATGAATATGAAAGGTATGAACAGCCAAATGTAAAGATCTCTTAGCACTCAACAACAAAACCCTAAGTAACCAAAAATTTATGCACAGACATCTCCCTGGATGACAAACAAATGGTCAACTGTACATGAATAGATGTTCAGCATCACTAATCGGGGTAAGCAAGTCAAAAAGCAAAATCAAATGTTGCTGCCTACATATTAGAATGGTAATTAGCAAAAACAGACAATGACAAGTATTGACAAGACTGTGGAGAAACTGGAACCCTTGTACACTCTTAGAAATGTAAAATGGTACAACTGGTATGAAACACACACAGACAATCCCTCGAAAGTTAAAGAGAGAACTATCGTATGATCTAGTTTATGAAGTATATCTGAAATAATTGAAAATAAGATTTTGAAGAGATATTTGCATATCAGTATTCACTATGGCAGTTTTAGCAATAGCCAAGATTAGAAGACACAATACTATATGTCTACTGACAAATAACTGGGTAAGGAAAAGATGATTGCCTTGTCAATGGAAGAGTATTCAGCCCTGAGAAACAAGACAGTATCATGTGCTGCAACATGCACGGATGGTCAGGTTATTAGGAAGCAACTAGCCTCAAAGAGACAACAGATTCCATTGACAAAGGAAAAGAAAGAAAGATGATTTCAAGGGCCTAGGGAGAGGGAGAAAGAACCATTATTCCATAGAGTAAGTAATACTTTTTCCAAGATGAAAAAAGTCTCAAGATCCTTTATTTAAAAGATGTAATTAACACTACCTACTTATACTAAACATGATTAAGAGGGTAAACGATGTGATTCACACTTTATTAAACATAGGAAAAGAGGAATGAAGAGATTATCCTGGATTATCTAAACGGGTCCAGTGTAATCAAAGAGTTCTGAGAAAGGAAAAGGGGCAGAGAGAGGAGCCAGTCAGAATCATACAGTGTAAGAAATAGCTGATCCATCATTTCTAATTTTGATGACAGAAGAGAGCAAGAAAGTCATCAAACTGATGCTAAGTGAAAAACTACAAATATCAGGGAAAGTGAGGGAGAGAGGAGGGGAAAGAAGAAGAAAAAGGGAAGGAAAAAGAAAGAGGGACTGTGGAAGGGAGCCCCCAGCATGGGATTTCCGAATTCTTGGGATAAAGAAAAGTGTTAACTATTTCCTAGAGGCATAAAACATCCCATGCAGCCAACTAGGAAGCAGAATGGCTGTTGCATGACAACATATATCACAACACTCAGCCAAAACCAAATAATTCTCATAACTTAGCAAATATTAATACTTAAATGCAGTCTAGAACACAGCTGCACTAAGAGAAATGGAAATCTGGACATAGTGGCACATATCTAATAGTCCCAGAGGCTGGGATAGGAGGACTCTAAGTTTGAGGTCAGTGAAAGCCCACAGTCTTTCCCACCCCTCATAAAAGGAGAGAAGGAGAAGGTGGAGGAAGAAAAGAAGTAAAAGAAGAGTGGGTGGGGGTAGGAATGGCAAGTGAATTCCAGCAGTCAAAGGTCACCTTTAATTCTTCATCAGGAAATAGAACAGGTATCTAACATTTTTGAAGAAGCCACTAAAGTAACACTTAAAGATCTTCTATATTTTGAAACAGATGCATGAATACCAGAAAATACAACCAAAAGAGCTAAATTGTCCCATCTTTAGTCAAAGGGGAGATGGGAAACTATTAACCATTGTGGTGGATAGTTTTATATCAATTTGACATAAGCTAAAGGCATTGGAGAGGAGGGAGCCTCAGTTAAGAAAATGCCTTCATAAGATCCCTGTGCTGGTGGTGAAGGGTTTTATAAGAAAGCAGGCTAAACAAGCCATCGAGAGCAAGCTAAAAAGCAGCACCCTTCCATTGCTTCTGCATTGGTTCCTGCTTCCAGGCTCCTGTCCTAACTTCCCTCAATGATAAACAGCAATATGAAAATATAAGCTGAAATAAACCCTTTCCTACCCAAGTTGCTTTGGTCATGGTGTTTCATCATAGCAATAGTAACCCTAACTAAGACACCAATGTATATGCAACAACTTTAAAAATAAATAAAATGAACAAGAAGAACAAAAAAAAAAACCCAAACAAACAAGAAAACAAAGAAAGGAGAAAAGATAGTGATCTCATAGAAGCAGTGATATAAACTGTTCCAAATGGAGGTCCTGGGGGTTTCCCAGTCCAAAGAATGAAGCCAGCAACTGTCCTACATTACACAAATGGATACCTGCAGTTTAGACTCGGGTGCCAGCATCATACAAAGAGTCCATAAAGTCCGAATGGCAAACAGCGAGCACGCCATACTACGCCGTGCGAAGTGCAGTCAACACTCTAAAACATGACTCCTACAATGAAAATGCTGATGCAACTTATTCAATTATATACTTGAAAGAATAGCATAAATATGTGCTTGTTAAATATACATGTAGAACTAAATTAATTGTTTGACTGCTTCATCTGCAGCACTCTCCATCTTTATATATTCAAGTTGGCCATGATCGTTTCTCTAGCTCGTCTCAGAAGACAAACAGACACTAGAACATAAAAGCATTAAACATCCATTTACCTCAGTCATGCTGCTACTTTTCTTCATCAGTCTTGCATCCAGTCTAGGAGGAAATAAGTAAATTAAAGTACATTCTTCATACAATAAGCTGCTTATAAGGAAAAAAAAACAAGGTCATCACTACCCCCTCCTTATCTGTCCACTGAGAAATAAATGTTCTTCCCTCCTTGCCAACTTTACCCCAGTTATCCTGGTGGAGAGACCAGGTTTGTGATTGGGCAAACAAGCAGAGCAAGCCCATGTCTGGTGCACTCCAGACCCGTCTGAGGATATATCGTCAGACTTGCAGGCATGCACCGAATGAAGCAGCCCCTTTCCGTTCATATTAACTGTTAACTTTCTATTGAAACTGATACAGTGGGGACGTACATTTTTCAAACTGTAAAGATTAGAACTCTGGCAGAAAAGGATAGCGAGATGTTTATAGTGGCCTTTGTATCATAATACGATCAACAGCAGCTAAGTGGAATAAGCATGGACACATAGAGGTGCCCATGATCGAAGAACCTGTACACAGATGTGAACCCTGGACCCAACAATTAGGCATGCTTCTTTGCCCTGCTTCAGCAGATTTTCCCAACTAAATCTAACATGACCCTTTCAACATGTATGTGTGAATAATGAAATTTAAGATACATGTATGTAAATCAAAATACTACAGAGAGACAGTACCTTTAAAAATGGCAGCCTGGCACAGTGGCACATACTTATTTTTAATTTAAATTTAACACTCAAAAAAACTGAGTAGAACTACTAAGTCTGAGGCCAGTCTTGGCAACAGAGTGAATTTAAGAACAACCTAACCTACAAATTGAGACCTTGTCTCAAAATAAATATGGTGTAGGAGGTCCTTATATCTATGTGTTGTTTTTATTGGTTAATGAATAAAGAAACTGCTTTGGCCTGTAGCAAGGCAGAACTTAGCTAGGCGGGGAAAACTAAACTGAATGCTGGGAGAAAGAAGGTGGAATCAGTGAGATGCCATATAGCTGCCAGAGACAGATGCATGGAACTTTGCCAGAAGGCCATGAGCCTTCTGGTAAAATATAAAATAATGGAAATGGGTTAATTCTAGATGTAAGAGCTAGCTAGCAATACACTTAAGCTATTGGCCAAGCAGTATTGCAAATAATATAGTTTCTGTGTGATTGTTTTGGGGGTCTGGGTAGCCAGGAACTAACTAGTGGCCTCTTATAACAAAATACATTAAATAAACCACATTTAAATATTAATAAACATTTGTATTACTGTCACACATACAAACAGAAAAACAATAAAGAAAGGAAAGGAAATGAAGGGAAAGGAAAGGAGGAAGGAAAGGAAAGGAAGAAGGAAGAAAGGAAAGAAGGAAGGAAGGAAGGAAGGAAGGAAGGAAGGAAGGAAGGACAGACAGACAGACAGACAGACAGACAGACAGACAGACAGAAAGAAAGAAAGAAAGAAAGAAAGAAAGAAAGAAAGAAAGAAGAAAGAAGGAAGGAAGCCTGGCTTTGAGCACACAGGTTCTGCCTGGAGGCAGATACAGGGACCCTTATTACTCAGAAAAGTCTCTGAGTTTGAGAATCCACATAACTGGGTCAAATTAAAGATTTTAAGAAAAAGAAGTAGAGGGTAGCTGGCCGAGAGCTAATCTTATTCAGGAAGATGCTGTCCTGCTAAGGATGAAAGTGCTTTGGCTGATGGGTGGCCAATGGCAGGGTCTCCAGAGACTATGACGGGGTGTTGTTCATGACAGACAGCTGGGAAAGGGCCTTCCCATTATGAAGTGAGACTGAACTGTTGAAGATAACATGGGGGGAGAGAAGGAAAATAAGAATAAGGAGACTGCCAAAGGGGGGTTGATTTCCTTTCTACAGGTAAACAACAACAAACTCCATAGTAAAGATAACACAATTTATATATGGTGGAAGCTAGAAGTTACTAATGCACTGCTCCACTTAGTCTTCCAAGTCCCAGAGCAAATGCTGAAGTTTGGTTCCCTCCAGTCCATGGGAACCAAGAATCTCCAAACAATGCAACTAAATTAGTAGGTGAGGCAAGCTGTACCAGGCAGGGCCACTGATGCTATCAACAAAGGACACATGTTCACAGGAATAAACACACATGGTTGGATATAGGATCTGACGTGTAGTCCCTGCCCAAGCGCCACTCAAATCAGAAGGCTCATGTCATTCAGAATCCATTCTTACAAATTACCCATAAACCCAATGACCATCTCTGTGAAGCAGGCACACTAGCCACTCTGTACCCAGGAGAAGACCTTTCAAAAGAAACCTTCCTACACCCCACCTGCTAGTTCTGAAACCTGCTAAATGTCCCAACTATTCTCCTACAGCTGTTCTGTAACAAGAGACACCAGAAGCACACAGTGTCCCTCATGGGCAGCTGCTCATGTACTCCGGTACCACCAGTTACTGAGGAACCCCGAGAACACCACCTTCCCACAACGTGCCAAGCCTCTGTGAATATTTCCTTTGTATAATAAGTAATTTCAAAGAGCAGGGTCAAAACAGGAACATAGTTCAAAAAGGGAAGTTTCTGTTATGTCACTTGAGAAAAAAAACAGTAACTACTTTAAAAAGACAGTGTGTGTGTGGTAGCCAAGATATGTGCCTGAAAAGGTTCTCCTGCATCCTCAATGATAAATATAAAACTGGACCTCAATTGCAATCGCAGACTGTCAGTCCCTGAAAGCATGGCGTAGAGTGCTGAAGGAAGCCTTGAAGCCACAGCCTAATCAGATGGAGACAACTCAGAGGCTATGTAACTTCTCTGGGGTTATACCAGGAGAGGGGGAAAGGCCCCAAGTCACGCTTGCTGAACTACTTGGGCTATAGCGACCATGACAGCTTTGGCTTCATGATGAAAGCCCCCGAGACTGTCTCAAACCGTTCTGCAACACTTCCGTCTTCTAGTTTCAAGTTATTTGGACTCTGATCTTGAGAAAGGTGTTGGAAGTCCCTTCTCCTTGTGCGATGTTTTGCTAGTAAGGAGCTTTAAGACAGGAAGTACAGAAGGCCTGGATCCACTCAGGATCTGTCCTGTGAGTACAGCGCTGAACTGTGAGGGCAGTCAGAGCACCCTGGGGAGTTTCCTTGTGTGAGTCTCAGTGCGGCCAAAGAGCAGGCTTGCAGGTGTTTTGTGATGACACAAATCTTTCTGGGACTAGATAAGCAGGTAGCCCATAGACCAGACATACACAGATGAATGGCTACAGAGTGAAGTCCCCAGTTCTCCTTGCAGCTATGACTTTAAACATTCACTTAGGATCCAGCTAAAATAAACAAGAGAGAGAGAGAGAGAAACTAAACAAGACCTGAACAACAATGATACCACTGACAGACTAACATGGAAGGGAGAACTGGGGAGTGCTGAGTCCCAGCAGGAGAAACGGTCTTCCTGGGGGAATAGCCCCCAGCTGGTTACCCAACATCAAGTGGTCAACCCTGAGATCACATACATACAAGTAACATCATTACACAGAATGAGCAGATGTTTTGATGTGTGTGTGTGTGTGTGTGTGTGTGTGTGTGTGTGTGTGTAAAGCATTAAAGAAAAAGAGACCATCCATGATTTTGAGAGAGACTATGGACAGGGAGAATGAATGGTGGGGGGTTGGAAAGAAGAAAGGGATAGGGAAAAATGTAACTATAATTTGAAAATAATACTATTTTTAAGGTAAGGCAGAAATTGTAGAGATGAACCCAGTGACAGGCAGAAGATTGTAGGTAGGGGTTCTCCTACTCCTCAGAGTTCTGGTATGACAATATTTAAATGCCTCGGGGCTTACTACTGGTGATTTTCTCCCAAGAAAAACACACTGCAGTGGGAAAAGACCCACGAGCAGAAAGGAGTGGACATAAGAGCCACTGCTGAGGAAGGAAAAAATGAAAGTGGACAGGGCTTTGTAGGACACGGGCAAGATCCCTTTCCAGTCTTCCTTCATCAGGAAGTACCAAGATGGCATTCTGATCGGCTGGCCGGCTGGTCAGTTTGTTGGCCACAGGCAGCGGCTGCTCAGAAGCAACACTGAGAGGCAGTGGCATTGTGTCACCATTATGTGCCATGCACAGATGGTGTGGAAATGCAGCAAGCCTGATGCAAGCCAATTTCAGTTATTCGTTCTTGGAGGGAGACGATGGGTAATTAGACATCAAAACTATAGAGAGCAGTAATAGCACAAGAGCAATTTAAAAAAATTTTCCCACTAAGACTGTACTTTATTAGAACAATTTTTAAAAAGCTGAAAAATCTTTCTTACAAGCAATACATTGTGTAAATTAAGAGTCTGACTTTAAAAAACTTAAAAGACAAAATATGAAGACAGGTTAACCAGGTCACTAGCATCCAGTGAAGATAGTTTAACCAGGCCACTAGCACCCCGATGAAGACAGGTTAACCAAGCCACTAGCACCCCAGTGAAGATAGGTTAGCCAGGACCTCCCTTCCTCCTCTCTAATAAGTGAAGAAGGGTCTTTGCAACTCTGCCATCTCTCTTAAGGTGTCAGAACACTCCAGGTATAGTCTCTGGCTCTCCAGGCTGCAAAGTTCAGTCTCCCTCTAGAGCAGTGGTTCTCACCCTTCCTAACACCGTGACCCTGTAATACAATTCCCCAAGTTGTGATGACCCCCAACCATAAAATTATTTTCGTTGCTACTGTAATTTTGCTACTCCTGTGGCTTGTAATATACATATCGGATATACAGGATATCTGATATGTGACCCCAAAGAATGTCACAGTCCACGGGTTGAGAGCTGCTAGTCTACACTAGCTGCTAGTCTACACTCGCCCGAGGCTTCCTGCTGCCAGCGCTTCTCACAGGAAAATCATCCCGTGCCTTCATCTCCCCTTCAGTGCGTGGTCTTAGCTGTTTGAGACCAACCAAGAGAACATTCAAGGGATGACCTGGGTGTCTTCTCCCAAGCTTTCTTGAAACTGCCAGAATTCCCAGAAAGCCAAGCTTCTCCTGGGAAACAGAGTGCTCTCTTCTCTGAGGGGCTAGGCTGTGTTGTAAAGGAAAACACACAACTTTCTCAAGTACCCCGTGGTGTACCCCTTCTCAGCTTGCCTCTGAATCTGGCTTTCCTTCCTTTTCCCTCAGGAAAGAACAGTTGACTGGAGGGATTATGAGCAGTGATGTCCTAAGGGGAAGACAGAGTTAGCAACTGCAATCTGCTAATATGTGGGAGTTGAAGGAAAAGATTTGGGGCCACGGGGACTCGAGAGAGATAGGATACACGCTTAAGGAAAGTGTAGAAACGACTGTGTTCCAGGAACTGGTGAAGAAATGTTCTGGATGACACACACTGATGAAAGCAGGAAGCAGTGGAGGCTGGAATGTGCCCTGGAGCACTCCTTCTCATCGAGGGAGCAGGTTCCAGGAAGGAAAAGGCACTTCGTCACTTCACTGGGCAGATGGTGGGGACACACTTACAAACTGACAGCACCAAGGTAAACAAAAAACATCGAAACAGGAGTACTCCCTGCTAGGGGTCTCATCTGAACCCATGAGCCAAGACCGGCAGGCCAAGAAACACTCTTCTGTGGTTCACTGATGGGAACTGCTAGGTATGGGACGAAGAACAGGGTCTTCTTCATCCGAGAAGACATAGTTCTCACATTCTAGAGTGAACCAAATATGGATGACCATGGCTCGGGAAAATGAAATCAGGCAGCCCCAAATACCATGTTCTAAAGAAGTAAACAGAGCAGTAGAACGAAAGGGAGCCACACGTGAAGCTAGTGACATGTTAATATATTCCAAAATGGTTTGCCTAATAATCACAAGGAGGTATGGTCAAACATGTAGGTGGGCAATGACAAGCTAGCTATTAATGGAGCTAATAAAAGCCCAAGATAATTTGGCTCCAGAACTACAAAATTCTAATCAGTCAATTGACCTCATAGAATCTTTACTATGTATTTGACTTTTGTTCTTGGAACTTCTGTCCACGATCTCAAAGGGGTTTGTTTTTATCAACACTGGCCTTTCCAGGTAGCAAAACCTCAATCCCTATGTCACCTTTTGAAGGCCCAAATGTGCCTTTGGTTCCTGAAGCTTTCACTGATTTACAAATTTACAAGCTGAGATGATTTCCAGCACCATATCTTGCTAGAGTGACCTCAGTAACGTGCCAGGCCTCCAATGTCATGGGAGTAGTGTGAGTTACTTTAAAGTTCTGCCAACAGGAGTGCCAAAATACCCTTCCTGGGCTCACTGGAACACAATTTCCTCAGGGCAAGTGTCACAGTGCCTTTATGCTTAAAATGCAACAGACCCTGATCAGCACCTGGTAAATGTCAATATGGCTGTCTGCTATCAGTTACATTAAAGCAAACCAAGTTTCTCAGTTCACTGGTGAAACCACCTGTACTTCAAAAACGTATTGCTGTGTGACTGCCTTCTCTCTCCTTTCCGGGCCTAGCAAGAGTGACAGAAATAACTCACAGCAATGAACAAATTACCTACCTGATCTTATTCGGTCTTCATTTTTTTTTCTTTTTTTTTTTCCTGCTCCCACATCCATTCCTCCTCCATCCCAACCATCCCATTCCCTCAAGCTCTCCCCATCCTCCCCTTCTCCCTTCTCTCTCCCCATCTCCCCTTTTCCCCACCACACCCTCACCCCCGTGCTCCCAACCCCTACCCGGCAATCTTGTCTACTTCCAATATCCAGGAGGATAACTATATGTTTTTCTTTGGATTCACCTACCTACGTTATTTTTAATCAAACTATAAATATGTAAATACACGCACACGAACACACAATTTGAATATTAGTGTCTTCTATTTTATAGCTCCCCTTTTTAAAAAAAAATATTAAAAATTGTAGATTCTTTTCATTTTCCATACCAACCCTTATCTATGATAGTCTAAGTAGCTTCCATTTGGAATTAGTGACATTGCCTCCCTCCCTAGAACACAAGTCATATGTCCTGCCCCATAACCCAAAGCCCATAGCCCAGTGACTTAATAACTGTGGTAGAAACGAATCTAAGAGTCTTGCCTTTTGAAGCCACGTTCTTTTAAGACATGGAGAAGAATAGGTGTTTACCAGAAATCAGAAGAACAATGAGAACCTGGTCATTTAAAGTGCTTTTGAAATACTTTGAAGTAACATCTTCAAAAGAAAATTCCACAAGAATTAGCAAGCCAAGCTACCGTAACAAAGTGTGCCAATGGCACACACAAAACACTTGTGTTCCTCAGAAGGGCAAAGATAGCAAACAAGTTCAGAGTGTAAGATGAACTAACAATTCCTGTTTGCCCCGGGCACGCTGAAAATGAAATGGCTGAGAGGATTATCTCAGGGCCAGAGCTCACGTTTACTGGTTCAGTCCTGGGCACTCTCCCTAAAACTCCACCCCATAAAAGTGTGTGTGCATATGTAAAATTCTTTCTCAAGACACATTAAGGAAAATGTTTCAAACCAAAAATCGACAAATTTTCTCAAGTAGCATGCAGGGTATGGCTCACCTACTCTTCTTGGGGAATTCTACTATACTCTCAGATCCAGATGTCTCTCAACTGCCATTGCTGCACTGTCTGATACAATCACACACACAGACACAGCTGACTAAACCTGAAAATATTAGTGATTCAAAAAAAGAGTCCTTTATGAAATGGCCAAAAGGCTTCTAAAAGGATGGGATCCATTAATGAGGCTCTCTGCCTCAACTATGAGTAAGTCTACAAGAACCTAGATGCATGGTAAAAGGTCCCGAGGGACACTTTATGTCACAGGCCAAGTGAACATAGAAACTAACTGGTCGCCAGTCTGCTCTTGGTCTGGGATCCTTAGATCCACATCCTTTCATCCTAATCTTTTCTGGAGCAAAACACAACACGACTTTTGCAACCGATAAAATACCCAAAATACACAGTTAATGATTTAAAGGAAAAAAAAAAAAAAACCTAAGTTAAATTTACTATGGCCGTGTTAGTTAAGCTATTGGAAGAAACATCTTACAGCACATAGGTCAATTTTTAAAACAATACAGCTTTATTCTTTCAATGTCTCTCCCTTGTGCTTCAGGTGTCTCACCTATAGAATGCAGTCAATGGCCCTGATACATTAATCCTCTTGCCAAACAAAGGGACACAAATAGCTTTATACAACTGGAAAGTATTCTCTACTGTGTGGCTGCCACGTGGTAATCCTAGTGATTTAATAATTACAACTAATAGATCTGTCTATCATTTCAGTGGTTTGTAGATAATCTAGAACTTCTCAGAGTATTTAATTTTTCCCACTAAAAATATAATTATACTCAGTGCCCTGTCTCTCTCTCTTAAAAAAAACTAAGAAGTCTAGAGAATCTTATGTGATACTAGCAGAAATCCCTAAGTCAAAATGGGGCTACAGCCTTGGCTATAGTAGTTGCAACACTGTGTGGGGTGAAGGGTGTGGTCACGATACAAGACAATGGAATTCTACCTCTCTCTCCTGGACACTTCCTGTTCAGGCTTCAGTGCTAAAGAAAGAGCAGCTAGCTCAGACCCGAAGTCTATAATTATTCAGTGAATGAAACTGCTCAAAAATATTTTTAAATGATGTCTCAAAAAAACTGTCTAAGACTTGAAAATGGGCAAGAGAGCCCCTTGAGTGAGTGCTTGCTGCATCAGACATTAACTAGAGAAGCCTCTGCGATCAGCTGGACCAATAAGGCCATGTACTAGTTCATGGCGAGTAATTCTAAGTCCTTCTTTCCTGCAACACTGTAAAGAAATGATGTCTGCTAGAGATGCCTGGAAGAAAAATAACCCCAAATATAACAGGGCTGTTCTCTCGTTCCTCAAATTCTCCTGTAATTTTCACATTACCTCAGCTGAATAGAACTGGAGCAGACTTTCTCAGAAGCGGCTTTTGCTGAAAAAAGCTACGACTCCTCGCTTGAGTTCACAAGTAACCAGACAGAGGATGGAAGCTTGACCTCTGACCACTATTTTCTGTCTGGTGTCTCCTTTTCATTGTCTGAAAACCAGAGACAGATGACTCTCCTTTGCCTTCCCTCTTGAGTCTTCTGGGATCCAGGATGGCAGAACCTTGAAGAATGCCACCTCCCTACCCCGGAGGAGAGCAATTATCCTTGACCCGGAGGTCTCAGAAGAGGCCTGCTCTGGAGCAGGACCCTGTAGGAAACAGACTAGTCCCTTCATACAGAGACTGCAGTAAGACCACCTTACAGAAAAAGAACTCAATTACCGATCAGACCAGGCCCTGACCAGAACTGTGTATTTATGTATTCCTCTTGCCCCTGGCTCCAATACTTCCTCCATTTAAACATAGCTACTCTGAAAATAAGATTCAGGGTCATTTGTTCCTCTTCCCAATGTGGCCACACTAATGAATCCTTCCCTGCTTCTTACCATCACTTAGGTCTGTAATTGTTACACTGGGGAAGGCGTCCAAGGCTGGCGCGTTAAGGCTGCTGTAGCCTCAGCTTTCACCTGAAAGTCCCAGTTACAAAACCCTGGGCCATGTTCCTTTTCTATTGACAGGCAGCGTGCTTTTAACCTTTGGAAAATGTTTTTTTTACCACTGACGGTCTGTCTTAGTCACTGTTCCATGGCTGTGAAGAGACACCATGACCAAGGCGACTCATAAAAAAGAAAGCATTTAACTGGGGACTTGCTTTACAGTTTCAGAGGCTTCTTCCATGATGATCACGGCAGAGAACACAGCAGCAGGCAAGCATGGTGCTCAAGTAGCTGAAGGGCACATCCTGACCCCATAGCAGAGACAGACCCTGTGCTGGGCCTGGGCTTTCGAAACCTCATAGCCCACACCCGGTAACACACCCCCTCCAACAAGGCCACACATCCAAATCTTTGTAATCCTTTTGAAAAGTTCCACTCTCTGGTGAGCGAGCTTTAAATCCATGAGCTTATGGGACTGTTTTTGTTAAAACCACATCATGGTCCATTGCCATCCATCCACTTCACTGTAGTACCTAGAAAAGTGTCTACTATAGTTCTCAGTGAGTAATCAACTACACCCACCAGACTGTGCTGTTTAGAAGCCAGATCCATTTAGACAGAATGAGGTTGTAACTAACAGATGACATTGGCATAAACAGCTGAGCCAATTACATTCTTAATCTCCTGAATGCATCCATGGACCACACCGAGGTCCAGCCTGGAGTGCCGACTGCAGAGGTGTGCCTGAGTGCATGTGCTACGAACACAGAGTTTAAAACAAACAACTAACAGCTATTATCTGAGTTTCTAGAGATAAAGGGGTGTGGTCTGTGTGTGCACACATTCTCAGATGCACATGTGGAAGCCAGAGGTTTATGCCAGGCACCTGCCTCTATGACTCTCGACCTTCCTTTTGGAGATAGGGTCTCTCACTGAACCTGGAGCTGAAAAGTTCAGCTAGCTGCTCCACGGATTCACCTGTTCACCCAGCCCTCAGCCCTAGGGTTTCTAATGTGGGTGCTTAGACTCCAAACTCAGGTCCTCATGCTTCAACAGCAGCCACTTCACTGACCAGGCCTGCTCCCTGGCCCCTGAATATGCTTCTTAGTGAATACAATACAAACAAAATCCTACAGAATACACAGAGAAGATGTGGTGTAAATAGAGTCCTGTTATGTACATAAAGAAGGTGATATGCAAACAAATGTTATAAAGGTATTAAACCATAGGAAAAATGCCATCAGGTCTATGTAATAAAGTTAGCTAGCACACCTAACTAAGAAAGTGGGGCTAAGTCCTGTCTTAAGAACTAATAACTACATATCCAAAGTAGCATAGAAGAGACATGTAGGCAAACTATCAGCACAGCCTCCTTCCCCTTGAAAGCCTCACTGCTGGCAGAGAGACATCCAAGCCAGCTAAAGAATAAACTCAAGCAGCAACATCTTCGCAGGCACTGGGTCAAAATCTGTTCCAGAGACTGACCTTGGGGGTTTAGTCTTCTTACACATTGATGCAGAGTAAAAGTTTGGGAAAAGGTTTCCATGTGACAATGGTCACAACAAAGCTTTAGGCATAGCTACATAGATGAGCCCCAGCAAAGTAGCAAAGCACCTGTGACCACCGCAGTAAGAGTGAGTTCTAGTGGCTGATAAACTGAGCTCGGGCTAGGGCCTAGAGGAAGGAGTTGTGATGAGCATATGGATAAATTGTATTGACGGAGAATGCAAAGTTCACAGGGGATGAGGTCCTATCCACTGAGAGACGTTTAGAGCCTAAACATTCTTGGGATTTGGAAGGGATTCGTGTGGAGTTTGGTTCCTAACAGACTAGCAAAGGATCAGCTGGTTGTCAGACAACAGTCGCTCAAGTCTTCCAGGTGAAAAGCTTCATTGATTTTCTTCCCTTGAAGAAGAGAGGCCCATGTGACTGACAAGCCTGGTTTCTCCAATGCTTATTCTAAGCTGTACTTCCTACAGGCAAACACTTTCAAATCCTGCAAACCTTAAGCTTCTCAAAATACAGATTTGTGACGCTCTGTCTATACCTTGGTATACTTTGTAAAGGAACTATTACAGTCATGGAAAGGGAAACGGGGCTAAATAATTCGTCTTTACACAAATGGGGGCGGAGGTAGCAGTAGTATTCATTTTTTGAGTCAGAAAATGCATCAACTGAAATAACCAGTTCAGGAGTTTGATATAAGTCAGTGTGATTCATAAAAATATATTTACACACAGGATTTTCACAGCAAAATCAAAGATTTGTGCAAGTAGTGAGTATCCTACTGAGATTTAAAAACAGGAATTGGAGTAACTTATAAAAGAATTTAATTTAAATATAGATTTTCAAGGAACAACCTATTGAATCAAACAATTTCAAGCTTCAAGCATAGGGAAACTTTCCCTGTTGGTCACTCTCAGGTTTGCGGAACCAAAGGTTTCATGTTCCTCCTAAGTAGCTGCAAAAACTGCTTTCACCACCGAGGTTCCCTCCTCTTCTGCAGCTCTGGTTTCTAGTTATCAATCACGTGCCACTGAAATCCACTCCTCGGCTATAGTTACCTTGGTTTCTATGCATCAAAGTGTCCCAGAGCCGTGGCTAATGTACACTAGGAATTTCCATTGCTCAGACTACCATGGAATTAATGTCCTAAAGAAAATGACGCACTTGGCTAGGCTCCTGGGCTCCTTCCACTGAGGGCACTTCCTCATTCCATAAGCGTCCATCCATGGGGTCAGAGAGTCAGCAGAGGAAGAAAAGCCCTCACTAGCAAGCAGAACCTGAGGGCTCTGCCCCAGAGAGGCTAAGGCCTGGTGCATGCAGGGGAGGTATTCTGTGACTGAAGTTTTCTGTGACTCAGCACCAAGAATACTTCATTCACTCACTCACCAACCACCTCAAGGTCAGAAATCAAAAATCTATACGACTAACGCAGTAATAAGCCTGGACCTAGGAGACCCAGGTTAAAGCAAACCTCCAAATAGGCTTGTTTCTATAACAATACAAACATAACTGTCCAGATAACAAAATTATTTAAGATGGATTTTTCTTTCAGTACATTCAAGTTTTTCAGAAATGTATTATTATATATATTGCTGACACACACAGGCAGGGAGAAGGAAGGGCTGTTTATCAGGGGCAACTTCTAACCTTGTTCCTGTAAAGTTTTCATGACAGCTGTCCAGTATCTTAGCTGGGGCTTTACTGCTGTGAAGACACCAGGACCACACCAACTCTTATAAGTGGGAGGCCAAAGGAATACACAGCAGGTGACAACTATAGTCCAGATGTCAACCCACGAGAGGAATGATTCTCTGATGGAGAAGAATCCCATCCAGGCAAGGCCTGTGGGACCACCGACTCTGGAAACTGTTGCTCCTGTCTGTAATCTCACATGTGCAAAAGCAGCTACGGTGTCTCCCCAATACCTGCACTGTTGTGTGTAACTTCATATGATTTGTATGTGTAATCTCACAATTGTATCTCAATCTTATGGGCACATATATTCATAGGTGGTCAGGAAGATGACCTGTCATTAAGCTGTATAATTTTGATGTACAGAAAATACGCTGGGATACGCTTTATAACTAGCCCTATAGTCTCATGGGGACTGTAAGACACTTAAAAGCCTGCTTTGCTCCTTTTACTCTGACTAACACAGGAAAATATCAGTTTCTCCCCAGTCTAAGACAAGCTACACAAATTAGCTCATTTCTACCTCAGAGCAAGCTTAAACTAGACGGGATGTTTCTGTAAATTGGATAAATTAAAAGCTTTACAGATATGTACAAGGTTAGAGTTGCAGATGTCTAATCAAGGTTATTAACACTAAGCAACCTAGAAAGCCATGCCAACTCTTCACTTGCCAAGTCTGGCTGATAAAGACCTATATCTAGCAGCTTGTCTCGCCGGGCACTGTGCCCCCGACCTCTGGTCAGTCTTATACCTGGAACCTTGAGCATTTACCATGGTGCAAGGCTCAGCTCCTTATCATTTACCCAAGGAATGTGCCATGACCAATGAGATGTAACTCTTACAACAGTTTTTCTTATTGCCTCAAGACTCCTGTAAAAAAAAAAAAAATGTTCTTAAGCTAGGTGAACAGAGAAGTGATGGAGAATCGAAACAGAATTAAAACAAAGGAAAAATAGAAAGGATTAGAACTTAGAAGCTATTAGAAGACAAAAAATACAGAACATGACCCAATCAGCATGTGTATAATTTATTCCATACCCCTAAGATAGAAAAGCCTCAAGTTTAGTTTTGTTACACTTTAGAACTTTTTTTTTTGAAACCTGGGAGTAGCCTTGGGAGCTGGTCTTTCAGGCTACTAATATGAAATATTTAATTGGGGTTAGCTTACAGGTTCTAGGTTTAGGCCATTATCATCGTCATGGTAGGAAACATGGCGGCATGCAGGGAGACATGGTGCTGTCGAGGTAACTGAGAGTTGTACATGCAGACTGGCAAGCAGAGGGAAGAGAGAGTGACATCAGGCCTGGCTTGGGCACTGGAAACCTCAAAGCCCACAACCAGTGACACACTTCCTCCATCAAGGCCACATCTCCTAATTGTGCCACTCCCCATGAGCCTATGAGGTCCACTTTCTTTCAAACCACCAGATCCAGATACCCACACAAATCTAATATAAGAAAGTAATCTTTTAAACTTAGCCTCCAACAGGCAAATCCTACATCAGTTCTTCTACCCCACCCATGACAATGTCTCCACAGGAGGCATTTAACTAACTCTGCAGTGAGTGGACAGTCTCAGATGTTTTACTATTCACAAACAATTCTAGGAACCTTTTGATTAGGTTATGTAAACTGCACCTAAATCCTGAGGAAGCATAATTCTTAAACACCTGCAGAAGGAAAACAATAAACAAAACAAAACAAAAAAACACAGTAGGTAACCAGTTTGGACACCAATTAACATTTTCCAAACTAGTCCTGTTAACAGGTAACTGTCCTGTCAGGAGCAAAAGAGACTTGTACCTCCCTCTGGCTTTCCAACTACTGAACAGATGGACCCCAAGCAGCTGACATTTCTCTAGAAATCCCGTGCAAAGAGAACAAGAAAGCCGATGCTCTGGTGTTAAGCAGCGTGGGGAGCTTATTCCCTGGACGGACTTCCCATGGCCCTGACAACTCCACGGACCTCCTTGTAGGGGGACTGGTGCCATACAGTTGTGATGAGCCAAAGCACACCTAGACCAGGACCGGACCTGGGCCTGAGTTGCTTAGCTATACACACCTCTTGTCCTCTATTTAAACCTAAGCTTCATGTTAGGACCCTAAAGATGGACTTGGGGGGAAGGGGTCCATGAACCTTTTTATTCCTCTTGCCAGTGTCGTCACTTCAATAAATATCATTTTCTACTTCCCACTACTGTGTCTTTGGCTGGACTACTGAGGACTAGTGCCAAACATAACTATGAAGAAGGCTGCCAGGGCCCAGGTTCACCTTAACACTGGTAAGAAATCTGAATATCTTCCATTGGAAGGTCAAAATCGCTTATATGAAATATAGTTGCCAGAAGCAAATGGGTAGTGGGAGGGGTCCAAGCCTCCAGTTCCGAGGCCTGAGTTGGGTGGCCATACCTCTGCCAGTGTGTGTTACACCCTATGACAGCCTTCGCTCTGTGTCCTGGGTATTCACATGAAAGTGTTGGGTAAGAAGCTGCCTCATCAGGGATTCTGGATTAAAATGATCTGCATTTAGAATGATTCTAACTATTCCAAATTATGAGCAAGAGTGGGGTTTGATTACTGTTGATTAAAAAATTACTACTGAAGGCAACGGAAGTGAGATGTGATGAGACAAGCTTTGAAATTAAGCAATATAAACGTGGCATGTAAGAGAAGCCATGGAAACTGCGTGGGCCATTCCTAGGTGGTGGGGTCACTGGGATCCCAATGAGAATTCAGTGGGCTGGGTCCAGGGAAGCAGATCACCTCCAGATGTATGCATGGGACAGGCATGTTCATAAGGAACAAGGAAGAACCTGGTTTGTGAACCTTATGATTTCATGCTACCTGTATAATCTGAAATGACCTGGGATTAAGACATTTAATTCTGAGCTTCAAGTTTCATAAAAGTCCAATGTGTGAATAATGTCACTGACCTAAAACAAGGTCTCCCAACCAGGGTAAAACACCTGGACATTCCAGGTGACTACACCCAGCTTAGGTTGCCTCTGACAAGAGCAATTAATAAACAGCAGTAGAGTTCCTCTGGCAATGAAACAGACATTTTATAAGACTGTCTTTCAAAGTAAATCTGTAAGTTGTTGGAGACGGGAGAAAAAAAACCATCAATAGCACTGGTGAAGACATGTTTTCAGACATGCCCTTTAATGTAACATGTATTCTGAAGGATTAAATGGCAAAGCTCAGGTGCCAAGCTCCATATTAAATGCTGAAACAGCTAAACAAAAGACAAACACAACAACAGCAACAACAGAAGCAAACCAGTATCAGGTGCTGGAGGCAAGGCTCAGCAGTTAATAGCACTGGCTGCTCTTCCAAAAGGTCTGGGTTTGATTCCCAGCACCCACATGGCAGCTCACAACTGTCGGTAACTCCAGTTCCAGGGGATCCGATGCCGCCTCTTTTCCTTTGCTGACCTTCCCACCCAACCAGTTGTCTAAGGACCCATTTGCACTAGAGCGTGTGGTCCACTCTCTATGTAATTGCTAGTACTTTGCACAATGACAGTTTAAATAGCTGTGGACCAACAAGAAAGTGGGGACCCATCTTGTCAAGCATTACAATCGGCACGCCCAGACACATTAAAGCTGGGTGTACTGCTCGTGCCTTCCCGTTTCTATTGTATTGAATGTTCCCACACAGGGCTGAACAGAATCAGTACAAATCGGTATGAGAAACTAAAGGCAAAATGGGTGTTAAGTTGAGAGCCATTATCTGACAAGTTAAGACCAGATAATTCATCCCACTTGCGTTTAACTTGCCTATCTTTTGGTTTCGGGTTTCCTTGTAACCTTAGTGCCTGTTCACCTGGGTCAGTGCAAATCCTCCACAGCATGTCTGCACTTTGCTTTCTGCTCCTAGCTCAGAAAGCTGCTGCTGAGCGCACCTGGAGAGAAATTACCCTGGTAACAACTTTCAGGCAAGTCAACTGCTGAGAGAGACCACTCACTCTGAACTGAATGAGGTAGGAAAATGCAGACTCGAAACAAGACAGGGTTCTCTAGAGGAACGGATCCTAATCAGGGCACCGGTGGCACATGCCTTTAATCCCAGCACTGGAGAGGCAGAGGAAGTGGGATCTCTATGAATTTGAGGCCAGTTTGGACGACAAAGTTAGTTCCAAAACCCCAATAAATTCTGAAGAAACATTTGTTTGGTGATGTGGGCCAAGCAGTCCTACAACACCCTGCAAATGCAGAGGAGGGAACATGGCAGCGACTCAGTCCTTAGATTCAGTTTGGGTCCCCTCCTAAGTTTCAATATGGTGCTGAAAGCGGGCAGCTTCCCGCAGAGCCGCTGATTCTGAGTATTCCTTGTCAAAGGTTGCAGAAGCCAGGGTCTGAAGCTGGCCAGGAGGTCAATGGCATGATGATGGGAAGTGGTTTCATCCCCCATTTCTACTCCCTCATCCCTGGACTGGGTAGGGAGGAACTATTACCATACTGGATGCTGATTAAGGGTACAGACAGTCTTCTGAAGAGTCTTGGTCCAGCCCTGTAATGCTGTGGGACAATGGTTTGTACCTTGTCAATTGTATTTTAATAAAACGCTGATTGGCCAGTAGCCAGACAGGAAGCACAAGCAGGACAACCAGGCAGGAAGTAGAGGCAGGGTGATGAGAACAGGAGAATTCTGGGAAGAGGAAAGCTTTCTCTGCAGTCATGACCCAGCCACAAAAGAAGCAAGATGTGACTGCCTCGCTGAATAAGGTACCAAGCCACATGGCTAACATTGACAAGTATAATGGGCTAATGTAAGTTTGTAAGAGTAATAAGAAGCCTGAGCTAAGGGGCCAATCAGTTTATAACTCATGTAGACCTTTGTGTGATTTCTTTGGGACTTAACAGTTGCAGGAACCGGGCAGGACAGAAACCCTGACAACACTGTAAGATACTGCCATTTCATTAGCACTGTGGCTGGTCTTCACTATCCTATCAAGCCAGCGGCTTCAGGATGATGGGGATCATGGTTAGAATCAGTGCGCTCTACGGGTCCGAGTCCACTGACACAGTTCTCAGACAGTGAAGTGAGTGCCATGGTCAGAAGCATTGCTTCATGGAAAAGCATGATCGTGGAGTCTCCAAGTCCATGAGTAAAAGTTTTTGGAGCGGGGTTAACAGAAAAAAAGGCAAATGTAGATCCAGAGTAAGTGTCTATTCTAGGAAGGACAATGCATTATCCCTTCCATGACGGAAGGCCACAGAAGCTGAAGTCTGCTATCCACATAGGTTGGCAGTAGTGGTGACAGAGTCACTTCCTTCAGAAGGCAGTAGCAAAGGCAGGCACATACTTTCTCCTAAGGCCTCTTTATATCTGCCCCAACTTCAGAAAGTGTCACCCCTTTGAGGGTGGCTTCCCCACCTGGTTGTTCCCTTAAAGAAACACTGTCACAGACACAACTAGAGCTATTTCCTAGGTGATTCTAAATTCTGCCAAGATGACAATCAAAACCAATTATCATACTGACAATTAGAGAAATAAAATTCAAAGTCTCAATGACTTCCTACTATTCCTAACTTGTCCCAGCCATCTGTTAAGTGTGTTGGAATAACTCTACTTGTAAAATATGATGGTTCTATATTTTTTTATATAACAGAGGGAAGAATTCAAACCCATCTATCTCATCTTAAAATTATTTTTAGTGCAATGAAATACACATCACAAAACCTACCACCGTGAACATTGTTAAGTAGGCAGTCTGTGCATTAAGAACATTCACATTGCCAGGCTACAGTGGTGCATGCCTTTAATCCCAGCAGAGGCAGAGGCAGGTGTAACTCTGTGAGTTCAAGGCCAGCCTGGTCTACAAGAGCTAGTTCTAGGACAGGCTCCAAAGTTACAGAGAAACCTGGTCTTGGTGGAGGGGGGGGGGAACCAAAAAAAAAAAAAAAAACAAAACATTCACATTGTGGTTGGGCATGGTGGCTTTAATCCCAGCACTAGAGAGGCAAACACAGATGGATCTCTGAGTTTAGGTCCACCAGGTCTATACACAGTTCCAGGACAGCCAGGGCTACATAGAGAAAACCTGTTTTTTTTTTTCTAAGAAAAAAATATAACACTGCTGTACAACCTTATTATCATATCACCAAAATGTCTACATCACCCAAATCAGAAATTCTGTTACACAACAGCTCCCCACTCCCACTACTTGCAGAGCCAGGAAACTTCCATTCTGCTGGCAGTTTCTAGGGTCTTCGCTGAGTGAACAATAACCTTATTTGTTCCTAAGTGATGGGCTTGTTGTACTTAGTAAAATGACTTCAAGGTCATACATTTTGCACCATTGCTGCAACTTCTTTCCTCTTTATGCGTTTATGTGAGATATATATATATATATATATGAATATATATATCTAGTATATATATGAATATATATATATTTGTACATATAGATATGTGTTGGGGGGAGGGACCAGTGGTCAATACCAATGTTTCTTCTATCGCTCTTAGCCAACTTATTGCTTGAAACAAGGCTATTCAATGAACCCAGAGCTTGCTGACTGGGCAAGTACACCCAGCTAGCAACCAGGGATCCTCCTGTCTCTGACTTCCCTGCACTAAGACTACAGGTGGATACAGCACCAGCTTATTTAATGTGGGTGCTAGGGATTTAAATTCAGTCAGGTCCTCGGGCATGTGTGGCAAGCACTTTAGTGACTGGCAACTGCCTATCCCGAATTTCTTTTAAAAAGCAAAATAACCTCATTCCACCTTGTGTGTAGGGCATATTCTGTTTCTCCATTCATATCTCAGTGGATATTTAGGTTGGCTCCAACTCTTAGCTGTCCTAAATAATGTTGTTATGAACATGAGTGAGTCATTAATATTTTATTTGCAATTATTCTGTATAACCTAGTTTTCATTTTTTGAGGAGTTATCAAACTGTTTTCCATGGTAGCGGGGCCATTTTAAATCACCATCAAAAACACAGCAGGACTCCAATTTTCTCACATCATCAACACACTTGTTATTTTCTATTTCTTAAGACAGCATCTTTAAAATCAATTAATTGAATTCATTTTTTATCTCATCGATGTAGTTGACTAAGAATGTCAGAAAACCCGATTTGCATCAATACTCTAAATACCTCTTGGGAAGCGATTTTAATAAAGCTCTGAAAAGAAAAAGAAGAGAAGCAGGAAAGGACGGGAAGAGAAAGAAAGGAAAGAGAGTGAACTGTAGAAACTGCGTGCAGCCCTGAATCAGCCACTCCCAAGGAAAAGCATTTCCACAACCTTCGGTCTCCTTACCTGTGCAATTCCCCAAATCCCTTGTCTTCAAAGCTCTTGGGAGAAGTTATAGAATTACACACAACACTTAACATCAGCACCCAATGAGCACTAAGATCAGGAGAGAGGGGATGTAAGGACGACAAAGTTTTGTTATCACTGGAAAACTGCCAGAACTCACAAAAGACCTCCATTAGCATTTCAGTAGAGGTTCATCACCCATCCAAGTGATATTGTCTTAGTATACTGGGAATATACTTCCCCGGCCTCAAGGACGTCATTAGCGTCATTAACAGTATTTCCTCATCTACACTTTTAAAAATGTAAGACTACAAACCTATTCTTCCGCGGAGTGTGCAGAGTGTGAGAAACCAAGCAGTGGCGGCAGCTCTGAATCGCACCTCCCCATGGTTTGGAAGCAGGAACAAGGACATACCATGTCCCTAAAATTGCAATGAACCCAGTCATACAACAAAAGATGGGAGGGCATGGTGAGACAGCTGGTCATCCCTGTTCTTGGTTTACCGGTTCAAGTGGCTCACCTTTAAACCTTTGGTTTTGGCTGAATTCATATGGTATATGGAAAAATAAAGGCACCATCAGCTGGAGACTGTACAGGAATCTTTTCTGGGAATTTTATCTGGATTTTCTATGATGTTCACAGAATCAAGGCTAAGTATTCAAAATCATGCAACTCAAACTCCCACAAATGTCTGCTGTTAGCTTGTTAAAAACTTACTAATGGATTGTAGCAAAATACAGAATGCATTGGAATGTTATAGATACCACTGAAGTGTAACAAAGACGAACATGTTCAAACAAATCAGTGGGTTTTCAAGTAAAACCTAAGCGAAAAGGATGCAAATCAAGCTTCTGCAAGACCCCTGTCATGTTCTAAGCACTTCATACTTCTAATCTGCATAAGCCTTTGCAGTTGAGACCCATCAATATTACAATGTATTCTGAATGGTTCCTTACAATTTTGACACATTATTTACATACTCTGTTGAGAAATATTCATATCAAATAACACTCTAAAACCTTGCTACGCTGCTGGCTCAGGTCTCCAATCTTTCTACTCTAATGATCTCAAGTCATGCCAACCTTTCTTCTATCCGCCCAAAGAGAAGGCTTGCAGCATCACGTGGCCTTGACAATGGCATGAGTTTAGGTTTATTAGCTCTAGATTAAAAAGGAATCTATGTTTTAATAATTATTCCACTTTCTGTAATGAAGGTATGGGGCATGCAATTTTAACTATTTCTACGGTACTTCAAGATTTTATAATGGATGTTGGCTGGTTTTCAAAGGGCTCCTTCACCAGTCTTCAGAAAGCGGAGGTCACATTGTAGAGACCTATTATGACTGGGTCTTGGTGAACTGGGCTGGAACACCACTGGCCATAAAGCATGCCCAACAAGATGAATTCCCGAATCAGTGTCATCCCTCTACCCAGCAGTGAGCATGCTCACACTGTCTGTGTGCCACACACCTGGAGTACCTGTATTACGTCATTCCCTCAGCCTCCGCGGCGTCCTTTCCAATGGACCACCCAGAGGAAGCCAGTGAGAAGCTGAGTGCCTCTGAGAAGAGCTGGAGGAGGCATGGGGTGGTGCATTTGGTCAAAGAACATGGTATACAACATTCTCAAAGAATAAATATTTTTTAAAGAGGAAAAAAGAAGCTGAGTGGTAGCAAGCAGGGCACCTCCTCCGTCCCTGTTTTTACCCTCAGCCCCACCCCAGAAAACCGCTTCTGTGAAAGCTGAGCCTCACCCCCCAAAGGCAAGCTGAGTGCTACTTTCTGCCTAGCACTGACATCGTTCTCACCAGGACTGCTGTTCGGTCCCTGTTAACTAATGTCAGGGGGCTTCCCAATCTCCAACTGCCACCTTTGACAAGGAACCTGGCCCCAATGCTTGGGACAGGAAACCACATCTTGGGAGCCTCACTGCGATGATTTCAACCCCAGATTTTTATGGCATTTCCCAGGATACCCAAATAGACAGCTCATTCATTCAGAGCATCTGCGTCACACATAGGGACCCTATACGCTGCTCACTTCTCCATGAACACGGTAATTTCGGCAATTAGATGAACGTCCTTTCTAGTAATTTCCTCTTCCAGCACTGGATGCAGATGGATCCAGCACAGACCACAAACCACACTCAGCTCTTTCTCTCTCCCTCATACCCTTCACACTGATGTTATTCTGCTTTTATACCTTCTGAGATGATAGCTGTTGCTTTAGGGAATATTCTTCAAGAGCAACATTACATCTGTCTACTTTGTCACCTGACAAACTCACAGACTCATTCTTGGCTGGGGCACAGTGCCTGCTGCCAGTATTAGAAATGTGAACCTTGACCCCTTGTCCAAGATGTTTCTGGCCTCCATTAAACTACTTCTATCCGCTTCTGTAATCAACCACACTATTTCACTCACAGGAAGAACAACAATTCTCTCTGATTTCAGTGTCTGACCTATTCATCTCTTTGGCTGGGATTTGCACCTGCAATCTGGGACTGGCTGCTCTGCAGCAGAGAAAGACACAATCTCTGACACGCAGAGTTTACATTCTAGCTAGGTAAGGCAGATATGCTCAAGCAAGGGAATAAAGCACACACTTCTGTGTTCCGTTGAATGCCCCCCATGAAAACAGTGTGGGAATACAGGACACAGGGAGGTGAGAGGGTACAGAAACTGGGCCAGCAACTGCTAGGGTGGCCTCTAGTCTGCCAGGAACATTGCAAAAGGGAGCTTCAGAAAGCACCAGTTGTTTGTATCACTTCTGACATCCAATTCGGAACAAATGTCAGCCATTCTACAACAATCAAGTGTAACATGAGCGGGCCAGGCCTGCTTGTTTGGGTTTCTGTCCCGCCTAGTACCCCACAACTGTTTAGCCCCAAAGAAAACCACACATAGGTCTCTAAAGTTATAAAGCTGATTGGTGCATTAGCTCTAGCCTCTCACTGGCTAACTCTCACATCTTGATTAACCCATTTTTCTGATCTATGTTAGCTATGTGGCTCAGTACCTTTTTCAGTGCTTGCAGATCACATCCTACTGCTTCGGTGGTCTGGGCAGGAGTGGGAGGAATCAACTTCATCCTTCCCAGAGTTCTCTTGTTCTCATTACATCATTTCTACTTCCTGTCTGGTTTTTCCACCTTTACCTCCTGCCTGGCCAATCAGCGTTTATTTAAAACATGATTGACAGAATACAGGCAATTCTCCCGCACCAATCAAGGTCTGCATGCAGCATCTCCTGCCATCTTCTCTTGCTGTTAATACTCTGGCAGTGACACCCATCCTTCCTCCAGTGTGCCCCATAGTATCACCTTACTCATGCTCTCCTTTCCCTTGCCCAACTGCAGTAGCTTCCTTCTCTTGTCCATCCTCAGCAGCACGCCAGAGAAGGGAACAAGGATGGGAAGGACCAGCTCAAACTCTACCAATGTAACAACAAACAAAAGAGAGGCTCCCAACTGTCTAAGACAATCACTACATTATCTATCTCATGAACACCAAAAATTTTGCATTATATACAAAAATACTTTGTCACATTTTAATTAAACATTTTAAATATGTTTAATTCCCCCCCTCATCCTCCAGTTCATTAAGGACTTCAGTTTGCAGCTGTAACACTATATGACTCATACAGAAACTAAGAAAAATTAATAAGCAATTCTTGAGAAAAAGCAGTTTGGAAATAATTGACATCAAGACAAAATGTGAACACCCCTGCTAGGAAGATGGGTAAAGGCATCTTACCCAAGTTTGATCCTCAGAAATCATGAAAGCAAGCTATGGTAACATACATTTATAATCCCAGCATTCCTATAGTGAGAAGGGAGGCAGAGGCGGAAAGCAGGCTGCAAGGTAACAGGCCAGCTAGCCTGGAGTCCTGAGCGCAGCTGCAGAGACAAGGGAGACCTTGTCTTAAACAAGGTGGGAGGTGAGAATCGATTCTCAAAAGTTGTCCTTTGACTTTCACACACATGCTGCGCCATGCATACCTGCACTTGTATGCATGCACGTGTGCGTGCACACACACACACAAAACATCTTTTAATGTGCACACCCACAGTGCAACAGTACAGTATTTCACTTAGACCAAACTACTGAGTAACACTTGGAGTCCCTTCGGTATATTCCTATACTTTATAAGTCCTTATAAGGTCCTGTCTTGTGGGGGTGCCACAGGCATTTTTAGAATGTGTGAGCTAGAAGCTCCACTTTCACAGAGGTTAGAAATGCGGTGAGAGACTCTGAGAAGACTCAGCCGATGACAAATGAACAACAGAACCTTTGAACAGAAGCTGAAATGGGAAGGGGAAAATCAACTGCCAAAAGTTGTCCTCTGACCTCCCCATGTACACAGTAGTACACATGCACACATACACATGTACATGCATGTACAAGTGTGCACACACACATGCACAGACATACTTCATATATGCACAAACAAGAACGAAGAATAAAAATGCGCTTGGTTTTCAAAAAAAAGAAAACTCTGGTGACAAGGTGACATGGCGTCATCAAAACCCTTGAGGGGCGGGGCTTAGGGTTACTTTCCAGATAATTAGACATAATTCCATAAACAATTACAGTTTTGAGTATGGGTCTTTAACAATTGGCCATCCTGTTTCGCGGTCCCTTTTTTCTGTTTTGTTATTTATGTGTGCAGGATGGGGGGGGGGAGAAAAGGTTGGGGATTTTCTACCTGTTTGAGCAGAAACCTTGCTTTGTGGGTGGTATCTGTGCCTCCCCTATACAAGATACTTGCAGTTGGGAAATGTCTGGGATAGGTTTTGTCTCCTCATCGACATCAAGAGAGCACTGGCTAAGCCCTCATCCAGACTTCGTGAACTCCCTCCTCCGACAAGGCCTCTCTCTTACTAGACACAGGCAGGCTGTAGCTACAGTGAGCAAAAGCACTTACTTGAGGAATCGTACAGTCAGCAAAAGGATGACGTGAATAGCTACCTCCAGCCCCGCCAGTGGAGATTCTCAAGTGAGGAAAGGCAAATGCAGAACAGAACAGCAAAAGAAGTCAGTAAAGGAAGCTACAGGCCTGGGCTCATCCCAGCTAAACTTTTTTTTTTTGGTTTTTCGAGAAAGGGTTTCCCTGTAGTTTCTAGAGCCTGTCCTGGAACTAGCTCTTGTAGACAAGGCTGGCCTCGAACTCAGAGATCCGCCTGCCTCTGCCTCCCGAGTGCTGGGATTAAAGGCGTGTGCCACCACCGCCCGGCCCCAGCTAAACTCTTAAAGACGGGGGGGGGGGGGGGGGGGGGGTGTGTAGACCCACAGAGAGCCTCAAGGTTTCCATTTGCCCCAAGGCCAAAGAAGCAAAGGACGAGCTGGTTGTATTCTATGGAAGCAGGAACACCTACCCATGACCCTAGTCAGGCCTTCATAGCTGTGGTGACATTTTAGAAATTCTCCCCGTACAGCTGTGCAAGCCAACGTTTTCCTGGAGAATGCTATGGGGCCGGGGCAGAAATGCTTTCCTTCAGCCTCCAGGTCCTACTGTCAAGTGTGGCTGGCAGGGTTTTTAGAAAAGAAGGGCGGATAACTGCACTGGAAACAAATTCACCCCTAACCTGGATTGACTTGTTCACAGGTCAGAAAATAAGCCTGACACTCAAATAAGATTCTCAGCACTCATTCACTTGTCTCATGACATGAAGATAATGCGAACAGAAAGGCCAAGTTAAGCCAAATCCAAAACGTAGTCAAGTTCCATTAATGTAAAATCGCGACCTAAGGGGATGAAGGAAACAGAAACATTAAGATCAAGCACTTTATTAATCACCATGGAATAAGGTAGAGTCAAAACAACCCATCTCCAGAGTCATGCTGAAGAGGAGACCCCCGAGCATAACACCCCATTAGTAATGTCTCCCCAAAACTCAGTCCTATGAATAAAATTTACAAATCCATCTCATTATCGTTAACAAGGAAATTATTTGGGCTAGAGAAGAAAAATGAACTTGCAGGCTTGTGTGAGAACAGCTGACTCAGAACACACAACTTGTGTGCCTTGGAGTAAGACGCGCTGTCTGGTTCCCAGGTCTCAGCTAAAAAGAGTTGAACATGCAGCCCTTTCTCCAATGTTAAAGGTAAGAGGCACTCAATAGCAAACATCATTTCCTGTTACCACCACACCCATATCTGGATGGCCTGAGGCCTTGGAAGGCTCAGGACTGTGAGCAGGTTCATCATGTTGGTACATATATTATACTGAGCAAGTTATGAGGAGCATATAACACCAAGAGAAAGAAAGAGTGCCAGGCTTGCCAAGTCACACAGACAACACCATGCTTCTTTGCAGCTAAATGTCCTCTCATGTTTTCGGAGTGTAGGAAAATGTCACACATGTTGAGAAAAGACTGTGAGAAAGGCCTGCATGAGCGAAGACGGTTTTGGAACACAAGTACCAAATACAGACTCACACCTGAAATTCATGCAAAACACCTGAAACCAGGGTGCCATGGGGCTCCACCAGGCCCCTCCCATGGGGAGCTGATGGAGCAAGTCTGGGTATCTGGGTGGTGCCTGAGAAGCTTTGCTGTTAACAAGCACCTGAGGAAGCACATAAGCTCAGACAAGTCTGGGGAACGCTGAAGTGCACAACCATGCTGCAGTCCACAGCACTTAGTAATACCACCAATTATGCCAGCTTATAAATGCAACAATAGCTAACAGTGGCCTTCCTATACAACGCTAGCATGTTGACAATATCCATTTTAAAGAAAGGTTGGTAGACTGTGCAACACTGCAAAGATAATACATGATAGAAATGAGATCAGAATAGAGGCCTAACGCCAATAGCTATACTGTACACATTAGATACACAGCCTCATTGACAAGTACAGATCCTGCCCACCTTACCAAAAGTCACAGCAGCTTTACTTATTCCCAAAGGTCGAAAAAAAAATGTAGAGAAATATTTCTGAGTTAGCTCTTTCAAGTCACTGCCTGCATGCTAAGACTCATACTGCTTCTGTGCATGCTATCTTCGTGCTGCTGGTCCAGTTTTGGTCTTAGTCTCCAGACCTGTCCCTGGAAGGCAAAAAGGCCAGGGGCTCCTCCCACATAAACAGTTAGCATAGCAGAGTTATAGTGTGTTACAATTTAGCACCCAAATCTGTGAGATGGAAGCCTGGACTTCTGTTTTCTTTAAAGCCCAGTTGAGTGGTTAAAAAGGGGAGGGGGGGTCGGTATATGTGTCAGTGTATGAAGAGCAACAGAGGGTTCGGGTGATCCCCGAACTCAGGTGTTCCACTGTGGTTCTTTGACTTTGCAACGGTGCCGTGGCCAGTTCCGATTGGAACTGCGGCTCACACATGGAGCGTCCATCTCCCAGCATGGCCCAGCTTTCTCATAACCTGTCCTGCTGCTGATGAGCAGCCAAGGCAGCTGCAGATCAGTGTGGAAAGCAAGCCATACTGTGCCGTGCACAGAGCAGTTAAGCTCGGGCAGAAGGTGGCTGGTTTGGAGTGCTGAACATATTTCAGCCCAGTGAGCTCTTCCATTTACAAGTGGTGTATCTGCACATAAAGCCTCAATCATAAGCCAAGGAACATCTGTGTGCAAATATTTTTGTATCTGTTGTCTTTGTATCACAGCTCACAGTAAGTTTTTTTTTTTTTAAGAGAAAAATTAATCCTTTTACTTGTCCTTAGTTAAAATGAAAGGCTTAATCTGTGGCAGGATCAGTAACCCCAGCCCTCTGAGATTCGCTGGAAACTCATTTGAGTTTCAAAAAGAAACAAAAACAAAACCATGACTCACCCAGGTACTAGCTGAGGCCCCTAATGCATACAGTCGATGGGGACAAATGAGTCACCCAAGTACTTGCTGAGGCCACAGTGTATATAGCAGGGGCTGGTAGAGACCCTTGTGGTATTGACTCCTCTCTCCTAAGAGGCCCACCCAGGGTCTGTTAGGCTGTGACAAGCACCTTGAAGTAGGAGAGGTCGAGCTAGGATAGGTGTCCCTACTATGCAGTTACCTCAGCATTGGCATGGGGGATGCAGATCAGGCACACCTACAGGGGAGATGACCCCCAGAGTGTACAGTTCCCTCCACCCCAGCCAAAGCTCAGACCTCCGAACCTGTCTATCTTCAGCAATGGCTCTGTCTCAGGGCTGGGAATCCTTCTGCATCTCCTCCTCCTCCCTGGCCTGGAACACTCTCCCTCCATTCTACAGACCTCTAGCAGAAAGGGATTACCCTGGGGGACTTTTCTGACCTCCTGGTCATATGTGAACCCTCTAACTCACATATATTACATATAGTACTCTCCGAGCACTGATCACAGCTGTAATCAAATCATTTCTAAAAACGAACATCCATGGGGGCAGAGTTCATATCAGTTGGACTCTCTTTTTTTTTTATGTCCCCAATGCTTCAAAAATAGCAAAGTCCAATATACATTGGGCAAAGAACAAGGTGTTCCAGGTACTTCCCATGTGCTCTCTCTCCCTCCTCACTGTTTTGTATATCCCAGACTCCTTCTTCAAAACAGCTATAAGGAAGTAGGAAAAAAGCCATGTGGAAAATCAAAATGAAGGTCCAGACTGAGCAGGGTAGAGTTTCTTGAGGAGGCTGAGTTCATCTTCCTGAACTATATTCTGAGGAAGGCGCTGAAACAAAGCTAATACCACCTAAGATCACACAGGTCAACCACAGAGCCAGCTCACATGAATAAGTGGTGCCAGACAGAAACAGGAAGCAATAGAAAACCCCCAAAACCCCTTGAGGCCTGTCCATTCGGGGCCGTATGGCCTAGTACCAAATGTAGCAGTCCCCAGCATTCTAACATCCAGTGTGGGTTACACAGCTGCTCAGTCCAAGCCGCCCAGCTTACAGGAAGGTCCAGAGGACGACAGGAGCTGCACAAGATGACACAGCTTGTTGGTAGGGAGGTCTGGTCAACAAACTCCATCCCCATGAGCTCATCCCCCCTCAAGCACTGCCTGAACTGACGAAGGCAAACAGAAGGACTGTGACAGTCTGTTCCCCTTTAGCTGCCACAGATCCGAGTCCCACAACAAGTCTCTTGTCCCTGCATCTCTGAGCAGCTGCTCTACTGAGCAACAGAGAGCACAGGACATGGGAGCCCCGGGCCCCGGACAACAGGGAGTAGGCTAAGCAGGCTAGAGAACAGGCAGCTGGGACCTCTTACCAAACACTCTGGGTCACCAAAATCACATTTTTAAAAAATGCATGATTACCCTTCTGTGCAAGAGCCGGGGACAGAAAGAGGCCTGAGCCGTGGCATACACCACTGCATACAAAACAGTATGCGAATCTCTGTATTAAGTCTGATGTATATGCAAGTTTAATTTCTATGCGATCCAACTACCTCAAACCAGTAGTTTGAGGTATGACCTCAAACCAACTGCCTCACCCGTTCCCCCAAACCAATCAGTTAACAACTAATGTGTTAGTATCATAATACCACTTACAAGCCACCAACTGAACACATGAGACTCTTCTAGGGATGGCATCCTAATTGGCCTCATTCCATGCTCAGGAGCTTCAAGCTGGCAAGGCACACTGTCACCATGGTGTGGTGACACAAAGAGAGAACCATATACACAATTTCATCATTCTTGAATTTGAGCAAATTGGAATGGAAAATACCTCGGGGAAAAATATATCTGTACCGAACATGCACAGACCTCTTCATTTAAACCATGTTAAATTAGGCATTACAAATAACCGGAGATGACGTAGAGTTTTTAGGAGGGTATATATATAAATATTGCCTCTTTTTTTTTTTTTTTTTTTTTTTTTTTTTTTTACCAAGGTGCTTGAGGATTCTCAGACCTTGGTATCTGTGGGGCTTCTGACCAATCTTCCCTGATTACTGTTTGCTCCAGCACTGGTCCGACCTTCAGTTAAGAAAGCAATGCAGACTCATTTAACACTATCACAGGGCACGAACACTAAGGGTCTGGAGGCTGGGGGTGCACTTCAGTGACTCCTGGCCTGATGCCTGTGAAGCTCTGAGTTTAAATCCCACCACTGCAAGATGGAGCAAATTTTAAGAGTACACAACTTCGTGTAGTATCACCAGGCAGAAAGCAGAGGTGGGGTGATAAGAACAGGAGAATTCTGGGAAGAGGAAAGCGCAGTCTGCGGTCTTCACCCAGATGCAGAAAACGCAACATGAGAATGCCTTCTTGATAAAGATACCAAGCAAGCCATGTGGCTAACACAGACAAGAATTATGGGTTAACATAAGATGTAAGAATTAGTTAATAAGAAACCTGAGCTAATAGGCCAACCAGTTTATGATTAATGTAGACCTCTGTGTTTTTCTTTGGGACTGAACAGCTGCAGGCAGGTCAGGACAGAAATCTCAGTCAACAAGGTAATGTACCAAAGAATCCTGGCAGGCCCTGGAAACTGGAAAAGCCACGAACACAAACTATCTATACCCTCAAGCCTGTCAGAAGCTGAGTTTTGCCCTGTGTGACCTATGCTGGGTTTTTGAGACCTGCAAAAACTCGTGTTACTCCATCTGCAAATGCTCAGCTGATTATGCAGCAGGAGCAGCAATGAATAGGAGAATAAACGTAATGTATTACTTGTATTTTAAATCTTTCACATCGTCTGACTCCTATTATACCTGTTTAGTTGGGAAACTTAAACTTCTTTGTCATGACTTCCCAAAGGTAAGAACTGCATGTAACATTCACACTCTCAGAAGAAAGAAAGAGGGAAGGAAGGGAGGGAAGGAAGGGAGGGAAGAAGGGAGGAAGGGAGGGAGGGAGGAAGGGAGGGAGGGAGGAAGGGAGGAAGGGATGAAGGGAGGAAGGGAGGGAAGAATTAGGGCCAGAAACAAATAAAAAACCATCCATATAGCACTCTTTTCTGGCCAGACAACATCTACACATCAAGGCCCAGCCCTGAACAATGATCTCTCCTCATCGCTCTTCCTGTGGCAATTCCAACCACCCTTGCATGGTCTGGTCCAGCTTAGCAGATGGTAACAACTCTTCTTCTTGGGTAAACTCAACACCTCATGACAGGCACGTGCACTTGGTCAACAATCAGCAACTGTTTACTCAACCAAGCTGACTACTGGGCAGAAGCAAAGTCAACCTAATCTAGTAAAACCTACTTTAAACCAACAAGGAGCCTCCTATTGGAGGAAAAAAAAAAACTGCATTTTTTTTTTTTTTTTTTTTACATTTGAAAATCTATTATGGGGGAGGAAGTTGAAAATCTCAGCACAGTTGTTATGGTCAAGGAACAAAACAATCTGAAATTTTGACTCTACTAATTATAACTATCAAAGGCAGAGCAGAAGAAGATGAATGAAATTTGCCTAAATGTTCACACATTAAAGCCTGAATCACTAAGAGCCATAGCCTGTTACACTCTCCCAGGAACACCGTGTTAACAGGCACTGGGACAGCACCCGCCTCTATGGTAAGAGTTATTCCTGTGGCTTAGAGGTCAAAGTCCCAGTGAGGCTCAAACCATACATCCTAACAAGCCAGCACATGACACTAAAGAAGTTTCAATTCTTATCCAACCAGCACAAGGGAACACTGAATCTTCGAAGCATTTAGGGCTAAAATAATTATCAGTAGTGTTTTCAGTTTAAAGTCTGTAGGCAGAGGCTGCTCGGTTGTTTCCTGGCCACCCAGACCCGAATAATAACACAGCAACTATATTAACTGCAACACTGTTTGACCAATAGCTTAGGCATATTTCTAGCTAACTCTTACACCTTAAATTAACCCATTTCTATTAATCTGTGAATCACCATGAGACTGCAGCCTACCAGTAAGGTAATGGCTGGCAGCTGGCATCTATCTGTTTTGGCAGCTACATGTTATCTCTTTGACTCCACCTACTTCCTATATCTCTGTTTGGATTTCCCATCTGGCTTTATTCTACTAAGCCATAGGATGAAACAGCTTCCTTAGTAATCACTGGTAATAAAACATATTCATAGCATACAGAGGGGAATCCCACCTCAAAAGTCCATTTTAATGAGGTCTCATTTACATACAGTAACCCATCCTTCTTCACGTTCAGCTCTGTCAGTTCTGACAAAAAACAGCCACAACCATGGCAGGCGGGGGCAGGGGAGAGAGGGAGAGGGAGAAAAAAAACACTTCACTCATTCCAGATTTCTCTCCCCCTTTGTGCTTCCATCTTCTCTCCTTGTCATCCATTCCTGGGATTAAAGGCGTGTGCCACCGCCGCCCGGCAATAGATAAATCTTTAAGGGAAAAAAACAATTATCAAGCAGGGCACTGTGACTCATGCATGTAACCCCAACAATCAGAACACAGAAGCAGGAGATCAAGCTCAAGTCTAGCCTGGGCTACATAGAAAGCTCCAGGCTAGCCTGGGCTACACAGGAAGCTCCAGGCTAGACTTGATTGCAAAACCTCGATCCTAATTTAAAAATATTACACAAATGAGACAGCTATCTCCTCCACAGCTGCTATGAGCAAGCTGGAGTTCAATTTTCAGGTCCTGTTTATGCTGTCAGAAGACAATGACCACTGCCTTCAAAGGAACTTCGAGTAGATTCACACGCCCACACAAAGCTGGCACACACTACCCACGGTGACAAATCACGAGCGTAGTCTGGATAAGACCGAGAAGAAGGTCCTAATAAGCAAACCCCACTCCCAGGCTCAGTGCTCCAGGCCCAGGCCCTCCACAGGAACCAAACAGCCAAGTCTCAGAACGGCTAAGTATTAGGCACACAGCCAAGATGCTCTCAAAATAGAAAGATCTACCAAAGATCTCCAGAGTTTAAGAGCTTTCCTGAAGACCACTCATCTCCTTGGACCAAAGCTTGACTCGGAAGAGATACAGTATCGTCAATTCTCCAAGTGATGTTATCTCAGGGACACCTTATGGCAACTTTCTCCCATAGGCTGTCACCATCATAGCCCCTTGTTTCAGATGCTCTCAGGAATAGTGAACACTGGAATCCATCACCAGCTTTTAATTACTATCCAGCATGATCTTCTCTTCGAGTCTGTGGGACCCACACTGACAGCCAGAATTGTTCCTTACTCTCAGTCTACTGCTATTTGTAACCATATCTTGCGCCACCTCCCTCTTCAATACCAATAGTCCCCGTTACCTGATACATCTCTATCACCTGGTATCTACACCCAAGTTCCCAGGCACATGGTAACTGAATCAAAGAATGTTTTGCAAAAGTGAAGTGTGGCTATCAAATTGCATTATTAGCCACAGGGTTTTGAGGGAGTGGACTGAGAAACAAATGGATCTTAAGGGGAAAGAAATCTATCAAAGATGCAGTATAGGTAGTCTAGTTTAAGAAGTATATTATAAAGCAACTAAATGTTGACAGGGATATTCCCATGTGTCCAAAAAAGGACAGGGACAGAGCCATAGGAGATGACAAGTAGAAAACAAGACATTCCCACACATGACTGAGGCTCACAAGCAGCTAAGCAGCACTGTGGGGGAAAGCAGATCTTCCCCGCTATCGTGAAGGTCAATGGAGCAAAGCGCAAGCTGTGCCTTATGACTTCATTGCTAAGGGTTTCTGCCAAGAGCTGTGCTGGCAGAGGCATGGCGCTCAAGAAGCATCCAGAATCCATAACAGCTGGGATGGGAGTCGTCAGGACACACTCAAGAAAAGGGGTCGGGCAGGGGAACACTTGCAGAAAGTCTCTTTCCAGAGAGACTATCTTTCCACTGCCACATCTAATGTTCAAATCACCCTCACAAACACACACCCAGGAGACCCTAGTCCAAAGCAATGAATGGCCTGGATTTGGCAGACTCTAAGCTTTTCTCTCCTCTGCTGAATCTCTTGAGCCAGCTCTGAGAAAGTTCAGGAGCCAAGGAACTGATAGTTAACTCAGACATAGCACTCGGCCCTGCTTCTGCACACAAAAAGCATTTACATTTAATGATTCATCAATGGAAAAACTCTCAAATCAAAATGGTGCCCACAGTACCACCCATGATTCTAAACAGCACTAAGCACCGATGCAATCAATCACATGGTTTCTCAGAGGGCTGCCTCCTAACAAGCAATGGGCCATTTTGACCTTTGTCAACCCACAGCATCCCTGAGTATGGCCATCTGAAAAGGAGAGGAGAGGGTACCATAGCCCACCAAGCACTCTTTCTCCCCTCCGGGACTGTCAAGATAAGCTCAAGCATGCTATCGGGGAGCTCTCAGGCAATGACCTAAAATATATACAGAAACACAATAGATTCTTGTGATCACATTTGGTAAAAGAGGCCGCCATTGTGGTGCTATACGTAAGACACTGAGCTACTCCGATGGGAATTCTACTCACGGTCACACAACATCAAATGTCACTGATTGCTTGCGTCTCCTTTCCCTCATATAACTGAGGCTCAATTGGAAAGAACCTGTGTCCTGGTTATACAGCACCCCATGCAGTAAGAGAAACTAGCAAGGGCAGGCAGTTGTGGGCCTCTGGAAAACGTTTTCAAAGTGTGTAGACGTGTCTCCCAGCTCTGGTCTGCAAAGGTCACCCTAGCTGTGGTCCCCAAATGAGGATCCTTCTACACAAGAACTCCAGTCTCGCCAGGCGGTGGTGGCGCACGCCTTTAATCCCAGCACTCGGGAGGCAGAGGCAGACGAATCTCTGAGTTCGAGGCCAGCCTGGTCTACAAGAGCTAGTTCCAGGACAGGCTCCAAAGCTACAGAGAAACTCTGTCTCGAAAAACCAAAAAAAAAAGAACTCCAGTCTCCAGAGTTACGTTCTCTGCCTTCTTTTCTGCCACCCCAAAATTGCCCTTCTAAATCAGTACAGCCAAGAACGCAGATGATAAAGTATGGCACGCAGGCTTCTCCAACGCACAAGCTGAAGAACAACTGAAAGTCATAGGGAGGACCCCGAAATACCTCCCAAGTATCCAGTCACACAACAAACATTACAATCGTCCATTTAAACATAACTCCACAAACACATTAAAAGCACATTTACCACTTAATGAAATCTTTACTAAAGCTTTCCAATGAGCTCCAAATCAAGCCACTTAAACGCAAACTGTCACACTTTCTATACCCCTATACCCGTGTCAAAGCAGGTAGCACTCTATACAGAAAATGGGCCTGAGTGGTGCTTAACTTGCAGGACACTGCTAGGGAGTGGCAGGGGCCACTGCAGATGACCCCAGCAGAAAGGTAGCACCTCATGGATTTTTCAAAGCCAGGAAGAATAACTGCAAATCAAAGCCAAGTCTTAAAAGTCATTTCAACTTCCTTCTTCCCAGGGAAAGGAAGCTTATTGTTAACTTCAAAAGGTCCAAACGAGTTATCAAAATCTGCCTGTGAGCAGCGGACAAAAGATATTCTGTATGGTTTATCTACAAATGCCAAAAAATGCACTCCCTTGCAATTATGCCTCCGCCTCCATGCTATTGTGTATTATTTTAGCTATTTCTGAATTAAACAGTCTAAGCAAACATGCTCATTTTTCCTAGCTCATCCTGGAGCAAAAAGAAGGGAGCCTAACATTTCGGTGACTGCCATTTGTGATGGTTATGGCTATATTTGACTATATTATATTTGGTCCTGATTATATTTGGAGATGGAGCCTTGGGAAGTCATTAGGACTCGAGGAGGCTGAAGTGGTGCCAGGCTCCCACACTGTTATCTCACCATGTACGGTGCTTCTTTTTGTGTTATGACACAGCAAGAAGACCCTCACCAGATGCTGGTCCATGTGTTTAGACTTCTTAGACTCCAGATCTATGAGCCCAACTCACTTATAGTCTTTATAAACTACCTGACTACAAACTCGATGGCTTGAAAGCAATGCACACATATGATCTCACAGTTCTAGAGGTCAGGTTCACAGTACATCGCTGAAGGAGAACAGGGCCAGAGCAGGACCCCTGGGCTGTGTTGCACTTTGATGTCTGCTTCAATCTCATGTCTCCTTCCCTGACACTGGCCACTGTATCGCAGTCTTACAAGGAATTTCATGTGAGTTCATGGGATCCTACTTGGACCCAGCTCTAACACCTTGTTTAGATAAGACTAGACAATTTAGACACCTCTTTCTATCTTGAGATTCTTAGCTTCATTATAGTTATTGCATCTTCTGCTACATGAAAACACACTCCCAGGTTCCAGGGGTCAGAACATAGACATCTTTGGGCACCATTATTCTGCTTCTATGATGTGCTGGGTCTAACTCATGTCAATGAAGCTCTTTGGAGTGCTGAGTGACTTTTACAAATACAAAGGGTGTGGGGAGGCAGCTCACTTAAGTGCTAGATGGGCAAGTGTGAGCACTTGAGCTTGGCCCCCAAGAATCCAGGAAAAAGGCCTGAAGTGACAGCCTGGGAAAGTGGAGACAGTGAGGTCGGTGGCACTCATTGGCCTTCCAGTCTACCTCAATCAGGGAACTGCCGGGCTAATAAGAAACCTTATCCTCAAAAGGCAAGATCGAAAGCAATTGAGGAAGTCACCCAATGTCAACCTCTACATGCCTCTACATGCATACGCGTGTGCATGCATGTTGTGGAATAATACTTTAACTATGTAAAGGCGAGATACATAGGTTTATGCTGCATTTTTACTTACATAGCAATGTATAGCTATGTTTATGGTGCATTTGTTTAATTATGTAAAGATGTGTTGCTGTTTTGCCTTGTCTGCCTAAGGCACCTGAATGATCTAATAAAAAGCTGTACAGCCAATAGCTAGGTAGTAAAGGGATAGGCAGAGCTGGTAGGCAGAGAGAATAAATAGGAAAAAGAATCTAGACAAAAAGGGAAGAACAGAGAGAGAGCAAAAGAGAAAGTGAGGGAGACATCAAGGCCAGCAAGCCAGGCAACCATGAGAAAGACACAGCGTAGGACATACATAATGAAAGAAAGGTAAAAAGCCTTGAGGCAAAATGCAGATGAAAAGAAACAGGTTAATTTAAGCTTTTAGAGCTAGTGGGACAAGCATAAGCTAAGGCCAAGCATTCATAACTAATAAGAAACCTCTGTGTCATGATTTGGGAGCTGGTTGGTGGCGCAAAAGAAAGCCTGTTAGTCACATGAACATCAAATACACACACAAACAGGGTAGGGAGAGAAAGAAAAAGAGAGATTCAAGACTATTAAGTGGCTATAAAACCAAAATACTCGGGAAGCACTGCTCCGGCAAATGCACAGATCAAAGCGATTATAAAGTGGGAAATGCATGCTTCCGGAGAGCTAAGTGGTAACCAGAACCGTGCAGGCTGAGTTCAACTTCAAATGGGACCAAGGTGGTCTGGTTACCAATAAAGCAGATATGGCTTCCTCTGAACTATGCTTCCAACTTCTCAGCACCTTACTATTACAGAAGCAAAAGAAACAGATGAACAAAAAACCAAATTATCCTGTGGGCATTTGTTGTTGGTGGTAGTGGTTTTTTGTTTTGTTTTGCGAGACATGGTTTCTCTGTGTATCTTTGGTTGTCCTAAAACTCACTCCCTATACCAGGCTGGACTTGAACTCGAAGAGATCCGCCTGCCTCTGCCTCCCAAGTGCTGGGATTCAAAGCATGTGCTTGCTTACCAAGCTACTCCTGAAGGCATTTTTAAAAGGTGAACTGGCAAGCAGGTAACAACTTGTAGTCAAAAGGGTTTGTGATGTAGATGGGTCTTCTATCTATCTGTTGCTTTCATTGGTTAATTAATAAAGAAAATTGCTTGGCCTGATAGGTCAGAACATAGGTAGGCGGGGAAGAGAGAACAGAATGCTGGGAGGAAGAAGGCAGTGAGACAGTCACCATAAAGCCAGCCACCAGGTCAGACATGCTGAATCTTTCCCGGTAAGCCACCACCTGTGGTGCTACACAGATTATTAGAAATGGGTTAAGCAAGATGTAAGAGTTAGCCAGTAAGAGGCTAGAGATAATGGGTCAAGCAGTGTTTAAATGAATACAATTCATGTGTTGTTATTTCCGGTGTAAAGCTAACCATGTGGGAGCCGAGCAAGACGAAAAGCAGGCCTGCCCACAGCTCTCACTACAAGTTTGAAGGAATCTCATCCATCCAAACCATTGTTCAGAAGTAAACTAGTCTGGGACAGAGAGGTGGAGAGACGATGTGCAAATGGCCAGTGGTCCACAGCCAAGGCAAGAGAGCAAGTAACCAGTGTCACCTCAGAGGCAAATTGCTGGATCGCTAAGAACCAGAGAGAGCACTTAGCAAAGCACTGCCCTGGGTTCAAAAACTGGGCCTGGTGACCAAAAGGAGACTCACAGTTACTCTGACAACTGCCAGCAAGACCCAGTTTTAAACATCCTAAAAGACATAGCCATCTGAAATGCCACATTATTAGGCTGGTCCACAGTAAGAAACTAACTATACTTGGGTGAACCATGTTAGAAATGATTTTGCCTAATATATACACAAGAATAAGAATATTTTAGTCAGACAAGGGGCTCTCACTAATCACAACCTTCAAAGGAGCATGTTTAGAGTAAAAATAAAAAGGCGGGGCAGAGACTCAGAGGTCCAGCTTCTGCTGCTAAATGAACCACCCGGCCCAAGCCAGCAGAGCCAAAGCTGAGGCGATTGCATTCTTCCCCCATAGCCAAGTGACCTTCACTAGGGACAGGCAGCCCAGAGGGCTTGCCAGGGCTCCCTGGCAAGCTTCTTCAGTCCTATACCTCACTTCCCCCCAGCTCCCTGTAACTTCAAGAATGTCCAGCCAACCCAACACCACTTAGAAAACAAAACCCAGCAGCAGGGCCTGAACCACCGCCAAAATAAATAAATAAATAAATAAAAACAAAAACAAAACAATACAAAACCAAGACTGTAAAGGGCACAGACATAAGGAACTACCAATCCAAGCTGAAATCCAAAGAAACTGCAGAACTTTCTAGCATTTTTATTTCTGTGAGGAAAATACCAGTCAATCTTTGGAGAGCCTCCAGTCACAGCTCAGCATTTTCCAGCAACATCCGCAGAGCCTGCCTTTCTAAGGTTATGCGGGCATTAGAAAAGCCACAATGCCCTCCTTAGAACCAGCAAAGGATAAAGATCTTGTGGGTTAGAAGCATGCCTTACAGCCCAGTTTTATCACTAATTACACACACACACACACACACCTGTCAAAATTTTGTACCATCTAAAGAGGTATGATTGGGCTTGTTCTGCAAAAGAACAAAGAAAAAGGAGAAACTATGAAATCAGCAATTGTCCCGGACATACCGTTTTGAAGTATTCCAGATGCCCAAGCCCCCAGGCAGCTTAGTATTCTATCAATGAAACCTTTCATTTTGCCTTCCACACCTAACAGAGGACAGGCTAAACACCGAGGGTGCTCACACAAATGAGACCTCTGATTCACACTAGCAAACTGCTTCTTTCTCCACTCCATGTGAAGAAGAAAGGCATGCACAGGCAGAGCCCGCAGTTGAATCTTCTATGTGCCGTAGTCTGGATAGAAAGAAAAATGACACTTGAACAGAAAACAGATGGTGCAATATAGGAAGCTGAGCCTGAGAAAGCACTGCTTTGTTTCCTTGTGTGTGTTTTAATCACTTGGGCACTCCTAGGACAGGAACTGGGGTAGATTTCTGCTGTACAATAATTTTGGATAAAAGCTAGAAAATTATAATGGATTTAATGCAAGGGTTAGCTTCGGGTACAAACACCAGATCTACGAGAACATGGCAACAGCCGTGCACTGAAACTTAGGCCAAGATTCTTGAAGAGTAAACTCAGCAGAATGAAAGAGCGGGAGACAGCTAAGACTTCAGGCACAGTGAAGAGAATCTAGACATCCTGCCTTCCAGATACTCCTGGAAACAAACAAGCAAGCAAAAAATGGTCCTGGGTCTGTAGTCCACAGAAGTTATACCTTGAGATTCCAAGACAGAATTATCAAGTGACTTGGTAAGGCAGGGTGAGGTAAGAAACGAGTCTCACTGTTATATAGCCCAAACTGGCCTAGAATTCATTATGTAGCACAGGATGATATAAAATGTAGCAATTCTCATGTCTCAGCTTCGCAAGAGCTGGGACTATAAGAAGTGACATCATGCTTGGATGAATTAGCCTGGACGGGGTTAGAACAATGGCTCTGACAATCCTCCTGTCTCTGCATCCCAGACAGTCGGATCTCCAGGTGACTCTAACCTAGGCAGCTGGTATTGTCACCTGTGATCTTCTTAAATAAAAGCCTCATTTGTATTATTAACAAATAACAAATTCAACCCGCACATCAGGGAAGAATAAATCAGACTCACTTAGAGTACTCAGGAGTTTAAATCCTGGTATTAACTAATATAAGGTATGAAATAACTATTTATTGTTGGTTAAAAATAAGAAATAAAGCAGAAAGACCTCATCAAAGAGATTCTCACAGATATTGAAAGCAGAAATAGCACTTTTGAAAAAGAGAACATAAGATCATTAATAGTAAGATCTCAAAGAAAAATTCAATACAGCAGAAGAGAAAATTATTAAATAGAAGTTCAGCCTTGAGGAAGTCAACAAAATCCATCAGAAAAGAAAGCAGACATCGAACAGAAGTTAAATATGCTGAGAGGTAAAAGAAGCTCTGCCATTCACTTAACCTGTCCAAATGACAGTTTAAGTAGGAGACCATGGTTAGAACACTAATAGCCAGGGCATTTTCAGAACTGCTAAACAACAAGAAATCTGTAGACACATGAAATACACAATTAAAAACATGTCAAAAAAAAAAAAACCAGAACTGCACATCACCAAAGACAATCTTGGAGTAAGTTAAGCCATTCACTAAAGACCAGCAAACAAAAGCTTCACAGATGTCTCACCACTGACAAGAAAGGCAGTACTGGCACAATGAGGGAGTGTGTTTACAAGGCCATCTGGAAGTAATTGTAATCCGAGAAATGGAAGAGTGAGAATCAGACATTCCAGAAACTAAAACCAAACAAAAAGAGACTCTCCTTCTGGAGAGGGAGGACAAGCTGAAAAGATGGAAGAAAGGCATGGGGGTGGAGAAAGAAAAGTGGAAGACATGGTAAAGGTGTTGTGTTAAAAACTAATAAAAACGAGTTTATTTTTTACAGTGACACAATTATATAAGTTTGACAAAATCATCTAAGTTCAGAAAGAACATTAGTGGCCCTGTGAGTTTTATATTATTCTGGAATGGAGTCAGAATATTTGAGATGCTCACTGAGCTTTTTTAACTGCCAAGTGTCCATAGAACATTCAGGACAATTATTAGAAGAGAAATTCAAGACATAAAGGAAAATGGGAACTGAATAAGGATATGAACCAACAGAAACTTTGATCCAAAGCAATGGAAATGAACCACACAGGAAACAACAATGTTCCATTATATCTAATAAACAAAAGAGAGATAAGCTGCATCCATCCTGCATGGGAAGAATGAAAGAAGCCAATGCAGCTCTCAGGAGACAAGGTGGGAGGATCTCAAGTTCTAGGCAGCCTGGGCTACAGAGGAAGACCCAGGCCAGAATAGGAGCTGAGCCAGAAGACGGGAGGGGAAGGAAAAGATTAAAAGTGTTGTCTGCATTGAAATTGTGAGCTCTGTTCTTCAAACAAAAGACGCTCAGTCTCATGATTCACCAAGAAGAGCAAATTAGAATATAGTACCTCACATACTAGGAGGGCAACGAAAATACCAGATTTTTGGAGGGAAGCGAGACCACAGATGAACTGCAATGGATTCTACCTGCAGGTCCTGTTCTAGCAATAAAAGGTGATTCATTACAATCACACACAACAATCGCACAACACACCCAAGCAAAAAAGGCAAGTTGTAAAAACATTACATGAAATATATCATTCTTATCAAGCCTGAAAATAAGCAAAACTTGGCAGAACTGTCTTTATGTATACCGCAGTTGTATATATAGTAATTACACCAGGCATAGTAGTTATGCTAGATTGGCAACTGACAGAGACATAGAGACACTATTTAGGTCGTACAGTTAGCTTTTATATTCTAGGTCATAGCGATACATTTTTCTGAAAATATCTATTGACCCCAAAGGATCTGAACTTTTGCTGGACCTTGCAGCTAGGTTAATCACACTGCTTGGAATCATTTAAGGCTGTGTACTTGGCCTGCTAGCCTACTGTGTGCTCAGCCTATTTGTCTTTAACCCGCCTTTAAGAGAACAGAGTGGCATACCTTACTACATCTTGGATTTCCCATGCAAGCTTTTACAAACTAAGCTAAGTGCACAGCTTTAATCTTAAAGTATGTGCTCTCCCATGCCCCTGACCCAGAATAATGTTATGTGTGTATGTGTATGCTGTGATAAACTGCCAACAAACAGGCTGGAAGGACCTTAAAACCAATCACCACCATAGATGCCGGAAGCAGCATGAGAATTTGTCTTGACAGCATTGTTGGTACTATTAAATGCTCTTCTGTGTCACGGAGGTCAATAAAGTAACCTCTCCTTGTAAGACTCCACTAAGATTCTGTAAAGAATCCCTCCCTTTCCATGTCCTCTCTGCTGTTTAGTAAATTCAAAACAAAGCCCTCTGTAGAGACAGGCACAGATTCAGACACACATGAGCACAAGTCACAGGCGTCAGGCAGAAACACCCAGAACAGAGAGATTACAGGTGGGCCGGCAACCACAAACTACAGTAAGAAGGTGCAAGGAGGGTAGTGGGGGTTGGAATTTGGACTTGCATTTGCTAAAATTAAGGAGAAGCTGCTCTGCTTCCATTCCTTAATGTGACATTGACATGTTTGATGCCTTCTGAGTTATCTTTATGGCATTAACCAATACATGTCGTGAAGGTCTTTATTACACCTCCCTAGCACTGTTAGCAGCCCTGGAATAAGCTGCCCAAATGCAAAGAAGGCAGCATATTTGCTAACTGTAATCTTCTAAGAAAAAGACTTCAGTTGAAAGCAAACCTGGACTAAAGGGGACTGCCCCTGGATGATACCCCCGAGCCTTTCTGAAATCTTTCAAAATTCTGGGGCTTGTATGACTCAGGAGGAGACTGTTTCCTGTGTGCAGTCTGTCATTCTGCCTAACCACACTGCTTGCCTCCTCTAACGGACGAGCTGGCCTCTCCAGTGCCTTTCCTGACCCTCCACAAAAGATAATGTCCTTTCCTTGTTATGAAATATTTAACTATGTAAAAATATGTTACATTTGTTTATGCTGCGGAATATTACTTTAACTGTGTAAAGGTGTGTTACATTTGTTTATGCTGCATTTGTTTAATTATGTAAAGATGTGTTGCCTAAGGAACCTGATTGATCTAATAGAAAGCTGAACAGCCAATAGGTAGGCAGAAAAGGGATGGGTGAGGCTGGCAGGCAGAGCAGGAGGCGAATGAGTAGAAAGTGCAATTGGGTACAATTGGTGTGGGAAGTCCTTTTGTCTATGTGTTGCTTTTATTGGCTAATGAATAAAGAAACTGCCTTGGCCTGTTGATAGGGCAGAACTAAGGTAGGCAGAGAAAACTGGACTGAATGCTGGGAAAAGGAAGGCAGAGGGAGAGACACCATGGAGCTGCCAGAGTCAGACATGCCAAATCTTTGCCAGTAAACCACTGCCACGTGGCGATATACAGATTAATAGAAATGGGTTAAATTAAGATATAAGAGTTAGCCAATAAGAAGCTAGAGCTAATGGGCCAAGCAGTGTTTTAATTAATAAAGTTTCTCTGTGGTCATTTGGGTTCTGGGCAGCCAGAACAAACAACAAACAAGCAGCCTCCTCCTATAGGAAATCTTGGCTCAGAAGAGGAGAGAAGAAGAAAGAACCAGGAAAAAAGAGAGAGCTACCTGAAGCCAGCCATCCAGGAAGCCACCAGACAGACAGACACAGAGGAAGTAGGTAAAGTAGGACATACAGAAAGAAAAGGGGAAAGCCCCAAGGAAAAAGTAGATAAAGATAAACAGCTTGATTTAAGTTAAAAGGGCTAGCCAGAAACAAGACTAAATAGACTGAGCATTCATCACTAATAAGAAGTCTCTGTGTCATGATTTGAGAGCTGGGTGCTGACCCCAAACAAAGAAAAAGCCTGGTACATTTCCTTGGCTGATTTTTCCTTGAGATGCCCCAAAAGACGAAATTCTCTCACCGCCACCTGGGTCAGACACTAGGTCTTAAAGAGAGTGAGTGAGGTGCAATTTCACTTACCTGTGCTACCTCTTACACACACACCCTGCTGCACTCCAACCGCACTGTGCTGGAAAGGTCACAGCTCCTTCAGCCACAGAAGCTTTGCCTAGTATAACAAAGGCAGGAAATGAGAGAGAAGTCAACAAAGGAACCAAAGTGTCCATTACGGAAAGAAACTCATTTTAATCAGATAAAATCTTCACCATTAAGAGGAGAAATGACCACCCAAATTAAGGGAAATCTCTAGCTTGGCCTGAGCCATTTTTCATCTATAATCAAAACTCTAAGAAGTAAGCCAGTGTTTGTGGAAGAAATTATTCTAACTTCCAAAGAGCAGTGGTGTGCATTTCCTCATTGGAACCCCACAATCCTGAGGATATGATACTTCTGGGGAATATTCTTTTTAAACATAGCAGTAGTTGAAGTTCTCAACCATTAGAAAACGTCCTCCCAAGCCACTCAGCTACCAAATGTCAAAGAAGAAATGAAAAGGCTGGCATACAGCTCAGCCGACAGAGCACTGGCCTAACATGCCTAAGCCTTGGGTTCAATTTCCCCATCCTCTGTGGCTCCTGAACTCCAGCACTTAGGAGCTGGAACCAATATTGTTTCTTCTTGCATGAGATCTGCTGGTCTAACTTTTCACCCGACAGATGCAGAAACACCTTTGTCTGCAATGTGACCAAGACACTGACATAAAACAACTCTTAGAGTAGAAAATCCATACGGGGCAACTGAACCGTTATCTTTCTCACATACCCGGTATTTCTTTGCCCTGAAAGTCATATTTATCATGGCTGAACATTCAAGTGCTCTCTCCCACACACACATTCAGCACTTTTGTCTTGAGTCACATGAAGATCAATTTCACACATCATGGCCCCTTTTCTCAAAGAACTTCAGAGATTATTCCCAAAGACTAGAGATACTCTTACACAATTGCAACGCAGTCATCAACCTTGGTACCACTGACACAGATGCTTTAACCCACTTCTTATTCAGTTGCCCTAATAAACAAAAATTTTATGAGACTTCTTCCAATTCAGGATCCATCCCAGGGTTAGATAAAGTACTTCACTCCTATTTTCCTTTAACCTGAAGCACACACAGCACCTCTCTGCTGCCACAACACCTTGAGAAGAATGTAGCCCCTCCCTTTTAAATTGATGGAGCATTTCATTTCGGCTTGTCTGACCTTTCCTCGGGTAATTCTGGGTGAATCAGAATGGCTTATGTTTGCTCAGCTGGAAAATTCCCTAAGTGAGAAACTCTCTGAATATCCCATCTGAAGGTACAAGGTCTATCCTGACCCCAAAGTAAAACCCACTTTATTCAATAAAAAGCAATCCCGGCATTTTGCCTTACAACAAATACCTCATCTAGGGGCAACACTTTAATACCATCCAAATACCCTGTCCTACACCTCAAAATCCCCTCGTCTGCCCTCTGTCACATCAACACTTGGAAAACTGAGGCAGGGGGATCATGAGTTCAAGGCCAGTCTGAGATAAATCTGAGATAAGACCAGTCTGCCTAAGACAGAGGAGAGGTGAAGAAGGAGAAAATTTCTCAGGTATCCTGACCTCTTCCTGTTCCGTACTTAAGGGCAGCTGCAGCGCACGGACTCCAGCCTTCCTTCCATGTTACTCCTGGTTCCTTATCAGCACTGTCCACCACTTGTTCACCCAGGGAAGCAGCTGGTTCCATACAAACACAGGAGTCCTGCTTTTCGCGTGACGAATCCCTACTTCATTCCTGTGCTTTACAATGGAATTCAGACCTAGCCAGGAAGAGCCCCTCAAGATGTCTATTAGGTATTTTCAACATACTTAGTTTTCCTTATTTTTATTTCTTGCTCACATTAAAAAATGTTCAGGACTTAATCTTGTATCTGTCCTTTCTCTGTTCTGGATGAAATCATTTCTCCAAAGAGTCCTAGGGTCTTTTCCGAGAAGAACAAGAGACCAGGATCCTCAATGACGGTTTCCAGACAGCCTGCTTCACCTTGTTGACCTTTGTTCTAAATATGAGCCACATGCTCCTTTCTGCCAAGAAGAAGAAAAGTCGAGGGACTCAGTTCAGCTATGGCAGCTAAATTACTCGTCGACCTCACCAACTGTGACTCCAGGGTCTACATTTCGTTAAGATGGATCCACTTCGATCCTTAAATCCCTAGCACAAGCAAGCGGCCTTCCTCAACAGTTCTGTCCTTACTCCTTGAGATGTGGCTGATCCAATCTGTCGCCAGCATGGCTCCGGTGCTCAAGGAACACACCTTCCTGCATCTGTCTTTCTGTTCTCTGGATGCAGCTACTCTCTGATATCCATGATCTTATGGATATCTCAACTCTCAAGAGCTTCTTTCTCCATTATCTTGCTGGGCGAATTCCAGCCTCAGTGGCCCTGAGAGACCTGCCATCTCCATGCTATGAGACAGCAGGCTCTCCCGGTGCTGGCCACATCTACTTCGGCAGAAAATGGGCACAAGCCAGATACCAGGACAGGAAAGGGGACCCTTAAATTACCCTCTTCTCTCATGGGTCACAGTCTTGGCCGCCTGTTGTCCACTGCCAGAGGCTTCATGAATGCAGTGCCTGTATTTAGTGTGGAAATGTAAGATCAGCTCTAGCTGCCTCCTTTTGTATTCATGCCTTCAACATTAGGTAAGGCCGTATGGGGAATGAAGGATCAAACCTTTCAGCACATTTTAATAAGGTCTGTAAGGATTCCAAAACAGTCACTTTCTGGCACATTCTTAGCTATGCACCTGTTCACTTGGTCTGTAAGCCCCAGCATCCAAATTGCTCTCTAGGATGGGAGTGATTCCAGATGAGATGGCAAAGAAAGGTCTCTCCTCACTCTAGAAAACAGATGCTCACTTCATGGCTGCCCCCCACCCCAACACAGCTGTATTTCTATGACTCTTCTTCCAGTCAAAGCCAGCAGTCGGTTGCTATGGTACATATTTCCTGTTTATATGCACATACTTAGGAGTGAAGACTTTCCATGTGAATCATTTTCTGATGCATTTTCATTTTTTAAGCTACTAACCACATATCTCGACAGAGAATTAGAAAGCAGTCAAAAAAAGAAAGAAAAAAATACAACCCCAGACACAAAGCTATCAAGAGGAAAATCAAAAGAAAAAAATGGTATTTTCATCAGATGCTGTAAAGAAAGACAATTTTGTATTTCTAGAAAACCAGAGAACTTATCTTTACCTGCCCAGATCAAATCCACACTTACTGCTGCACACACACACACACACACACACACACACACACACACAGAGCAGGGAGAACCACAACAATGGGAGCCTTGCACTACTGCCTCAGCAGACTTTTCTCCACGTGAGAACTCCACACTGCAGCTAATCTAGTCCACGCACAGACAGCCTGGCCTTTCTTTGGTTTTGCTTCAAATGGCCCAGGAATTAAAAAGCAAGAGTGATGTAATGGTGCTGCCCTCCCAGTCTCTCTCGACCCGACCATTCTCCACCCCAGGAGCCCTCAGCACACCTCCTCAGAGGTCCCTCTGGATCGCCAGTGGAATTCTGTTTCCACGAGTCAGCATGGATCCTGTTCCAAGTGGATTCTTCCGTGGGTTCCCATTTCCCAGGAACTGCACGGGAGTCCCTTGGGCTGATAACGCAAGAGCTCCAAGACTGGTCCCCATCTGCTCTTCCGTTCATCTCCCTCACTTCAGGTCCCATCTCTTGTGAAAAACCTTCAGGCTCTCTAGCAAAGCATCCTGCTTTCCCTTCTTCCTCTTGGCTAATTTGTTGGGGGCAGAACAACACCTGAGAAATTCTTTTGTGATCACTGTCTAAGGCTGGCTTAGTGGGCCACCTCAGTGCTCCAACTCAGCCCCACCACAGTGCTGCTCTCCCAGCACCTGGCCACCTTTGGAAGAAATAAAAGCAGAGCGGTGATGATCCCTTCCCCCGTGCTAAGCATGGATGAGCACTCAGTCTCCACACATTCTTTACAGTGGATGCTGGTGTTCCGCCAACAGGATGCTATTACACTCAGCTCATTTAACAGAAAATCACACAGGCAAGGGGATGCAACAGCATCCCAGTGTCCCAGCCAGGAAGTGGCAGAGCCAAAGAACTCCAATAGCTGAAAATTTAACAGGGTAAGGAGGAGCACAAGAAAAAGTCCCATAACATCGATGGGGACCTCGGGATAACACCAAAAGGACAGTGAGATTCACTCATCTGAATCCTTCACAAGTACCTGATACCCATAAACTAGGCCCATATGGAGTTCTCAGAACATAGGCTAAGATAGGACAAGGAGATAGGCAATTTCTACAACCCAGAAATATACACAAGAATCAAGAAAAAAGACATTAAAAATTGAAGATACAAAATTCATGTGGAGAATTTAATCTGGGAGAAAACCAAAGAACAAACAGGGAAGCCATTAACTTTTGACATTTTAAGATCCACTCTACTACGAGGAGCAATAGACAGAATTTTTACATTTCCAAAGATAGAAAATAAATAACTAAATAATCTTTCACTGTAAAGTATGAGAATTTTAGCTTCAGTACAGGACTTCCCCCCAAAACAATAATTTTACTCTAAATAACATGTAGTTTATGTACCCACAATTGTGGGGAATGGAGAACGTCCTGAGTAAATACGTGCTGTTGACATGGGTACAGCCATGTCAAGGACTCCAACCCCTCAGCCACAGGGGAAAATGGCAAAGCTCCCCAATCCCTGAGGCTCAGAGGGATGGCAAGGCCTTGCTCTAAGTCCAGATGTGGATGTTGATAATGTGTGCAGAAAATGTCCACCATAGCTCCCCCGACCCCATACTGATGCCTAGGCACTACACAACCAAAATTATATAAACTTGCCTCCTGGATGCCGGTGTATACCAGAAACCTGCTACCTTGTTTTCTGTATGTAATGCCTCCTTTGTGTTCAGCTGCATGCAAGCTTCTCTATGTGTTTGTCTTTACTTCATCCCTTTGCTTTCCCAGTCAGGAGCATCTCAGGAGCCATGCTAGATGCCGTACCCAATACAAGTGCTGTGCTAATGACCAATATGCTGAACTTCAATGTTCATATTTCAGTTGACTATGCAATTCTGCCTTATGGAAGTTTCAACAATAACAGAAAACAGAAGAAACTGTTGAAAGCTTTAAGCCATAGATCACTCATTGAAGGAAGCCCAGTTCTGACGACGCTACAGAAATCTCCCTGCTTCTAAGCACAGACTCTTTCCAAGCGTAACACACATACAATTTACAAAGTCTGAAATGGGGCAACCATGTGCCTTGGTAGATTCAAGGATCGACCAACATACTAACCAAAAGTATTTAGTTGGTACCTATTATCCAACAATCACTTAATAAGCATTAGCTATTGGTATGGACAAACAATTTTTATCTTACTCTTATCAACTTCAAGCTATTTTATCTCAGATTCTATTAAAGGCAAGAGGCAGTAAGGCAAATATAACTTCAAAATGAAAAAGAGCAGACCACGTGTTCAACCACACAACTAGTGCATATCTAACCAATATTACAACAGAATTTCATAAAACATCCACCAAGAACACGCACCAGGGTGGGGAAAATGAGAACAAAAACAGCACCGAGAGCCATGATTAGAGAACAGCATCCTAGTCTCTTGCAGTTTAAATGACAATGGCCCCCATAGGCTCATATGCATTATTAGTCCCCAGTTGGTGGAACTGTTTGGGAAGGATTAGTAGGTGTGAACTTGTTGGAGATGTGTCACTGGGGTTGGGTTTTCACGGTTCAAAAGCCCAAGACATTCTCAGGATTCTCATTTTCCTTCTTGTTCTCTTTGCCTCCTGCTTGTAGGTCTGATGTAAGCTTTCACCTACTATCCCAGTGTCAGCCCTGCCTACCTGCTGCCATGTTCCCCAGGCACGCTCATGGACCGGAAGACATAATATTGTAAAAATAACTATCTTATTAAAAGCAGTCTACAGATCCGATGCAATCCCTATCCAAATCCCAATGTCATTATTCTCAGAAATAGAAAAAAAATCTTCATTCATAAGAACAAAAGACTCCAGATAGCCAAAGCATTCCTGAACAAAAGAATAATGCTGGAAATATCATATTTTATTCCAAATCCTATTACAGAGCCACAGCAACAAAACCAGCCTAGTGCTGGCACAAAAGCAGACAGAGACAACAGAAGCTCCAGATGTTAAACCCAGGCAACCACCTGACATTTGGCAAAGAAGCCAAAAATATTCTTTAGAGAAAAGAATCTCTTCAGTAAATGCTGCTGGAAAACTAGATGTCTAGTGTAAAAGAATAAATCCAGATTTATCTCTCACCCTCACAAAAATGAACACATGGCCTTAACACAAGACCTAAAACTCACCAGGTGGTGGTGGCACAGGCCTTTAATCCTAGCACTCTGGAGGCAGCAGGAGACAGATCTCTTGAGTTCAAGGCCAACCGAGTCTACAGAGTGAGTTTCAGGGCAGCCAGAGCCACACAGAGAAATCCTGTCTTGAAAAACAAAACAACAACAAAACCCAAAAGACCTAAAACTCAAACTATGAGAGTAAAAAATAAGGAAGACACTTTAAGATGTGGGTACACGGAAAGGTTTTCTGAACAGGACTTGAAGTGCTATGGAAAACAAGGTCAACAACCCACTAAGTGACCTCCTGGATGAAAGCCTGCTCTACAGGAACAGCAACAGTTAACTAAGTGAAAAGACAGAATACAGGATGAGGGAAAGCTTGGCTAGTTATGCACCTGATGGACGAGCAGCATCCAAAACATTTAAAGAACTCAGAAAGTAAAACTATAAACAATCAAACAACCCAGAGGCTTGGAGAGATCCTGCCTATATACATAATGATTTGCACTCAGGTCCCTGATACCTACATAAAAGACAGGTGTAGCAGTGCCCATCTGAGACCCCAGAACAAGAGAAGTGGAGACATCAGACTCTTGGAGTTCACTGACTGGCCAATTGAGCTGAATAAATGCACTCCAGGTTCACTGATGGATGCTATCTCAAAAAGAGAAAAGGAAGGATAACTGAAGAAGTTCAATGTTGACATCATCCTACCCCAACACGTACAAGAAAGAAATCAAACAACCTAGTTAACAAACAGGCTAGTAAAATGAACAGACAACTCACAAAAGATGAAATACTGATTGTCAGTAGACAAGTGAGGTCCACCAAGCCAGGGGTGTTACCTGGAACCTCACCCATCCATGCCAGCCTCAACACTCAGTCTAGCCCTGGTCTGTAGAAGGAACGGCGGGCTGCGTCCCGCCACCCAGCTCCTGTACAGCTAGCTTTACACCCGAAATAACAACACACAAATTGTATTCATTTAAACACTGCCTGGCCCATTAGTTTCAGCCTCTTATTGGCTAATTCTCATATCTTGCTTTAACCCATATTTAGTAATCTGTGTAGCACCACGAGGTGGAGGCTTACTGGGAAGGATCTTAGCCTGCGTCCATCTTGGGTAGGAGAGCTATGGCATCTGCCTGAGGCGTCTGCCTCACTGCCTTCCTCCCAGCATTCTGTTCTGTCTACTCCACCTATCTAAGCTACTGTCCTATCAAAGGCCAAGGCAGTCTCTTTATTAACCAATGAGAGTAACACATAGACAGATGACCCTCCTCCATCACTGGTCATGCAGTCAGTCAGTCCATGGCCCAGCCTCCTACAAAGCTTTTATTTGCAACAAATGGAGACTGCTCTACGGATCCACAGCTGATCAGATGCACAGATCTGCAACGTAAGCCCTACTCTGATGACTCAGGGAATATTGAGGAAGAGGGGACCAGGATACTAGCTGCTCAATAGTGCCCCCTAGAAAAGACAGGAGAAGTGGAACCATGATCACTCACAAATATGCCTGTCTGACCAAGACCAGCATAATGCTACTACCAGGTGACATAACAATGTGGACAGGGGAAATTCTGCAAGGTCCCACCCCTAGATAAAGGACTACAGGTGGCCAATGGCTACTGAAAGAAGAAAAAGCATTTTCCTGCAGAATAACCTCCTACATAGGCTGTTCAATCCCAAGTGGTCGCCCCTGGATCCATGTTATCTATGGGCAACACAAAATAGACTCATCAGGCTGTACATACATTTGTTTGTGTGTGTATACACAGATACATACACATATAAATGAAACAATAATTAAGAAGAGGTCATGGATTTGGAAGGGAGAGGGGAGGAAGAAAGGGGGAGGGGCAGGAGGGATATAGATAAAGTATTTATGGATGAAGTTCTAAAACAGTATTTTAGAAAACATAAAAAATGTTTTTACTAGCCATGAAGTTAAAACTACTTGAGATTCTATCTTATCCCAGTCAGAAGACAGTCATTAGGAAATCAACAGCAAATTCTAGTAAGGATGTGGGCAAAAGGGAACCTTTTACACACGCTGATGGGAATGTAAACTTGTCTAGCCATTATGCAAATAGGTATAGAGGTTGCTCAAAAACTTGATTGCAGATCTTCCAAATGAGTCAGCCCTGTAACTCCTGGCTATTTACTTAAAGGATTCTCGGTCAACTTATCAGAGACACTTACACATCAATGCTTATTATGGATGGCACTTTTCACAACTGCTAAATAATGGCGCCAAGCTAAGTGTCCATAACAGAAGAATGGATGAACAAAACTGTGGATATATACACAAAGACATTAGTTTCCATAATAAGAAAAAATGGAGGCATAGCATTTGCAGAAAAATGATGCAACTGGACATAATAATATTACTTGAATTAAGCCAGTCTCAGAAAGACAAATATGTTTTCTTGCTGTTCCTAGACTTTATGTTGCCACAATAAGTTATGCCTGAATGTATACAATGAATGCAGAGGTGAAACTGTCTAGGGAGTAATGAAGACAGCTGGAGGGGAAGAAAGGGTGAAGAGAGGGTAGGGTTAGGAGGGATGTGCTAAATATATAATACATACTACATAAAAAAGTTTTTATTTTCTTTTTTTGTTTTGTTTTATTTTAAGAACCTGGGCTTTGAAGTTAGATACATCTGGGTTTCTTTTGCACGTTAGCCAATGACAAACAGATCCTTGTGCCAAAGATGCTCTGTGGGAGGTTATCACCAACTGGATGGGCCAATGAGGTCTGTAGCTGGAATTAAACATTGAGCAAAATAAAAATAAGTAGATACACACACATATACATACACACACACACACATATACATACATATATAAATACACACAATTGCTATTGTTCTGTTTCAAGACTTATTATTCTAAGCAACACAGATACAGGTGAAATTTTCAGGATTTGAATAAAATGTGGACTTATTAAAATATCAATAAGGATGGAATATTAAATAAACAAACAAATAAACAAGATGCTGGAGAATGAGAAAACCCTTTGTGTTGAGTGTTAAGAACAGTCATTGTGTTCAAAGGCCTATCCTATCCTTCATCCTGGAACAGGAACTTCACAGATGTTATTCAGTCCTCAAAACCACTCAGGTTTCATCAAATGGCCCCAGTTTACGTGAGAGGATTCTGAGTGTATCAAGGCATAAGTGACTAGCTCCAGGCTATGCTGCCAATGAACTGCAGAGACTGATATTGTAAACCAGCAAACTTACTGGCAAAGCCATCAGGGACAAAATGGGGGTGGGGGCAGGGTTGTCACACAGCCATTCCACAAATCATTCTCTAGCTCCAACCAAATTTACTGGGCAATATCCAGACCCATCCATTGTTACATCCTCATGATGTGGGCTGTGGTTTGAATCCCAGGTACTCAGAGGTCATGATACATCACCCATAAAAGTGAGAGTTTACTATAGATCCCATCCTACAAGCCAGAGCTTCCTCAGCACAGGGGACATTCAACAACTCTCCAATTTGTTCATGGGACTATGTGTCAGCTAGATTCAAGAAAAAGGGCAAAGGCAAAAAGCTGATTCTGTACATTCTAAGATGCTAATTTCTGATAATACTAAGAGGATGAGGATGGCAGGGTCCAGCCCATGTGTGCATCACTGCTGGGTCTAGACACGCTGACTGCCAGCTATCAGTAAATGCAGGCGAGGTCTCTCTCTCTCTCTCTCTCTCTCTCTCTCTCTCTCTCTCTCTCTCTCTCTCTCTCTCTCTCTCACACACACACACACACACACACACACACGCACACACACAAACCCTAAGCCACAGAACAAAAGGCTAAGAAGAGGTGTGTGAAGAGTGGCAGCCTGAGGAGGCGCTAGTTATGACCACCAGCAAGGCCTCAGTCCCACCTCCTCTTTGGAATGGAAAAGTCATGGAAAAGTGGGGCCATGGGAAGTCAAATTTGTCTGAATCATTATTATTTAAATTTTTAGTATGGTTTGTGTGCATGATAAGTGTGTGGAGGACAGAGGATAACTCTAGAATTGGGTCTCTCTCCTTCCACCTTTATTCCGGGACTTGAATTCAGTTTGCCAGGCTTGCATGGCAAGAGCCTTTACCCACACTCTGAGCCATCGAACCAGCCCCTACTATTATTTTTAAATGAACAAATTTTACACTCGGGGGTAAAAATGTTCCCAAATCCCTTTGCCTATTCAAAATATTTATCAATATTTTGAAATACCTACAGGCCAAAAATGTCTTCTAATTTACTATTTAAGACAGATGAATCAGACGGGCAAAAACAACCTACTAGCACTGCGCTTCTGCAGAAGGCACAAGGAAGAATAAGACGGGCCAGCTAGTTTACTGGAGACAGAACATAAACAGACAATTACAGAACCATACAATTAATGCTTGGGGAAAGCAGAGCCAAGGGGGGGGGGAGGGTGCGGAGGAGGTGTGACTAATCCTGCTTAGGCTTCAACCTCACTAAGTGAGGAAAAAGGGCTTTCCCCAAATGACCTTTGCAATTTCCTTATCTGATCCTCATTAACTTCAAAGCACACACGAAGCCAGTTCATCTCCCCACTGCCCCGCAGAGGCACCATCCACACTGCGCACTTCCCTAACAGACACCGGGTAAGCGAGCTGTGAAGTGGATGGTCAGCCACGCAACAGACAGGAGTGGCCCAGTCAACTGAATCTTAGCAGAGTCCTTCTCCCTGGAGCTTTCTACAAAAATGTCTTACCTTCCAACAGTCAACTAATATATTGTCTGTTTCTGTATCCAAAAATCTTAGAGACTCCAAATGGATGGTCCGTCTAAAACTAGGGTACCGCCACTTAAGAGTTCATGCTGTCTGGGGACGAGGAGACAGCTCAGTTGATGAAGCGCTTGCAATGAAAACGTGAGAACCAGAGTTCAGATCCCCAGCACACACGGAAAACCCAGGCGGGTCTCACTGCCCACCTGCAATCCCAGTGCCTGAAAGGCAAAGAGGGCTCAGCAAGGGACCAGGCCTCAGTAGGTGAAGTGAGACTGCTGGAAGAAGCCCTCACGTCAACAGGTGGCCTCCACATGCACAGGCAGCGCACACATGTGCACCTGCACACACACCACAAACATACATTACACATGTCAAAAAAAAATAAAGTTATTTTAATTTCAAAATTTTTTACCTGCACGAAACATTTCAGGTAACATACAATATAGGACATGTATGTACTTGGAACAGCCAAAACCAACCATGCTGTAAAATGAAGAAACTAATTTCCCAAGCATAAGGTGATGCTTATGACTTTACATTGAAATTACTCTAAATATTTGGGAAGACAGAAAGGGCAACAGGGAAGGCCACATGGCTCGGACCAAAGTTAGATTATAAGGAGAGTTTTCTCCTTAGCACTGAAAAATGGCATCCCTTTGGAACCTGGCCTGTAGGATACAGGCAAAAGAGGTGTCAAATGGCTTCACTAAAAAGCTAGGAGCATAAAACTGAGGAACGGGGTTTTGAGAAGGACAAAGTTTTCTTTTTCTCGTAATAAAAAGTCCTTTTGAAGTTGAGAGTCTTTAAAAGACTCGTTTCCAGCAGGCTGAATTCATCTAGTGTTCTAGCAGAACATCTAATCTTACTCTCTTCCTTAACTTCAGTGTACGTACTGTTGACTACTTTAAAAATCTGCCGGATAACATATATTGCCACTAACTCTTATGGTCAGTAAAGATGAGAAGGAGAGGGAGGAAGGGAAAAGAGCACAAGCATTTGGCAGGTAAACACTCACGTGGGTGCTCCACATATCATTACTCCGGCGGATGCTGGGCCAGAACAAACACTGACCACTCTCTGCCTAAGTGAGAAAGTCTTTGGAATCTCCACAATATCACTGAAACTAGGGTTTTTCTAAATCTGAAATTCTTTATATGATCATTCCACCACAAGCCCCACAATGAGGGTTGATGGCGCCGATCTTCATATCTAGGCATCTGACATACAAGTCATATCTCAGGCTACCGGGTCCTAATCTCAGTGCACTTTTTGGGGTATCACATTTATAACCATCTTGCTATCTGTAGACACTAAGCTCTTAGGTTATGCCAAATAGACTTAAATCAGAGCAGCAGAATGGTAAGGGAGTATTTTTTTTCTCAAAAGTAAAAATACTGAACAAGGAGTGGGAGTGCGCATCTATGATCTAAGCACTTCAAAGCCAAGGCCAGAGGATCAAGTTTGAGGACAGACAGGGCTATAGAATGAGAAGTTGTGTACAGAAAGGGAAAGGAAAAATGAGTAAGAAAAGAAATCAATAAATGCAAACAAACAAACCCTGGAGTCGAGAAACAAAAAAGACTTAGACCATATTCCTACTGGGGAATGAGATAGCTACAGTCAGGCAGACAGATACATCATGTACCAGTGTGGGCTATATTTTAAGCTCCAGGAGTGGTTTATGGTTGCCTCTGTATCAGTCCAAATATACATGTTCCTTCCTAGGTGAGGCAGATCCACCTTTCTCTATAACTACATGGATCAGGTCTGGATTTGCTGGACTTACAATGACAAGAGCATAAGCTGATGACTGATTCCTTTGATTTTCCTTTAAATACCTAAGTCATTATCTCAATCCACTCGAGCACGGAGTGCAGCTATAGGGACCAAGCAACAAAGACATGCGTAAATCCACAATGAAAGTAAGCTTGCACAGAAATGTAACCAGAAACAATGTGAAATGCTTCCCATGAAATCAGCACTTTGAGAACTGTTCCCTGTGAAGGGTAATAAACTAAGCTGAACAGGCCTGTGCTGGGAAGAATGATACCACCATGCATCCAGAGTTTCATGAATCTTCTACCATTTGACCCAGTTCTACTACTAAAATTCAATAATTGTTGAAAATGCAAAAAAGAAAGTCTAAAAATTTAGGAGGCAACCACATAGAATACTATGCAGGTAGTAAAAATTATTTTCACACAAAAATAATTAAGATATAATATTAAACATATAAATGCTCTTTAAAGTATCAAATATACTGACATGGTCACGTAGGAAAAGAAACAAACATGGAAAAATGATAGCCACCCACATCAGAAGAAAAAGAAACAAAGCTGACAAAATGCCAGTCATGCACACCAGTCTTGGTCACTTCTGTATCCTTAGGGACTCCGACAGTTCCAGCTCACTGAAGGCACACAGACATTCTGAAATTCACTCCATCAAAAACAACCAGAGACATCTTACTGTCTGGTCATTTGTATTGAGCCTTGGCTATTCTTAGGCAGCAGGCAATGTTGGCTGGGGAACCTCACACTAAGTTGAGGATACTTGCCGGGCCCTGGCAAGAACGATGTTCATGGTCTTTTATATTCCTTTGCTGTTGGGACTCCAGATGTGGCCTGAAAACTCAGCTCCTGTGGAATCTGGTGTCTCACCTTTGTTCGGATGTTCAGTCGAAACATCTGGAAGCCTGGTTTCTGTGGACAACGATGGACAATGATGTGCCAGGTCTAAAGGTCTTTCCCCATCTCTGGGCCTTGACTCCTACATCTGAGAAAGGAACTAGCTAGACAGATTTTCATTTTAAAGGTTCAGTTTAGCAATAAAATAAGAGGTTATGATCTAAGAACAATCATCAGACTGAAAACAGAAAGGTTGTTCCACATATTTTATTTATCTATGCACCTTGCTGTAACTTCATTCTTAATGCCTTCTTTGGGATTACCTTCTGAGTGGTATGTTCAACCTTGTTCTACAGGGATCAAGAGATGGGGTAGTTAAAATACTTTGTTTTCTTGGTTGTGCGTCCATTTTTGAAGAATGGTCTCATTATCTCGGGCTGGCCTCATCTTTACTTCAACTTCTGATCCTGCAGCCTCCCCCTCCCACTTACTGAGAGGACAGGCATCGATGCCCACACTTGGGGTTATGGGATGTTCATGACAAACCTAGGGCCTCATGCACACTAAGCAAGCACTCTGCAGCTAAGCTACAACACGGTTTTGCTACGGTTGTTTTCTTTCCATTCTTCCATGCAATGCGTCTCAGTTGAGGAAAGGAGGACAACTACCTTGTTCCAGCTGAACTCAACGCAACTTCATTTCCACCCTAGGGTAAAAGCCTATATATACCCCGTCTACTGACATTTATCAGGTACCAAGGCGGACTTAACTGAGCTTTGGGGCATGAAGAATCGGCAGTACAGGAAGAGCCTGCATTTTCACAGTGAGCTTCAGAGATGGGCAAGCCTGCCGCCCACCTCTCGGACCCAGTTTTGCTTGAACTGCACTGCCAATGCTGTCACTTAAGGCAACAAAAGGTGCTTTGTATTCCTTCAGTCAGTCATCTCCACACCACGCTTTAAATGTGTTTTGCACAGTTACCATAGCCTAGCCACATAAATTTTCATTGCTATATTCCAAAGGTTTTTGTGTTTTGTTTTATTCTGCTCCCAGTCAGAAGCCCAAACAATTTGCTTTAATTATTTCTTTTATTTGGGGGATTATATCAATTCTTCCTTTCCTTCTTCCAAACCCCCCATATGCTTCCTTGCTTTCTTTCAAATTCAAAGCCTCTTTTTTCATTAATCACTGCTATATACATATATGGATGCACACACATATACACACAAACATATACACATATATACCTAAATGTACAAATATAACCTGCTCAGTCTGTATAACGTTGCTTGTACATATATTTTCAGGGCTGACCATTTGGTACTGGATAACCAATTGGTGTGCCCATCCCTGGGGAAGACTGCTTCTTCTGCTCTCAATTGAAAGAATTTCCTTTCAATAACTTTATCCATCTCATCTCCAAGCTCGTGATCCAACAACAGAATCTAAGAAATCTTACTTCAGAGTCTCATCTCCAGCCTTTGTGTCTGTGCCCCAGCCCCAGCCCCAACAGAATCACAGAAGCCAAAGAGGGTGGCCCTGGAGACATCAGCTCCCAGACTAAGCCCACTCCTCTGTCTGGCCCATAGGCCCAGGCACACTGATACCCCTGTGTTCCCATGTCCAAAGAGCAGGCAAAGAAGCATCACTGGCTTAGAGGCTACACCTACCCTCCCAAAAGTCTCCTTCCAGCTTGAAAGAGCAGAGAGCCGCGGCCGGACGTGGAGTCCAGGGGCCCTTCCTGTACAGGCCGCCCCACCCTGTTCTTTCTAAGAGGAAGTGGGCTGGAAATCCTGTACACTCATTGTTTTATTAATAAAACCTTGGGAGGAAGAAAGCCTTTGACAGGGATACACACTCACTGGGGAAATTAGGAGGCAAAGGCACTAATATTTTTATGTTTCTTGTCAACTTTGGTCATCTGAGACTTTTGAAACAAAAACAGAATCATAAGTCATCTAAGTTTGATGAGTTGCTGATGACACATTAGACAAACATTATTATGTACATCACCACCACAGCACAGCATTCTGGGATGGGAAGAGAGCCTCGTGTGGGTAGAGAAAGTCCACCACTTCCCAAGATGCCTCACTCACAGAACTCCAGCTAGATAAGGTCTATGAACAGACGCAGCTAGATGTACAGGTGAGAGGCAGATCTGTAGTAAATATGAATTCAAGGTCTCTCTCTCTCTCTCTCTCTCTCTCTCTCTCTCTCTCTCTCTCTCTCTCTCAACAGAATCTCACTATGTAGCCCTGGATGGCCAGGAACTCCCTGTGCAGATCAGCCTGGCCTTGAACTCACAGAAACTGGCCTGGCTTTGCCTCTGCCTGTCAAGTGCTGGAAATAAAGGCACGCTCCAACAGCCCTAGCACAAAGGATGCAAGACCTACATGCTTAAGGGACCAGTTCACTGACACTGATACCCTATGGCTCCACAGATCAGGCCGTAGGCTAGAAATCTGACTTCTGAAAGCCAGCTTTAGCACCTGACATCTCTCACACCTGAATCTACTTCTTCCAGGACACAGAGGTCGAGCCTTGGCATACTGGGTATTCAGGCCTACACACCTCAAATTTCCTGGACAGACCTTCAAACTAAGCAAAAAGCTAAGGTGTCTGTGATGGTGTGGTTCCTATGATGTCTAGGACTATATTAATATCCCTTCTTCTTCTCCACAGATGAACTGGCCCAAGCCCTCCTCTCCCCATCACACTCCTTCCAAGCCACACTGTTCAGACTGGGATGGGAGGGGCAAACAGCTCCCTGGGACCACTTAATGTTTAGATTTAAGGTGACTAGTTCTTTCATTATTTTGAATTAAAAGGACTAGATTCATTAGATTCTTTTGAGTAAAAAGTTGCCAAGTGCCCCATACATCTGAATATGGCTGTGCTTACTGTACTGAACTGCTTCAATTACAGAAACAATCTCTCATACTCACAGATAGCTCTATAATTAATAAAGCCCAAGGAAGGAGAACCCGACATGGAATTCCACAGGAGATTGCAGTGAACATTGTGATGGATATCTTTAGCCCTCCCAGCGCTCACACAGCTCCTTGAGAGCAATGTGAATCTCGTGTTTATTGCAGTCTGTTTATCATACATTTTGTGCCTTGCCAGCATGACATCATCAACACAAATGCACAACAGGCTACCATACAAACAAACTGCAGCAAATACTAGAGCCATCTGGGTCACTTCCCATGTTTACTATGCATCTTCAGAGCTAACAGTTTCCATAGAAATAACCGCTAGAAATAGGCTCACTGGAGTCAAAGGATTAACGAATTGTTTCTCAGTCGGCCACAAGAGGCCTTTTAGGGAAAAAACCTTCTGAGTCATTTCAGCATCTACATTTTTCTCAGCCAGCTTTGGCTGAATTTTCCTAGTCTGTTCCTGCTGCCTTTACTGTTAGCTAAATTTGCACTTAGTTTTCAAATTATTCAAATCTGGTAGTCAGCTAATCATCTCTGGTCTAACAAGCTATACTGATGAATGTAGCATCTCTACCATTTGAAATAACAACTGACATCTTGTTCATGGTTTTGTGCTTTGAGGCAGGATCTCACATAGCCTAAGCTAGCCTGTGCTATGTCGATGAGAATGGACCTGAACTCACAATCCTCTTGTCTCTGCCTCCCAAGAGCTGACATTCCAGGCCATGTATCATTATGCCCAACACGTTTGTCTATTGCTATATTTTAGCTCATATTTTGAACTGAATAACTAGTATTAATCAGCAAATATCCCAGGATCCTCTGCTTATTTTATCTAAATTTCGGATCAAACCCTTTATGTAGATTTCTCATGGTGGGCAAATTCTTTCTCCAAAAGTTTCAGAGTTTAAAAAGAAAACTGTTTCAAGTTCTGAACTTTCCCACTTTGCTAAGGATAATCACTCCCAGTAGTATTAGGACACAACACTGGGCTTCTCAGGGCCCTGCCTCCTTTTGTGATGTTAAGACTTAAAGTACTTAGCATATCCCCTACTTTCATTGATAGAACTTACATGCCAGTACAAAAATAGACTACAGATTGTGAAGTATTTCCTAGGTGAGACTGAAATAGCTCAGGTTGATTCTCCTTGTCAGAACTCTTGCCCACATTTCACACCAGAAAGGTTGAATCTGATGGAGAACCCAGAAGGAATGACACCATCATTGTCAGAGCGGTGAAGCCACCCAAGAAGATGACTTCCAACTTGGCTTTCCTGAACACAATTACACCCACACTGCATCCAATGGGCAACACCGTCAGTACATAGTATGATGAAGCACAGGACAAGACACAGACAAAGCCATGATTTTAAATGAGATTTTTAATTGATGAGGGCTGTCCCAAGGACTGAGGGATACTTACATGCTACACTTGAGAATATTAAATGCTAATATACACTGTGGACATGTGACCACTCAAATATCCAAACAATTGGAGTAAGCATGTCACCCGCCCCATTTAGAACCAGTTTCTATTCAGTGAGATGGAGCTAGCTCCCAGGAGCCTGGGATGTAACTGGGAACAGGGCATCTCCAGGCATGGATGATAAGGTTTACACCAAAGGTGATCTGAAGATGTACAGTGAGCTCTGCTGTGAACGGGAGAAGAAATCCGGTTCCTTCAGGAATCTGGTCCAGAGCCAAACCTGTTGTGAGATACTTTCTCCACACCTTGCATGTTCCCCTTCTCTGTGGTGATTTCATGAACTCTAAGACCAAACAAAGCTGGGCTCACAAAACAGCTAGTGTTAGGATTGCTTCTTTTTTGTTGTTCTTGAGAGAGCATCTCACTATACAGTTCTAGCTGCCTTGGAATTCAATATAGTCTCGACCAGGCTGGCCTAGAACTCAACAGAGATCCACCTGCCTCAGCCTCCCAAGTACTAGGATTAATGGTGTTAGTTACTTCAGCAGAAATGCCAAAAACACTACAATTGGTCCTGTCCTGTTTAAGACAAGTTAGTTCCTTGCTCCTGGCCATCTAGGGAAGACAAACAGGGAGTAAAAGTCCTAGTGAAGGTGCGAGTACCACCAGCCTATTTCTAGGACTTTCCAGAGAATGGAACTTGGCTGAATAAAAGGATCAAAGACTTGCTTAGTTCCTTCCTGCCTGTCAGCTCTCAAAAGGCCACTGTTCCAAAGGCTAGTGTATGCCTTCTGAGAACAAGGCTCCTTGTTGATCGTCTGTTCTCTGATTGGAAGAGACACTGACTGTGTTCAAGTTTAGCCATAATCAGCACTTTTACCTTTTACTGCAGCACTGGCTTTCGGACGACAACTTTACCAGTGGACGTGTGAGTCTTCTCATATAGACCCTGCTCAAAATGTACCAACAATGCCCTGCACACATGGGCCCTGGCTCTCTAGATTCTGGAACCTATTGAAAATACAAAGTGCTAGCTAAAAAGAGCAAATTTCTGGGACTCGACATGTGTGTCCATAAGCCATAGAGGCAGGGAACTGAAATTGAAATCCTGCCACGTTTCTGATACAGATGATTGAGAACTGCACAAAATGACGCCCAAAAGAAGCTAAAAGCTGGCATCGTCTTGACAGCTTACATTCTATTGCCTTGAGACAGATCCATGTCTTAGAGTTTCTATTGTTGTGATAAAACCCCATGACCAAAGCATCTTAGGAAGGAAAGGGCTTACATATTCCAGGTCATATTGAGTTAAGCCAAGGCTTAACTTAAAGACAGGAACTGCCTCCATGAAGCAATGCTGCTCACTGGCTGGCTCCCCCAGCTCGCTCAGACTTCTTTCTTATGCAACCCAGCCACTGTCCAGAAGCAGCACCACCACTGCAGGTGAGGCCCTCGCACATGAATCATTAGTCAAGAAAATGCCCCACAGGTCCCCACAGGCCCAATCTGACGGAGGCAATTACTCAGTTGAGGTTCCCTCTTTCTAGATGACTCTAGCTCGTTTCAAGTTGATAGGAAAATAAGACAACTTCTCATTAACAAAAGTAAGAAAGTCAAAAGGAAACAACAGAAATCATCTTAAAAACTAAAAATTAAAAGAAAAAAAAAACCCAAGGGTTGGAGAGATGGCTCACAGATTAAGAGCATTTGTTTGCTACTCTTGCAAAGGACCCCAGGAAAGCTCTCAGCAACCACCTATAACTCCACTTTCTGGGGATCCGTGCAGGCTCCTCCATGCATGTAGAACATGGAGACACTCAGGACCAACACACACACACACACACACACACACACACACACACACAATGAATCTTCTGTTACAAGGTGATTTTTTAAATTGCCTTAACACTGAAAACTAGAGTCCCTGCTTTATGCTCAAATATAGATAAAGTCATTATTAAAATGTATATTGACCTATATTATTAAATTTATGTTTTAGGCAGATCAAAAAATTATTTCTACCAAAGCATGCTGAATGTAATTATACAACCTTGTTTTGGAATAAGTTTTACTTTTTTTCAGTATTTCTTTATTCTCTTGAACACTTACCATCTAATGACTTTTATCACCTGTCGTGAAATCCAAGGAATGAGGAGTTGATGCATGTTTAATGGTCAATATAGAGAGCCAGAAATATCTCAGTGGTAAAGAATGCTTACTGCCCTTCCAGAGGACCCAGGTTCATTTCACAACACCCACTTTGGGTGGCTTATAATCACTTGTAACTCCAGTTCTAGGGGCACAACACCCTCTTCTGGCCTCCATGGGTACCTGCATTCACACGCACATTGTCCTACACAAATACACATATGTGCATAGAATTAAGAATAAGAAAATAAATCTTTAAAAAGAAAAGGTAAAAGGCAATATAAGAAGCTAAACATCGAGAAGATTGTGCCTCCATCTGCTAAACATAGAAAGAGAAGATACATTGCATACCACAGGCCTATCAGATAATCCAGTGGCCAGAAACAGCTTTGAGACAAGGAAGAAAGCTCAGGGAAACAATGTGGTGTATCAGCCATGGCATTCTGGCCACACAAAATAGATGGGCCACTTCTCAGACTTCTTAATCAGCACTTAAAATATTCATAAATACCATTACTTTCACTTCTTCACTCAAGATATATAATTAGGTGTCTACTTCATGCCAAGGACTCTATATACCAATACAGTGGGCTACCAGACGATGGTGTGGTGCAATAATGGGGCGCTTTCTGACCTAAGACCTTAGAAGTGGAACTTAATGGGGAATTGAAGGAATATTGCTAAACAAATAGAGATAGAAAAGGAGAACTATGGAAGCTACTGCAAAGGAACTGAAATCAAGTTACCATGGCTGAATCCAAGTGAGGGAAGGAGGGGAGTTGGAGGAAGGACCATGGAGAAGAGTGGGTAACAACAGGTGACATGAGATTGCACAGCTATGAAGTCATTATCAGAACATGGTAGAAAGTCAGGTATTGAGCGGGTCAGGCTGGGTGTTGGGGGTTTGCTTTCTGTTGGGTTGTAGGACAGGAACATCTGACTGTTGTGAAACTTATCCCAAGGTGGTACAATTACAGTCAACATGCTTTGACAGAAACCATTTCGTGGTCAACCTAAAATGCAAATTTTAACCATATAGGTCAATATATGGGTTCCTATACTCTTTTGCATCTCAAAGTCGCTGGATCACAGGCAAGCGACCGCCTATGTGACAGGAAAATGAAAAAGAGGTGCTAGCCAGTCCCCAGGTTGGCAGCCCTGATGGCGAGGCCACATGGGAGGAGTCCAGATGACTGTTTTTCCTTTGTTCTGTTCCTAAAGCTCTCCTTGCTGAGCAAGCAGCACCCACACACCAGAACAAGGCACACAGCAACAGCCACAAACCCACAGAGCCGGGATTTTGAGATGCAGACGTAACTAAAGAGCCTGCTCAGAAAATGGGGCACTGATCTTCTATCCCTTAAGCTCACTCAGAACTTCACAAAGCAGGTGTTTCTGTGCTCGTTTTACCAATGTAAAAAATCAGTTAGGAACGCCTCTCAAGCTAATGAAATGTTTACCCTCCAAATGAGGAAAGCTATTCAGAAAGGAGCCCAGCAGATACTCCTGGTTGACAGGGTTGGCCTACCAGACAAACAAGGCCACACTACTGGACTAAATTAGTTCTTCCTCACTCACAGAGAACTGATATGGAGCAGGACACAGGAAATTGGATCTGTCTTCATTGAACCAAAGCCGGGAGTCACAGCATCTGAGACTGGCTGAACTCCCGCAGGCAAAGAGAACCAGTCCAGAACTGGTGATTTCGTCCAAGTGTTTTAGTAATAAAAGAACAATTTTAGCCATTCAGGGGAGAGCACTACAGCAACTTTGCTTCCAATTTTACAAAGCAGATAGCTGAAATCATAGAGAAACATATCCTCCAGTTCCACAGGAAAGACCTGAGAAATATAAATGCCAGCAGCCAATGAGGAGCAGGCGATCCCACGCTTACTCACCACACAACCAGGGCTCGATGACAACCCCCTTCTTTCTCAGGACCTCAGAAGCACCATGCTTGCTAAAAGCTCCGTAAAACTACCATGGAGAGAAGATTGTCAGATCAACAGAAGGTAAACTTGAACTTAACTGGGGACAACTAGAAGAATATAATCACATTCAGGTGGTGAAAAGTAGGGACATCAGGAGTTCACGGCCATCCTCAACTCTATATAGTGGGAGAAAGCTGATGCCCAAGAGTCGTCTTCTGACCTCTACACAGGCACTGTGACACATCACAAATACGTAAACAAAACAATGAAATGAAAACTTGGGACTCCATTTATTTGGATTACATAACTGTCTACGCTGGGCAGAGTTAGTTCACCTTTCAATTAATATTCTTGATAGCAGGAAACAGTAACAAAGCATAAGTATGGCAAGGCAGGGTACATACTAAGACAAGCTCCTTGTTGAGATTACTAGCAAACAGATTGTTTAGTCACTAATTCTTCTCTAGTTTTCTGGGAAAGAACCTGATCTATGCACAAATCCTTCTGGGCAAAGAATTGCCTCTTACGTCTTCTTCTCTCTGCCGTTTCTCTGAGTACTGTTTCTGCAGACAGCACAAAGCATCACAGACTTCAGTTCTTCTATGTGAGCTGTAAAAGTGAACAGCCTTCACCACTCCTACACACACAAGCCACTCAAAATGCCTTGGCCTGGTGCTCAGCTGGCCACAACCTTATCTCTGAATGCTCTTCCTTCCCAAAGCTGCCCTCCAGCCAAATGTCTCTCATATCTATACCAGAGGCAGATATATGACTCAGCCTAATGACTTCAGTTCATATTCAGGCCAGGTGAAAGGGGAGAGCTGACTCCTACAGACTGTCCTCTGACCTCCACATGGGCAACATGGTGTGTTCATGCCTCTACATGCAGACCAGACAGACAGACAGACACACACACACACACATAAAAAAATGGAAAAATTAAGAGACCCTAGGAAGGACAGGAACTCTACACTCCAGAGGCCAGTTTGATGTGGGATTCTCCTCTGTATGCTGTGATTACCCATTAACGAATAAAGAAAACTGGCTTGGCCTGTTAGTGCAGAACTTAGCTAGGTGGGGAAAACTAAACTGAATGCTGGGAGAAAAGAGGCAGAATCAGGGAGAAGCCAGGTAGCCCCAACGGAGACAGACGTACTGAAACTTCACTGGTAGGCCACGACCTTGTGGTGATGCACAGATTAATGGAGATGGGTTAAACTAATATGTAAGAGTTAGCCAATAAGAAGCTAGAGCTAATAGGCCAAGCAGTGTTTTAAATAATATTAATTTCTGTGTGATTATTTCAGGTCTGAGCTGCTGGGAGGCGGGAAACACACTAGCGGCTTCCTCGTAACAATTGGGCAGCTGAAGTCTCTCCCCAGTTGAGAATGAACAAACTCCAGTATAATTAATAAAATTTAATATGATGACTGCCTACATACAGAGGTATTTCAATATGAATGTTAAAGTTGCAGTGGAATGTACCTGAGTGCTCTCCTGGTGGCTGGGACAAAATACCCTGCAAAACACAACTAAGGGAGGGTCTATTTGGACAGTGACCCAGCCCATCACAGTGGGGACGGCAACAAAGCACAAGGCAGCTCATATTCGTATCTGCAGCTACTCAGTTCCCTTTCTCCTTTCTATTCATCCTGAGCCCCAATCCCATGGAATCACATTTAGGACGAATCACGTTACCTTAATTAATAATCTAGAAAGTTCCTCACAGCCATACCCAGAGGTTTGTTTCTAAGGCGACTTTAAATCCAGTCAGATGAGCAGATAAGATTTTCTGTCACACCACGCTTAAATCCTAAGCAGGCATGTCCTTCCTGCTTCTCCAATGGGAAGCAGCAGTCTAAGCAGGCATGTCCTTCCTGCTTCTCCAATGGGAAGCAGCAGTCTAAGCAGGCATGTCCTTCCTGCTTCTCCAATGGGAAGCAGCAGTCTAAGCAGGCATGTCCTTCCTGCTTCTCCAATGGGAAGCAGCAGTTATCTGGGGACCTCACAAACAGGCGACAAACGTTGTTTATAATCAATCCCCTGGATACAGCTTTCAAGTCACGGTTTGTCCTCTCCTCTGTAATCCTATCATATACATATAGCTATACTAAAGAAACTAAAATACTGTCCTGAGAAGCTCATGCCCACATTTGAATGTTTCAGAAGCATCATATAATGCCAGAAAATAAAGAGAAGAAAGAACTAAAATGTACTTGTATGCATATAAACACACATATCAATGACAATGGGATACATCAAGAGCCACCTAAATGACCTCCCAATGATCAAAGTTGGAACATCTTGGGCAATACAAATAAAAGCACATAGTACTGGATTTGAACCCGAAATATTAATTATCCATGAATCCATACTGTTATGTATAAATGACATGTTCAATAAATGATGGATAGGCCAGGCAGTAGTGGCACATGCCTTTAATCCCAGCACTGGGGAGGCAGAGGCAGGTGGATCTCTGAGTTTGAGGCTGAGGCCTGGCGATTGCCAACTGTCTAGGAATAAATTCCAGGACAGCTTAAGCTACCAATCGAGACTGTGTCAAAAACTGAATGAATGAATATAAACGTTATTTAACTTTGCATATCTGTCTTGGTTTTGAGGTCATAAAGCAGACTACAGAGCAAGTTCCAGGACAGCTAGGGTTTCACAGAGAAACCCTGTCTTGAAAAACCAATAATAAACAAACAAATAAATAAATAAATGGTGGCTAGCATACAGAAGTCCTATGGAAGAACTCAGTGTTTTCTATAGACACCTCATCCAAGCACAGCTCATCATGTGACACTCGTCGTCTTGACAGCAGAGAAACCTGGCATTACTGTCTCAGCTTGCTGAGGTGATCTAGGTCATACCAGCAGAGATAAGTCACGTTGCTTTTTCCTCCTAAAAAACGGTACAAAGAAAAGAACATCTCCTGTCTCTGATCCTGCAAAAACAACTTTAATCTAATCAGGAAATCCTAAGGCCAATCTCAATTGAAAGACAGTCTATAAAACAACTGACTAGTACTCCTCCACGCTGTCAAGGTCGAGAGAGAGAGAGAGAGAGAGAGACAGAGAGAGAGAGAGAAAGAAAGTCTATCAGTCACCTTCTAGAAGTCTAAAGAGACACAGCAGCTAGACAGGATGTGGCACACATGCCTGTTGTTAGCCTGCAGAAAAGGAACGTTATTACATAAAAACTAAGAAAGCTGAATAAAATATGATTCAAATTAATTATAATGTCTCAATTTGTTGTGATTGACATGCAGTACTAACATTAGAAAGTTAAAGCTTATTTTTAAAAACTCTCTTTGCCTCTCTCTCCTGCCTTACCCCTACTCAGACTGTAGTAATTCCACGTCCAAAGCTTCCACTGTTTCCCTCCCTTCTGTTCACATGGCCCTGTCCAGTCTTTATCTTTTCCAGCCCATGTTCTATACAATTGTCAAGGTCCATTTTCTAACACAAAATCTCAAGAATAACACATTCACGATGGATTCCTTTAACAGCTCACTTAGAACAAAGTCAACAGCTTCTTATGTGAATGCCAAGATGGAAATACTCGGGGCTCTGCAAGCCTCCCTCCTCTGCCACTGTGGCAACCAGCAAACAGAAATGCCCATATTCCAATAAAGCCATTTTCATGAAAGCAGGCAGAGACCTCAATTTGGACCAAAGACCATGCTGTGCCTATCGCTGGCATAGAGAATCAGGCCCACACTCCTCCTCTCCCCCTTCTCTACTGGGGAGCCCTATTCCCCTGTGATTGCCCTACACTTAGAGGAGCACCCTTTTCTCTGAAAATCCTCTAGATCATTCCATGTCAGGACAATCCCACCTATTTCATAACTCATAGTCTTTAACCCCTAAAACTCATCGGGCACAACATCAAAACTCACACATTACAAGACAGGAACTCCATGTCTATAATTCTCACACTTAGGAGGCTGAGGCCTGGCGACTGCCAACTGTCTAGGAATAAATTCCAGGACAGCTTAAGCTACCAATCGAGACTGTGTCAAAAACTGAATGAATGAATATAAACGTTATTTAACTTTGCATATCTGTCTTGGTTTTGAGGTCATAAAGCAGCATATAATTGGTTAACATATACACCATGCTTTAGAAATACTAATGGGAGCCAAAGTTCGACCACAGCTCCAGAACATGCGCAGGCACTCTGCCAGTTGTGAACTGCTGGGTCCTTTAAAAAGACGGGCTTCGTAGTCCAAGTCTGAGGAATGTGAGACTCAACAGAGTTAAGCAGCTTGCTTCACATGAGGAATTCACTGAATTGTGAATGTCCCGAAAGACAGACACCTTACCCGATAATTCTCACATTTTTTTGACCATAGAATATTTATATATTTTTATCCTCTGTGACCTACAATGCAGTTAGACAGTTTTTGAAATCTGGTGTATATCCATACTGGGCAGACTAAAAGTTTGAATTTTATCCATCATTATGGTAGGCCAAACAATGGCCTATGAAATGGTAACACATCCTAATCTCTAAAGTCTATAATAGTTTCTTTACAAGCCGAGATGTTGGGTGCAGGGGCTTTACAAATGCGATTAGGTGAAAGCTGGAGAAGCCAAGTAGGTCCCTATATACAAAGGTGTCCTTAATATGTAGAGACTGGCCTGATACCAAACACAAGAAGAAAAGGCAGTGTGACCTCACAGGGTCTCAAACAAGACAGTGCAGAAAAGGAATTCTAGGGGCCACCACAAGCTACAAGAGGCAAGGGCAGATTCTCCTAGAATCTGCAGAGAGGGACAGCCCTGACCATTAAAACCAATCCTGGATGTCAGGCCTGCAGAATCATTAGAAAGCAAATTCCTGATGCTTAAGCTGTCCCAAATTCATGATAATCTGTTATAGCATCCACATGGCCATGTGATTTATACTTAGTACACTTCTGCCTTCCATTTTATGTTTTGGGCTGAATTCAACCTCTGTAACAAATGTTGAACAGCTTCTTGTGTTCGAAGCTCCCTGTGCTTCAGAGCTTGTAAAATATTAAGGCCGGCAAGGCCTGCAAGAGCAACCCTGTGTCCAGCTGTGCTGGCCCTGGCTGGAGCTGGGCTGCTGGGCTCCACTGAGGCGCAGTTCATCCAGTCAGAGGCCACAGCCACCAACTATCACGATTTGACAGAAAGTAAAAGGAGCACAGCTGGGATGCGCAGAAACCCTCATTAAATATTCTTCAGTGACATCAGATTAGCCTCGTCCTCAATAGGGTCACGATTAGCCTTGGTTAGGGAGGTTTCATCACCCACTTAAAAGAATCATCAGTGACTGATGACAAGAAGCCCTGGATCCGAACCCAACCAGGGGGATTTCAGGTCCAGCTTTAACAGTTACTTGTTAATCCCCTTGCCTCCGTCAGTGTGTTTGTCCCCCATGTGACTCGGGAATCTCACGTGGAAGGTAGATTGATATTTAATGATGACTACAGAGCTGCTCTGTGGATTAAATGCGATTATGCACACAAGTCACTTAGTGTATATAGTGTCTCGCATGTGACACTGACACGGAATAGTCAAACCTTGGGGAGTGCAAATGCAACCCAGGAAAATAATTATCTGATAATTACTCCTACTGAGGAGGCTGCGTCTACTTTCAACCTCAAGCAAAACCTCATTTTCTGACCTTCAGTTTCACAAAGTACAAACATTTATGTGGCTGGACATTGAAAATGACCTCAACAGAGAGAGGGGGTACAAGAGCCCCTGGTTCCATCCTGGACCACTGCTTTCTGGATAAATTGCCAGGGTTGATCATTTTAAGACACGTACTTAGTGTTGTGTTAAATCCATGGGATGCGTTAGAAAGCTTAAAGGTACTGTTCCTCTGAGGGACTCCTGCACTAACGGTCATCTGTACTGGCAGAAGCAGAATGCCACCAAAGTCCATCTTAATTCTCAGCTACGGAAGCTCCACCTGAAGGCTTTGTCTTATCCGTCAGTTATGCTCAGAGAAGCAAATGAAATCATTCTGATAAAGCTCAAAAACAGGACCCTGCAGCCGGGCGGTGATGGCGCACGCCTTTAATCCCAGCACTCGGGAGGCAGAGGCAGGCGGATCTCTGTGAGTTCGAGACCAGCCTGGTCTACAAGAGCTAGTTCCAGGACAGGCTCCAAAGCCACAGAGAAACCCTGTCTCGAAAAACAAAAAAAAAAAAAAAAAAAAAAAACAAAAAAAAACAAACAAAAAAAAAAAAACAGGACCCTGCAAGCAACAAGACAAAAGGTCACCGTGTGAAGTGCGTCCACACATATGACTAGTTGCCACCATCCCCAAGCGCCACCTACTGCCACATCTGACAACACCACCTGTTTGTACTGAGGATTCAGAAGGTATCACACACATCACACCATATAGCAAACATCTGCTCACTGTATACATCGGGAAATGCCCGAGACTCAGACTTGATGCCTAAAACCTTTAGGAGGACTCCTTTGTTAGGTGTGGTGGCACATGCCTGTAATGGCAGGACTTGATAGAAGATGAGAATAAAGAACTCAATGCCAGCCTGGACTCTGTAGCAATACTATCTTTAAACTCAAACACACATACACACAAGCACTGGGGATAAAACTCAATGATCAAATATGTGCCTAATATATCAAGGCTTTGTGTTGATTGCCCAGGAAAGAACGAGGGAGGGAGGGAGGGAAGGAGAGAGGGAAGGAGGGGGAGAGAGAGAGAGAGAGAGAGAGAAAGAAAGAAAGAAAGAAAGAAAGAAAGAAAGAAAGAAAGAAAGAAAGAAAGACACCAGCCCCCAACTAAGTTGTCTCGGGCACCAATACCAAGTTCCAGCAGAAACGAGCCCAATTAAGCAACTGTTAAAGAAAACAAGTCTCGATTGCTGGCCACACAGAAACACACACACACACACAGACACACACAGACACACACACACACACACACACACAAAAACCCAGAGCAGTAGCACATTCCCTTGTCAGGGACAACAGATGAGATTCAACTAGCCTATAGTTCACAAACACACAGCATGGGCTGTGCTGGTAGAAACCATCAGGACACAGCAAAATGTTCATAGAGACTCTCAGTTCAGAAAAAGAAGCCCACGCTTAAAAAAAAAAAAAAAAAAACCTTAGCAGTAACGGGTTGTAACGAATTTTTAAGAAGCCTCTCCTTTTTTATTGTAATTTTGAAGTAGAGGTTAAATATCCAAATGCCAGTGGAGCCAGCCTGCAGTGGGCAGGGGGCAAAGCCCAACAGCCAAAGGGCAGCCCCACTCACGCCCGCCAGCTCCAGGGCTAGCGGAGGACCCAAGTTCAATTCCCAGCACCCACATAGCAGCTCACAAACATCTAGAACTCCAAAAAAACAAACAAATAAAAAGGAAGTAAATATTCCCTTTTGCTCTGTATAGTTTCTGACATTCTACGTCACTGTGTATTTTGCAAGGTTGCTTTTTACACTCAATAACGCAGCAAGCACACCCTTCCGCATCAGTATGCTCATAGTTCCATTCACTAAATTCAGAGTTAGAGCACAGAATGTCAATGCAGATAACTGGGTCTTAGATACCTCTAGCTAAATAGAAGAAGACCACACTCTTGCAAAATGGGGCCACATAGCACATGTCACCAGCATCATACAATGGCCTTCCCTTTCCAAAAGCCCAAGCTTCCCGCATTGCCGGAACGAAGGAAGAGGGGAGAAAAAGGCCTCCAAGGAAAGGAAAGACCCTGACTCAGCCAGGAGCTGCACAGACATTAACCTTCGGGTTTTTAATCACAATGAGCCTAGGTATTTGCTCAAACCATCCAAGTCAGTACTTAGAACTCAGCGAGTCACAGTCTACCTATTTCTAAAGCACATCTGAAATGGAGTTGGCTTAGTCTAAAGCAGCCCACCGTCTCTCCAGGTTCAAGGTCTTAATCACAAGAACAGAACCTGGCTCACAAACACGGTGCTTATAGCCACATTACCCATCCCATGTCAATGCCAGGCCCCGGTGGGAGGCCAGAGATGCAGGAAGAGCGCAGGATGCAGACGAGGTCTCTGCTCCAAGCTTCTCCTTTTCCAAGGGAAGTGGCTGGTAAGTGGAGAACAATAACCCTCATATTTAAAACACTAATTCGATTAGTGACTCAAGATCCTGCAAAGCTAATTAAGTATTCAGATCTTCAGTAATTCCAATTTGGTTCCCAGATGCAGAAAAATCTCTCCATCTAAAGATATCAACTCCCTGGAGGCCAAAGCCTGCTGGCCTGCATGGCTAGCTTTTAAAACACTTTAGGAAACTTGACCTCAAAGTAAAATCCGCAGTTTAGGGGGGTTAGAGCATCTGAGAAAACATACTAGAAACCAACACACATTCAGAAATACTTTGATCTCTTTTCTTATTAGTACATACAACTTGCTTTCTAAAATAAACGCTGAAGCTTCTCCCACCATTCCTTAGTTACATGAAAAGAATATCTCTCACTGCCAAGCTGTAAAAGAAGGATATTCTAGACTGTCCCCTCTTGCTTCCTCCTTCTTTTCCAAACACTACCATATTGACCTCAATTCTCCAAGCCCTTGGCTTTGGTTTTCAGGAAATCCCAGGGTGGGCATGACGATAATAATCATTTCATGGTCGCAGAGTCATTCATCCTCTCCGGGTACAGGACTCCCTGGGTAGTCTCCTATGCTCATTCTCTCAATTCACTCAGCGAGCGTTTCCAAAGTCCCTGCTGTGCAACAGGCACCGCTCCAGGCCAGAAATCAAAGCAATGTGCACAGTCACACAGCTCAGAAGCACCCCACAGTGGTGTCAGCCGGGCATGTGGCCTTTGCCAGGGGAGGACACAGGGGGGTACTAGAGAGGCATGCTTGAGAGCGGGGACTTCATCAAGGGCAGTCAACAATAGTCTCATTCCAGATGGGACACTGAGTGTGCCCTGAGGGAAAAAAAAGAGGGGACAAACATGCCAGGGGCTGTGTATTTCAGGTGAGAGGGTCCAGGAGCCCACAGGAATGCAGGGCCTCAGGACCCAGCCATCAGAGATGTGATCAGAGAGTGCACATAGAACCACACAGACATAGTCATACCCGTGAAGCTCACTTGGAATGAAACCAAAACAGTGTTTTTTCCATTCAGTAATTCTTTCCAGAAATTCCCAGAGAAATTTAAAGGTTTTGAGAATCTCGAGGAAAAACAAGTCAAGAAATAGAGAGCCAAGAATTAGAATTCATCCTGTTGTTTGCTTAGCAAACGCACAGTCCTCTGGCATCACTTTCAAACCAACAGCAGGAAATGCTGGTCTTCCGGGGTGAAGGCTACCTACGGTCAACACATCTGAGAACTGAGACGAGAACATGAAGAGAAGTAGCCCCAGTGCCACCCAGTCTCCCTGCTGCTACTGTGTTCTAAGTGTGGTTTGTGGTCCTGTCTGTGGCCAACTTTGAGTAAAATCTGAGTCAAGTTCATATTAATACGCCATGGACAGGACGCTTTGCAGTGCTGCCGATCTTGGTAGCACATCCAAACACAAACACCATCTAGACGCTCCTGGGTAAAACCGAGAGGCATTTTCCACTGTCAGAATACTCACTGGGGGTACTGTTCTTTGTGAACAGTTTTGAAGTTACCGTTTGATTATTGAAAATGTTTTAGATAGGTGCACGGAGCACAAAGCGTATGATGGATATTGCATTTCCGTGAGAAGACAGAGGCAGCTTTTCATAAGATCTGCTTGAGATTACAGAATTAAGAAGCATCATTAGAAGTCATTTAGAAAAACAATTTTTCTTTAGCATATTTTTGTTTACAGAATAGCAGTTGCTTGAGAACAAGAACGAAGACCTAGCACTCTTAATATTTAAGCAGTGTGGTTATTTATGAGTTAGGAAAAAATGACCATTTTACAGTACCTAACAAAAATATCATCACTGCTAAAAATTCTAGTAAAATATTCCAAGGAGAAAATGTGCTTTATTTCAAGAAATACATAAAACTCTACACATTTTTTTGTAGAAATCAGACCCTGATCTAAAAATCTGAAAGAGCAAAGATAAATAAATGTCAATGGCAAAGCTAAAGCAAACAGCACAAACACTGTTTCTATTATGAAGCAGGGAGCAAAAAAAAAAAAATCCTAAGAGCCTGAGGAAGCCAGATCTTTTACATCGGGCACTGAGTATACCTGCCCTGAGGCTGTACCTTCTACTCCAACCCTCAAAAGACACACAGGGGGAACTGCTCCCCAAGAATAGGGGGCTGACAAAAGTCAGCAGAAACAGTTAACAACAGAAAGAGTGCTGACATTTCACTGGCCCTACGGCTCCATTCGTGACTATACAGACAGCAAGCACCAGCTGCAATACCAATTTCTATTTCTCCGTCACCCTAGCAGGTACTCTTGAGAATGGAAACACAGAGGAGCTAAGAGGTACACAGCTTCTGTGAGACATAGCTCATCGCTCTAGGTCCCTGCTGTAACCCAAATACTTTCCCATTCCCATGCTTCAGGACTCTAGGATGACTGGCAATTATTACAAATTAATATTCAGTGAACTCTCATTATTTATTGCTTTTTCATCAGGTTTTTAATTTTAAGGATATTCCATTTAGAGGCACCACATAAGATTCATTGCTAGATGTGACATCTGTGTCCATTACCATTAGGAAAAGTGAGCAAGGTACCCCTTGGCTGCTTAAACAGCAGGCCTAGAACACCCCAGGTAAACAACTTGGTATGAGCCACACATTGATGCAGAATGGCACCTGGCATTTTCTTCCTGGTTAATGAGGAGCTGGGTTCTGTCGGCGTCAATGGTGTGGGTTTGAAAGGCCTTCAAACCAGTGTTCACTGAATCTCATGTAAACACACATTGGTCTGGAAGTTATTCAAGACTGCCCCAGAGATCCATTCTGACCACAAATGGAAGAGAGACCACAATGCTAACAAAAACATAAATACGCCTTGGGGTACACATTCCACATCAAAGACCTGCTGCGAACACTGGTTAAGGGCTGGTTCAAGGAAGACCTAAAATGTGGTTTTACTTGGGATAATCTTTTAGTTCAAACTTCCTTGTTTTTATAAGCAGTGACACTTTTCAAATCGCTAACAATTAACCCCTCAGCCCTGCTCCACCCAGTGAAGCTGTCTTTCCAAAGCCCTTCCTATCCAGCATGCTCTGTGTGCTTCCACAGACAGCTCAAGCAGTCCCAGACAGCACAGACCCAGGAAGCTTATGGAAAGAGAAGGGGGTGGAAGGATGTTAGCTTCAGCAATCTGGACCTAGTCTTATGAACCAAGGAATCTACCACCCCTTTTAATGGCAGAGAAACTGAACTCTAAAAAGAAGTCAAATGCCTTATTCAATGCTGTACGGATATCTGAATACAGAGTGCGACCTATACTCAGTGTCAATCAACAAGGTCTCAAGGGTTTTCCCAATAGTTAGCTGAGACCGTTCACTGAGCACAGGAAATACTTCTTCCTACAGGCAGAAATGAAGAGTCTCACACAGTGAGGCCCAGGGAAATGTCCACAGCCTGATGTGGGTGTTTACAGGGCATATGGGCAAAAACAACATACTATTTACATCCTGTTATAAGTCTTAAAACTAAGATGCATCTTCTCCTATATAAAGTTATTAGGAATTTCAGACCAGTTTTACATAAACATCAGGAAACATTTGATACCTTCTCAAACACAGGAAGGGAAGTTTTATCAACATAGGGAAAGGGAAAAAAGCAGATATAAACAGTCCAGCAGGACCGTGGCTCCCAGTGGCAACAGCTACTCCATGTCTGCATCTGTGGCAACATATGCATTCTTAGTCATAAAGATGTGCACATGTGTGCATCTGCATTATTTGCTTTTTCTTGATGATTCCAACCAAACAACTGCCAGGTGTTAATGTCAGACATTAATTAAGGAAAGAACATTACCAATGACAAGTACCAGTCAAACTGATGGGGTGACGGGGACCTTGATATGGTTCCTGATAGTTACCCCATTCTGTAGGAAGCCTGACACAAAGTTCAAAGAAGCACAATCCCTGCGTCACAGTGACCCATTCCTCTCACAGGGTCATTTCAGTACATTGTCATCCACTGTTTACACTGGATTTTCCGCCTGTTGGGATCACTCTCTGTCCTCAAAGATTTCAGGGTCCTGTTGGTTTTCCGAGCAGTCATTTCCACAGGATCCATCACTTGCTAAGGGACCAGAAGAACTCTTAATAGTAATAGTAGAGTTCTGCTGGTTCTGTTCATCTTTTTCTATTTGGGTCAGACCTTGTGACTTAGAATAGTCTTAGCAAGGAGACCAAGCAGGGCTTCCAAAATGTTAGTCCTTGCAGTGAGCACCCACAGTTTTAAGGTGACAGCTGAAGAATCGGCTGACTAGTAAAGTTCATGGAACCAAAGGTTAGAAGCTAAAAGGCCATGTTTTCCAATCTCAAACTGATCGCATGGGCTCAGGCAAAGCACAATTTCTCTGGGACTATTTCATCACTCCTATTACGGCATGTAAGTGCTTACCATGTTGGGAGTCGTAGTCCAAGCACTTTGCATGAACCAACTCATTCGATCCCACGGCAACCAAGCAGGTAACACATACGTCAACTAGGCAGTCAGAAGAAGCACAGTGACGCTAACAGCACGCAGGATGCAGCCCATCAGTCCTGAGCATCAGCACTGCCGCATTAGGATGGCCACCATTCCCTTTAACTTACATCTTCCGCGACATTTCAACAACGAGCCATACTTTAATCGGTCACATTTATGCCACCTTCTTCAAACTCGTCAACGCCTGCCATAAGAGCAAATATTTCAACTTTAAATAATAAAATACATAAAGCATCTAAGACACTGGTGGTGGATGATCACTTTAATAAAAGAGCAATGTCAAGTGAACTAGAAATTCTTGTGCTCTGCAGGTTTCTTGTTTAGTCAGTTTGTATGTGCAGTAGGAAGACCTAAGTTCATGGAACTAAAAGGCAGAAGGATGTTCTGTCATAGACGGCTTAGAATCAACCACATCCCATCCTGACACCTCATCCATTTCAGGCAGACTTCTCCTAACAGGACTCTGCCCACATCACCCACCACCCTGCTTCCTGACAAAAAGAGAAGGAGGATGCAGTAACATCTGGAAGCCAGCAGAGAGCACATCTTTATGTGAGTTCAAAACATGTCCTAAAAGGTTAAATTAAAAACATACAAAGACTGTGAGGGAAAATAAATCACCCATGTTCATGTACACCTTTCTTTTCCAAGTCAGCAAACAAATCTGTGTCACACCTTTTTTATCTCACCTTTTTTAATTTTTCAACTTTCAAAATCCTTGTCTCTCCCCAGCCCAACTCAATCCTCACGTAAATAAATGGACAAGCTGCTAGTTTCTAGATTAATTATTCTAGGACTCCACTATGTGTAAAAAGAAAGGTCTGGCCACAAGCAAATTCCCAGCTTCTGTACTCATAGGTTACAGAGTGTATGGTAGATCTACTGTAAGGCTCAGAGGTCTATACTACTGACAAACATCCCCTGCATCCATGTGTATACAGCACCTATTCATACAAGTATACATTTATACACATACACACACACATTCACACATGTCCACACATGTGCACGTGCACACACACATAGCAGAAGCAGCAGCAGCAACCACCGCCCTCCTCCTCCATCTCTCTGGCACAGAGTTGGGAGAGCACACTTGGAGGAGCAATGTGGCAGATGTTTCAGGAGCAAAGTTCCACACTTCTCAAGCCCAGCTTACATGCACTCAGCAGCACTCCCCCTCAGGAATGGCTGGGTTTCTTCCCTGTCCTTTCCTATGCATCTGCTCACAATCCCCGAGACATCATCTTTAAAACAGACATCTATGCCCCGAGCTGGTCACTGCTATGGCCCTCCTAGATGCAAAATCTCAGTATCAAAGTCCATGACAACTTTAGCAATTCATCCCCAGCCCAAGTCACTGCCTTGAAAACATCAGAGCAGTAACTCTCCCCAGGAACTAATAAGCACTCGGCAGACAGTGGCTTTCTCGTCCATACTTAATGTGTAGAAGATGCACTAACATGGGACAGTTCAGAGTCAGTCCCCAGTCATCACTGCTTTTAGATCCACCATCCTCTGGCCAAACACAGGTAGGAATTTGCACATTCATTTCTAGAGGAAAGGTATTCTGTGCACACAGGGCAAGCGGTCTGAGCACACCATGCTGAGGTGCCACTACTTCTATTAAAGACTGTATTACACCAGAGTGTAAAAGAACCTCTCTAAAGCCCTGTCACCAAAAACCATGTTAAATCCTCTTACATAAGGCATCCTTCTTAGACTTATTTCCTATGCAATCAGTCCCATGGTGACTGGGGTTTGAGTTACAGGAATCCACAGGCCCAGCGTTTCTGATTACACTTGTGTATGCTTTGAATGAAGTTACTGACACTCTATCTCAAATGCCACAAGTGGCCAGGACACCTGCTCCCAGTGCTCCATGCCAGCTCTCCCCAGATCCTGCCAGCAAACAGTCCTCTGAGAGCCTAGAGAGGCTCAGGCTAGAAGAAAGATAGGCACCACTTGGGCCTGGAAGACACGGGCCATAAGGCCAAGTTCAACAACCTCTCCTCCAACACAACACTCTTGTGCCCAAACATGCTCCTGTTCCAGTCATTACAGCACGAACTTTAGCTCCATGGTGACCACAACCTGGGATCTAGTATGAACTCCAGCTCTCCTGAACCCACCACAGACACAGGTACTCACTCAGGGAGGAAGGATCTGTCACATATGAAGCAGAAAAAACCTGCTGCAAGGAAGTGACAATGGGAACTGTATATGCCACAGGGGAGGAAGAGGGCCAAGCTCACAAAGGGCAGAGGTGGGGTATCTAGATAAGTAAACCCTGCCGGAGGGGTTGCTAGCTCAGCGAGCATCTGGGCCCTGGGAGATTCTTCTCATTAAATGCTTCTGATAAAAGAGTAACATTTTAGACTCCAATGGGACTTCATGAGTGCAAGAGTATTTTCTGTATGTGCTCCTCATTCCATGGAGATTAACACAGAAAAAGCCCACCTTTGAGCCTCCACCTCTGGCAGACAGTTTGGACCTGCACGGTTTGGTTCCATTTCAAGCACATCTGAAGTCAGTGGCCTTTAGAAGACATGTGATATTGAGACCGACCTTGAGTCATTTGTTCTAAGAACTCATTTGAAGGCAGAATGGATAAGGACCATGGAAGAGTTAAGGGAAAGTCACGACCCACCACTCTCTTGTCTTGACATTGGAGATTGTGTCCCTAATAGCCACAAGATAAAAGAACACATTTGACAGCAAAACCCGCAGTATTATTACTATTGCTGCTCATATACCCAGATTGTTAGGCACCCTCTCCAAATTCTATAACTCAAATGTAGAACTGGGCAATAAGCAATTTGTGAGCAAGAAAGGACACAAGACAGTAAGAATGACCCATTAATAGACTACAATGAAATAAAGAACTTTTTGCCTGTTACAAAAAAAAAATGTCAGAACAGTGGGAATCAATAGATTATAAAAAGAAGATAAAACCAGGTCTTTGATGCCCTGGGCCCCTTTGCTATCACTGGTGGCCTACAGCCTCTGGCCCTCTCCTGACACTTTTCCCAGCCCTTACCAGAAGCAACATGCCAGTCAACATCATTTAGTTTTCTCAGTGGATTTCCTTTTCAGTTAAGTCTCTGAAACTTTGCACCAATATGTTTTTACCTGATAATTAAGTCATGTAGTCAGTCTCAGTCTCTGTCTCTGTCTCTTTCCCAGAAACTAGCTTGCTGAACTCAAAACCCCAGGCTTAGAAGAGTCTGGCAGACATATACTAGGTGCTCAGAGAAGGTGACAGGTGGGGAGGGGGTTGTTAAGGAGCTATGCTGTAAGAAGATTTTTACAGGGAAACAGAAAGGAAGGGCAGAGGGAGGGAGAGAGGAAGAGAAGGACAGAGGGAAATAAGGATCAATCATGGTGGTACATACTTGTAACCCTGACACTCAAGGTGCAAGGAGGGGAACTCTAGCTCAAGGCCAGCCTGAGCTACATAGTAAGATCAGTCTTGGGGTAGGGGTATATTAGTAATGGTGCAGCTTAAATTTTTAAGAAGTGCTTAGAATTTTAAGAAGCACTTCTGGTCAGAAAATAATTACAGATATGCAATATAGACAAATTCAGATTTAAAAAAAAAAAGACCTCTAAATGGGTCACAGTGTTGGATAAATGTACATAGGCTTGGGAGAGAGAAGAAAAAGAGCACAGAGAATTGAAAAAGAAGTAAATGGTTAAAAAAATGTCTTTAAAGAGACAGAGTACAGACAGTCATAGATTAAAGAAATCAATAATAATAAGCCACGTAAAGATGGAAAATATTCAGAGAGTCTAGATTATGTATATCATTGTGTTGTCTTTGAATTTTTTGACTGTGAAAGAGCTAAACACAGAGAGACATTTCATTGTAAGGACTGCTAAGTTAAACCAACATAAAGGGATCTTGACTTCAGAATTTGAGTCTAAGGATATGTTGTTTTGGAAAAGAGGTTCTTCTTTTGTTTCCACAGAGGATGAGAATCTGTGGGTTGCTTATAGACCAATACGGTTTGATGAACCAAGACCCTCCAAAAGGTTGTTGTGAACACCCACAAAAAATTACTTCACCCAACTGCTGGCTGAGATGAGCACACAAGATACACCATGAAAGACCTGATTAACAGCACCCCTAATCAGCAGGAAGTAGTCTAGAAAACTGCACCCATATTCCCAAATATTATTACATTTAAAGGGGAATATGCTATAGAGATTTGCATTGGTATGGATCTTGGTTTATTGATACAAACTTAAGGTCAATTTTGTTACATGTATATTTCTGTTCTTGATTAAGGTATTGTGTTTGTGTAGCTCATTTAATAAATGTAAAGTATAATTAAGAAATACAGGTAATAATAATCTATAATAGTCAAGCTGGTAGTCGTTTTAGTTAAATTTTCTAGATATACAGAAATGTATTTCAGATAGATAGGTATTCTTCAAACCTTTCAAAGACTACATAATATGGCATTTTAAATGTTTTAGTAACTTAGGAATTGGTGCTCCTAACAGCAACAATCTACTTCAAGAGGATGATGGGCATTGAAGAGGCTCCTTATAGAGTTTGCTAGTCACTTGGGCAAGAAACTGTTCTTGCCTGGACTGCTTAACTGGACATGCGGGATCCACAGAGAAATGACTGCTGAACTTGCCTAAAAGTGAGATGATCCTTTGGGGTTCCTGCTTCATGAAAAAGTCTGCCAGACATTCTGCAGGACACAGAAAAAAAGTGATTGACAAACTGCCAATATAGGCGGACCTGTCTTTGAAATTTCCTGCTTCACAGAAAAGTCTACTGGATACTATGGGTCTGTAGGCTGAAGATGGATGCCCCAACAGTACAGAAGAACTTTGGATGACTGTCATTTCTATCCATTCTAGAGTTTTGGAAGTTGTTTAAACTTATTGTTTACTTAGGTAATATTATATCCTACTCCTACTGGAGTCTTTGATGGAGTTGAAGAACAGACAGACAGTTATATTTTTCCTTAGCTATCTTTTATCATATCTAAGGAAAAATATAACTGTCTGTCTGTTTATAGATATTTGTATCTATAAATATTCTAACTGTAATTCTTGTTTGATATCTGTTTTCTTATATGTAATTTTATTTGTTAAAGTTAAAACCTTCCTTTTTATTTAAACAGAAAAAGGGAAAATGGTGTGGGGGTCCTTCTGTCTATGTGTTGCTTTTATTGGTTAATGAGTAAAGGAACTGCTTTGGGCCTATAGCTGAGCTATAGAGAAATAGAGCTAGGTGGGGAAAACTAAATTGAATGCTGAGAGAAAGGAGTCAGAGTCAGGGAGAAGCCACGGAGCTGCTGTCGGAGCCAGATGTGCTGAAACTTTGTAGGCCACAACCTTGTGCATAGACTAGTGAAGATGGGTTAAATTAAGATATAAGAGTTAGCCAATAAGAAACTAGCACTAATGGGCCAAGCAGTGTTTTAAATAATATAGTTTCTGTGTGACTATTTCGGGTCTAAACGGCCGAGCAGCCGATAACCAACAAGCAGCCCTCCAAACAAATTCTACTACCAAGGACTGTCCTGCTGCATCTAAGCAGATGGCAGCAAAGAGCGTGTGGGCAGCACTGAATCCTACGACAGCTGCTTGGAACAGATTAGCGAGCAGCATGTTCAGAGCAGACCCTGGGGAAATACTGGTGAAACTTCCTTTTATGTTTCACAGACACATCTGCATAAATGGTTAAGGACTTGGGAACCAACTCCAGAAGAATTAGAATTTCAATTCTACCCCTGAAGTCCCTGGGCAAGGAACTCACCTCTCTAAGCTACTGAGTCCCGGGAACGACACAGCCTCTATCCCTTTGCCTCAATTTGGCCCAGAAACCTTCACCCTCTCCCTTAGCTAAAGACCAAGATTAGAAGCTGGTATAGTGATGTTCAGTGTCTGAGCTGCCTGGGACGGGGGGTAAAGATGAGTGTGAGGACGTTCACCCCATGAGAGGTAACAGGAGGCCATCATCTCTTCCATACTGCCACTTAGTGTATGCCCATAACAGTCACATGCTCCCTCCAACCCAGTCTAGAGCAAGCTGTTGATCCCACAAGGGTCTGGATGGTGGCAAAGGTGTCCTCACTAAGGTGCCAAAGACACAGTAGTGGCTCATTTTCCTGCAGTACACTTTCTGTGGGAATGTTTGCAGTCTACTTTTCTTTGATAGCTATTCTTGAAATGAAGAGATTTTTTTCTCCTAAGTTTTCATTTGTAACCAAGAACATAAAGCCATTATTGGAAAAATCTGGGCAACCGTTGACTCTCAGAATTGCAGGAGTGCAACCAACTTTTGTTGGACTATTAAATTCCCTATCACTCAAGTACACATAATAAATCTTCACTCATGGCCCACTGTAAGGCTCTGTGATATGTACTTACAGCTTAACTCAAGGCAAGCAGAGATGCTGCGCTTCAAATTCAATGGGAAGTTTTGTAATTTGTGCTTTGTTGTTGTCAAGTTATACATAAACATTCACTACTTGTGTGGTGAACATCCAGGGTCATACAAGATACAGTCCAATGGCACAAACATAAAACATTCCAGAAAGTACACATGAAGCCAAAGGAATCCACAAACAGGACTGGTTTGACCCAAGTGGCATTGGTGTTAAGGTTTTTTGTCAGTTACTTAATAATCTGGATTTCCATGAAAATTAGACAATCTGCCACAGGCACTCCTCCACCTGGGCACCACCTGGCAATACCAAACAGGCTCTACACAGCATCTGCTCCTGTTAGATGGGACATCAGCCCCCTGGTATGTCACTTGTTCAGCCCCCAGTGTTATCTGACCTCTGACACACATTGCCAGTTTGTGTTACACACTGGCCTGGAGAGATTCCAGTTTGGAATGCCTGTTTTATCACAAAAGACAAAACAAACACACATGTATTTCAAATATTTTAAAATTAAAATCTCCTTTTCCAAGAGGATAAGAAGATAAACCCCCTTTCCCAAGTCACTACACGTCCCCTAGATTTTTACTTTTCCACATACAGGGAACTTTTAAATCACTGTATCTTATTCATCTACTGTATTATGTAAATGTTTTCCAGATTTGACAAGATGTTATGCTTTTGTTTCATGTATATGACTGCCTCTTAGGTGTTATAAGTTATTTGAGGACATTTGACCAGTTCACTAGAAAAGAAAGCAACTGGGGTAAAAAAAAAAATCTCAAAATATTTTAACTGGTTTTGCCTTGACCATCACAGCTCTCAAATATGCAAAATCCTGATTTTATAAGCAGAAAGTAAGAGCCATAAAGGCAATAGCTTTGAACAGTCAACAATACATATTTTTTTTCCTCCAGTCTTTCCCTTTCTCCAATCCAAGGAAAGCAAACGGAAGACTTTAATGCAGTGGCTACTCAATAATGCTCGACAACCAGGGACTGCTTAGAGAAGGGAATGAGGCAATGAAGGAACAGAAAACTGAAAAGATACAATTAACCTTCTTTCTCAGCCCAAGGCATCCATCCGAACGCTTTGCTCGCTTTTCTCCACTTCCTCTACCCATATAAGAATTCCCTTCCTTCATCATGCATAGCATATCATTGCAATCACTGCTGCCATCCAAGACAGCACTCTGAGGCTCATCCTCCTAAAACTCCCCCAAAAGTAAAGGCTGACTTTAAAAAATACAATAAAATAAAACAGCATACGCAAACTTATATTTGCATTCCCGTACACACTCAGGAAAAGACAGCCACCAACTCAATATGGCAGGATTTTCTTGTCAAAAAAAAATGAGATAGTTAATGCTACATGATACACCCACATACACGATGAGTGTAAAGAAAAGAAGCTCTCTTTTCTCTCAGAAGGGGTGAATGATATAGGAAAAGAGAATGAAGTAATCTAACTGACATGGCAAAAGAAACACGACTGAGAATCAGTTGGTTTTGTCTCTGTGACCATGACAGCATAAGATTTGGTGACAAATGGATCTGGACCAGTGCTGCCATTATTATTTCTATCCTGAGCAGGAGACTTCCCCTCCAGAGGCTTTGTGTTGCTTTCTAGAAAAGAGGGTGACAAGCTCCAACATGAGGTCTAGTGCCAGTGTGTGGCAAAAGCAGCATGGTGGCCAATCTCCTGCCAGCCCTATGTCAGGGCTGCTGGTTGCCTGCGAACCACCTAAGAAACCACGGTTGCATTGTTAAAGATACTGTGCAATGTGCTGGGACTTCCAGGAGACCGAGGCAAAGCTTGTCCAGGTTTCCTCAGTTCTTATCTCAGAAGGAAACTCTGCACACCAAGAGGCATAAGTCTTTACTGCTTAACCAGCTTCCAGCTCCGGCAGAGAACTTGCTGTCTTGGTTCCTCAATACCAAAGACAGGAAAGAAGCAGATCTCAATTATGTGAAATCAAGGAGTATAACAGAAACCTCTTTCAGGAACTCCATTATTGATCCTCAAGTCTATCCTTACAATGTCAATAATTCTAAGAAAATGCACATTCCTTTAGAGCTTTGATGACTCTGAACATATTCTTAACAATCCTGAAAAATGAAATCAATATAAACCAGTGGTTCTCAACCTGTGGGTCACAACCCCTTTGGGGGTCAAACTATCCTTCCACAGGGATTGCCTAAGACCATCAGAAACCACAGATATTTACATTATGATACATGACAGGAGTAAAATTACATATATGAAGTAGCAATAAAAGTAACTTTATGGTTGGGGTGTGGTCCACCACATGAGGAACTGTATTGAAGGGTCACCACAAAGGGAAGGTTGAGAATCGCTGATATAAACAGAGCCTGTGAGTATAGAAGTAGTGCCACCAAGCATAATGGCAATCAGTGAGGCTAGCATTATAGAGGCAGAGGCCTCCCTCTCTATGAGTTCAAGGTCTGCTATAGTCTTACATAATGAGCCCTTCTATGAGTAGTGCCATTAAAGGAAGTATTAAATTCTTCATAGAGTAAAAGTAAATGCTGAGCACTGGGTATGGTAGTGCATGCTTATGATTTCCAGAAGGCCAGAAGGATCCGGAGCTCAATGCCTGCCTGGTTTGGTCACACATTTGTAGCCCCCTTGAAGCACATGAGACCTTGCCGCAAGGACCTTGACTGGATTAGTACCTTTTACCTTGTGTTTGAGGCAGGAATGAATCCAAAAGCCCTCAATATTACACTGTTAGGATTCTAATTAGGAACCATGTGGACAAGGTAAGAGGCTAAGAGGCCACAGTTCTTATCTCTGGCCAAATGCAAGCATCAAACTTCTAATTAAGCCACTGGAGGGGGGGGCGGAGTATGGCTACCTAATAAATTCAGCTTGCTTTATGAACAATTTCTTTCCATTGGTAAATTTAAAGGTTTCAAAAGGAGAAGAACTATCATACATCTTTATCAGGCTGTGCTGCTGATGCCCTAGACGTTCCCAGGAAAGCATCAGGAACTAACAATATCAACTCTAACAGCTAATACTTCAAGAGACCACAGTAGGCACTGAAAAATGGGGCTTAAAAATCAAAACAATAGCAATGAAGAAAACCATGTTGGAATCTGGATGCAATCCAAACAGAACTTGGCACCCTTTCCATTTCCCTACAAGGAGCACTGTTGCTTCTGGAACGGTATCTGGCACACAGAAAGTGGCACCATACAGAATCAGCACAAAACAATATAATACATGATTATAAATATAGCATGCTAATACACACAGGATGATAACATCTGCTGTGCATTAGCACGACCTTTATCCTGCACCATGCTAAGCACTACATGTATGTACATATACATAGCTTAGATTTAAAAATCTATAAACAATATTTACATATAGAATGTGTATATATGTGTGTGTATGTACATATATATGTATATCTATATATCTGTGTTTTCTGATATTCTTACTTACACACAAGTAAGCCTTCTAATTACCCTGAGGCAAATGGTACACTCACTTGGTGATTGACACAAAATCTGTGAGTGTAAAAGGATAAATGCCCTTTCCACAGTTATAGTCAGGGAGGATTTGTCTGTGCTTTTTGTGCACTCGCTCACCAAAGAAAGTTCTCAAGACAGCTGACAGCCACACAGGATGGTGACATAGGCTAACATTATTCATCTAGTAAACGTGCTGATAAGGCCAGCAGAGCCCTCCCCCCCCCACCCCAACTGGAGAGAATCATCACCAATTCTCCTCAGAGCTGATGACACCATATGGAGTTCAGTGCAGCTGCCAGGACAAAGACCTCTTTCTGTAAGGCTCACAGCCCTTCTTCTATGAAAACTAAAGCACTCCTGAGGATATCCCTATAGATTAGATGTGTGATCAAGGATTATAGACTACGGCATAAGATAAGACACCCACCGGAGGTCCCTCCCACCAAACTGAAGAGTCAGTGTGTAAGGAGGGAAGAAAAATGAGCGTAACCAGCGGTGTCGAGCATTCTCCGCAGTTTGTAAGTTTCTGCAGGCTCTGAGCCAGAGAGACAATGACCTCCACCACATCAGCTCCATAGTGTTAGAAGCTAAGGTTTGTGTTTATGGGTGTATCAGAGGAAGTTTCCATTGCTGAGAATCTGATTCCATAACCTTGGTGAAATTAGTAGCAAACAATACTGGGCAGTTACTTGTTGGGTTTTCTGCACTTGCTCTTAGACAAAAGGCTGGGGAGCAACTTGTTGATTCTGAAACCAAATGTAAACATCTGTGACTTTCTTTCCCTGTTGCTATGATAAACTACTCTGGCAGACACAGCTTTAAGCAGAGAGGTCTTATTTTGGCTCACAGTTCAAGGGAACAAGCCATCAAGGTGAGAAAGCCTCCGAAGAGGAGCTTGACTGAGCAGCTAGTCACTTGTGTCCGTCCACAGCCAGGAAGCAGAGGCAGTTCAGTGCCTGAGCTCGGCTCACTTCTCCTTTTAATATGGCCCGAATCCAACTCTAGAGTTTGCCACTGAAGGTGGACAGGTCTTCTCACTTAATTAACTTAGCCAAGCACTCCTCCTCAGGCAAACCCGAGGGCCCATCCCCAAGTGATTCTAGATCGCATCAAATTGACAACTGAGACAACAGCATAGCCTGCTAACCAGAAAGATGCCTCCCAACGGCCTCTGCTTTCTCTGTACTCTCTTCTCTTGTCCTACATGCTCCTCTTCTCTTTAACTGGCATTTTGGGAATGAATGATCAAGGCTTCCAAGAGCAGTTGTCTTAGTTGGGGTTTTTATTGCTATGACAAGGCACCATGACCATGAAAACTCTTACAAAGGAAAGTATTTCATTGGAGCTGGCTTACAGGTTCAGAGGTTTAGTCCATTATCATCATGATAAGAGGCACAGCAGTGTGGTGCAGATATGGTGCTGGAGAAGGAACCAAGAGTTCTACATCCGAATCAGCAGGCAGCAGGAAGAAGAGAGCGACACTGGGCCTGGCTTGAGCTTCTGAAACCTCAAAGCCCGCCCCCAGTAACACACTTCCTCCTACAAGACCACATGACCTCATCCTTTCAAATAATGCTACTCCTTATGAGCCTATGGGGGGCATTTTCATTCAAACCAACAGAACAGTTTTTGACTTTTCCTGAAACTCTGGCTACAACTTGGACTAACTGAGCCCAAAAAGCCTTTTGGGCATCAGCACTCTTAGCAAGCCAAACCTGGACCCAGGCAAAACAATGAAATGTCCCACAAAACTTTTTCTTGTTTCCCAACTCCTGCCAGCATCAGCCTCTCTCTACCCCTATTCAGAGAAATTAGTGTTTGAACGTCACAGGATCAAAATGCTAGCCCTTAAGCGTTCCTAAATCAGTGTCCCTTGACTTTCCTTTTCCTTGTCACTGCGAGCATCTGTCATTTATCTGATAGGCTTTCTTCTGGGGATTCTTTTGAGCAAATCAGAGCTGACTTGAAGTATTTGGACATTTACTGGCGTGGACAGAGATACGAAGTACAGTGAACCAACAGAGCCCTAGGAAATCTCTATTGTAACCTGCGTAACCATAGGAAACACTAAGTCTACATGATATTTTTGTCCCTTAGGGAGAATTCTAGCTGCCTAGTCTTCTGTAAACCACAAAATTCAGAGCAATTAATGTAACTGCCTCGAGGTATTTTTTTTCCTGTTAGTATGTGTCTAGAATGATTGTCCTGATGAAGGATGGGTAATTTGATGGAGGGAGCAAGAGTCACGTTAGATCCACACAAAACACTGCATCCAGCAAAGTCAGAAGGCACAGTCTTCTCGGCAGCCCATGGAACTCAGTCTAACACAGACCACATTCTTGGCCACAAACCAAGTCTTACAAAACATAAAAGAAATGAAGTCATTCCTTCCACTGTATCACATTACAATGCAAGAAATCCAGAAATCAACAAGTAAAATGACAGAAACTACACAAACGCATGGAGACTACACAAAGTGCTCGTGAAAGGCCAGGGAATGGCCAAAGGAAACAAGGGGGACATGTAAAAATCCCTGGAGTGCAAGAAAAGGAAAGCACAGTTTACCAGGCACTTGGAGAGATGGCCAAGACAGAGGAAAGTTTATGCCTAGAGCGCTTAGACTAAAAAAATGAAGACATCTCAAATAAATAAGCCAAAGCTGCAACCTAAAGTCTCATAAAAACAAGACTAATCTAGACCCCAGAGCGGAAGACAGCAAGAAATAATAACAATGAGAGAAGAGATTAAGGAAATACAGACAAAAACAACAAGGCATAGACCCAAAGGCTTGGTTCTTTGTAAAACTAAAACACTCACAAACCTGGACCCAAGACTGCAAGATTGAGTGAGACAGAGAGACAAAGAGAGAGGAACCAAATTAATAAAATAATAAAAAAACAAAGAGAAGCAGTTTCTACAGAGTACAGTAAAATCCACAGACTCATTGGGTAGTATTTTAAAAACTTCATTCCAAAAACCATCAAAGTCCAAAAGAAATGGATCAAGTCCTAGACACAGATAAGCTACCAAATTTAGGTCATGAGGATATACACAATTTAAATAGATCCACACCACAATGAACAATATGGAAGCTGTCAGTTTCCCAAAAGGAAAGCCCAAGGCCAGGCAGAGGCACCAACAAATTCTACCAAACTTTCAAGAGTTTCAAACCACTGCTCATGGTGTAGCATACAAAGAAAAGGGACACCACCAAACACACTTAAGTCTGGCACCACTCTGACACCAAAACAGGGTAAGAATACAGCAACAATAGAGACAATCTGAGACCAATTTCCTCGAGGAATATTGAAACAAAAATCCTTAAGAATATTTTGTAAACTAAACATCACCTAATTGGTTTCATTTCAGGATACAAGTTTGGCTCAACGTACAGAATTCTGTATGTATAATATGTATGTAAACACACTTTTAGTCAGAAAGCATATGATCATTTCAACAGATGCAGAAATTCCCTTTAACAAAAAACCTTCAACATCCCTTCAAGAAAACAGACAAAATGAAATGAGAAGTTTTATATATAAAAGCAACCTATCATTGACAAATTATATCATTACTTAAATGGAAAATAAGCTTATTCAAAAAATAAAATTAAGGCAACTCCTACAGTCCTAATGTATTACATACAAATCAAAACGTTTGCTCTAAAATGCTATATGAAACGAAAGTGAACAGTTTAGGAAACTTCCTTCAACATTCTACCCAGGTCTGCTCTAATTTTATCGTCTGTAATATCTATCCTTTTCAAAAACATTTACTGTCTAGTGCATCGAAAACTGCTCTAGCAGGCATTTCTTGTTCAAACTATTTATTCTTTAGAGATTTGTTCTTAAGTTTTCTATTCTCCCTGTAGAGCTCTGAATGTGCTGTATGCTGACATTCTGCAGAAGGGCAACTTCTAACAAAATCCTGAACGGCATTTCTGAGATACTATGAATTACCACAGAGCAGGCAGAACCAGAGCATCAGAGGACTTCAGGGACATTTCTAATTGCTTGAATTCGGACAAAAGTTTCTGGCACTGACTCCTTATCATTTGTGACTGTTTCTCACAAACACATGCACATACACACAGAGAGAGACTACACACAAGCATGCACACACACAGACACACATGCATGCACACGCACGCACACACACAAGATCTGATCAGACGAAAGGGACAGATCCCATCCGAGTGACAGAGGCCCATCAAGACCAAACAGGGTGGCTTATCAGTAATGTCATTAGAGGGAACTGCACAGAGGTGAGGGCAGTTTGCCAGGACTGAAATGAATTCACTGGGCACGCTGACACATACCAGCACTTTGCAGGCAAGAGCAGGACTATCTCAGGCTCAAGGACAGCCTGCACTACCTCAGCAGACCTTGTCTCAATGTCAACAGTAAAAATGGAGTCATTTGTCAGTCCTTCCAACAGCAACAAAGCCATGACAGGATAGAAAATGGTTCTAATGCAGGGTGGCCCAACATCTAAGTCCTCCCGCTAGAACTCCATCTCTGTATCTCCTAGTCACAGAGCTATTCACAGGAAAGATGGCTCCCAAAGAACGTATGCAGGTACATGTCTTCTGTCTTTGCTCTCTGAATTCTGCTTTACAACGGTGTTTCTACCTTCAGTTTCAAACAGCAGGCTCTTTTCACTTGTATACTTCTAATTATACCGTGTCCCCTCTGGGAGGGTTGGCGGTCTACTCACACAGGAGGCACACCTCGGAGCACACCTGTGAGGGATTATTTAGCTTAGCCTCTGGGCATGCCCTACAGAAGGGTCAGTAGTTGGCTCAGCTCACTGACTCAAAGCACTTGCTGGGCACACCTGATGACCTGAGGGCGGTCTCAGCACCTGCCGTGGAAGAAGAGAACTGCCTCCCAAAAGGTCATCCTCACCTCGGATTTCAAGAACTGAGAATTCTGCAGGGCAGACTATCTAAATGAGAACTGTTATCTGTGCGTGCTGGAGAGCTTGCGCATGGGAGCAGACCATCTTTTAGGAACCACACTGGTGGCCTTGGGCTCCAGACCGATTACCAGACTAATGATTTCTCTGACTTCTAACAGAACCTGAGCTCTGACTGCCCAAAACCACAGACCTTCTTCCCCTTGCCCCAACTCGTATTCATCTTATTCTGGACAGAGCAGGCATCTCCCAAATCATGTTCTAACTGGGACCTCCACACAGGGTTCTCGCGGAATGCCAACAGTTTCTAGGACACCCTACCAAAGGCACTGATCTCAAGCTTTGTCCCAGCTCTTCCCCAGCAGCCACCACAGCTGCAGCTGGGGAGCACACCCTTTTTGGCAGAAGAGTCGAATTCCATACATGCCACCCTTTCTTCTCCACCCCTCCACAAGCTGGAGGAGGCCCACAGTGGACAGAATACTTCATTCACACTCTGCTAGAGAACAACTTTTCTCATAGAGAAACTGGGTAGTTAAATTCTCAACCAGATGAGGGACCTATTCATGACTACCTAAAGTGACAAATGACAACGCTGTTCTCTGTCTCATAATACTGCACATATTTTTTTTGAATCATCAAATCTGTGTCACAAATTTAACCCTTTTGTTTCCTGATGGCACTTTTGAGGTCGCCCATTATGCAATAGTCTCTCTCTCTCTCTCTCTCTCTCTCTCTCTCTCTCTCTCTCTCTCTCTCTCTCTCTCTCTCTCTCTCTCTCACACACACACACACACACACACACACACACACACACACCTTCAGCTAACAGAAATTTGTTAAGGAATACAAATAACAGTTACTGTCTATGGCTATACCACCCAGAATGTTCCTGATCTCTATCTCTGAAGCTAAGCAGGGTTGGGCTTGGTTAGTACTTGGATGAGAGACAAAAAACAGTTACCAAACACTGAGTACTTACATCATGTTGGCTACAGGATGAAATTTTAATAACTGTTGTCCCTCAAGCATAGACTCTAAATGTTCTTGGAAACTGTCTTTGGTGGCTTCTCTGGCTCTTTTATCCAGGAACCTATAAATAGTGCAGAGCTAGGCTCTAAGCTCTGAGCATGAACTAATTCTAGCAAGTTCAGAAAGTGATGGTTTCTGTACACAACAGTTAGAGTTCTCCTTTTCAACGAGACCAAGGGGGAGGGAGAAGGGGGTGGGCCCTGGTTTCCCTTTGCGGGCTCTCAGAAGTCTTTTTGAAAGATCCAAGCTGCTTCAGCTATAGGGAGAAGAGCCGAGGAGATACTGAACCAATACGAGGGCCAGAGAGCTTTGAAAGTGGGAACACGGCAGAAGCAGCAACTGCGACAGTCAGTGGGGATGAAAACGTGCAGGAAACCGGGGTTAGCATGTCTGGCTAGTGTGTCATCATCCACACGCCCCCCCCCCCTCTTAGCACGGAAGGTCCTGGTGGGCCCAGCGCACACCGCTCATTTCACTACCATATAAAGAGAGAAACGGGGAGGCAGGCTTGAAGGGCATGACGTGACCAAGACAGAAGTCTTAAGCAAGCTAATTAAACAATGAAGGTCCCTGTCCTGATCAGCAAGAATTTATACTTTATTTATATTTAATTTAACTAAAAATAGTACGAGACTGTAGGAGTTTCAAGAGACGGGATGGCGTTCTAGTCGCAGGAAAGCTATGAGTCTGGTTTCTACAGAGGTGGCTAGAGGGTCCGGACCAGCCAGCCAGACAGTGCTGTCTGCTTAGCCCTCCACCCTGTTCGTCCACAAAATGGGCCCAGGCAAGCTTTTCCCAGCAATCAGCATGGAAACGGGTTTCCCTTGTGTCTCTGGTGCAGAAGTAACAGCCATTGAGGAGAGGCTCTTGTGTGTCCACAAGCCTCTAAGAAGAGGTCTGTTAGCTGGTGAACACCAAAGCCAGGAACATATTTTGCTTACTGCACAATGACCAAAGCATTCCTCCAAGCAGCTGTGTGTGGACGTGGACAGCGGTGGGTTCATCCCATATTCAGAGAGACAGGAAGCAACTGAACTGACCACCAGCAGAGGTGAATTATGAAAGAATCCACACAGTTAGCCTGTACTAAAAGAGCTGCTCTGCCCTCCTCAAACTGCCTCATGTTTGCACTGACCTGCTCTTGGAATGAAAGTCAAAACTTCTTTATCTTCCCATTGCCAGTCCGAGCGGGAGTGCTTCATGGAAACATTTACTAAGAATAAAACTCACAAATTTAACCCAGCTCCCTATGCTGTATTTCTATCTAATCTCTTTGGCCCAGGGATGTCCTTTGTGGGTGGCCAGTGGCAAATAGATTTAAAGTCTATTATTCTGCTTTTTATGGGAAACAACTTAATGAGCCCATTGCATTTTAATCTCAGGATTATATGTTTAGCTCCTGGAAAATTCCTTTTAGAAACATCAGTGAGGAGCTTTTTAAGTATTTTTTTTTATCAGACGGCCCAATTATCATTTACACATTTATTGGTACTCAAGCACCTTAAAAACAAAGGCCTTTAACCCAAAAAGGAAAGACAGCCTCTGCATAGTTAACAAGAAAGCCAAGATCTCCCCTGAGACTATCTAAATATATACCGCACCTTAAAAATAGAGCACTCCCACTGAAGGTGTGTCTGACCAAGCGGGCGGTGACCTGTGAATCCTGACCTCCTGCAAAGTCTGTCCTCCAAGGTTGCTGGCTTGTTTGGTTTTGGTTTTGGTTTTTAAAGACTTCCAAATGAATTTCAAGTTAAGTTAGCAAAGATTTTTAGTGCCTCTCTTCAAAATTCTCAACACAGAAATAATTATTTCACTGAAAAAGCTGTAAATCTCCTAGGAGAAAGATAGCAGACACAGAGAGGAAAATCTTCACATTGGTTTAAAGTTGGAAAATGAAGGCAACAGACTCACAAAGCAAAAGAAGACAAGTCTTCCAGTTTGTGAAGCACCATTCTGCCTCAGAAATAGACCTTCCAGAACCTTCCAGCACATAAGATATATAACACAAATGACGAGAAAAGAGAAAAATGCAACTAGAAGCAAAGATAGTGCAAAAATAAAGTTTCAAAAGGTTAAAAAATTAATCTCAGAATACTCAGTTTATAAAAACATTAAGAAAATATCAATAGCAGAAAATAAGCATGACAACAAACATAAAAGAGGCTCTCACAGGCAAGTCAACATCTTGGAAGAAAGCTGAGCAAACATTAGGGAAAGCCAATACTAGCACAGAAAACAGAACAAGGCATGAGCATCTCCTGCAAGGTCCTGTGGTAAACACCCAGGAAAAGCAGCTTAGAAGAAGAGGGGCTTATTTGGCTTAGGGTTCCTTGCTGCAGTTCCCTACTGTACTGGGCTAATTGTCTCCCTAAACAGGACCCCCAAACCAGGAAATGGTGCTGCCCACATTCAGGGTGAGTTTTCTTGCCTCAATTAAGAAGATGCTTCACAGCCGGGCGGTGGTGGCACATGCCTTTAATCCCAGCACTCGGGAGGCAGAGGCAGGTGGATCTCTGTGAGTTCGGGACCAGCCTGTTCTACAAGAGCTAGCTCTGGGACAGGCTCTAAAGCTGCAGAGAAACCCTGTCTCGAAAAACCAAAAAATAAAAAAAAAAGAAGATGCTTCACAGGTATGCCCATGGGCCAACCTGATCTACTCAATTCCTCCCTGAGACTCTTCCCAACCCTTTCTAGGTTTTATTACATGGTAAAGCTATTGATCACAGTGTCTGTTTGGATCTCAACATAGATAGATAGATGATAGGTGATAGATGATAGATAGATAGATGATAGATGATAGATAGATAGATAGATAGATAGATAGATAGATAGATAGATAGATAGTTTGTTTTATGATTTTTGTTGTCGGCAGGTCCCGAACAGCTGGCGGCCAGGGCAGGCTGGTCCTGGCGATAGTGAGATTCCCTGACCGGGAGAGCAGCGCAGACCCAGCCATGCAGCGAGCGGCTGGGCAGGCACCAGTGAGTCCCTGGAAGGAGCAGGTTCCCAGTGGCAAGTGGCTGGGCGAGCGAGCGGGTGGGAGACACGTGGACAGATACAATGTACAGAATAGAATTGGATATTATTACTTAGAGGAGTGGGGGAGAAGAAGAGGACAGAGAGAGAGAAAGGGGGAAGAAGTGGGGAGAGAGGCAGAAGTGAAGCTACCTCTCCGAGAGGAAGACAGAAGCGAGAGCAAGCACAGGCAGGAAGCTGAAGATCAGCCTGCCTCAGCCGATGGGGGAGGGAGTGGGTGTGGCTTGTCTCTTAAAGAAATGAAAATCATAACAGATAGATAGATAGATAGATAGATAGATAGATAGATAGATAGATAGATAGATAGATGATAGAAAGAAAAAACAAACAAAAAACCCAAAAAGTACATCCGACTGTGGCGTAGTATCAGTAAACTGTCTGATACGATGAAGAATCAAGTCAAGACATGGAATAAAAGGTTCTAGGAAGAAAGGAGAATCGGCAGGTGCCAATTCTTACATTGAGCATGGGCGCCAGGAGGTGATGAGCAGTGCTTCCCCACCCACAACTCGGTGATTTCCAGCCCGGAATTCTACACCAAGCCCGGCAATAAATTATACACGAGCACCACATTCTCAGGTAGCAGCTCGGAAGTCTTACCTTTCACTTGCAAATTATTAGAAAGCCTGAAAAATTAGATAGTAAAAGAAGAAGAAAAACCACAATATAGAATGGAGGAAGGAGGAAAGCCAATGAATGCAGAGGGAGGATAGAAGCACTCCTCAGAAACTGGCAGCACAGCACAGCACAGCAAGCCCATAGCACAAGGATGCTTATACAGAATATGGTTCAGGGGTGAAACTGATATGTATTAAAATATTGCCAGAAGCCTTGTGTGGAACGCTGTAGTTACTGATACACACCTTTAAAAAGAAAAGGTGAATTTTTTTAAAAAAAAATTAAGATAAATGTAGCTGAGCTACTAAACAAGGCATTCACGAATCTGAATCCTATTTACATAGTATAAGGTAAATACCATGAAGAGAACAGCATAAAGGAACTGGACCTTTAAAAACGTATAAAGAAGCCAAGCAGTGGTAGCACATGCTGGGGAAGAGGCGGGTGGATCTCTGTAAGTTTGTGAATTCAAGGCCAGCCTGGTCTACAGAGCAAGTTCCAGTACAGCCAGAGCTGCACAAGAAACCCTGTCTCAAAAAAAACAAACAAACAACAAAAAACAAAACAAAAAAATATAAAGCCTAAATTTCTAAGTTAGTGTTACATTTTATATCAGGCTTAACCACTTACAAAATAGTTTCAGTGTGTCGCATCATTTAAACTTAGCACAGGTGTGCCAGTGGCAGTAACCCCTTTCTGGGAAGGACAAGCCTCTGAGAAATTGAAACACCTTCCACCAACAAAGTTTGTAGACGCTGGACTACAAAGAACATGGTACGCTCAGAGTGGATTCCAGACTCACAAGCTGCTCCGAACAGGCCCTGGGGAACACAAGGACGTGAGCCTGACAGGACAGGACCTCGGGTCTTCTCACTCACACTCACCATGCCACTCAATGCTCCAGTCCACGATATATGTGAAATAGTCAAATCCATGAAAAAAGAAAAATGGTCAACACCAGAGTTTAGAAAGCAAGAAAAAAACAAGAGTTGTGTGATGGGATTTAGTTTTTCACATAATCAAAGAAAAAGAGGCTATCAGTGAGAGAGTGAGAAGCCGGAACCAGGGAGGGGCTCTTGGGAGAGTAACTTGGAGGGAAGGAGAGAAGGGAAATGGTGTAATTCTGTTTTAATTTAAAACATTTTTTTAGAGGCTGGAGAGATGGCTCAGTGGTTAAGAGCACTAGTTGCTCTTCCAAGGACATGGGTTCAATTCCCAGCAACCATGGGTTCAATTCCCAGCTCACAACTGTCTGTAACTCCAGTCCCAAGATGTCCAAGACACATAGTATAGAGACACATATGTAGGCAGAACACCCATAAAATAAAAATAAAAGTAAATTTTTTAAAAATTTCTAAAAATTTTAAAAAAGAAAACACTAATCAACAAAAGAACTCACTGTGGTATCCATCCTATAGTGAATAATAATATTGTCACATAATAATGAAGGTGAGCCTGTTTTCTTGGCTATGAGATGGACCCAGGTCAAAGGCAATGAAGGAATTATTAATATTCAGTCCTAGACTGCTTAGCAGGAAGATCTGGAGGAGTTGAGAACAGTCAGGAGGAGTTAAATCTAAGAAACTATTATGTTCCCACAGGCACTGGTAAACTCGGGCTCATTCTACAGAATCAGAAGTTAATCCACTGACTTTCTGTGTATGTGAGATTTGGAATGTAATTATCATCATAAAACGAGGTGTTGGAATCAATACTCAAACACCACCAGGCCCTCCTGTTAAAGAGACGACAATAACAAGGGGTGTTTGAACACTAGGCATTAGTGTAAGAGTCGTCTGAAATTCCTAACAGTGTCTCGTTGTCACGCTCTTGTCAAAAGAAAGGTTCAGAATAAATAAATAAAACAAAGGCAACAGCACAGCTCAGAGGGGTGTGTTCATTCAAGGCATAACTGAGCTCCTCCCACACGCCAGGCAGCTGCACTCAGCGGAAAATGTACTGGAGGGCGGTTGTCATTCAGGGAAGCGATGGGTCTGGCCAGGAAATAAGCTTTAGAAATATTGATTAACACCATTTTTCCCTTAAAAGCATGGCATGGAGAGCCAAAACTGTGTTTTCTACTAAGTTTTCCTTTGCTTTGATAGCTGCACATGTGAGAACTTAATCCTTCAACTTCTAGTCTCGATTCTACAGTAAATATAAAGAAACCACAGTAGTTGTCCCCATAACACAACATGACCCTCCCTAAATGTCAGGGTCATACCAATATTGGGGTCCCAAGAGCAAGCCTCCTACATTACAAAGGAAAAAGCATTCTCAGCAATTGTGGGAAAACATTTTAATAGGGAAGTACTGACTCCTTCTAGACAGAACTGGCCAAAAGTCTCAGAAACAAAAAGATGGTCACAGTCAGGGACCACATCTCACACTCTGCTGACACAATCAAATCACCTCCCACCCCAAAAATGTGTTTGTCATCTACTACTCTGACTACAGGGTTTGATTAAACAACCAGAAGACATTTCTGAGTGCATGCTAACTCTGGATATGCCCGAATATCCCCACTCAAGTATGTTCCTCCCAGGGTGGAAGATCAGCAGAACACGGCAGAAAGATCAACTCCACACAGTCAAGAGCAGCACTGGCCTTTGGACACGGAGGTACTTCTATAGAGTGGTCTACTTCGTATGGATTCTTCGTCCCTGATTCCTCGGTTATTAACTCAAATGCCCCACAGCCAACACAATGGCAAGAGTGATATAGAAAAGGTCAGGACTTGACAATACTGACCCTTAATAGTCAATATGCCACCTGCCAGGACCTGAGCCCAATAACAAGGGGTAAGAAGCCTGGCAATCACGAGGTATTATTAGAAATACCCCATAAATACCCATTCAGTTGAACTTTTCCAGGACCTTGAGGAGTAAAAACCTTTATCCCCATTGAACAGTTAAAGAAATGGGCGGAAAGAGGTTGAGTTCTATGTCAAGTTTATGCATCCAGACCTACAATTCATCCATGCTCCTCATCACCTGTTCACTCTGCCACCCTACTGTATCTCTCAGTTCAAACAAGAGAGCATTTCACCTGTGGTCTGGGGGCTCCAAAGGTGATGGATAGCATCACCGAGAGATTTCAGCTTTTCTGCACTTGAGAATCATTGCACACCACTAAAAATTTACAGGTACAACATCCAAGGAAAACACCCAGTCTCACTTCCTAAAAGACCGCTTGGGCTAAAAGACAGCAGTGCAGCCCCTGAAGCCTATGATGGTTCACTCACGTGATCATAGCTGGTCTGAGGACAGACAGCCATGGGGTGGTGAGTGGGCAATTAAAGCCCAAGTGTCTGCCCATAAGATGCACACAGCACACACACACACACACACACACACACACACACACACACACACACACACACCACTAACTAACCAGGTGGCACAAATCTTTAATCCCAGCACTCGGGAGGCAGAGGCAGGTGAACCTTTATGAGTTGAAGGCTAGCCTGATCTACAGAGTGAGTTCCAGGACAGCCAGAACTGTTACACAGAGAAACCCTGTCTTAAAAAACCAAAAAAAAAAATGCTAGATCAAAATGATATTTAAAACACATTTCTCAGAGAAATATAAAAGCCATTACTCTGTGTTCCTTGCAGTGCTGTCTACAGACTCCCATTAAACATAATCGTTTATGACCCTGAGCGAGGGAACAGATAAGCATACAATCGCAGATTGATTCGCCACACTACATTCCACACTGCATTATCTTGGATGGCTGTTCTTTCTGTTGAGGTTTGCTATGATTACAGCAGCATAAGACAGAGCTTTGCAGGACTTGTGATAAACATTCCACAGTTCCCCTCCCCCTCTCCAGACCAAGCAGCCACCACACAGCCTGGAGTTACACATCCATATACAGCTAGGCTCTTAAAACCCTAAGACTAGCGTTCTTACACAGTTCTCTTAACTGAGTTAGTCACTGGACTGTGTAGAGTACCTACGTATCAAATTTATAAAACTAATTAAGATGGCCGATACAGTGATTTTAAATTGAGGAACTGGCAGTTTCATCGCCATACTGTATTTTGGTATACCTCATACTAAACACAAACCTAGAATGGAATTTTGAAATCACACGCCTATTAAAAATGTTCTAAGTACACAAACTTTATCTGATTACCATCACTTGTACATAAAATATAATGGCACTTTAAATACTGTTGGATGAATGAATGAACGAACTTGATGAGCTCAGATTTTTATATAACCACCTAGATTATCCTTACTATATCTTTGCTTTAATGACATAAAGCAGGAGCTGGCAAACATTTTGAAAAGGGCAGATCATAAATATTTTCATTTTTATGAGCCATATAAATCATCTGTTGAAACTACATTCCCTGGGTTTTTACGCAACTTTCAACTCTATTGTTATATAACACAACGTGTGAGCAAATCAGAATGATTATATTTGAATAAAACTTTACTTAGAAAAACAGAATTTGGCAATAAAAAAAAATTGTTTTGCCATGGAGAATACTTTCTTCTAGCCCTTAAACAGCTTGCTAATCCGAGCCAGACATACTTGGTTATAGACACTCAATCTCTGCAGTTATTGCCTGCTAACTGCAGTCCTGTTGCCAGCTTGGTCTTTGGATATTTGTGAATGACTTTCCTGAACTCTAGCATACAACTAATCCGTGTCCATAACCACAACAGCCTCCTCAAGAGCAAGGCCATGCGAACAGCTCTTCCCCTTCCTGGGGACTGCAGAGTAACGGATGCAGAGGAGGCTCTAGACAACAGGGGCAGCAGAGCAGAATCCCAAGGGAAGCCGGGGTCATGGTGGGACTGAAGAAACCACACAGTGTGCCCCATGTGCCTGCATCTTTATCTTGGCAGGACTTCTCCTCCACAAACAGCGAAAGCTAGGCAAAGGCTGGCCATCCTATTGCTATTCCACTGTAGCCATGGTAAAGATAAACCTCACTTGATCCCCATTTCAGTGAAGGGTGGCCTGAATACGTGAACCCCTCAGAATGAACCACATCGGCTAGAGTAAATAAATCATGGTGTTTTCACACAGTGCAATGCTCAATAGCAATGAACAGAAACACTGTATGCAACGACAGCAGTAGTAGATGCTTGTTTGATAAAATCACACAAAAATATAATCTGGGTTATACTTCACAAACACACACACACACACTAATTATGCTGCTACAAGTCAGGGGAGCAGCATAGTGTCTACTAGAAGGGATGAGATGGCATTGATGGTGTTCCTTAATCTAGGTGCTAATCACACAGGTATATTTAGTTTGTGAAAATATCTTAAGCTATATATTTCTAATATGTATAATTAGAAGAAGCCTGGAATTCAAAGCAGCTAGGAGATATTCTGCAAGAAATAATGGTTCATGTCACCAGCTCTGATTTTAGTGACTTGTAACTACAATCAATATAAAAATGATAAAGTTCAGCAAGTCTTTTAGATACTATGTACAATTTCTACTCCGATAGTCAAACCCCAGAGCTTGGGATCATTTTTAGCCTCTCCAGTGTTGATTTTAACAGATTAACCTCAATTTCACATCAACATTCATGATCTTTCCACAGCCTCCTACAGTTTTGTTTTTTGAGTTTTTTTTTTTAAACTAACCAATCTTCCATCACATTAGATCACAGAGGCTGGCTTACTTAATAAATGCTCATGGGGAAGAGGGTGGTCACATCTGGTCCACGCACCCAGCCAACCAGAGGCTATGGTGGACAAGCAGCTTACAGGATAAGGAGTAAGCACAGACATCTCTCCCACGTGGGGCCAACAACGTACCTCTCTATTCACATGGCTCTTACCAACCTAATTCAGACTGCTTAGCTGCCCGTTCATTAGATAAAAATTGGTGTTAAATTAATTAGATAAAAATGTTAGCAAAATGCTAACAATATTGGTTAAAGGTCTCTTATTTCTATAAACTATGAAGGGAAACAATCTCAGTTATACACATAAGTGTTTACTTAAGTTATTTGGTGTCACATAATTTATGAGTGTTCTAAAATGCCACTCAAGGGAGAACGTTAGTATTTTTAGAAGCTCCTAAAAATTTAGGAGAAAATGCCATGATGCTTGGAACTTATTTCCATGTACTTCCACAAAACAAAAACAAAATAACAGAAATATTTTTTAGAGGAACAAACCCACCCAAACAGGAAAAACATTTTAGCAGAATGCTAATGACATTCCAATCCCGCTAAGGCAAACAGGGGCTCACTGTGTGTTCTCTCAACTCTTCGGCAGGCTTGAGAATTTTTCATAATAAACTGCAGAGTCTTTACTCACCTTCCAAGTGGGTGCCTATCTTCTAAGTAAAATCAAATGGCTAAGTCTGCCCACGGGCACCGCTCATGCTGTCTTCACCCTGCGAGCAACAGGAAGCAAGGTGTTAGCAGCAAGGAAGGAACGGTATTAAGTCAATGCTATTTCTATCAGTAGATGTACTTATATAGCAAGATTAAAATTTTGCTATAACTTGAAAAAACAGGGAGAAATACTAAAAGAAAGATCCCCTATTGCCCGTGGGAAATTTCATCAGCCTCACTCACTCTAGGAATCCTGGTCTCAAAGCAATCTCATGCTGAACCTTTTTCATACTCTCTCCGGCTTCATCTTAAGGTGTGCTTGACAGAAATTGCCTATAGTTAGGACAGACAAAGTGATGTTCTGCCATATGTATACATTGAGAAATTATTACTACAATCACCTAATTAACATGTCCGTTACTTCATGTACTTAATTACCTTCTTTGATTGTTTGTTTTGAGCCATGTCTGGCTATGTAGCCCAGGCTGGCTTTAACTCTGGACCCTCCTAGCCTGTATCCAGAGTGCTGGGGTTATAGGTATGGGCCACCCGCTCTCAGCTGTTAGTTACTTTCTTATTTGTGGTGAGAACTCCAGAGAGTTCTCTGCTCTCAGCAACTTTCCAACTCAAAATACATTCTTCTTAATTACATCCGTCATGCCAGCCTTCAGGTCTTCCAAATATCAGTGCGACAGTGAGTTTCTCTTCATTTGAAACCATTTCAAGATGGTGGCACAGTCTAAACATCCTGAACTCAGCCCCAACTCAGAAAAGACTGGAGGTACAAGGGCCTGTGTGCCTCCTTCTGACCTCAAACTTCTGAGACCATAAGCATCAGGCGTTCTCTTACAGCAAGATGGCAGGACTTACTCAACTCATCTGAAACAGATAGAGCCAGATCCAACTGACACCCCACTTCATGCTTCCCAGCAAGGCGACACTCACATTGCTACCACAGACCTTCTGTTTTGGAGGTGCCTAAGCCACCTGTTTCCCCACAGCTCTCAGTGGGTTTACTGCCCACTAGAGAAGGCAGCGAAGAGTCAAAGATGACATCTAACAAAGATATTCGATTAGAAAATAACAGAAATGAAACTCCAACGTAAGCCTCCCGGCCCCAGAATCAGACTTTGTCTCACTACACAGGGTTTTCTCTGCCCCAGGCAAAGATGATGCACTTCCGAAAAGCATCCCAAAGCCAAAGGGCAAACGGCACTACCTGAGGGAGCGGGTGTGCGCTAACGCATGTTTCCTAAGAGGAGACATCCACAGTCATGCTTAATAGTACCATTAATCCTGTAATCAGCACAATTACTATAATTACTACTAATAATTATACTTCCCATGCAGACACAATAACCCTCTATGTATTTTTGGTATTTTATACATATAATTTATTTTCTTCCCTTTTCTCAAAAGAGTGCAGTTGGCCAACTAACCGAAGTAAATAACAAACATCCCATTGGAATGCTGGTTATTTTCATCTTTGAGGTAATCCAAGGACGCCCTTGCTAGTGAGGACTCTCCTTTCCATCATAAAATAAAAACTATAATGCAATACCGTGGTACAGACACCGCCCCATAAATGAAGACCAGACGCAGAGGGGAGAACGGAAACTCTGTGTGCTGGAGGGAATGGCCTCTCCGCTGGGCACATGTCTGCGCACACAGAGCTTGGGGGTATGATAGTTAACTGGGGAGCAGAGGCCTGAGGAGAGCTAACGGACAGACATGGTGAAGCCCTGTCCACTCCACAGGCGAGCTTAAGAAGTGAGAGACACTCGCTCAGCCCCAGCCTCACCTGGAGCTCAGACTGCCTTCCAGAGATGCTGGATTCACAAGGAGACTAGTGACCCCGCCCCACAAACTAGGGCACTTGGACTCCCAGGAATATTCACCGAGCAGTCATTGCTGCAGCCACACAGAACTAAGGGGAAAATGCAGAGCGTGTTTTCCAGAAACACTGATCTGAACTCAGAGATGTGTGTGGGAGAAGGCTAAGCAAATAGACTAAAATTTAAAAGTTGCTCATATTAAAACAAGAAGTAAAATGCAATTGGTACGTGAATTCTTTAGAAAAAAAATCCTGTTTGACTTCCCTAGGCCATTTGCAGCTTTGCTCTCATTTGTGTGGGAGGGGAGGAGAAGCGTGGACTTCTTATTAAAGACGCACCATCCTTATTAAAGACGCGCCATTCTTATTAAAGACGGCCACAGAGAGGGCACAGGTATGCCATGGAATATAACTTCACAATGACCCTCATTCTGAAGACACCTCTTCAAATCACGGGCCCCAGCTGTAGAGGCAGACAGAAGGAACTCTGGGTACCTATAAACCCATCTCTCCATCACATGTAAACCAGTATCCCTGGGGTCCAAGCTTCCTCATCATCCTTCCCACCCACTGACCCCCTACAGTTACAAGCTCATCTGGAGGGCTCATATCACGCGGGAGCTGGGTTTCATGTTGGCGACATTTTTCTGTACTAATTGGTAAGACATTATTTGCAGCAATTTTCATTTGAAGTGATGATCGTATGGCTACTATATAAAAATAAACATCAATTTAGTTTGTCTCTAAAAAGTTCTTATTCCGAAATAAGTTTGAAAAAGAGTGAATGTGGAAATGCATTCCTGCATCTCCACCTCCCAGCATTCCTGCATCTGTGGTGCAGTCCATCCTGCCCACAGTGAACAAGGCTGCTGTGAGTGAAGGCTACACCACAGGAGAATGCCGAACAGGTGCTTCAAAGGCTACACGAAGACTCTGCAGCTCATGTCTTCTTCTGTCTTTGGAGGGAGGGAAGCTGGCTGTTGTGCCGTGAAGACCCTCAAGAAGCCATACTAGAGCTGGAGATGCAGTTCAACAGGTAGAGCACTTGCCATGCAAGCATGAAAACCTGAGTTCGAATCCCCAGAACCTGTGCATCACCATCTTACCATAGGATCAAGGGGATTACAGACATACCTGCTGCATCTGTATGCTTTCATACATACACACACACACACACACACACACACACACACACCAACAAAAAGAAGCTCCTCAGGGAGTAACATATGGTAAAAATCTATTCCCCAAAACAAGTGAGAAACTGAGGCCTCCAACAACCATGACTATGAGCCATAGATGATCCCTGGGCACTAGGTGGTCCTCACTGCAACTCCATGAGACCCCAAGTCAAAACAACCCAGCTTACTTGCTCCCAGGTTTCTGACCCCCACATGGAAAATATGAGCTCATGCTGAGGGTCTAGTGTAAAGGTTCTGAGATCGCTGTCACGCAATGACTACGGTAATAGAACACGCCTGGCTTGGGTTTTGCTGTGGAGGCCGTGGATGCACTTGCTGACTATTTTTCTGCTCCTCTTTACCACTTCCCCAACCATGGAGTTGCACCCCTCACCTGAGTTCCGAACCACTCAGTCATTTGTTTCTCTTTAAGGCTTCACCATCTATTAGTCTCAATATGCCATTGTGTTGCACCTAATTTAAGCCAAATGTAAAGGAAGCCATATTGTGTTACCTTCTTCTGAGACTTCCTCTTTCCTAAGATTTGATTCTGAGATTTGTCCCTGTTGATTCATGTGGCTGTGGTCCATTTGTTTTTTCACCATTCCACATTTTCCGTTGTGTGAACAGACTCACAATTCCCAGCTCTAGTCTACTGCTGAGGATCTTGGGAGTTTTCAGTTTTCAACTGTCCTGAATAATGATGCCATTATATTCTGGCACTTGTGCCCTGGTACGCACGGCAAGTTTCTTGCAGGATCTACCTAGGGGAAGATGGCGAGGCTGGGGGACTGAGCAAGCTCAGTCCTCTAAGTATCGCCAAATAGTTCCTCAAAGTGTGTGTGTTCGGCGGCCTCAAGCCGCTTTTCCGGTCTCTCTGTGAGAGGCATGCTTGTTTTACTAATTATAGGGAAAGCTTTCAACCAACAAATGGGAAAAGCTGTTCCTCTTTTCAGCGTCACTCCTGCAAATAAACACCACTCCAAAGCAGTGACCCGGGCAGGCGGAGCACAGCGTTCACAGGGCTTCAGAATAATGATGGAGACGGAGCCAGAACCACACACTGCCTGTGGGTGAGGCCGCTTCTAGACCTAGGGCAGGTAAATGCAGAGGTTGTTTTCTTCCTGATGGACTCACAGTGTGGCCCTACTTTATTGTTGTCATAGTAAAAGGGGAACAAAAAAAAAAGAACTTGTTCACAACAGCCAAATTCCAAACTAAAGCAGAGGAGTCAATCACCGCTATGAACGACTCTCCTTGAAGAAGACAGGCTTTGCTTTTTATATTTTCACCTGGAAGATGAAACTACTACATACTGCCACTGATTTCTCTTTTTAGTACTTTTATTTAAAAAATTAAGTATTTTCTATGATAAAAATTGCAGAGTTATATAACCCAGTTTCTGAGGCGGAAAGGGTAACTTTATGATAATCTACATGTCTAGTAAAAAATAAGACCACAAATAACTCTTTTGGCATTAAACATAAGTAATAATAAATTATTTCGATTTGGCCAGGAAAGCATTTTTATACAAGTCAGAATTTTTAAAAATGGGATCATTTGAAGTCAGTCTCTCAGAAATTTGTATTTGTCTCTTTAAAATCATTTATCTTGGCGCTAGAGAGAGCTTGACAATTAAGAGCACCGGCTGCTCTTCCAGATGACCCAGGTTCAATTCGCAGTACCCACATGGAGATTGACAACTGTAACTCCATTTCCAGGAGCTGGAACGCACTCCTCTGAACTCCGCAGGCACCAGGCACATAAGTGGTGCACAAACATAAATGAAGGCAAAACACTCACATAATAGCAATGTTTAATTATGCATCTGTATGAGATGGGAGCCATTGTACCCATTTATAAATGGAGAACACTGAGGCAGAGAAAGCAATGAAATTGTACACAATGCAACTGATAGGCTGCGGGACCAGGATTTGAACCCGAGAAGTTTATTTAACAGTCTGAATTTGCTTGTTTACTTGTTTGAAGATAGAATCATAAACCATATCCCAGGCTGGCCTCAAACTCAGGATCCTCCCACATCAGCCTCCCGTAATGCTGGTTATGCCTTTACTCCTGGCCTAGAATCCACACTCCTACCCATTTCCCTAGGCCTCTCCTCAGACACTCAAGCCTGAGGCGGAAGAGCCTGAGAGGCGTCGACAGGTGCACCTGCTGAACACTAAGCACCTATATATGCCAAGCACGTCTCCAATGTTGGGCTCCATTCTCTGTGGTCTTCCCACACAGCTAGGACGAATACTGCCATTTTGTTCTTGAAGATATTTAAGCTCTGAGATCCTGAGAAATTTGGGAAGAATAGCATAGGCTATTTTTTTTTAAAAAAAGGCAATGACCCTTTCACAAGGGGCGTTCAGACCATCAGAAAACACAGATATTCACATTAGGATTCATAACAATGGCAAAATTACAGTTAGGAAGTAGCAACAAAATAATTTTATGGTTGAACTGTGGTAAAGGGTCGCAGCATTAGGAAGGTGGGAACCACTGCGGTAGATGATGGAATGTCACCTGAGCTCGGGCCTCCACGAGCAGGTGTTGACCTTAGACTCTGAGAGTCGTTCCCAAAGAGCAGAAACGCATGCACTCCTGTGAAGAAACCTGGTGTCCTGGCAGACTGGAGAGCCCAACCCAACACCACCTCCTTATGGGTTTACCCAGGACAGGCAAATGTCCTCCAGGACATAAAGCTTCTGTCCACAAAATGGGAATATTTTCTTTCAAAGGATTACAGTGAGGGTGAACGAGATATACACAGGAAATGCACCTGGCACACAGTAGGCATTGCACACAGCCGCTTGGCAGTGAGAAGTGAAGAGCCGCTCAGCAGGGAGACAGCTGTGAGCCAATGCGCACACAGTTCTAACCACAAAGCCTCGGTCTTCACAGTTAAGGACCTGAGAAAACTTTAACAGCCACACATGTATCCTAGTGGGTTTTTACTGATACGAAGATTTCCTAGTTCTGGTGCTGGTGGGTGCTGAAGCATCTCCCCCCACTGCTCTCAATTCATCAGAGAACAGGAAATGGGTTCCCAGGCCCTACAAGGGAGTCTCCTGACCGCCTGACCCTCCAGCTCCAGATCTGACGTGCACTGCTGGCCTTCATGGGCACCTGCACACACATGCACAGACACACAGACACAGACAGACACACACAGGTGAAGTATTTTTTAAAATGGCTTCTTCATTCTGTACTACCCTAAACAGAGTAACGTTGCCAGTGAGATCGACCTTTTAGAACTTAGTAGGCATTACACTTTTGATATAAACATTGCTCATTTTAACTCTTCTAGATCAGAAAAATCTTAATCACTCATTTAAAAATAGCAGGTGTTTTTCAACATATTTCTAGTTTCCTGAAAATCATCTCAAATTATCTGGCCAATGAAGAACCAATGGAGGGGGAGAAAAAAAGAAAAAAGAAAAGACAGTAAATGGCCAAATGACCTCTGCCGACACTAAACTGGGACTCCTCAACAGCACCCCGTGCCGTACATAAGAGGTATTTCATGTATGAAGTGTGAACTTGGGAACAGAATGTCCACATTAGTGCCTAACATCTCCATGGTAACTGATCCTGTTTGCATGTTTACCAAGAATGACAGAGCAGCAGCAGCAGCAGGACTACAGTTCTGTGTTGCAAGCTGGAGCAACCCAGTCACTCCTGACCCACTGACGCTGGCCTGAGAAAGCCTGAGCACGAGCTGCTCTGGATGTGATACAGAGGGGAGCAAACACCTAACAAAGGGCCTTTTTCCGAAGCAGATAACGAGAAGGAACAGCAACCACCTCAGACAGTGTGAGCTGTTTGAAGACAGCAGAGGTGGCCGATGCTTGCATTTTCTCGGAACGTTCTATGGACAAACCATTCTGCTCCACAGACGTCTGCATTCTTCCTAAACAAATGCACTTGTATTTGTCTCTTCTGGGAGACATGTAATACAGGTCCCTACTTCACAGATAATAAGAAGTTGACTTTCATATGTTAAATGATTGGCCCAAAGTCACCAACTAGAATACGGGTAATGTTACTGGCTCAGAGCATATTGTAAGTGCTCAGACATCTCCTAACCATGGGCTTCTTGGTTCATAAAAATGAAGCCTCTACTAATGTCCCAAGGGTTTTGTAAGAACAAAATGAGATTATACATACACATATACATATGCATGTATATGTACACACACACACACACACACATACACACCCACACACACACGTGCGTGCACATGTATGCATCCATCTGCCTTCCCCCACCCCATTCTCTCTCCTCATTTCTTGATCTTTGGAATATACAGTGATAGCTTGGCAGCAATGTTAATATAAAATGTATGGCAAAAAAAAAAAAAACACCTGGAAGAGGATTAGGATAATGACCGTGACAATAGAAAATATGAGCAGAAGATAGACAGACAATAAATGTTTAATACCACTAATTATGAAGGTAAAGCAAATCTAAACCACAATGATACATCAGGACACACTAATCAGAACACCTGTTCTTTTTCTCCCCTATATAACCAAAACTGTGGTGAGCAACAAATGTCAGGGAGGAAGAAAGGGTTTGTTTGGGCTCACACTTGAGGGTATATACGATCCAACATAAGGGGAAGGCGTGGTAGGAGCAGTGGCTCTAGGCTGTGGAAGCAGTAACAACAGGCTACTTGCTCACATCTCTATGGACCAGGAAGCTGAGATAAAGACAGGAAGCAGGGCTAAACTAGAAAGCTCAGCCCCTCCCCATGTCCCTTCCCTGGCACTACTACCCAAAGGTCTTTTACAACAGCATTCCCATCAGCTGGGAGCCAGGAAAGTGCTCATCACGTGACCCTATATGAGTACATTTTATATCTGTACCACGTCACTCTACTCCTAACCACCATGGGCTCAGAGACAGGTCATAACACAGAAGTCATTTAAGTTCAACTTCAAAATCCCTAGAATCTTTTTGAATTAATTAATCTATTGTATACAAGTGTTTTTCTTGCAGGTCTGTCTGTACACCGTGGGCACAACTGGTCCCCAAGAAGGCCAGAAGAGGATGCCAGATACCCAAGAACTGCAATTGCAGACAGTTGTGAGCTGCCACATGGGTGTCAAGGATCAAGTCTGGGTCCCTGCAAGAGCAGCTGCTGCTTTTAACTGGTGACCCGCCTCTCCACGCCATCCCTATAGTCTTATCAGATTCACCACTGTTCAAAGTCTGTTCTAAGACTTAAGATAATTCCTTAACTAAATTCCTAAAGCAGCCGTCCTCCAGCAGGGTCCTCTGAAGGCTCTATCCTTCAGGGAAGTAGCTTGACAAATGAACCTGCACTGCAGGGTCCTCGCCCTCTGGGAAAATGGTGGTTTACTCTCAAGGTACCTTTCCTATGGTTACAATGAAAAGTCCAGGTTTTTCCTTGGTGGCACTGATGTCTTTAACAAAAGTATTATCTTCTCTGACGTTAGCCAGGATCACACTCCTTTCCTTCCCAAGCTGTACATTCGCCGTTTCTATTCTGTTTTCGGCTCGCTCACACCCTGTAAACCTCAGTGAACATAGAGTGCAGTAACCACACCGCAGCCTGACCCTCATGCTGCCTTGAGACTTCCTCTGCCAAACAAACAGCCCGTTATCACTCGCATTCTCAGGGCACAGAGTGCAGCCAGAGTGCTTGTCAAATGGAACACAAGGGTCTCTAGCAGTCAGTCCCCGGTAAGAGCCCTTGCTCCCTCTTGAAAGTCCTGAGGACAGTGGCCCAGTAAACTCTGCTTACAGAACTGTGGGCTTGCCTAGCCCACAGCCACAAGCCTCCAATTCCTCCTTCGCACCCAGCCCCAAGACCTGATCACGTGATCAGGCTTATCACAGCCTGTAAGTAGCTCTCACGCCTTCCATCAAGACGAGCACCAGAGCCGGGCGATGGTGACACACCTTTAATCCCAGCACTGAGGAGGCAGAGACAGGTGGATCTCTGTCCTGGTCTACAAAAGCTAGTTCCAAAACAGGCTCCAAAAACTACAGAGAAACCCAGTCTTGAAAAGCTAAATAAATAAATAAAGATGGGCACCTGCTGTATCTTTAGTGATGTCTTTTATTATAAACCAGCAAACGTAAGTGGTTATTATAAACCAGCAAACGTAAGTGGTTCCCTGAGTCGGTGAGCCATCCTTAGCAAACGAGTGACACCTGAGGGGGTGGGGCTATAGCAATCCCTGATTTTCTGGTTTAGAGCTAGTTGGTTAAAAACACTCTGAAATGGGGGCCAGTCTTGTACGACTGAGCCCTTAAACGCTGGAAGCTGCACCACCTTCAGTAGCTAGTATAATGTTGAAGAACTGCTTGGCACACGTATGGTCAGAAGACATGTACTGAGTGGCATGTAAGTGTAAGGGGGAAATCTGTTTACAGAATATCTGGGTTAAAATCTAGATTAGATCTCTCCTGGCTGTGTGACTTATGGTATTCTTTGCAACCTCCTCTAGACATAGAGGCATGGCTGGTTAAAGCATTTAGCACTGGCAATCAACTCAACCTTCAGCCCCTCTGTGGTGGTTTGAACGAGAATGTCTCAAGCAGTTCACACTCACTACTTCCTGCTTGAGACTCAAGATGTGAGCTCTCAGCTGCTGCCCCAGCTGTCAGGTCTGCCTGCTGCCACACTTCCCACTCGTGGTGGTGATGGACTCTTAGCCCTCTGGAACCGGAAGCTTGGATAAACCCTTCCTTCTCTATCTTGCCTTGGCCATGGTATTTCAGCACAACAAGACAGTAACTAAGACACCTCCTCGTCTTGCCTTGCTCATTCTGGAGACCAGCTCCCGTTCTCACAAACCTGGAGATCCAGCATCAGACACTCGTTCCACTGCAGAGCCTAAGGTTTTAAAAACTATGTGCCAGAAACTATGGGCAGAGACCAAATACAAACTTGTTATTGGCAGCCAGTCAGCCAGCTAGCCTATGGCGCTGCAGATAATGGAGACGAGCGTCCTGCTTTCTACAGATGGCCTTTTTTTCCTTCTTTTTTCTCAAGGCAGGGTCAGGCAGGCCTGAAACTCACTGAGTATGAACTTGAATTACTGAGCTTCCTGCCTTCAGCCTCAGGTGCTGGAATTACAGGTGTGACCACCACAGGCAGCCTATAATAACTACCTCTGAACCTATTTTTCCTGTCTTGTGTCATGGCACTGAAATTCATGCCTTGAGGGTGGTTATTATCAGAGGGCATTAGTGCCTAGCATGTTCAGCAGCTGTCTGCGCTGGAATCACATCTGGAAGGGGAGGGGAAAGCTGCTGGGTCTGTCTTACAGTGTTTACTGTGAGCCTGACACTCACTGGGCACTGTCCTTAAACATCAGAGAGAAAGCCGTGACTAGACGGCAGTTTCTCCACATGGCGAACTTTTCTATAGTTGGGGTGGAACAGCATGAGCAAGGCAGCTTATAGAAGCGTGTTTAACTGGACTTTTGGTTCAGCGGGCTAAATTTAGTTCACGGTGTAGAGCGAAGGCATGGTGGGAGGAAGAGCTGAGAGCTGACATCTCAAGCTCAAGCCAAAGGCAGAGAGAGCACACTCCAAACAGTAGTCTTTTGAAATCTCAAAGCCCACCTCCAATGACACACCTCCTCCGATAAGCCACACCTCCTAATCCTCCAAACTGTTCCATCTAGGTACAAAATAGTCAAACATGTGAGCCTATGGGGGTTCTTTTCATTCAAACTACCTCAGTCTCTCAACTTACACTCTTGGGAAAAATGTATTACAGACACCATATCCACACACTATAAATACTTTACATGTAAGCATATAAGCATATCAAAATGTTCATATTTGATAAAACTAGGGTTGGATGTTTGTTAAAAGCATTTTTGCTCTATTTTTTCTCAACATTTAAAATATTTTAAAGATGAAAAATAGTTTTTAGTGAGAAAACATTAAAGGTAAAGTCTCTATTGGCTGGGGAAAGTAGCTTGCCGAGATAATTCATTTCCAAGAATTCTGGATGAGAATTTTTTACTGTAATCTATTTTTTTTTAATATAATCCTCCACGGCTGAAAAAGCAATCAGAAAGGAGGAAAAATAGAAATGACCAAGTCCAGCCAACAGAATTCAACTGGGTAACAACAAGAGGTTCTCAAGGGCTGGAGAGATGAGGGTTAATTAAGATCATGCACTGCTCTTGCAGAGGACCTGACCTCACTTCCCGGCACCCAATCAGGCTGTTCCCAGCTGCCTGGAACCGGAGCTTCAGGGTGTCCTCTGGCCTCAAGTGTACCTGCGCTCACAGGTACATAACCACACACAAACACACACATATGTATACATAATTAACAATAAGGGTTTTGTAAAAGGAGAAGATACCCTCCGTCGAGCTAAAAGGTTCTCATCTTTATCTCCGCGTCCTCTGGAACAATAATAGAAGTACATTTTCATGTACTTTTGCTTCAGGAGACGTCAACGTGTATAATGCACTGGGGGTCCGCGGACATGATTCCATAATGAACTTGTAAGGTGGCACTATCATCCCCTTTACAGATGAGATGGATACTCAAAAATTCAAGCCCTTTGCTCATCGTCCGCAGAGGCTGCTGGTGACTGACAGGGCTGCCATCCAGTCCCATCCCTGACAAGAGTCAGAACTGTGGTGTTGCTTTCATTACACCGTCACACATCCCTGCCACTCCCTGACATGTCTCCACCTTGGTCCTCATCTACTTCTGAGCCCTACGAATGACTGGACCACATCAAGAACGAAATCTCTAGCAGGCGGCTCTGTGAACTGAAGACAAAACTCCAAGAAATTAGTCAGGAGACAAAGGTTAGCACTTCCAAATGTTAACTCATGACAATAAAAACAAAACGGAGAGATGCCGAAACTGTAGAAAACCGGGAGAATGGATGCCGGGCACACACAAAGCCCTTTGGGGAAGGGTACAAAGGGATCATTTAGAGGGTAAAAAATGAAGTCAGAAACACTGCAGTCATGAAAGAAGTGCTGTTTTTAGGATTTGCTTGTTTTTATCTTAGCAATGTTAGAGACGGCACCTGGGGACTTGCATGTGATAGACAAGTGTTCCAGAATTCTTTTTTTTTAATTTGATACCCATAACATTTGAAAAGATATTAAATGTACAAGCAGCAACAAAATGTGAGAAAATTAAAAAGAAGAAGAGTTCTCTTTCATTCTGGCTTGTTTCTATGAACTACATACAGTTTCACTGGGTAGTCCAGGACGACCTAAAACTTGTGTGATCCTCCCGTCTCAGCCTCCCGAGTCCCGGGATTCCAAGTGTGTGTAGTCATACCCAGCTAAAGCACTTCTGTTTTGCTTTGGCTTGTTTTTTTTTGTGGTGCTGACAACAAACAGGGTTCTGTGTATGACAGACAAGTGCTCCACCACTGAACTATATGTTCAACCCCCAAAAAAGAGAGGAAAAATTTTTATGTATTTATTTATTTATTATGTATACAATATTCTGTCTGTGTGTATGTCTGCAGGCCAGAAGAGGGCACCAGACCTCATTACAGATGGTTGTGAGCCACCATGTGGTTGCCAGGAATTGAACTCAGGACCTTTGGAAGAGCAAGCAATGCTCTTAACCACTGAGCCATCTCTCCAGCCCCGAGAAAAAATTCTTAAAAATAACTCTCTAAAGCGATTTATGTTTTGAATACTTGTTATTGTGAAAGTGTGCAAAGTTTGCTTTCTACATGTAGACAACGGAGCAAGACACAGGTATCATATTAAAATGTTATTGCTTACCAAATTTTTAAAGATTAAGAATAGCCTAAAGCTTGAAACACATGCTACTGTTTATCCCGGTAGGAGCTGCATTAACTATTCTGGAAATAAAATATAGAACAAGAAAACTAGAAGAATTGGATTGAACGTTCACATCAATATTTCTGACCTGCAGAGTTTATTCCCAAAATAGAGGCTTTGGCACAAAACAAAAAGCTCTGCGCTTTTCTCATGGTTCCCTCCCACAGAGCCTGAAGCTTAAAAGCTAAGCTGTTCCAGCTCTACATCCTAGACAGTAAGGACTTTTCTCAAAACCATATTATCAGGGCAGGGGACACACCCAGCCTACATGTACAGCCCCAGACCAATCAGAGGCCCTATCCCAAAAACAACACCCAAGGTCATCTTCTGACTTACACACACACACACACACACACACACACACGGGCACATACTCTGGCACAAGCACACACACACATATACACAGAAAACACATTACCAAAGTTCTCCATTTACCAGTTAGACTGTCATGCTCCTGCAACCCCCCCTCAAAAGAAAGAAAACTGGTCTGCCCACATGAGTTTGTGCATGCCACCATGGAGCACATGCCACATGTCACATTCCAGCCTACAGCCCGCACATATCAGGGCTGAGGATTGAATGACAGGAAACATTTGCAGGTACAACTCAGGCAGAGAAACCACAGGTAGGGCCTAAAACAATGGTTATAATAAGGAAGATAAGACAGCCAGGAATGCTGAGACTCACATACCCAAAGGGAAGAAGGAAATGTAAGGACAGTCAAGGAGGAAGAGAATGAGTCACCCAGTATGGTAGGATCAGAACTGTCATGGCTCCATAGCATAATCTGACATGCACGAGGCCCTGAATTCCATTCCATTATATAATTAATTAATTCCATATAATAATCAATCAATTAATTAATTAATTAACTATAGTCAATGAGATAGTTCAGCAGGTAAAAGCACTTCCTGTCAAGCTTCATGGCTTGAGTTGTGCTGTGGGACAATGGTCTTGTACCCTGTAATGATTTGTCACTTGTATTTTAATAAAATGCTGATTGGCCGGTAGCCAGGCAAGAAGTATAGGTGGGACAACCAGAACAGGAGAATTCTGGGAAGAAGAAAGGCTCAGTCTTCAGTTGTCACAGAGGCAGCCAGATACAGAGGAAGCAAGATGAGAACACCTCACTGATAAAAGGTACCAAGCCATGTGGCTAAACACAGACAAGAATAATGGGCTAATTTAAGATGTAAGAGTTACTTAATAAGTAGCCTGAGCTAATAGGCCAATCAATTTATAATTAATGTAGACCTCTATGCTTCTTTGGGAGTGAATGACTGCAAGACTGGGTGGGACAGAAATCTCTGTCAACAGAGTTGGATCCCTAGAACCTACATGGTGGAAGAAAACCAACTCCCAAAATCTGTCCTCTGATCTCTGTATGTACACACACCCACATAAAATAAATGCTGAAAATAAATACACAGGCACACATACCATACAGCATGAAAACAGCCCCTTACTATGAAAATACCAACCACATTGCTGTCAGTAAACAGGATGTGCTTTCTCCCCTTTCAGAGCACTCGTGTGCCTTTAGAAAATATAAACAGAAAAAAAAATGAAGAAGAAAATGTAGGCAGCATAAGCAAACGCACTTGATTGGCTGGCATATTTTTATGACTTTAGCCACATTTGATTATTATAAGGCCTATCAAAGAACGAAGTATCATACTTTCCCCACAAAATAGGAAGGTAATCTCAATTTCCTGTAAGTCCACAAAAAAAATGTATCTTCAACCACAGAAACGTAGACCATGGCCAAACTGCTAGACTTCCCACAGAGGGGAAGTCTGCTACTCTAGGGTCTCCACCCAGCCTTCCTTACTACACAGATTTGGAGAAAAACACAAAACAAAATCAAAATTTGCTGTCCAAACACAGCATGTAGCCCAGAACATCAAAGCGACCTGAACTCATTATCATCTCCCTGCAGAAAGCCCAGTACCGCTGCCCCCCATCACAAGCTCAAAGATGCACAGGTCACTGCAGCTCCTGTCTGCAGTCCCACAAAGGGTTCACTGAGAGCTTGGTCACCTGAGACTGGATTGAGGAAGCAAATGTCATGCCCAGATCTCCTCTTGACTACTGACAGGCAAGAGCTATCAAAACAAAAGATAAGGAAAGACCAGGCTGGCTTCCAAGAATGCTGGCCTGGCTCGCAGATGTTGCCAAGTGTGTTGGGAAGAATATTCCCCAGAATGTAAAGTTGCTCTCTGACCTCAGGCAACACTAGTGCCATCAACCAAAACCGGTCAAAGTGTCAAAGTGCTCTGATGCCTGTAGCCAAGCTGGGTAAAGGGACTGATCACTGAGAAGCCTCTGACTTAGAAAGCACTTTTTAAAGACCTTCTGAAAGACCGATTCAAACCAACAGTTATGTAGCCATATTCACAATGCCCAGAGCACATTCACCCATGTCCATTTAAATGTGCTATACAGATGTTACAAAATACTACTCAGCCTTTAAAAGGGAGAATCTGAATATATGCTACAATATATATTAATTTTGAAAACATCTTACTAAGCAAAAAAAGTTGGATACAAAGGAAAATTCTATATAATTCATATATGAGTGCATAGCGTAGTCAAATTCATAGACACAGAAAGTAAAATAGTTGCCACTGGCTATGGAGAAAGAAAAGTGAGAACCATGTTCTGAGTATAAGCGTTCAGATGACATAAGGTTCCGTAGATGGACAACAGAGACAGCTGTGCAACAGTATCAATGTACTTAATGTCCTGAATTATATACTTAAAATAACAAAAATGCAAAATTTTATGCCTGTATATTTCACTTCAGTTTTTGAAACAAAAAGGTATTTTTGTATTTTCAAAAAGGAAAATACTGACAATAATTTCAGTCATATCTTAGAAATTATTATAATCTGAAATGATATAAACATATACTTCCTTATTATGTTTTGATTTTTGAGGCAGGGTCTAGCAGTGTAGCCCAGGCTGGCCACAAACATGTCTTCCATTTCACACTTGGCCAAATTTGATCTTCTGTCTTCATTTAGGAAGCAACAAGCAAAAAGTTCTCTCCTATTGTTGGCAGTGACCACACTGACAAAGGCCACAGCATCAGGAGGCCATGGGCACTGGACCAAGGCCTAGCACAGGAGCTTATGGTGATTTCCAAAGACACTCTCAGTGTCGGTGCACATCCTTCAAGCAGTGAGAGTCTATACATAGTTAGTGATGTTCAAAGGCAGGGCAGCTGATATTGGGTGTCTTAAGTCTGGGTGACTATAAGAAAACTCTAGTTCTGAGAAGGTAACAGCAATCCCAACGAGCTTGCTTTGCTCGTAAGCAACACCTTGGTGCAGGAAATGTGGCCAGCTGTGGACACACACAACAGTGAGAACAGCGTTATCCCAAAGAGCTTGCTCCTAAAAAGACCTAGGTGCAGGAAATGTAGCTTACTGAAGACAGACAAGAGTGACATTCCCCTACATGTTACCCCTGTGAGGATGCTCGGTGCTCTTTCTTAGGGTACACGCTGGGGTGAGTTGCAGGCCATGAAAGCTGAGACGCAGATGAAAAGTCGGGAAGCAGCTCTGTTATCTTGAAATCCATCATCCCGCTGCACTGTCAAGGTTTCAAGCCAAGACTGAAGGACTCTGCTCCCCCCTAACTGCCTCAGGGAAGCAGCAAGCACTTGCAGAAAACATCAGGGGAAACAAAATAGAAACATACAAACAAAAAACATGCTCAAGACCACCATCTCACTTCTGTGTCTGAAATGATCCAGATACATTCTGCTCCAGCAGAACACAAAGCAGGGGTGAGGGGTTACTGAAACAAAACCGTACCCTAACCACCCAGGAGTTTCTATGAGGGAGCAAAGTCATTTACTTCACAAAACTTCAGTGGCCTGGAGACAAACACTCTCAGTTTAGTGCCCTGGCAGAGCTACCAAAATAGTCCAAATCAAACCAAAAGAAAGCTTTGCTCTCCCGCCCCCACCCCCAGCTCAAATCCAGCCCCATCCAGTGTCACACTTCCCTGCACTGATCATACCTGCTATGAAGCTAAGATCCTGTGTTAGAGCACTAAGCTCCACCAGGATCTGAGCCCTAAACCCAGAAAAATTCATATGAAGCTTCAGGTTTTATAACACAAGTGTGGTCCTGCTTAACCAGACCCAGCTCTGCCTGGGTTGTCCCTCTGATCACTCCACCGTCCATATTGGGCTAACAGGCTCACTTGGCACACATTCGATATTTATAGAGGGAAAAATGCAGAGAGATATGTGTGCCGAAATACAGCAGCAGCAGCCATCCCTACAGGTCACAAGGAAGCTACTACTATGTTTACTGTGTTCTGTAAATGGAGATGGGAAATGACGGGGTAGGAGAAGAGAAGAAAAAGGGTTTGGACCTGGGCTAAGGCGTCAGTCACTAAGGAGCCATCCTCTGTCCTCAGCACAAGTTCTATGGCTCCAGGGTCACCATTCACAGTCAGTTCTATTACAGAAACATGCTGCACTCGGAGCCCGGTGTGGGCTGCAAGGAAGCGAGAGCAACAGGAAGGACAGTCATCCATAAGACAAGGAGCACCTCAGCCGCTTCAGATGCCAGAGTGACAGCCAGCTGCCCCGTAAGCAGAGGCACACCTGAAACGGGGGCACACGCCGTAGAACCATTATCAGGGAAACCATTCTTGCTGTTCTGCAGTGAGCAGTCACAGGAGACAAGCTGGCCAAGTCCGTGGGGCCTGACTCCCTTGCAGGCTGAAACCCCCTAAGTGCAAGCCTGAGTCCTTCATCACTGGCTCACAAAAACAGACAGCCAACGTCATATGAATAGTTTAGTTTTTTAACAAAAGCAGTGTATACATTTTGTATCTAACGTGTTTTCAAAGCACCTTTATTCTCATAGATGTATTTTTAACGATTGCTACTAGCCTGTTATGTGGATAGACACAATTTATTTAACCAACTCCTATAGTTGGGAGTCAGGCTTCCAACTTTGCATTACTGATCAAGAGCTCTGGCATGAAGACTGATCTTGACTGTTTTTTAAAGTAACCCCATAGGGCAGAATGGTTGGGTCAGAGAGTATGTATCTAAGCTACTCTTAAAAGCTGGCCCGCAATGCTGCACATGAAGGCAACCATCACAAACTTTCTGGGGTTGGAAAGTGATGGCACTGACCACCAAAGTCACAAACTGTCCTTTTCAGGCTTCAGTCCAGGGTTCATGGGACACAGCAGGCTGAAAAGTCAGCACCAGCTGCGAGCACCACCTGCCTCCAGCCCCAGCAGCTCAGCCCCTCTTCTGGCCGTGGAGAACGGGACAAGAGTGTAACACAGCACTGCGTTCCACTGCCCACTGTGCCACTTCGCTCTAACTACCTCTGAGGAAAACTGAGTCTGTGCCATCCGTAAGACAGAAGCACAAGCCCTGTGTCTCCTGTGAGGTTCTCAACTGTCCACCTGCTTCCTCTTGGGTAATCACTTCCCAATAGTTCCTCCGAAAAACAGGAAGTGCCCTCAGGTCAAGTTCTCAGGCCTACGATTTTCACTTTTCCCCTACTCAGGACAGTTGGCCTTCAGACACCTTCCCCTTGAAGTCAATGAGTGCTCTAGCTAATGTGCCCGGAAAACACACACCTAAGTAGCCGCAAAAGGGGCACACTCATTGTGGAGCCTTCCAGGAGTTCTGCCACAGTTCTGGGAGCTGACAGGGCCATCTAACAAATGGTCACTACAAATGTGCAGCTTGCAGAAGTCCTGAATGTTCTGACGGTCCGGTTTCTGTTGTTGCAATCAGAGGGGAAACAGTCAGGCTGAGGGCCCCATGGAAACCTGGCCTACTGCCCATCCCCTCTATAGGGCCTCCCAAAGTAATTCAGCTATTTCTATGCACTAAAGCAAATGTCAAGTTCTGAAACCTTGTGAATGGTTGGCAAAGCTGTTCCCAGGTGGTTCCCTGCATGAAGAGTCACCCCTTAACCACCTAGGGGGCCTCCTATTTGTTTTCTTAATTAGTTCCTATTGCCCACCACCCAGAAAACACCACGTGATCTAGGTTTTGTTCTGTTCACACCTATACACTTCACACTAGCTGAAGCTGAAGAGTCAGACACTTCGGCCGTCTTCAAGGACTTCGCTAAAGATCCAGGACCTTCACCTGGTGCCTTGCTGTGACTGCCAGGTGCAAAGGGGAACTGACACCAAAAATGGTCAAAATCACAGGGAAGAGGTAATAGGGTCCGAGAGCAGAGGCCAGGGAAACGGGCCATCCAGCTCAACAGCATGCATGGGGCCTCATTCCAAGAGTCTCGGCCACTGAAGGGTAAGAACACCCCTGCAAGAAAAGGGACAGCACACTTCCTCTAACATCACCCTCCGTGGCTACTTTCCCCAGCCACCTTTACCATTAAAGGACACCACGCTACACCCCGTGGATATGGCTAAGGCCTTCACACAACTTGTACCACAGCAGCTAATATTCTATTTCACATGAGGACAAGCCTGAGCCCACTGCTATTGAATCAGACGCTTGTGTCCTTGCTAGCTGAGTTCCTGTTACCCAGAGGTCTCTAGTGGTCTCACCTTCCTCACAAACAGCAGGCAACGTTCAGGTAACATCTGAAGTGCAACCCAGGCACATCTGCCATCACGGCCCTCACCTGCCCTCCTTCATCTCAGGTGACCCGGACAGCCGGGCTTTGGCTGACAGCCAGAGGTGTTCCCGGCAGAGGCCTTTTATAATTCCCTTATAAAATGTAAGACTTCAACAGCTGGAAAATCGAGCCCTAACTGCTGTTTCTATCAAATGGCTTGGGCATGACCAAAGCAAAGCAGGGCCACGGAAAACAGGACTCAAACAGTTTCACTGTCAAAGGCTCTCAGACAGCTGCCCTGCAAATACATGGGCTGCACCGTTCAGGCGTGCCCCAGGCACAGGCGGGAGCTATGATAGCTGGGGACTAACTGGCCAGCAGTCAGCTGTTCCAAATTTTCCCTTCCAAACACAGGAGCAGAGGCCCACGGATCCCCAGTCGCGTGGCCCACACACAGGTTCGGTCTGCCCTCGTTGGTGAGGAGGCTTCAGGAGCGGGAGGCAGGAGTAAGGGGGAAAGAAAGCACAGCCACTGAAAGTAGAATTCAGCACGAAAACCCAAGCTGAAAAAAAAAGAGCCGGTCATCTTCCCTAAGTTTCCATCTTAGGAACCGGTCTGCCTGCATCTTTAAAGGCAAAGGTGTGAACTGTCGATGTCCCGTGACTCTCCGGGTGGGTTCGGAGCACAGTCCTGGTCTCCAGTCCTTCTTGCCGATGACCACTATTAGGTCCCACCTTCCCAGACCCCTGCGCCAAGGACAGCTTTTGCTCCGCCCACAGCACACTGCCTTTCCATACCATTGGCTCTCTTCTGTACTCTGCGCCAAAGCAGGGAAGCCACAGGAAGAGACCACTGTTCCAGGGGGCCTGGTGCTTAGCTGTGACCCGGCCTCACTATGTGGTGGTGATACTTCCTACCTGAGGACACGGCTCCCTCACAAAACCTTTTCTAGGCTCCAAGCTGCTCCTCCTTCCTGTTTTAGCTGTAACCCTGCTCACGCGGGGAAACCTGCTATGCTAACTGCAGCTGTTTGTGCTGCTCGAGGACTCATTAGTATCAGCGTGCCCACGTGGCAGCCCTCTTACCTACTCTCTCGGAGTGGTGCCGAGCTCTTTCTTGCTACAAACACTTTGGCGTCACAGTTAAATCAGTGAATGAGACTGCCTTCTGTCTCTCTACTGCCAGGCTAGGAATCTTTCAGCATCTGTGCTTTCTTTTCCCATGGGGCTAAATGGTGGGAAGCACCACCTTCTAATCTGGGCATGTGGAAGCGGGGCCAGAAAACGATGCCATCTTCCTAAGACAGGTTGCCGGGTGGCACTCCATACTCTGCGGAATCTTAGGGCGTCAGGTGTTGCTGACGCCCAGCTTACCATCGCTCTTCGCCACATCACACACAGTGCCGAGCAGGGGCACTCGCTGCTCTGCCATCCCAAACAGTCACCGTCTGGTGAGGTAGAAGCAACTGGTCCCAGGCTGCTGCAGCAAGGCTTTGGGTGGCGGTTCCCAAAGCATGTCGCCAGATCAATGGCGGCAGCACCTGGGAGCGGGTGAACATGAGAAACACACTGGCTGCCTGCCACCTGCCCCCAAGCAACCTGCCACAGAAACTCTGGGGTTGGGCCCAGCGAGCAGGCTGGGTGGTAAAACTGATGCCAACTGAAACTTAAGGCCCACTAGCTCAGGCAGAGGAGCACCCAAGGTCAGAAGGTCATGGGAACACCCAGCGTGGGCCAACCTACAACCTGACATAATTACCTGACTTCTCACCAACAGCACCCACTGTTTTTTGCCAACTGGCAGGAGCCCCAAACGTGAACTCCTTCAGGACACTCCTCCTCCTGTTTTCTCAGGGAAATTACTCAGGCCTCACTTTCCTGCCTCCAAAAAGGGAATGGCAACATCCACATCTTAGGGTCATGGTAGACACGGGCTGGTTTGGGATTAGTGTCGGAAACCACACATTGGGGTGACTTCTGTGGGAGACCAGCCTCGACGAAATCTTGTACGTTCCAGGGTAGGAGCGTGTGGATTAGAAATGTTAGGTAGGAGGAGCAGAGATATGAGAAAAATAAGAGACAAACACAGAACGGCATGGGGAGGGAAATTCAGTGAATGCTGAATCCATCCATGTTTCTTTTTGGGTTTTTTGTTTTGTTTTGTTTTGTTTGTTTGTTTGTTTTTGTTTTTGTTTTTCGAGACAGGGTTTCCCTGTAGTTTCTAGAGCCTGTCCTGGAACTAGCTCTTGTAGACCAGGCTGGCCTCGAACTCAGAGATCCGCCTGCCTCTGCCTCCTGAGTGCTGGGATTAAAGGCGTGCGCCACCACCGCCCGGCTCCATCCATGTTTCTTCTCCACATGTTTATATACTTCACTCCACTCTTGGAGGGGGGAGGCAACAGCCTAACATGATATAAGGAATAGACTTGAATGCTCCCCTTTTGATCCGGGTGGAGCGGATTCACCTCTATACCTAAAATAGCAATTCACTACACTCTAGGTCAGAATCTCTTGTTTGTAGCTACATCTGTAGTCAACAACTTTGAGAGAGCAAAAATAAGCTCAAACTCCGACCTCCAGTCAAGGTGGAACAGGCTCACATCTGTGGGCCCTCACAGATTAGCCTTCCACGAATCTTTTCTGTAGTCCTGCCAAACGGACTAAACAGAACTAGGGAAATAGCAAAATGAGACTGGCTTCCTGTGTGCTCACCATTATATTTCTCTCTACCCTTTCCCTTCCAGAGCTCTGAGGGAAGACATTCACAATAACAGACATACACTGGCCTCAGCAGTGTCTCGGGCACGTATCTGCTTCGTCTATAACCTGACCATGCCTTGCACATCCAACAGCATGCAGAAAGCCCATACTACTGGACTACAGAGCCTCCCACCAGAACCTTCTGGACAAAAGCCATCCAACTCTGGGGCATTGTGCCTCACACACCTCAAAGGAAACAGAGTAAGACTGTAGGGACATCAACAAAGATGGAAAGACCAGCAGCTTACATTTAAATGGCGCTAAATTGGTACTACAGTTTGGATCTCCAGTGTCCCCCCAAATGCACATGTTTGGAGGTTTGGTCCCAGACTATGATGCTACTGGAAAGTGGTGAGATCTTTAAGAGCTGTGGCCCAGTCGACGAAAGTTAGGTCATAGGAGGGGATCTGAAGACCCGAGCCTTTCTCTCCCTCTCTTCCATCCTGGCTGCTGTCAGGTAAGCGGCTTTCTCCACTATGAGTCCCCACCGTTAGGTAGACAGAAATCAGTGGATTTGATGGCTTCGGGGCTGGCCCCTCCCCTCACAATCAATACAGGTACAAGAAGGTCCTAGAGCTCCAAACCTCTTGATTACCTCCTAAAGGAAGAGAACCTGAGTTAGATCTGTGACCTTGGAAGGAAAGGTCACATCCTAAACTTCCCAGAAAGAAAGTCAGGAACTGATTGCTGTCTAAACCTAGTCCCAGAGGCCCCAAACTTTATAAGATTATTATCTAGCCCTGCAGCTTTCTGAGAACAAACAAGGACACACCACTGCATCCTCCCTGTACAACTCGACAAAGAAGGGCCTGTCAACCACCTGGACAGGTTCTGGATGCTTTAGTGAGAGCAGAAAGCATGCCAAGCACATAAATCAACACAATGGTCCTTTAGGTCACCATGCACTCTCCCAGAGCAAGTCTGCTTGACTCGCCGCCTACCTTCTTCATTATGTAATAAACACAGCCATAAAATTAGTAATAAACTCTGCCTGTCTGCTACAGTATCCTCTGTGTGGCTCATCTTAATTCTTTAGAGATCACAAAGACCAGCGACACTAGCATGAAACACAACCTCTCCTCAAGCCACATGACCATGAACCCATGAGCCCATGAGCCCAAATGAATCTTTGCTCCTTAAAAGGTGATTGTCACGGCACAGAGGGCAGTGGAGGCATTTTGTCACAGTGACAGAGATAACTGACACACTTTGTAACAGACACTCAGTGCCCTACAAACATTAGCTTATGCCTTTCTCACAGCTACTCAACAACCCTAGACGGCAGCTGCTGTTCTTACACCCACCCAAGAACGCAGGGCCTGAGGCACTGTCCCCATAACCTGCTGCCAATGTACAGCCCATCCACGGTGAGGCCGAACAGCAAAGCCAAGCACTCTAGCTCCATGGTCAACGCTCTTACCCACCATTCTAGAACTCAGAGAGCTACTGCTATCTACACATACACCAGCCACCTAGCACCACTTATCAGAACACTGATCTTAAGGCACTGAATCCCGACACGGGGGTAGGCAAGAGGGTTCAGCAGGCGACCAAGAGAACCTGCCATACACCTCACAGCTGAGCTCATTTACCAGGAAGTGCATGATGGATGAAGAGAACCAACTTCTCCAAGTTGTCACCTGACCTCCATACATGCACTGAGATGTGTGTGCATGCAAACACACACACAATAAATAAGTAAATAAAAATATTTTTTTTTAAATATAGGTAAAACATTCATTACCAGGAGGTTCAACACCAGGTCCTCAGAGTCCCCAACAAAAATGTTAATTACACTCGTTTTCACCATCCTCCTCTCTCCTCCCTACTCGAATGCCACACAAGTCAAACCCCCAAGAGCCGATTTCCCTCTTCCCACGACACTGCTGGCACTGCAGCACCTAATTAAATTCCATCCGCTACAAAGAGTCCTCTAATTGTTGATTGAATATTTGTTGATTTTCCTCCCCAGTCAACTGTAAAATTCCTTGGAAGTATCCATACTTTCTGGGAAAGTAGACGGAGGTCCCAAGCTCCCATCCGTAGATGTGGGGTGCCGTGCACTAATTGGGGGGCTCCTTCGCTTTGCTTTCCTGACATTGTTGGTCATAAATCCTTAGAAGCAGATGAAAGTCTGAAATGTACTATTTAAAGCCAGTGTTGGGTGGGCAATGACATTGGCTCTGCTTCCAGGTCTGCACTCTGTTACCTCCAGGGCCTCACAGAGGAAGTGCACTTATCCAGGCTTGAGGAAGGAGGAGTTTAGGGCAGTGAAGCAGAGAGGAGGGAAAAAACGACCAATGTCACTCAAACCTGGAAAAGACGAAGAGACTGTTCAAGACCCATCCCCAAAGTCCTTACTCTGTCTACACCCTTAAGGTAGGAACAATTGTGGTTTAATATGTAATGTATGCCACAGGCACGTGTGTAAAAGGCTAGGTCCCCAGCTGGTGGAGCTATTATGGAAGCTTTTAAAAACTTTGAGTGGCTGTCCACAGTCGGAAAAAGTAGGCCACCAGGTAGTCCTTGGGGTATCTTGTCCCTGAATATTTCCTGGTAGCTCTCTGTTACCTGCCATGATGAGCATCCCCTCCACATTCCACATGCTGCTGCCATGAGGTCGAGCAACCGCAGACCGAACACTTAGGGACCACGCCTGCAACTGTGTCTCTGCTCTAGAATTGCTTCGCTTGGGTGTTTGGTCACAACAGAAAAATAACTGTCAATAATAAAACATCCAAACTTATACTCTGCCCAAACATATGACCTAAAAAATTCTCATTGGCTCAGTAGTGCAGAATGTGTTTAGCATGTATATGGTACTCAAGTTCCAGCACCAATAATGAAAGAAAATGTTGCCATAACAGAGAAAATTGTAAACTTTATTTAAAGGTTATTTTTTAAAGATGGAATGACAATGACCATGATAAACTCAGTATCAAAATAAAAACAATGTCAAGTCTCTCCATGAGACTCAACCTAAGTATTGCCAATCACATTTCCTAGACTTTATTAAGAATTTAAGAAGCATTCCAAAATATATATAGAAAAGCAAAGATCAAGCCAACATCAAAAACAAGACAGTCCCATCCCGCCATATCAAACATGGTGTAAAGCTCGAATGAAAAAATAAGGGCTTGGCACAGGAACAGATGACTGGAAGAACTAAGAACAAAATACCAGGCCCTGGAAGGCATCAAAATTAGTGGGCGGAACTTAAGGGGTTTGGTGCAGGGGATGACAGCATTCTGGAGAGGAATCATGTTGATGCTTATCCAACATAAATGTCACACTAGTGAACCACACAAAAATGATTGCCTCGAAGGTTTATGTTCTATGTCTTCTGTCACAGTTCAAAAGAAGATATTTTAAATAAATACTGTATCACAATTTTTTAAAGAATTATAAACCAGTATGTTTAGTGAAAGGAGCCAGACACAATAAAGTACCATACAGTATCGAATATTTATATAGAATTCTAGAAATGCAAGCTATAGTGACAATACAAGTCTGGGTATAACAGGAAGGGCCTGACTACAAAATGGGCCCAGGGAAAGTTCAGGGGTGACAGAAACGTTCAGTATCTTCACTGTGGCAGCTCCAAGTTAGCTTGGAGCTAACTTGTCAAAAGTAAAGTACACATTTTAAAGTGATTTATCTACATAAATTATAATTCTTGAAAAACTGACAAAGTCTCATGTGTTTGTGGAAACATGATATGCAATCAAAACAGCCTCACCAAAATCATGAAAGAACACATTGTTTAATTGATGGAAAAGGAGGGAAAGAAACACAAATGTGGGGGAGGGGAAAGAGAGTAAGAAGGGAGGAAGAGAAGATAAAATGGGCAGTTGGTCAACTGTGTAACAACTAAATAATACAAGGATGCCTCCAATTCATTAAGAATCATATAAATCCACATTATCTAGCCACAAAACCCTGGCAAACTAAAGAGCTGGTTAACGCCCAACACTAACAAGGATGGGGAGTATCATCCGGAAACCAGCTTGCAAGTGTGACCAGCTCAGCAGCTCAGAAAGTAACTCAGCGCATGCTGGTGTTTCTCAGCCTCCCAGAGCAGGTCCTGGACCCAGGCCCTGCAGCAGTGCTTCTCAAAGGCTCCCCTGCATCAGAATCTCCAGGTGAGGGACATCAAAACACAGATTAGTGGCTTCTGGCCCCAGAGCTTCTGATACAGGGGGTCTAAAATCTGCATCACTAGTAGGGAGCATGCTTCCAAAACCACTACCCCTAAAGAGCCTTTCACAGAGATCAGTAAGAGAAGACAGTCAGCATTTCATTCAGTTTGGCCTGTTGTCACAGGACGAAGGTGAGTTGAGCGTTTACCTCTAGCACACACCAATATACACACATGCATATAAACTTACATGAGTCTATGTGGCAGTTTGAATGTAACTGGCCCCCTTAAGTTCATAGGGAGTGGTTCTATTCAGAGGATTGGCCTTGTCAGAGTAGATGTGGCCTTGTTGGAAGAAGTGTGTCTCTGTGGAGATGGGCCTTGAAGTCTCCTATGCTCAAGCTACACCTAGTGAGACATTTCACTTCCTGTTGACTGTGGGATCAAGATGTAGCTCCTTCTCCAGCACCATGTCTGCCTGCATGTCACCATGTCCTGTCCAGATGACAATGGACTAAACCTCTGGAACTGTAAGTCACCCAATTAAATGTTTTCCTTTATAAGAGTTGCAGTAGTCACGGTGTCTCTTCACAGTAACAGAAACCCTAAGACAGTAGGGGTGTTTGTATGAGTACATACATACAAGCTAAGCCTACACAAAGCTACCAAATAAAACACGGAAAGAAATTCTGTCAACTCTCATGAAATGTTGAACTATTTCCAAGATAAATGTCTTTGGGAGGTTTGAAGTGCTTTCCTTTTGCCATAAGTGCTCCAGTTGGAACCCAGGACCCTGTGCATGCTTGAGCAAGCACTCTCCCACTGGTCCACGGCCTCAGCACCATTCAGGGAAACTGAAGACAACAAATTAGGTAACACAACTTTAACAAATATCCACACAGCCCCTCCCCCAAAAACCTCATGCAATACAAGAGAGAAGACTTCTCTGGCAGCAGAGGGAACGGAGAAGAACAGACATGACAACCCAACAGCAAGGGGTTCTGTACCATGAGAGGACCTGATTCCAAGAACTGATGAAGCCTGAGAGGGAAGAAAATCACCCAGGTTCTAAGTTCTCGTTCCCCTGCATTGACCTAAAATTGCTGCCTCCCTGGAAGTCCCGGTAGCCTTGTATCGTTAAAGGGTATCTGGCTAGCCACGGAGAGCAGAAGGAATTCTTTCTCAAATAGAAGCACGGGGGTAATCCAAAACCCAGGATTTCAACATTCCATTGAGGCCTAGTCTTCCCTTTGACAGATTCAAAGGAAGCTGGGGTTCTCTCTCTCTCTCTCTTTCTCTCTCTCTCTCTCTCTCTCTCTCTCTCTGTGTGTGTGTGTGTGTGTGTGTGTGTGTGTGTGAATATTTCCACGTCTACACCTGTCTGTGGTGGGTCTATATGTTGAGAAAAGACTCTGAGGGGGACAAGGCATTCTGGCAGACACTGCGCCACACCTGTTCACCAGCCATTCAATTTGGTTTGACTGAAACCAGAAGTTACAGCCACAGCCACAAACCCAAACCATCTCCCTGCCCACAGGGGCTGCCCTCTCTTCCCCTTTATTCATTCCCCATCCTCACACCAAAACAAACTGATCCAAACTGTGATTTTTTTTTTAAACTGGTTACTCTAATTTAAGTGACAAGCTTTGCAGCACGGCTCTTGGGGATGTAGTGGGGAGCAATAAATAAGCACTGATACCCTCTCTTTCTTTGTCTTGCATTTATATTCCTGATGAAGAGTTTTAACCAATAAGCCCTAATATTTAAAGACAAGGCATACCAAAAAAAGTTATTATAAAAAAAAGTGGTACCATTCAAAGACACAGCCACCTATACTCTGTCCTGTCTCCACAAAACAACACTGGTCACCATGTCTTCTCGGCACTTGAGCAGATTTCGCCTTTTCTACAGCGGTGCTTATCACTGAATGACAAAAAGTTAGGGATCCTGCAGTTTCCTAAAGTGCTTTGCAGGAAATGAGGTCTTGCCAATCAGAGAACACATGATACATGTCAGGAGCACAGTTCAGTTACAAACAGCTGACGGCTTGTGCGTTTAAGAGTTTTCCTCCACGTTTTTTATGAGCTACCCTGAATGTCCTTTATTCTAGCTCAAGAGAAGTACCTGCCACAAGTTGAAAATGAAAATGTAAACAAGACAAGCATTGAGTTCTTGACATGCAACTGTTGTTGACGGTCAACGCGAGGCAATTGCATCTTGGGGAAACACACAAAGCATCCAACATGTATAATTCACAGACATTGCTGTGCATTCTTTGTTCTAACAGACACATTTTGCTGACAGACAAAAAGGATGAGGAATGTGGTAAATACTAGTGCTCTTCTCTTATGAAAAATGTTTTTAAATATGAATAAGCAGTTACTGAGTACTACATACTGGTCAGGCATCATGCAAGACACTGGAGCTCTCCAATGAGTAAGATACTTTAAATAAATTTAATAACTTAATCAATATCTTGGATTAGTAGTTTCTTTTAAGTTCCCTGATATTTGAAGTAGTTCAGTGTCAGTGACAAGTGGCAAAAAAATAATAATGTGTATTTACTAACAATAAAAATGTCTGGTGTCTGAAGCAGAAATGGAAGGGGGCTCTCACTCAGTAGAGTAACTACTTAACTGCGCTGGAGTGGCAGCCACCTCCTGCCACCCAGAAAGTCTGCGATACAGAGCCTTTCAAATGTGCCTTATAGCTTAAGAGGAGCATTAAGGAAACCCAAAGGACCAGGGCATTCGGAAGGAAACAGAGGCCGAGACAGGGAAAGAGACTTATGCTGTGCCTAAGAAGCCCGCTCCTGGAGTTTCCCCACAGCTAGGCACGACCAGCAGCGGGCATAGGCTCTGCAGCTTGCTCGCCTGCTTGCTCCACCAAGGCAAGGCTTTGGAGCTGGAAACATGCCACCTGCTGAATCACCAAACCTCCCTGGACTTCCCTTAAAAAAAAAAAAAAAAATGACTACATCGGCACCCAACCCCGGCTGGCTTCTTCCATGGACAACTACCATTGACCAATGAAACGCCTGGACCAGAAATCCTTTCCCCTGCCTCACAGACCCAAACTGCCTCCCAAGACAACTTCCACCAGAATCCTTCCTCATCAATCTCACTCCTTTCTGCTCCCTCAGCCCCCCACCCCTGCTGATATTCAGCACCCAGTGCCAGAAGGCATGGGGAGTTGGAAGCACAGAATGACAGGCTTCCACCACTTCCACAGCCCGATAGCCAACCAGAAACATCACCAGTCTGAAGACGGTAAATTTCGGGGGAGCTATGACAGAAGGCAGGCCTCAGAACACAGAAAATAAACTTCCCGTCAGAAACCAGCCTTCTGTCTTTTTCTAAGTGTGCTCCGCTGAACTCTGTCCTGTTCTGAAGGTGAAATGCAACATCCAAGAAGCACCTGCCCGGATTCTCTCAGCTCCTCAGGACCACAAGCATCCTTCACCCCGACTGTTACTCGCTACAGTCAAAGGGGATCAAGCGTTAAGCAGAACGCGCCAGGATGAATCCGTTAGCTGAACCAGAGCACCGGGACCACCGAAGGAAGATAGCCGGAGTGTGAGTTAAGACGCGGGCAGAGGCAGGCACCGCTGTCGCTGATGTGCCCTTGACAAGTCGTCTACGACCACGCAGACCCCTCATTCGCTGGGCGAACCGCGACCAGAGCTACGCTGATGCCCCTGCAGGCCTTACCCTTTAACACCCCCACGCGGCGGGGATACGTGGGGTCTCGGAGCAGCGGCGAGCAAGCCGGGAGCTGTTACGCCGCCTGGGGAGGAGGGGCTCATTCCTCCGGGAAGGGGGTCCCACCTGTTATGTCGTTGGGTCATCAAGGGGCCGTGCTGAAGGGAATCCCAAAGCCGCGGGCGCCTAGCCGGCTGCAATCAGACCAGGAGGTACCAACTGTCACTCCGCCGCCCGGGCTGTGGGGGTGGGGGTGGGGCTGCGATTTGGGGGTCCACCCCTGAACACTGCCGGACCTACGGCTGGCTGGCGCTCCAAAGGTCCTCGGCTCTGGGCTCTCGGGCCCCGCCACAGTCCGCTCGCCCCAATATGACACCAGGCAGCCTTCCAGCCCGCACGCAGCACCTCGGAAAGGTGCCCACTGACGCCTCCGCCTTCCTCCCCGCCCAAGTTGGCGGGGGAGCCCCGCCGGCGGCCCGCCCCCTCGGAGCCGGGATCGCGGCCGCCAGAGCGCTCCCCCGCGCCCACCCCCACGAGCGGCCGCGGGGGGACAGCCGGCCAGGGACGCGCGCGACACCGCGCGGGCTGCGCTCACGCCCCCTCGCCCCGGCTGCTCGCCTGCCGTCCGCCGAGGTCAGGCCGGACCAGCGAGACTCGGGTCAGATCCAGCCGTCCGCGACCCAGAGGCCGGCCCTCCGCCCCCGCCCCGCGACTCACTTGCACGCGAGTCGTCGCGGCCGCCGGAATTCTTTTCCACGCGCCGAGCTCCCCGCCGCGGAACGAAATCCGGGGCAGGGCGGCGTGCGGGCTCCGCACCGATCGCGCCCTCCCGCCCGAGTGCTAGGCTCCCGGGAAGAACAGCTCGCCCGCACCGGCCCTCCCCACTCCTGTCCAGCCGGCAGCCCGCCGCCGCTGCCCGGGCCGCTGCGGAGCTGGCAAGAAGGCTTCCGACTTGGAGCCTCAGGCTGCCGAGCATGCCCAGTCCGCGGCGGAGCCGGGTCGGCTTCCCGCGCGACGCTGGTCCGTTCCTCCGGGTGTTCCCGGCGGCCGGGGGGGCGGGGACCGTGGACGCTGGACCGGGGACCCAGCGGAGTCCCTTAGGACAGCGAGCCGTGGGATGTGCTCGGGGGAATGGAGCGATAGGTCCTTTTCCTTTTCGTTTCAAGCAACGGGAACTGGAGAGGCAAGCGCATCCCCCCCACGGCGAAAAAGGCCCAGATGGCTGGTTTCATCCTCCGGGATCAGAAGCCCAATTAGGAGCCAGCCCGAGATTTGTGAGGCTACAGCCGGCCAGAGAGCTGGGGACTCAAACTCAGCCTTCGAGAAACCACCCTCGGGGACAGCAGTTTGCGAACTACACTGGGATTTTCTTCCCCACCAAGCCCAAGAGCGACGACACTGGTGACTGACTCATGAGTGATCATTTAAAAATGGATGGTCCTCAAACTCTTGGGAACATTTCCCAAAGCTCTAATCCTTACACTCCCATCTTCCCCCACAATCAGGGGTCTGCCGGCTTCCTAAATCACGCAGCGCCAGACAGCTCGGAGGCGCCTTAGGGCTCCAAACAGTCTCGGTGCACCGGGCCACCTAGTCCGGCCGGGCCCCACCTCCTGCCGCCGCTCGGAGTTGCGGCGAAAACCTGGAGAGCGCCGCACCAGAGCCGGAGCACTGCGCATGCCCAATGGCCCCACGGGGTGCGGGTCGCCCGCAGATTTCCTCCTGCTCGCACAGCGGAACCCAGTACCGGGACCCGGATCGCGCAGCCGGGACAGCAGCCTTCCGGGGTACCCGACCTTCTGGGCCCGCCCTCGCGTGCTGCGGTGACACAGGTCGCCCTGGTTGCGCTGCCCGCGGGGGTCAGGTCTGGGGACGGGGAGGGTATGGGGGTGGGGGGGAAGAACCGGGAGCGGCCCTGCCTGAGTGACACGTGACTGTCCGCCGCGCTCCGGGGCAGCCATCTTCCGCCCTACGGGGCCGCTGGCGATGGACCCAACCCCGCCGCCATCCCACCAGGCCCGGGTCCCCGCCCTCACCTGCCTCACCTACATCCTGGGTGCCGCTGCGCTGGCCCTCGATCGCCTGGAGGACGGGCTATCTCTGGAGCCCGAACCTGAAGGCTGAGAATTGGAGAGCTGCTCTCCTGGGCCAGACGGCTTCTGCTTTTCCCCCCGGGCGGAAGTTGGAAGAGGAGTTCCCGTTCCTAAGGCGCAGGCACCGGTACCGCTCCTGCTGCTTCCCTGTTCTGACCCATTCCTGGCGAGGGAGGATGGAGGTGGCGGAAGACGTCAGGACCGCCGTCGCTCTCCTCCATGCATTTCCCCTGCTGCTCGTCAGGTTCGATGGTGATGCTGTTAGGCACTTGGGGTCCCTGAAATCTCTGGACCCACAACCTCATCACCCAAGGATTCCTTAAAAGGGCACATTCACTATCACACCTAGACCTACGGAATCAGAGACGCTACTGGTGCGGTCCTTACTGAAATCTGGTTAACACTTCCTCAAGGTGAATCTAAAGGCCGCTTTCTCTAAGCCCTAGAGACTCGTTTTCATGTAAGACGTTGAAAGCTTAGCATGCTCTGCCCTCAAACACATTGGGGAGAAAAAACCGGATTCAAACTGAGGCCTTTTCATGTGCAGGCACTTAAGGTCTTGTCCTCACCTTCATCTCTAGCCTCTTCACCCGACGACACTATGCCACTGCACTTCTCAGTGAGATTAAGAAAGGGTGCGTTTGTCACGTGGTTCTTTTAAATGACAACTGATATTCAGTTCAGTGTGGAGTGTCAGCCAGGAGCAAGGGAGTGCCTGAGAGTCATAGTATCCCCATTGGGTATAGGATAAAAGGCAGGCTTGCTGTTTTAAGTGCTGGACAACCACTGGCAGTTTGCAGTGCTACTTTGCACTTGCTGTAACCGAGGTCCAAGCAAGCCCTGCAATATGATAGGTCAAGGAATCTAGACTTTTAAATCCATCCCCAGTCCCCCTGCGTGCACGTGTGTGTGTGTGTGTGTGTGTGTGTGTGTGTGTACACACTTGTAGAAATGAATTGAAGTCTGCAGAACAATGACAGTTACTAATGTGTCACAGTCAATATAGGGTTATTCTAGTTTTCCCCTTTTCCCCTATATCTTTGAGACGTTTTTGTAGAAAATAAAAATAAAAACCAAACAGGTTTCTTCTGTGTGTAATTTTAGTATGATGCATAACATATAAAAGGGAAGGGATACAAGCATTTTCACATCAAATTTCAAGAAATACTTCTTAGAAAAAGCACACATAAATACACTATACTTAACATAGCTGTTTTTAAAAAATGGGAGGGGACATGAAAATCTAAAGAGAAACCATAACGTTTAGTAAAGTCTGAATTGTGTGGTCATAAGAGACACTTCAGAGTTGACATCCTTTCCATTTAAATTGTGTTCTTTAAGTCACTCTTGGTACCAAAAAATATTTAGTATTTAATGTTCCCTCTCTAGTCCTCTGAGTAACAACCTTACCAGGAGGCTGGAGGGATAACTCGGCAGTTGAGAGTCCTTGCTCTTCTTGAAGAGGACCCTACTTCAGTTCCCAACACCCCACCTTGCAAACTAATAGCCATCTATAAATCCAGCTCCAAGGGATCTGATGCCCTCTTCTGACTGCAGAGAGCACCAAGCATGCAAGAGGTACACATGTATGCAGGCAGACAGGCAAACAATCATAAATAATATATCTCTTTAAGAAAGAAAAGAATCCTAACTTTCTTACCAAAATCATGATAAGAAATATATTAATTTAAAAAAATTTTAGGCTTCTTAAGTACATGGACAAGCATAGATAATGTTGGAACAGCTAACACAAATGAAACACCACCAAGCCAGTATGTCATGCTAAAATAACACCAAGAACAAGTACTGAGACCTACACTTCACTTTACCAAGTGACTACTTCGAAGTTGGTCGTTTCTAAAACTTAATAATCTAAGTAGAAAATAGAATTTAATCCCATTGACCTGTAAGTAGCAGCCACCACTTACTAGACAGGAGTCAAACTTCACACAATGCTCCAGAATCAAGGGGACTTCCGTGTGTAGCCGTGGAGATGTGTCTCTGTGGAAGAATCCAGAGCTGCACAGCCTGAGCAGCAGGAACAAGGCTTAATGGCCTTTCCGTCTCCTTAAATACATCTGGTCAACCTACATCCTGGGCTCAAACATCAAGGCTGTGGGAGGGGAGCCAGCTGCCTATGACAAGGCTCCTTCCAAGTATGTGCCCTAAGGAGTAGATATGTGAAAAATCTGCCCTCTAAGTTCATTCCTGTGCCTCCGCCTAAGATTCCTGGCTTTACTGTTTCTTGATTCCTTCTATTAGTCAACAAAAACTGGGATTATTTGACCGTACTTGGGTAGATGAAGGATGCAGCCCAATTTCTCCTTGTACACAAACATCTTTCCCTACATGTTAAATGCCATAGGATGGATATGTATTATCTCTGATCTTTCTGGGTATATAGCAAATGGGTGTCAACCAAAATGGTTATTAGTAAATAGTTTCTGGACCATAACTTATTATTCTCTTTTCTATTTTTATTTCTCTGTGCTGCAAATTGGCACAAAAAGGATAAATGTAAAGAATGGAAATGTCTTTGCTATATTTTCCCTCTCTAGCTAGGTTTCTACCTTTTCAGTCTCACATGTATATTTTAAAGGGATTTTCAAAGTAGGCATTTGTGACAGCTGTGGTGGTTTGAATGAGGATGGCCCCCCTGGACTCCTATGTTTGAATTGGTCCTCTGTTAGTGGGACTGTCTGAGAGGGGTTAGGAGCTGTGATCTTGTAGGAAGTGTGTCACTGGGATAAGCCAATGCTAGTCCCTGTTAGAGATCCCCCTCTTCCTCTCCTCCCTCTCTGCTTCCTAATTGTGAACCAGTAAGCTCTCAGCTACTGCCCCAGAACCATGACCTCCTGATTGCTGCCATGCTCCTGCCTCTATGGTCATGGACTCCAGCCCTATGATTATCATCCCTCAATTAAGTGGTTTCTTTTACAAGATGACTTGGTCATACTGTTTTGTCATAGCAACAGAAAGGTAACTAAGACACTTGACTAACAAGGGTCAGATAGATAGATGGCATCTACAGAGTGCTGCCCAGGATGGTAGATATGGTACCCCTGCCAAAACCACCACTTCAATCCTGACTTCTTGAGTAATCAGTATGTAACTCCAGGCAGGTTTAATTCTTGCCTCTTAAAATGAGAATTCTGTAATCCACCCTCCTAGCTTCCATGGGTATCATGAAAATTAATTAGATCTTTAATACAAATATATGTCTGTAAAAATTTTATAGACAATTAGAGGTGAGCACAATAAAAACATGAAGTATTATTGAATTTATTGTGAATGTTGTATTTAGCAATCAGCTTCCTTCTACTACAAGCACTGGACAGAATGATAGGCACATATTGTCTTCTTCAACTAGCATTTATAAGTGGGTTCCAGGTAGCTCCAGCACTAAAGGAGGGGAGAGTTACATAATATCCCCCAAATTGTATGGTTCCAGAACAAACTCCTCATAGCTAGGCCATGCTGCAGTGAGAACCGTGGCAGTCGAGGGCTGACACTGTTTCTACATTTCTCTTAGGAGAGATTGGAGGAGTGTATCAGATTTCTTTCAGCAGGTCTTGGTCAGTGGAAAGGGTAGGATACACTCGCATTCTCTCTCTCTTCATTTGACACCTTGAGGAATGAGATAACAACTGTCCTGGAATAATTTGATGGAACCGTGGCTAAATCCTGTGCACTGCAGTCTAGACCAGGGCTTCTCCGCCTGAGCTCTGGACATTTGGACCAGACACTCTGTTGTAAGGAGCTCCCCTGTCAATCATAAGACATTAGCAGCATCCATGGCTTTAACCAACTAGATGCCAATAATAGCCCTGCTCCTGTAACAGCCATATATCCAGGCATTGCTGTATGTCCTCTGAGAACGTGGAGGGGATTCAGCCTACACTGAAAAAATACTATTTCAGCAGTGAGTAAATTGGAGTAAGTGAATCAAAAGAAGCTGGGATCTTAAATTGACCGTCACTTAGCTCACATCGGCTGTCCATACTGCATCCATTCAGCCAGTGATTGTCAAGTGGTACCTGACAGAGCACAAGATCAAATATCATGTGTGTGCAATAAACAGGAAGTCCCAATTCTCCACAGAAGGTCCATCCATCATCCCCGTGCCAATATCTACCCTCGATCAAGGTTGTCAGATACCACATGCTTCGTACTGATATTACCATTTTATTACTTACTTGAAACACAAATGAAATTCTGTGCCTTGTGTTTTTAAGTGCTGAGTCTGGAAGCCCTGTGGACATAAAGTTTTACCACCATCCTAAGTCGTGACTCCATGAACTCATGCCAAGGGTGACTCGGATACAATGGTACTCATCTATAGTCCTGGAGCCTGAGGGGCAGGGCCATTCTGGTTACATCACATCCTATCACTCACTCCCCCCCAAAGTTATTGTAAACACTTTTTTAAAGAAAGAGGGGAAAGAGGACCCGAGAGATGGCTCAGTAGTGAAGAGCACCCAGGTTCCATTCCCAGCACTCAGTGGCAACTCCTAGCTGCTTATAGCTCCAGTTCCAGAGGATATGACGCCTCTTCTGGTTTCTATAGGTCCCAGGCACACACGTGTTGCTCTGACATACATACGGGCAAAATATTCATACACACAAAAATCAAATAATAATTTTTAAAAAGAAATGTGGATAGAATGAGGGGGGGATACTCCTTATAGCAAAATTAGAAAGATGACATAATGTTTTAAAGGTGTCTCGAGACGGGTGAGATAGCTCAGAGATTAAGAGCTCCTGCTGAGGACCTGGGTTCAATTCCCAGCATCAACATGCTGACTCAGCCACCCGTGACTCCAGTTCCAAGGGATTCCACACCCTCTTCTGCCCTCCACAGGCAACAGGCACACATGTAGTGTGCATGTATAGGTGCAGGCAAACACTCGTACACATAAAAAAAGTCTTAAAGAAAATCAGGACGTTTTCCCCAAAATGCATAGCATAGACTAGGGAGTATCAATATTATAGAAGTGAAAGTTAAGCAGGGTCACTAAAAAGAGGTGTATTTCTCACACAGTGGGGCCTGGAGGCTAATATTTTTAGAAAATGTCAGAAGGGGGAAATGTCTTGAGTGACTGTTTAAAACATTAGCTCTTGTGCTCACACTCCAGCAGAGCTACAGACTGGGGAGGCGGGAACCAAGGTACAGCCGAGGGAGTCAGAGGCAGGTCGAATACAAGCCTAGGAATACTGAAAATTTATTGAATTCTGTGCCTCAACCACATCCTCTTTATTCATCAACATTCAGGGAGCCATGCTCACAAAAGCCTTGAGAGAGCAGGTCAGGGGCCATTTTATTTGGTCAGAAGACGTGGCTTTTTCCTCCCATAAGATCTCTCTGCACCTCTGTCAGGGTGCGCCTCTAATTTTCTAAAACCACTTTTAAACCCGTTTCCATTCTTTCTGCGCGAGGAAGAATGTGTGTCGCTCACGTTTCCTTGTCAGCTTCTTTGTCACTGTTGATCGGGTGTGAAGAAAGAGGCCTCGTAAGCATCAATCCGGAAATTATGACAATGCCTCTCAGAACAACGCTGCTGATCACTTCTGCAGCTGGATAGTGTAGCTCTGGAGCAATGGGATGGACTCGGAGATAGGTATTTGTAGCCACTGGGGGTCGCTGAGCTAGACCACACAAACTGTGGCCTCACAAACTTTAATCAAGCACTGTAGAGTATCGTGATTTTACCTTAAAGCAACAGAGACGAGTCACTGAAGAGCTGAAATTGTAAGAGCGGCTGCAGGAGCTGCCAGCCTCTGCTGCTTCCGTTCTGGTCTTTGATTTTGCTGCAGCTTTTTATCTGGATCTACCATGATTCTTGAGTTGCAGGCTTCTTCACATCCATGTTTGCTATATATAGGACAGAAGGACAAACTCAGGAACCTACTGTCTTGTTGAACCCTGGGTTCCAAGGTTCATGGATGGGCCCCGCCTTCTTTTCGCCTCTCAGGATCTTCAGGGGTTTGTGTCATACTCACAATGGCCAGGTGTTTTAGTTATGCTTAGCAGCAACTTTGGAAGAAAGTCTACTTCTACAGATTTCTAAAACTCAAGGCATTCTGGGAACTGTAGAGATGGCTTAGCATTTAAGAGTTCTTACTGCTCCTGCAGAGGACCAGGTTGGGACCAGTTCCTGACACTCACATGGTGGCTCACAACTACCTGTAACTCCCAGTTTGAGAGGATCCAGTGCCCTCTTCTGATGTCCCTGGGCTCATGAATATGCATGGTGGATCTACATGTACTCAGGTATACACACGAATACATAAACTAAATTAAATGATTGTTCTAAAGACATGTCAAACAACAGAAAGTAAAGACTAAATAAAAACTCTTGCAAAGCGGACATGGTGAAGTACACCTATAATCCCAGCAGTTAAGAAGCTGAGGCAGGAGGATTTAGAGTTTGACAGCAGAGTGAGATAGGCAGCAAGATTATTTCAGCAGAACAAACATGGACACTTGAGCGGTCTGGACGAGGGAAGATTGTATGGGGGGCACCAACTCAACCCCGTGTTCTCTTCGCATTCTCATACAGCATTTGCATAGAGCTGGGTTCTACTACCCCAGGAGAGATACAAGAGAGAACGGCTTCCCTGGGGCACTGTAATTAAGGGGCACTAATGCCCTCCAGATGTTTGTTTCTTTCTAAAGCTTTTAAATATCCCCTTCAAGGAAAAAGGAAGTTGACTTCTGAAAGCACCTCACAAATGGTCTAGCTTCTTAAATTTTTCTGACACTTTGCATTTACTAGGTATAAGCAACAGTAAGCAAGATACAGCTCATGTCTGAACTTGAGAAGAATTTAAATGATAGCTTAACTTGTTTCTTCAATTACAAGCCACTGTGGTTTAGCTGGGGTTTGAGTATGCCTCTTGCAATTTCAAGGCTAATTCCAGTAATGAAGTACTGGTAAGTTGTACCTTGAATTGCTTCCAAGGGCCCATTTATAAATGGCACGACCCCTGACTTGATGCTAGTGGGAAGTCAGGAGGTTCAAGAGGTGGGGCCTAGTAGAAGGTTGTAAGTCATTAAAGATGTGTCCTCAAAGGAGACTGTGAGACCAGAGTTTTCCCCACTGGCCTTGCCATACATTGCTGTGGTAGTGAGTTGCCTCTCTACAAGCGCAGATACCAGGGGGTACATGGCTGTAATCCTTCTGAACACTGTGAATATGCATTACTCTGACTGGTTTAATAAAGAAGCTGACTGGTCAATAACTAAACAGGATAAGGCTAGGCAGGAGAGCCAAACTGAGATGCTGGGAGGAAGCAGGAAAGAGAGAGGATCACAAGCAGACACAGAGAGAAGATGAGCATGCTGTACTGAGAAAAGGTACTAAGCCACATGAAAAAGCATAGATAAGAAATAAGAGTTAATTTAAAATATAAGAGTTAGCTAGTAGCAAGCCTGAGCTATTGGCCGAGCATTTGTAATTAATATTAAGCCTCTGTTTTGGTTATTTGGGAACTGGAGGGCAGGACAGAAACTTCCACCTACAATGAGCTGCATCTCCACAGGCCCAGATGCCAGGGGATCAACTAACCTCTGAAACTTCAAACCAAAATAAACGTTTCTTCCAAAATTGATTAGCTCACAGATTTTCTTATAGTAACACAAAGATGACTACTATAGGGATTAAGAGATTGGAAACCTCATCTGTTGATGATGCTTAGAGATGGGGCATGTGGGAAATGATTAGGATCAGGTAAGATGATTAGCATGGAGCCACCATGGTCAAATAGGGGCGGCTTTATATGAAGGAGAGAGACCAGAGGACGTGTGTACATAAGCATACCGTTTCTTGCCGTGTCATGTCCTTCCTGCACACTTCAGAACTATGCCCCTGAAGACCATCACATATGGCCCCTTAGCCTGGACTTACTATAAAGCAAGGTAAATCTCTTCCTTCTTGTCTGGTCTATGGTATTATGTTACTGACAATAGCACAGATAATATCATGTGTCAGAGTTTAAATAACTACAAAGCAGGGGCTTGTAGCTCTGGCTGTACATTAAAACTACCAATGTTTATTAAACATAAAAATATCTGTGCTAACATCCACTCAGCAATCCTCACTCCATATATCCAAGAAAGCCCAGGTTTCGGTATGTGCTTTCTGAAGAGTTATTACCATTCGCCAGCTACCTAAAAGGGAATCGTGGCACTTAAAAGGAACTCATCAGAGGTCATGGGATTGTTGCCAAACCTATAAAGCTACACACGTTTAAAAGCCACGGCCTTGGCTGCTGCTTCTCATCACTTGAGGACTTGGAAGAATCCCTGGGTCCAGGCTACCTTGCAGACCAGTAAGTCAAATCCTTAGTCAGGGTGTGGAGGGTCAGAGAGGGCAGTTAGACATTAAAGTCTAGAATCCTTGTAGCTGAGGTTGAGAAGTCTGTCTTTAAGTGGCTAGCCCTTCTATTAGAAGTGCCTCAGGAATCAGAGTAGCTGGTGTTTGTATATTTGGTTCTTACGGAAACTTGCCTTTCAAACATTTCCTTGAATTTCCTTGAGCCTCTTTGACTCAGTTCATTGCCTGGTTGCTTGGGCATGTCGGCCGCTTTATCAGAACTACTGTTCCATGTGTGAGGAGTCTCTCCTGTGGTCTCCAAAAGTTGCATCTTTGACAGGGAATTTCAGGACTGTGATTCACTGCGTGCTTGTGCAAGTAAAGAACAGAACTTGTTACTTTATGAAGGGGCTGTAATGAACACAATGTGATCTCGTTTCAAACAAACATATATCGCTATATACATGATCCTCATTGATAAACTAGCTAACTGCTCCTTATCTCTGGTGCTAACATACCTGGTGCTAAAACTGCCCTCTAGTTTCCATTTTTAAGAACATTTCTTTATAAAATAAACGACTTTACTAGCTCAAAGCCATTTTCCACCTGTATTGTTCTGAGCTGATTTTTGTTCTTTACCAGGCAGTCAACTTACTTTCTAATTACTCTTAAAAAATCATTTTAATTCCAGCTCATTTTTAATTCACCAACCAACCATACTGATGGCATTGTCCCTGTACACTAATGAAAGCAAAGGGCACAGGAGTTAATAAGCTAGCCAGTGATAATTTGGATTTCAGACTTAGCAAAAGGACAAACGGAGATTGCAACACAGGGGTCAGTGAGATGGCCCAGTGGATAAAGTGCTTGCCACACAAACCTGTTGACTTGAGCTCAATCCCAGGAATCCACGCAAAGATGGGAGGTGAGAAGTGACTCCACAGAGTTAGCGCCTACCCCTTCACACATGTTCTGGGGAGTACACATACCATGATAATAATAATCAACCAAAGATGAGAAAAACATCCCATCGTAATGTGTACCCTAAGCATGGATGATTAAAATGGGAGTAACCTAGACAACCTTGTGATCACTTTGCTTCTGGGAACTTACCCACGATTTTAAGGCCCTTTCAATGTTTTTTTTTTTCTTTCCAGAGCTCTTATCCTTCTCACAAACCAACCCTTAAAAAGGGACTGAGAACTGTTGAGACGGCTCAGCTGGTAGAGGCTCTTGCTGCCAAACCTCGCAATCTGAGTTCGATCCCCAGGCTCCATGTGGTAGAAGAAGAGATCCAATTCCCCCAAGCTGTCTTCTGACCTCCACACTTCCTCCATGACACGCATGCCCACACAAGCGCACACAACACATGCACAAATAAATAAATGTGATTTGCTTACAGATTTATTGCCGGCCTCCCTCTCCACTCCCTGACAGCCACAGCCTGTACTCTGAATCACCCTCCTGCCCTCTGCAGTGTGATATTCAATGCCACCATCCTGGTAATATTTCTCTCTTGAAGATAATGTTGAGGACTAGAGCTGGAACCAAAAGATCTGTTCAGTAAAGGAGGCTGGGGGAGGTCAGGAAGGCAAAGACACAACTCTGGTGTGCAGTGGAGGCTTACCGAGAGGGGAAACCGTGGGGACACAGGTGGTGAAAACAGCTATGTGACAGGAGGTGACAGAAGGAAGGACTATCACATCACTGCCTTATCCGCAGGGTGGGGTTGCAAGAATCACACTGGATACCTAACATCTCAGGGAGTAAAAAGCCAGTTCTGAGACAGATTTTTCCTAAGTATTGCCAGAGCTACCCACTCTTCTGGATTGTATGCCTGCAGCCTTCTTTGCATCTCAACGCTTCTGTTTTGGGGCCAATTCTAAATAAGGATTGCTTTTTTTAAACTTTATTATTTATTTATTTACTTATTTATTTATTTATTTTTGCACGGTGTGTGTGTGTGTGTGTGTGTGTGTGTGTTAGGTTCTCTTTCACAATATGGATTCTAAGCATCTTGACAGCTCCAGCTAAGGATTTCTTGACGGCAAGCAAAAGGTGCCTAGGAATGGCAGACAGGCAACTCCAGTGTGATTCGCATACAAGGTGTGAGATTCCATTGTGCTGTTCACAAGAACACACAACTGAAAGCTTATGAATTGTTTGTTTCTGGAATTTTCCATTTAAAGTGTTAGACTGTGGCCGGCCACAGGTGACTGAACCTGGAAGTGAAGCTGTAAACAAAGGGAAACATGATATTGTTATAGCCATCTGCCATCTATGAAGGAGCAAGGAAAAATTCCTGTGGTGTGTCCCATCTCCCCCCACCCACTCCCCTACGCAGCTCATGCTAAGCTCTTGTCCTTGTGCCCAGTGGAAACCATTTTACATGGCACGGTCCTATTTCTCCCTTTTGTCTTCACCTCTCTCACTTTCCCGCCCGAGATATCCACTCACTAAATGACTCTGGCTCCAATATCCAGCCACAGTCTACCCTCACTGCCCACAAAAATCCTACAGATAAAGATGGGGGGAGAAAAAGCTGGACCCATAATCCCAACATTCGGGAGGCTGACGCAGGATTTTGAACTCAAAACTAGGTTGGACTATAGAGTAAGACTGTCCAGGGTGGGGAGAGAAGAAAGGAGGAGGAGGAATGAAGGAAGAGAAGAGGGTCCTTCTCATTCTTCAAACTCAACTCACCTCCATGAGGATAAATGAGTGACCAAGCAAAGGCTCTGCCATCATCTAAATTCTTAGCGGGGACTGAAATCTGCCCGCAATGTGGCCCTTTGAACAGGGTAGCCCCACACACTGCTCACTGACAAACATAGCATTCTGTAATTGGGATTATCAGCTGCTTAAGGGGAAAACGTGCTCTGTGAATCTGAACCGTACATTGTCTCTTCGATATCAGTTGCTCAACTGCTCAGACTTTCTTTCTGACCTATGACACTGGTATTCTGGGCTCTCTCTTTTCAACTCCACTCTCTCATTTATTGATTTTAGCTCCTTTCTCACACGGGTTTCTATGACATAATCCCGGAGGGAATAAAATAGATGTTTCCAATTAGATTCATTAAATTCCCTTAAGAAGTGATTAGGACCATACAGTCTCAGGTGGCTGGCTCCCTCAGTAATAACAGTAACACTTTTGGGGTGCTTGCCAACAGTAGATCAGATTTTAAATACCACATTTACTGCTTTGTCATTGGAAGACCGAGAGACTATGGATTCAACTAATGATAATGTTGTATTTTACTGGATGTCTTTACATGGTTATAATGGGGCCAGACATATGAACACCTAACTGAAGGAGCTGAGGGTGATGGTTAATTAGTGTGTGGCCTCTAACCAGATGGTACTGGCTTTAAATTCCCGTGCCAGCTACAAGGTTTGGAGGAAGTAACTTATCTGGGCCTTGGTTTTCTTACCCGTGGAATAAGGGTCCTAATAGGGCATTTGGGGAGAAATGAATGAAGTCAACTCAATAGTCTATGTACAGAGCTCAACTAAATGAATACACTTCTTGGTGTCATGGAGACTGTTGCTAGGTTTCCTGTGGCTGAACTCTACAGGCAGAGGAGATAGGGAGTGGTAGTGGTTGTACACTTGACCAGACTCAGAAGTGCTTAGGAGGCCAGCAAAGCATACTCATGAATACATCCGTGAAGGGTGTTTTGGAAAGGATAAAGGGGTGCAAACCTTCTGTAAAAGCCAGCAGCACTATCCCACAGGCTGAGGGACTGGCTGAAATGGGAAAAAAGATACCCTTTTGGAGAGTCCTTCCTCCCCCCTTCCTCCTCCTCCTCCCTTCCTCTTTCTCCTTTTCTTCCTCCTCTTCCTCCTCTTCCACGTCTTCCTTATCCTCTTCCTCTTCTTCATCCTCCTCTTCCTCCTCTTCTTCTTCCTCCTCTTCCACCAATTCTTTCTCCTCCTCTTCTTCCTCATCTTCCTCCTCCTCCTCTTGTTCTAACTTCTTTCCTTCCTGGTCGCCATGATGTAAGCTGCTCCACCCTCGTCCTCTTTGCCATAACAGACTGAAACCTCTGAACTGTTAGTGAAACAAACCTTTCTTCTTAACTGACTTGTATCAGACACTGCCACAGAGATGAGAAAGCTAATATAGGTAGAAGGAGGAAAGAAGGGAAAGGAGAGGTTTTTAGTTTCTTGGTGGGTACTGGATTTTCTTTGTTGCTGGACTTTTCTGTGAGTATTACAAGAAGGATATTTGGAAAGTATTTTTCTTCTCATTTATAAATCTGGTTCCATCTAGTCATCAATTGCTATAACCCAAGGGAATCCTCTACCAGGACAGGGGGAATTGCAAATAAGACACACAGCACACAGCAACAGAGAAAATGAAATGATTTCCCGTCAACAGGGGTGGGGGAGGTGAGCATCAGCAGGACACTGTCAAACCTCAGCCGAGCATGGTGACCTATCCTTGATCTCTCGACACTGTAGAGACTCAGATAGGAGATTAGAAGTTCCAGGTCAATCTGGGGAGACCATATCAAATGGGGGAGGAAGAAGAGGCAGAAAGAGAAACATAGCACAATAAATATTCAAACTATGCAAGTTTGCTGGAACTGAGAAGGACTCGTGGGCCCTGCCCTGAAGTAGATAAGGATTGTCGCAAGGTCTCGAGATGTCCATGGTAACATTTTAAAGGCATCCGTTCATATACCTGTACAGAAACTGGAACTTTGGGTCCCTTTGAGAGACATAGGAAGTAACCAGGAGGTTTTGAGCAAAGATGTACTATTAGGAGGATAAGAAACTAGACATAATGTCAACCAAAATACGGACTAAGGAGATGTCTTGACCTTCATCCATAAACCACAAGTCTCTTTTGAATACCAAATAACTCATGAGGCCAAACTATAGAGTTCAGAAAAACTTTACTTGCTCCCAAAGCTCTGTCTAGGAAGCAGTTGTATATGTATAGGTAAATTCATTCTCTGTGACAAAATATGCGGGACACAAATCTTACAGTTTTAAAGTATTAAATTCAATACATTAAGTACATCCATATTTTTTATGGACATGACTAATACCTATTTCAAACAGAAATGCTATACTCATTCTAAGTCCTTGGCATCTGCTAGTCTACTTTTGGTATCTATGAATCTTTTTTTTCTGGTACCTCATGTCACTAGAATGAGACAACATTTGTTCTTAGCTTAGGAAATAGCATTTTACAGAGGCTGTGAAAGCTGAGCCTACCTCCCCCCATTTTTAGCTATGAAGACACTGGCGTCCAGTAAAAATAAGGGAGGTAACACACGGGCCATGTGGAGTAAAAGATTTAGATCTTGGTTCCCACCTTGAGATCTAAATCAGAGGCAGCATTCTGGCTTGTTCCCACATTCTGATTTGAACTGAAAAACATGTTTCCTTGGAAACAAACATGCACACCAAACCAAACTTCCAAGCAAGTTACTTATATGTCATGTGGTCTGACTCCCATCCCTGCCCCATGTTCATTTTTAAAGAAGATGATACCTTCAGCTGAACAGGGGATAAAGAATTTTGGAACATATCATTAGTGTCTCTATAATAAAACTAAACATATTGTGTGAACTGAAAAGAATATGCTCTCTAAAAGACGGTTTTCCATGGTCTTCATGAAGGCAAAAATATTCACATGTGGTTCCCATGTGAATAGACTAATGTGAACATCCCAGCACACATTAATTCACTTAGGTCTATGTGAAATACAGTGGTACAATGATTGAATTTACTGTGTATAGCTATTGTTTTTTTTTTTTTTTTTTTTTTGGTTTTTTGAGACAGGGTTTCTCTGCAGCTTTTTTAGAGCCTGTCCTGGAGCTAGCTCTTGTAGACCAGGCTGGTCTCGAACTCACAGAGATCCGCCTGCCTCTGCCTCCCGAGTGCTGGGATTAAAGGCGTGCGCCACCACCGCCCAGCTTAGCTATTGTTTTTAAATTATTCATAGCTCTATGAGCCTCATTTCACAGATGAAGAAAAAAGTAGCATTGTGTCAGTAAAAATTTTTCATTGCTATGACAAAATACCTAAGACAAAAACAACAAAGTAATAATTTATTTTAGCTTATGGTTTTAGAGGCTTCAGTCCCAAGGGGAGAGCTGGGTGGAATAGATCAGCAATCATCAGAGCAGCCAAGGAAGCAGAGAGAAGAAAGAGACTGGGGAACACTTATAGCCTTCAAAGTATAAGCCTCCAGTGATGATGTCCTTCCTCCTGCTAGGCCCTGCCGCCTAACGTCACCACTTCCTCCCAAAATAGCACAGCAGCTGGGGACCAAGCACTGAACATGTGCACCTGGGGATGTTTTCCATATTCAAACCACAAGTGTGTATATGGTGAATATAGAGTTTGAAGAATGTCCCAACCAGTTTGACAGCAACACAAAGAAAGTGGTCTATGATACAGAAGAGCCGTGAGGGCCAAGTGCCTCTGGCTCCCACCTCCTCCTAGATCTCAAGGAAAGCAAACTCCAGGGCAAACCCATTTTCACTGTGGTGAGGGGCCGCTCTTTTCATCTTTGGCAAGAGTATCAAGGAAAGCAAAACCCTGTTTCTGCTGCATTTCCTACTTCTCTCTTCAGCAACCACAGCCCCCTTTGGGTTTTGCACAAGCTATTATTCTTTGTTTCCTCCAGCCACTGCTCTGCTGCTTGATTTCAAAGTTGGGGTTTGGGTCACAGGGACAGAGACAGAAGCCTCATCCCATGGAGATCTTGGTAGAACAGCTCAGCATCCATTATGGCAGCCAAAAAGCATAAAGAAAGAGAAGGACCAGGCACTAGGTATAACCCAGTGATGTCCCTTCCCCATCTAGGTACTGTGTCTGGTAGTATAATTTTTATTAGCTATCTGCTCCTACTTGTAGTTATATCATAAAACCCAATCATCAAAACAAATCCAAGAATGGACACATTCATTTTATATATTTAGTACATTTGTGAATTGTGCGGTAGGGAGGGAACATGGGGAATGTATTCTACTTCCTTTGTATAACAGTGGTGCTGGGCGGTGGTGGCGCACGCCTTTAATCCCAGCACTCGGGAGGCAGAGGCAGGCGGATCTCTGTGAGTTCGAGACCAGCCTGGTCTACAAGAGCTAGTTCCAGGACAGGCTCCAAAGCCGCAGAGAAACCCTGTCTCGAAAAAAAAAAAAAAAAAAAAAAAAAAAAAAAAAAAAAACAGTGGTACAGTTGGAAATTTAACAGGCCACCACACAATTTTATACATTATTTCCTACCAATTCCACCATGACAGGAGACAAAATAAATAACTTTTGAAACTTCATTCTTCTGTCCTAGGATTTTTTTTAATAAAATGACTTACATATATTGAGAAAAAAATTGTGTGCTTTAAAATCTCATGTCAGTTTTGCATAAAAACGCACCCAGCAACTGCCACAGTGTCATTTCTTTTGTTGATGACAGAAATACTACGGGAGTAGCTTTGCTGATTTATACTCAAGTTTTGTGAGTACATCAAAAATTGGCAGACTTCTTGCTAATTTATTATCCTATCTCAGACAGGAATGATTGAAATGAATCGAATGCTATGCAGGATTAATAATTTATGTGCTGTGTGCCATCGTAATGACAAAGTGCAGAGGTCACATTACTGATTGCCTTTGGGTTTAAAACTAAGTGCCACTCTTTACTCAGACGCCATGTCATTCCTGTCCCCCCAGCCCTGCCAGCGGAAGACATGTGATAGCTCACTTCACCCCCACTTTAAAGCATAGAGCCATGGAAATGTTGAAATTTGTCACTGAATTTGAAAATGAAGTGATTTTTGTAGGTGGGTTATACAAACAAGGAAGTAAGACATGTCGTGGATAACTTGGGACCTGATTTAACATGCGCTGGTATTGGTGCTGGGACCACTCCCAATTCCATGTTAGAATACAGACATACCTCATCCCAACCTTCTGCAGAGTTCAAGATTTTGTGTATATAGGAGTAGTGTTAAAAGTGCCTTTTGAAGTCGGGTGGGAGGCAGAGGCAGGCGGATCTCTATGAGTTCAAGGCCAGCCTGGTCTACAAGAGCTAGTTATAGGACAGGCACCAAAGTCACATAGAAAAACCCTGTCTTGTTAAAACAAAAAACAAACAACAACAACAACAAAAACCAAAAAAAAAAGCCTTTTAGCCAGGTGTAGTGGCACATGCCAGTAATCACAGGACTCAAAACATAAAGGCAAGAAGATCAATAATTCAAGATTCTCAGCTATTTATCAAGTTTGAGGCCAGCCTGGGCTACATGAGATGCTGACTCACCAAGCAAGCAAAGGAATTGTTTCATCCTCACGAAGGCAGTTTGGCTCCTAAGGGGCAGAAACCTAACTAGTTTCCACCTCATCCTTCACTTTCATCCTTTTCTCACCATAGGTAACTTGGCATCAGCTTTCGTGTCTCTGCAACCAAGATGTAAGAAACTTGTGACTGTCCTTTTCTAAAGGCATACTGCCTGGCACAAGGGAAATACGTGTCAAAATGTAGTGTGTGTGTGCGTGCATGTGTGTGTGTGTGTGTGTGTGTGTGTGTGTATGTGTGTTCTGGGAGATTTGTTTTAAGCCCTCCTTTGATATAAAGAAAATACTCGTGAAAATCAAGTACTTCACATTAAATGGTGCAGTGTTTACACTCTCGCATATACTTGAAATTGTTGCTAGGTTCCTTAAAACACCAAACATAATGTAGATGCAGTAGGAGTAGTTGTTAGCCCCTTGTTTGTTGGGAGGTCCCGAAGGTCAGAGGTTTCAGTCTGCCATGGTTTGGTAGTTCCCTCCTCTGAGCTGGCACAATAGGGAGGTCACAGTCCCCCTACTGAGGGCTTCCTGCTCTTTATCTGGCCTTATTTGGAGAAGTCTGTAGGCCCTGGCTTCTGCCTTATCTCAGAGATGACCCTTGACACAGTTCCCTGCAAACGCTCTTCCCTTTGCTGCCCATATGGTAATTAGGTGACCTGCTTTCCATATTTTCATAGGGCCATGCTGCTACTAATCCAGGTGTGTGATAGGCACCTGCCATTTAATGCAAATTAGGTGATTCCCCAGCTACCGTTCTCAATCCTATATGTCCCATATACTCTGGAATAAAGTTGAGCCGCCTTACTGTGGCCCAGAAGGCTATTTCCGTGTTCCTAGGCCGTACAAAGCTCTCTGTTGCCACTTCTGCCCGTTTGTCCTCATGGACCGGTGGCCAACAGACCTGAAGGAGAAAGGGAACCCCACACCTGTTTTGTTTTTGTTTTGCTTTTGTTGTTTGGTCTTTTCTTGATTTTTGTCTTTTCTTCTTCTTCCGCAGTTGGGAACTGAGCCTGACAGGCTGCATGCCCAGCAGCCAATGGCCAACAGAAACAGACGTAATACAATCTTCAGAGGTGCCTTGTCTTATTAAAATGTCATGTTAGACTTTTCCTTTCTTTTTATCTTATTTTTTTAATTTTTAAAATATGATTTATATATCTCTTATTCTCTCTTTTTACCCTACAAGTCTTCAATGAATATATCATGCTTCTATTCAGTATTTTTATAGGATTCCTGATGTACCAGCAAGTGGGTCTCTATATCTATGTCTGTTTCTTGTGTCTTCTCTTGGACTCTTTTCCTTCCATTTTTTTTTCTGTTTTGGTTGGGGGTGAGAAATTGAGAGGGGGATAATGAGACTAACTAAATGGTACGAGTAGAGGGCAGGGGAGAGATGTGAGGAGGATGACGAACAAAGATGGAAATGCTGTAATAAAATTTCACTTTGCTGAGGTTAGAGTTAGGGTTAGGGTTAATTAATTTTTTAATTAAAAATGTATATGGTGGTTTGAATAGGAGTGGCCCCCGTAGACTCATGTGTTTGAATGCTTGGCCCATAGGGAGGGAGTAGCACAATTAGGAGGTGTGGCCTTTTGGAGTAGGTTGGGCCTTATTGGCGGAAGTGTGTCATTGTGGAGGTGGGTTCCCTGTTATCTATGAATCAAGATGTAAAACTCAGTTCCTTCTCCAGCACCGTGTCTGCCTCCATGCCACCCATTGTGATGATAATGGATTAAACCTCTGAAACTCTAAGTCAGCCCCAATGACATGTTTTCCTTTATAAGTGGTCATGGTATCTCTTCACAACAATAGAAACCCTAACTAAGACAGTGTATTTTCCTTTTATAGTTGGTTGGCTCTATGGATGCAAATTCCACAGATATTCCCTTGAGCTGACCATATAAATATATACATATATGTATATATATGTATATACATTGGTGAATATAATTTTATATTATCTATTGGTAAATTCTCCTCTGATCATATGTGCACATATATACACATATATGCAGATATACACATATCTTCACATATGTGCAGTAGCAGACACACTCACAACACACACACACAAATATAACTTTAATAATCTTTATTTTTAAAATATTCCCCATCATGTGAAATCTCTCCCCATTATCCTCAAGAGCAAAAACTTTATAAGGTGCTTTTCTTTTGATTTTTCAAAAAGACATAATTTTTCCCCAAGCATGCTTTGCAAGGAGTTGAGATCATCAATAAGAAATTCATATATCTTTCTTGGAAATGGTACAAGCCAGGTCCTAGGAATCCGTCTCCAAGGCAATCGATATAAAAGTCATTTCCATTACCGTGAAGCACTGAGAATCTGGAATCCATTCTGTCTGAGCCAACCTCCTGCTTCAGTCCCATCTGAACACACTGGCTGGGCCCAGAGTCGTTGCAGTGTTTAGAAATTAGAATGAGCAGTCCAGGGCTACGTCTGCCGTTGTCACAGCGTGACAGATGACAGAGGATCAGCCAGAGTGCATTTAGCATTATGATTCAGTAATGGGGCTGAAAAGGAGTGCATTTATTCTCTTTGTTTTACAATAATGTTTTTATTAGAAAAAAATGATAGATGGGCATTGTTGAAATTTAGAAAGTGCAAAACCATAAAGGAGAGAGTAGAAACTGCTGGTAATCTCTCCACCAAACATTCTCTTTATCTGCCTTTAGGTTTGCTTCCACTGTTGACTGCATCTACTTTACTCTAGAACACATGTAAGTCGTGTCCTGTGTGTTATTTTATATGATGAAGAACATGCCTGCGTGTTTTACAGCTTTTCTAATTTGACACTATAATGCCATCATCTCACACCTGAAGAACTAAAGACGTTATGAATGACTATTGCATTCAGATGTAACAACATACCAAAAAATTAAATGATTTCCCCCAAGCTGCACCTATCCATTCTTTCCACCCTGTCACCACTGCAAATAAGACTTCGATAAATTTTGCCATACACAATAATTTGTGAGTTCCTCCGATTACTTTCATTTCCAGAAGTGATAGTCATGTTTACAGGTTTTTTTGTATTTTAATTGTTTTTCTTTTCTTTTCTTTTTGAGGCAGGGGTCCCTTTCTGTAGCCATGGCTTTTCTGGAACGTATCCTGTGTCGTAGACGAGGCTCGCCTCAAACTCACAGAGAGTCACCTACCTCTGTCTCTCAAGTGCCTGGATTAAAGCAAGGCATCCGGTGTTCACCTTAGGTTTTAAGTATTTCAAATTCTATGGACACATATTACCTGAAATTTGACGTAAAGGGTTATATGAATGTGAGGAGTATGTTTGACTTTTGTTTACCTCTTCCCCACTGTGGCCAGACGATTTTCTTTGGCACTGGAGTCAGGGAATGAAGAACTTGTTTAATTCAATAGCACGCATCACCAAACGCTGAACATAGAGGAAGCTTCCAGGGGGCACCATGACACGTGTGTGCCTTTTGGGTGCCTACTGGTAATTCTACTCCCACTTTAGGCTGATTATTCTGAGATGTTAACAAGTGACATTTTTCCTAGCAGGTTTTAACTTATATATTAAAACACCTGACAGCAGTTGAAGGTATGAGTGATAGTTTAAACTCTGAGTCCTCCCACTCACTCCCAGGACAATGTGAAGGTCAAATAAATTCACTGGGCTATAACTCACGCTGTTGCAGAATGGGAGGCCTGGAAGCATTGACTTCACTGGAATATTCTGAGGATTATCTGAGATCATTCCTGTGAAAACACACTATGATGTTAAGTACATAATAATTGTTCAGTAAATGTTTTCTATTACTATTTTACATTGTCGAGGAACTCTGAAAGTATTTCCCCTTAAAATAGGGTATGTAATGATAGTTAACAATTTCACGAAAACATTTTTAAAAAATGCAGTCAAGAAGTAAAAATAAGAAACAAATCTATCAAAATTCTATAAAAGTTTGTAATTATTTAAGTTTCTTGTTAGTGGACAAGATATGTGTGTGATATGGAGTCAAGACTTAAAGGAGGCAAAGGAATATGCTGCACAGAACTAAGGAAGGAATATTCTAGGTAAAGGACCTAAAAAGAGAAGGCCACAAGGCAGAAGTATATCTGCTTTGAGACAGAAGAAGGAGAAGAGATGGTTGGCACAGGTTTAGTGAAAGCCTCATGAGAAATGATGGCAGAGAGAAGTGGTTGGTTAGCGGAGAGCCAGGAAGTCAGTATAATTTGGGTTATCTTGGATCATTTTCTCAAGGATTGTTCTATAATAATGTGTATTCTGCAAGAGGACTTTTCTTGGCCTATCTCTGTACTCCAAATGGATTATACCCCCCCCCCCCCCCGTCACTCTGCTGTGTTCTTTATCTTTGTGACAGGTTAGAAGACAGCCCTGGAGAAAACAGTAAGTGAAGTCAGTGCCTCCACTGGCTCTGCCTGGGTATTTGCTGTGGAGTACAAGGACCAGTGTTGTGAGGTTTGGGGTTTTACTACCTTGTCAGGAGTAGAATTGGGGCTCCTGCATTTTACAAAGAAGGTGACACTCTTCCTGCAGGCACAACACACAAAGATCTTGCTAAAATGGAGAGCTCTAGTTACTGAAAAAGACCAAACCTGTGGTAGCCTTTTTCCTGGGAAGGCCCACTTAATGGCTTTCAAAACACTCTCAGTGATGAGAAGGAGGTGAGTGAGTGTAAGAGGAAACTGTGCCTTCATCTCCCAGCCAGCCAGATGCAAAGAATCACACAGCAACTATATTAATTACAACACTGTTTGACCTATTAGCTCAGGCTTCTTATTAACTAACTCTTACATCTTAAATTAACCCATTTCTTTTATTTTATATTTTACCATGAGGCTCGTGGTTTGTTGCCTCTTGCTTCTTGGGTTGCCTCATGGTGTCTCATTGGCTCTGCTTTCTTTCTCTCTATATCTTTGTTCTGATTTCCCACCTGGCTTTACTCTGTTAAGCCATTGACCAAAACTACTTTATTCATCAACCAACAAAAGTAACACATATATGGAAGGACATCCCACATCAAGTGAGATCAAAGGTTGTGATGAACTAGGACTTTTGTATGAGCAAATGTATGACCTCAAAATTCCCCATGCTTGACAACAAGAGCAAATGTAAATTGCCAGTACTTACTTACTGAGCCAAATTTATCTGATATTGCCAGTGAGAAATGAACCTCTGACAAGACACAGGTTGGAAAGGTCAAAGCAAGACTGAGACTGTGACAAGTTTATTGAAAGCTATCAGACCTTTTATAACTTTATCAGAAACAGAATATAATGGCAATCGCCAGGATCAATACAATGCTAGTTGCCAAACAAGCTATACAAGGTACACAAGATTAATGTCTAAGATCAGTAGTCCAGTCAAGCTTCTAGATGCTTGATTGACTTCTAGGGAACATGGAGAATCAGAAGGCAGCCTGAATGCTTCACTGCCTGAGTGAGTGCCTCGGTTTCTCAGGACCCGAAAGGCACACAGTGCCCCAGGAGTCACAGACTTTAACCTGAAGAACATATGACCTCTCAAGGCAGCTAGACCAGGCCAACTTCATAATTCCATGCACACAAAAACCATGTATTTATGGTTGAAGATGTGTCCTAGCACAGTCCAAAAATGGCGTTGTATGAGAATTCTGAGTGCCTACAAGAAAACAAGACAAGAGTCTTGTGACTTCAGTTTCTTCAAAGCACAGAATTATTCTTGGAATGTGTTCTCATGATCTTCCCATTTGTAGTGGATAGGAGTGAGTTTACTTCAGCTGCTCTATGGAAAAGCATATTTTTCCCAAGTGTGGCTTGTCCTTGTCCTTACTCATGTGACTTTCTTAACTCTCAGAGTATAAATTGTCTAATGTTCTGTATAAAGTTGGGTATTTCACAAGACTTGTCTGCCTCATTTTTAGGTTCTGCTCTCCCAGGTTCATGAAACTAACTAGAACAGCAGCAAAGATGGTGGTGGGGCAGGGCTGAAAATTCTGTGTTTTTACAAACCACCTACAGCTTTGTGACTTTTCTTGAACTTCATCTATATATGCATTTGTATATCTCTTTATGAAAACCCAAAGCTTGTTTTATTTATATTTCAAGGATGGTAAAACATTAAAATGGATGTTTGGGATCTATGGTACATACTTGTTTTCAATTCATGTAAATAACTATAAATAACAGCAGTCACTTTGCCGTGGGTCCTGTATGTCTAGTTTATATAGCATTACAGTCAAGCAATCCAAGCAAGAGCAGTTTCTTACCCAAATGGCTAGCCTTGCCACACTGAAGGCAAACCCCATAATGAGTTTCTTTGATGCCCATCATTCTCTTTGAAGCAATTGGTGCTGCCAGGAGCAGACGTATTTCACAGTTGAGAAAAATCTAAGTTCTTAAAACATTTTAAAAGTCATACGCTGTAGGTTTTTGAAGTGTTTGAAGATTACCTATCCATCTGAAATATATTTCTGAACATCTAGAAAACCTAACATTTTTATAAGTTTGACTATTATAGATAACTATTAATTTGTATTTCTTCACTCTAATTTTTAAGTTAGCTGCATGAACATAATACCTTAAACAAGAGTATAAATATACATATAGTATAACAAAATTGACCTTAAATTTGTATCAATATAAAATTCCTCTAAACAAGAATAAGAACATATACACGGTGTAACAAAATTAACTTTCAATTTGTATCATATCAGAATCCAAGTCAAGGTAAAATATTTGGCATTAATAGTTGTCTTTTTATCCCACATTCCTATATTTTCCTAAATTTAACAAACATCCAAATAACCAAAGGCCATCCCTACCCCCCACAACTATTGGGAATGTGAACATCATTTTCTCCAAAATGCTTCTTGCTATCTATGGATCTTTAGGGTTCATGGAGACTTTCCAGGCACTCTTGCTCAATAAAACCATATGAGCCTGGAAGGCATTCACAGCTTCTCATCTTCTATGGAAACAAAAGCAGAAGCTCTTTTCCAGAGCAAAATCTCCTTAGACTTAAATTTTGAAGTCAAGATACCCTTAAAATATATATGTTGGACTAGCTTAGAAGCCTTCACAATCAAATGTCTCTTAGCAGTTAGCTCATCAACAGTCAAAAAATTCAAAGAAAACACAACAATATATATGATCTAGATTCTCTGTGTAGTTTTTGATCTTTACGTGACCCATTATAATTTTTTACCCTATTCCTCCTTTAAGAACTTCACTTTATTATCCTTAAGTCATATTTTTATCTATGACTCAGTCTATCCTCTATCCTCTATCTCTATCCTTTCTCTCTCCCAAGTCCATGCATATTTATCAAACACACTATGACCTCTTCAGAGGTCTTTTTGTCTGAATCTGTTCTTATTGTGCATCTGTAAATTTTTTTACCAGGAAGGTATTTAAACCATTAAGTGGGCATGGCTACCAGCTTTGGGAAACAGCAGGTCTTTGTCACCACCAAGCATCTTGTAGAACACTGCCAACACTGCCCATAAACCCTTTTTTTTGTCTGTATGAGTAAAAACTAAATCCTACATACAGCACACTACATGGCTTAGAGATACTTCTGTGTACTACAGCGGGAATTCACTATGCTATGCTTAAGCCCAAATGCCGTGGTGTCTCTGTACTGTGGCCTGCATGAAAGACACAACCAGGAAGCTGTCCTACATCATCTAATAATTCTAAATGTATTTTTAAAATATCTAAGAACTCTGGGAAGAGTTATAAGTCCAATGACTAACGGCAATCCATTTGGAATAGCAGCAGTTTGAGAAGTTAGTCTATCTGAATGTTCCTGTACAGATATCTTTGTTGTGATAGATTATTGATTATAGACCCAAAACCCAGTGTTGAGTTTCTCCTGTATAACTGGACTTTGGGGTAGGCTAGCTTACTCAGAGTAATGCCTGTTGGCTTAACCATTCACTCCCACTAGCTGCTGAAGAGAGACAGCCTGAAGTCACACAAACACTTGTCTAGTGGCATTATTCACTGAATACCAAAAGTCCTCCCCTGGAACATGATCTCCTCAGTCTCCCCATCTCATGCCCCTGACTGATCAAAAGGAAATGCTAGGAGTCTTCCTTTAGATCCATCACCACCACGTATAGCCAATAAATCCCTCAAAACCAACAGACCCATCTCTGAAAGGTTTCACAACTCTGTCTTCCTCCTTCCTTCTCACTGCAGCAATCTGGTCCAGGCCTTACCACAGTTGGCCTCCTCCTGATTAACTCTCATCTGATCTCCAGGCTCCCACGTTTGCCCCTCAAAGGCAACCAGAGTGGTTTCAAAATCTATGCTAGTCATGCCATTCCTCTGTGAAATCTTCCCGGTCTTTCGACATAGTGACATAAAACCCAAGCTCCTTGTGATGGTCTGTGACTGTCACTTGACCAGGCTCTTTCCTCACTCTTCTGACTTCATCTCTACTTCTCCCCTACCCAATAACCCTTCAGCTACTACACTCCAGCCACCAGGCTCTTTGTTTCCCCAACCTCTTCAGTTTGTTTCAGCATTTGTGTTCCTGGGCTGCCTTCCTCTGCCTCACCTCTTAAGGCTAGCTCCTTGTCTGTCAGTAAGGTCTCAACATAAACAGCCCCTCTTCACATAAGCCCTCACAGACTCAGATCTAGGACAGTCTGTCCTATTTAAAATCTTTAGAGAACATTGCTCTTGTTTGTTTGTTTGTTTGTTTTGAGATGGGGACTTCTCTATGTTGACCAAGCTCAAATTGAACTAGTAAGGCTGAAGTAATTCTGCCTCAGCTCCCTTATATCTGGGACTACAGGTACACATCACTATCACCCATTTCTCATTTTTTAACAGCTGTCTCTTATCCCACTCAGCATGTAAACTTCATGGGACTAAGAATTTTAACTGTGCAATTCTCCTTCACATATTCAGTGCCATGTTTGTTAAGTACAGGGTACTTATAAATAGTTAGTGAATCAATTAAGTATTTTCTTGTTCACTTTCTACATAAGATTTGAGTATGAGTTGGTTATTTGTACTTCTGTCTTAGTTGGGATTTTGTTACTATGAAGAGAGACCATGACCACAGCAACTCTTATAAAGGAAAACATTTAATCGGGCTGGCTTACAGTTTCAAGGTTTAGTCCAATATCACACAGTGGAAAGCATGGAGGTATGCAGGCAGACATGGTGCTAGAGAGGAAGTTGAGAGTTCTACATCTTGACCCACAGGCGGCAGGAAGAGACGGGGAGCCACTAGGCCTTACTTGAGTGTCTGAAACCTCAAAGACCACTCCCAGTGACATACTTCCTCCAACAAGGGCATACCTCCTAACAGTGCTACTCCCTATGAGCCTATGGAGGCCATTTTCTTTCAAACCACCACAATATCCAACCTGTATCTTACCTGGCCACTCAGGTGATATCACTAAACGTTCCTTCATCATCAAGGAGCCTGGAACAGGAAAGGAGCTTGGAACAGGAAAGGGGAGGGAAATCTGGCAAATGTGAAATAGTTCCCCTGCATTTGAATCAATAACACTACTTTTTTGCTTATTTGAATATTTTTCATGAGTACATTTCATGGAAATGAATATTTTCCATACACGTATCTCTCTCTTTAGTGAGTTGGTAGTCTGTATGATAAAGAGGTAGTTCTTTTTCATACTTAAAACCCAAGATGCTGCTACAGAAATGCTTTTAAAAGTTTACAAATCAGGGTTTCAAACCTTACACTATTTTAATTATACAACATTAAAATCGAGAGCTATAGTTATCTAACAACATAGCAAAAGGTTAAGAAATGATCCACTGGGCATGGGGACACACTCCTTTAATCCCAGTACTTCGGAGGAAGAAGCAGGCAAATCTCTGAGTTCTAGGTCAGCCTGCTCTACAGAGTGAGTTCCCGGACAGCCAGGGCTGTTACACAGAGAAACCCTGACTCAGAAAAAGAAAAAAGAAATAAAGAAGGAAGGAAGGAAGGAAGGAACGAAAAAAAGAAAAAAGAGAAAAAAAGAAGTGGTCTGACTACACTTCTTCTGCTCCTGAGATCCAGTTCCCCAGTCTCACCCCCAGCTCTCTAGCAGGTAATTATTCCACAAATAAAAACAGAAGGAACATCACCTAGTTCATACTTTGAGGCCATAGTTTACCCTGATACCCAAACCACATAAAAACCCAACAAAGAAAGAATTACAGACCAATTTCCTTTATAAAAATAGATGCAAAAAAATACTCAATAAAATACTTACAAACCAAGAACATATCAAAAAGATCATCCACCATGATCAAGTTGGCTTCATCCCAGAGACAGAAGGATGATTCAATAAATGTATGAAAATCAATAAATGTAACCCACCATATAAACAAACTAAAAGAAAAAAGTGATCATCTCATTAGAAACAGAAAAACTTTTGGCAAAATCTGACATATCTTATGGTAATATCCTGGAGAGATTAGGGATACAAGGAACGTGCCTAAACATAATAAAGGCAATTTATGGCAAGCCTATAGCCAACATCAAATTAAATGGAGAGAAACTAAAAAAAAAATCCATTAAAATCAGGACCAAGACAAGGCTGTCCACTCTCTCCATATCTATTCAATACAGTTCTTGAAGTCTTAGCTAGAGTAATGTGACAACTGGAGGACATCAAGGGGACACAAATTGGAAAGGAAGAAGACAGTGTCATTATATGCAGATGATATGATTGTATATATTTAAGGGACCCTAAAATTTCCAATGGGAAGCTCATACAACTGATAAACACTTTCAGCAAAAGTGGCTAGATACAACCATTAATGCATAAAAACCAGTAAGGTTCTTATGTACAAATGACAAGTGGGTTTAGGAAGAAATCAGGGAAACAACACCTTTTACAATAGTCTCAAATAATATTAAATAACTTGGGGTAACTCTAACCAAGAAAGTGAAAGGTTTGTATGATAAAAACTTTAAGTTTTCAAAGACAGAAATAGAAGAAGAAGAAGAAGAAGAAGAAGAAGAAGAAGAAGAAGAAGAAGAAGAAGAAGAAGAAGAAGAAGAAGAAGAAGAAGAAGAAGAAGAAATCAAAAAATGGAAAGATCTTCCTTGCTCATGGGCTGGAGGATTAACATAGTAAAAATGGCCATCCTACCAAAAGCAATCTACAGATCCAATGCAAACCCCATTAAAATCCCAACACAATTCTTTACAGACCTTGAAAGAACAATACTCAACTTCATATGGACTATGAAAAACTTAGGGTAGCTTAAACAATCCTGAACAATAAAAGAACTGTGAGAGGTCTCGCCAATTGAATTGTTGGCCAAAAGGGTCCCCTGGAAATCTCCAAACAACCCAGGCTGCTGTTAAAACAATAGGTTGCTCTCTGCAAACTGACAGCTGGGCTCCGCTGCTGAGAGCAACACCCACACAACTCACTGAACATGGAGAGGTTGAGCTGGTGCCTACATGGAGCCTTCACCCCTATGTCCTAGTCTCTTTAGTGCAGGAAGGTACTCAGCAGGCTGCCAAAAGAAACACAGAAACACCAACCCAGCCACAAAACCTTTGACCTACAATCTGTCCTGCTTGGAAAATATGCCAGGGCAGTGGTGCCACAACACTCGTGGTAGTAGCCAACCAATATCTGATTCTACTGAAGGCCTGCTCCATGAAATAGAGCCCACACCTGACACGATCACAGTAACCAAGAGCCAGGAACTAGATAGCCCAAAGATCTAGAGTAAAACCAAACACTACAGGTCTAAAGAGAAAAAAATCAATAAAATTACTCCTATTAATATTCTGCTATACTTATAGATCAATGCCTCATTCAGTCCTCATCAGAGAAGCTTCCTCCATCAACAGATGGGAACAGATGCAGAGACCCACAGCCAGACATTTGTTGCAGGATGTTTGTTTACACCATGCGAAGATGTGTCCTTGTGATTGGTTTAATAAAGAGCTGAATGGCTGTAGCCATACAGGAGAGAACAGGCAGGACTTCCAGGGAAAGAGAGGAGCTCCGGATGAATCTAGGCATGTGAGGGAAACACCAGCAAGATACAGAGAGAGAGGCAGACATGCATTATGGAAGAGAGGTAATAAGCCACGTGGCAGAATGTAGATGAATAAAATCAGGTTAATTTAAGTTATAAGAGCTAGTTGGGAACACGCACAAGCTAAAGGCCAAGCTTTCAAAATTAATTATAATAAGTCTCTGTGTCAGTATTTGGGGGTTGGTGGTACAAGAACATTCAACTACAGACATTACTCAGAGTCTAAACGTGAGTTTTCTATCAAATCCCTCCCCTCAGAACTCAGCAACACCTGAAGAAGAGGAGACAGAAAAAGAATGTAAGAACCAGAGGAGATGAAGGACACCAGGAGAGCAAGGCCCTCCAAATCAACTAAACAAGGTATCTATGACCTCACAGAGACGGATGCAGCAAACACAGGGACTACGTGGTTCTGGACCTATTTCTTTTCCCTTTTAAACAAGTTAGTACTGTGTCGATTATTTGGAAACTACAAATGCGTTATGGTTTGGCAAGTTTAGAGCCAAGCCTTGAAGTACATGCAGAGAAACATGTGGCATGGGACAATATCGCCCCCTAGAGGTCCTTAGCATGCTTCGGGCAAGACATGACCCTCCCAACAGAGACTGTCCTGCATCGTGAATCAGGCCTATCCTCTGATTTCAAAAAGGCTGACAACACAGTGACAAGACATTTGGTCCCCGTCCACGGTCGTCATCGCTCATGAAGATGATGATCTGGAGCCGCTCTGGGAGGATGAAAATCGGGGAGAGCCATCAGTGCCAAGAAAAAGCACTGTGAGTGAGGCCCAAGCGTGCGCTCAATAGAACGGTGGACAGAGAGCAATGTCACAGAGCCTGACTCCACCCTACTGCACCTTGTCGTACCTAGAAAAGTGGACAGAATAACGTCACCAGGCATTCTTAAGACTGTGTTTCTAGAGAAGATGCGCAGGGCTGGCTGGAGGCCGATCAGTGAGAGGTGACAGAAGAGGAGCAGAACCGCGCCACGAGAAGAGTTAGAGCCCCGCACCCGAGGACTGCCTCTTCAAGCGCTTTCCCCTTCCACACCAACTTGATTCACACCTGTCTTCTTGATTTTTCTTTTCGTATTTCTCTGTCCCATGTTCCATGGCCCCATCACAAGGGCGAGTGGAGCTCCCAAAGCAGTCAGGCTACGGATCATCTCGGGAATATTCTGGGAATGCACCCTGTGAAGGGCCATGGCCTCACCTCTACAGGATTAGTAGAGGGTCCTAAGCTCCATCGCTGCCCAAAGTGAATGTGCAGCTGGGAGAAATGACATTCATGTGACGACTCTGCTCAACAGATGCCATTGATGGCAAATGATGCCAGTCGGCAGAGCTTAGATGTTTAAAGAAAGAGCTTCCACACCAAAGGGGATCGAGGGACACTGCGTAGACGGTGTGAAACTGAGCTGTGCCTCATAGGATGTAACACAAATTCTAATTGGCCTTAACAATAAAAACCTGGAGTCAGGTATTAGGGGATGAGAGCTGAAGAATCAGAAGAGCAGCCACCACTAGAGAGTTCTTAACCTCTACCAATGCTCAGACCGAAGGGGCGATCCAGTCCCTTACAAACCCTCAGACTTCTGCTGCCTCTACGGAACCTCAGACTGCATCTGAGCTCTTGTCTCTTCCCACCTTCTATTCCTCTCTCCGCCCAGCCGTATCTCTCCTGTCCCCACCTCCCTAGTGCTGGGATTAAAGGAGTATGATCCCAAGTGCTGGAATCACCTTTGTGTGAGCTGTTTCCCTTTGAGACAGATTCAACCTTGTGTAGATCATGTCAGTCTTGAACTCACAGAGATCCGTTTGCCCCTGTCTCCCGAGTGCTGGGATTAAAGGTGTGTGCCACTACTGCCTGGCCTCTGTGGCTAACTAGTAGCTTAGCTCTGTACTCTGATCTCCAGGCAAGCTTTATTTGCTAGATTACAAACAAAATATCACTACAACAGGATGGGCGCACATGAACTCAAAGCATTCCAGGTAGGGAAATCAACTGGGCCAAGGAGATAGCCTTTGCTAAGGTAAAGTGAACTTGATAGTCCTGTATGAAAAGACACAAACAGCATTTATAAACTTCTCTTCTGAGATGAATCAAAGTTGAATCAATAGCCCATTTCTGTGCATCAGCTTGCTGGGCACAATGGCTTAGCCATTCCCCAAGCATCACTGAACTGCAGAGATGATACTATTATGGATAATAAATTGGGGAAACTTATGAAATGCAATATCTGTTCTGCATGCCTAAGCACCAAGGCATGCTCATACATCTGTGAGTGCTGCAAGAATGGGCTGAGAATGAGTCTGAAAGATTCGTTTCTTTCCAAAAAATGAGGGTCGTCATGTCTCTCCAGCTTTTACAATAATTATTTTTGGAACATTTTAGATAAGAAACTGAAGGAGACAGGAAGGAGGAAATGATGAAGGAGCTGAAGAACTGACAAGAGTCAATACAGCCAAGAAACATCAAGAAATGGATTTTGGGGGCTGGAGAGATGGCTCAGTGGTTAAGAGCATTGCCTGCTCTTCCAAAAAGGTCCTGAGTTCAATTCCCAGCAACCACATGGTGGCTCACAACCATCTCTAATGGGGTCCGGTGCCCTCTTCTGGCCTGCAGGCATACACACAGACAGAATAGTGTATACATAATAAATAAATAAATAATAATATTTTTAAAAAAATAAAATAAAATAAAAAAGAAATGGATTTTACTGTTGAGTCAACAATGCTTTCAGCTGATTTAACTGAACAAACAAAGCTATAAATACTTTATTGTGTTTGTTTTGCTGTGCTTCTATGTAGACAGAAGATCCATTGTAAAACACAAAGCCTTCCTAGATTTAGGATCTGAGTAACTTCACAGATGTTTGAGAAAATAAAATGTAGATTCTTTCACTGAATGTTTGGCTTTTTATTAGATTTTACATGTGTGTGTGTGTGTGTGAGAGAGAGAGAGAGAGAGAGAGAGAGAGAGAGAGAGAGAGAGAGAGGCTATGAGCAGGCATGCATTGCCAGAGCACACATGTGGAGGTCAGAGGACAATTTGTGGGAGTCAGCTCTCTCTTCCCATCCTGTGTCCTGAGGGATCAAATTCAGGAAGTGAGGTAAAGTGCCTTACCTATCAGGGAGCCATGTCACCGGCCCCAGGAAGTTTATTTTAGATATTTTAGAGCATAAACTGAGACAGTGACTTCTTCAATCACTTTCTCCTGAATTATAACAGACTCCTTACCAGAATCCTGGAGTTCCTACAACGATCACTCTCATACTCCTCCCAACTCTGCTTGTCATGTGTCCCCCCCACTCAGCATTTCCATTCCAGCTCACGGATGTTCAACTTGCCAACTTTATCTGGAATGATCTTCTGATGTTGTACCTATCTTGCCTTATCTGGCCTTTTTATTTTTTCATTAACTTCTATAACCTCAAGCAAGCTATCAATTGTTTAGTTCATTAATTTCTTACTATAAGGGGCAATGCTTTTGCTAATCTGGCTGTTTACTTTTGACTGTCTGAGACTAGGAGGTGAACATGATGAAGGCAATGACTTGGTCTGTCTTGTACAACACCATCTCCTACTCTCTGACTAGGGCATGGCATGCAGAAGAGTCCGTTCATTGAACCACAAAGCCTTGCCAACATATGGCCTTCGGTCTGCAAAAAGCAGTCTCCTAAAGCTGGTCACTTGTGAAATAAACGAATGTGCTGAAATTTTGAGTTGCTGCCGCTAGGGGGCAGCAGAAAGTTAGAGCTATTTGTGTGCCATTAGAATTTGGTCTTGATTTCTCACTTGATCTCTTAGTCTAAATTGTTCTCAGACCTACCATTGAAATCCTCTAATTATAAATTATCTTTCATAAAGTAATTCTTCTTTATTAAAATAGACAATCTGGGTTTAAGTGAAAATTTTAAAGGCAACATTTCTTTAAGGCAATTTAGTAAAAGAGTAAAATTTATTTAAGTTTTACTAAACCATGCTTTAGACACATAAAATTAGCCTATTTTAATACATAATTTCATGAGCTTTGATATTTCCATTGCAACACAAAAGCCTTTCTTGCCTATTTGCAGCCAGTACCCCAGAGCCTGCTACCCTAGGCAACCACTGACTCCCCTCTCTGGTTCTCTGACAGGTTTGTTTCTACTGATCTCTATTGAAGCCTTTCACCCAAGATCTTGCGTGTCTCCCCTCTTTCACTCTGCACGGTGTCTCTGAGATTGACCCATATTGTCCATCAATAATTCCCAGACAATTTTTACCCATTTGTATGCTTTGATGGCAGGTTACACACAGACTTTCTCAGACTTCTTTTGAGGTGAGTTTCAGTACCAGAAGGTGGTACTTCATGCTGTCTAAAAGAGCCAGTATTGTTGGCAGGACCAGTCGACACTATGCTGTCTAAATGAAAAGGAAGGTTTTAACTTTAACATAGTAAAATTACATATAACAAAACAGGTATCAAGCAAGAATTACAGTTATAATATTTATAGCTACTTTATCTTCTATTATAACTAAGGAAAACTATAACTATAGCAATCTATTCTTCAACTCCATAAAAGACCGCAGAAGGATATAATTAAATTGTAAGTAACTTCTAAAACTCTAGAATTGACAGAGACATCTTTCTGCCTGGACAGAACCCAAAGTTCTTCTGTATCATTGGAGCATCCATCTTCAGCCTACAGGCAGACTTTTCCATGAAGCAGGAAATTTGAAGATCTGTTCTGCCTTGTAATGGCAATTTGTCAGTCACTTTTTTCTGTGTCTGTAGAATGTCTGGCAGACTCTTTTGTGAAGCAGGAACCCCAAAGGATCATTTCACCTTTAGTCAAGTTCAGTAGTCATTTCTCTGTGGGTCCTGCATGTCTAGTTCATATAGCATAATATCAAGCAGTCCAGGCAAAAGCAGTTTCTTGCCCAGATGGCTAGTAAACTCTGTAAGGAGCTTCTTCAATGCCTGTCTTCCTCTTGAAGTAATTTGTGCTGCCAGGAGTTCCTACTCTGACCTCTCTCAGTGATGGATCATGGCCTGAGAGCTGTTAGCTAAAATAAACCCTTTCCTCCCCAAGTTGCTTTTATTCATGTATTTTATTATAGTAACTGAAACCCTAAGACAGCCTTTTAAGGTAGAAAGGGTTAATTTTGGTTAACAGGCCTACAGGGATGCAGTTCATCATGGTACAGCAAGCAGGGAAGGCATGGTCGTATGGGCAGGACATGGGCTGGCCACATACAGGCTGCAGAAAATAAATAGGGAGGTTTGACTACAAAACCTTAAGTCTTCCCCAGTTAACCACTTCTTTAGGAAAGACTCCACCTTATAAAGGCTCCACAACCTTCCAAACAGCACATCAGCTGGGGACCAAGTGTTCCAACATGCAACATTGTGGAACTTACATTTAAACCAGAACTCTCGCTGAACCCTGCTCCTGAGGATTACAGTTGATGCATTCCCCAGCTGAGGTAGGTTTCCTTGCAGGATCCTTTTACTATGTACCGCTTCTCTGGTGTGTAATTCTTAACTTCTTTTCCCTACTCTAATTGCTCACTTACATACGGAGCTTGAGTGGGGAATGAACTCAATGTTCCTTAGCAACAGAGCATCAGCATCACACTTAAATCCGTTTAAGCATACCAGCATATCGAACACACCGTGGATGCAAAACACAGTTCTCACCTTGAAGGGATTAAGAATTTATTCTGGAGCCAAATGGGAGCAACCACGCCTGGGAAAACAGAATCTGGCTTCTCTAAATACCTTCTTCCAACCTGGTAACACAGGAATGATTTTCTGTTGTTGTTGTTTAAAAGTTTTCTCCCCCTCACCCAACTCCCCCACCTATTCCTCAGAAAGGATAAGGTTTCCCAGGGGGAGTCAACAAAGTCCGGCATTTCAAGTTGAAGCAGGACCACACCTCTCCCCCCTGCATTGAGACTGAGCAAGGTATCCCTCCTAGGGAATGGGCTCTAAATAGCCAGTTCTGCATGAAATTCTTTACAGTAACAGAATAAAGAAAGTTATACATCAAGGTATTCTTTTATAGGATGTAGATACTACCCGATGGCATTATTAGCCTTTGGATTGGTAGAAGAGAGGGATCTCTGCTGCCTGAGGCACATCAAGCCTGCCCCATGCGCTGACTCCATTTAAATCATACAGCTATCCTTGGCAGTCCTGGCATCTCCACATCCTGGGAGCTCCCCTGCAATTGAGGAACTTCACCTTCTATGCAGTGAAATGAGCTCGGAACCTCATTCCAGGAACCCAACCCTGCCCCACATATCCTGGCCTCAGCCAGCTTCTGGAAGCTTGGCAAAAGCCTCACCCTTGTACTCCTCATGTCCATAAAATCAGAATCCTATGGATGATGCTGCCAAGTTCTGCTGCCAGCTCAAGATGTAGCCTGGTCCCTTTGACCACACTCGTACTGGCCCCTGTATGACTCCCAGGGAAACACTTCTGTAGGCAGCCTACAGAGAGCATAACGAAAATGTTGGCTCAAGCCGAGGAAGCAGCATTGTCGGTTTTGCAGATGTGGGGACTCTCGGCTAGGTTGAAATGCTTCAAAGGCCGCCTTACAATGGAGTGATGGTTTCCCTCCTGAGTCTAGTGAACATCCTTCAGCTCTTTGTCCTGGATTCCCTGCCTGGTGATTATCTTCTTTCAAGAAGATAGGGTGCTGTAAATAATAAATCTGTACTGAAGTATTTCTTTTTAAAAAGTTTACACGCTATCTAGCAAACCCGAAATCTACAGAAAGAGTAGTGGCATTAAAATTGATTGATAAGGAAACAGAGCCATGCTGGCCATAAAAACATCATTTTCTGCCTCTGTCTTCTGAGTGCTAGGGTCACAGGTTTGGACCAGCATGCCAGGCTACGATGTTTCTTTTCATAAAGATTTGTTTTCATATCAATTTTCTTTTCTTCTCTCTCCTGCTCTCCTCCCCGCTGCCCCCATCTCTTTCCGATGTTCTTCTCTTTCTTCCCCTACTGTCTTATTTTCTTCATCTGATTTCTCACAATGGAGGCAATTACTTGTGGGATTATTTCCTGTGTACATCCTGTTTAGACCACATGAATGCAGAGACTATCTGTAATTCTAAAACAAGCCATGATGTCTTAGGAACAGAAGACTCCAAGGGCAAAAAAGACATGTGTATGTTAAAGATTCTACAAGACTGAGTGACTGGTTACATCTTAGTTGTTTTAAGGAGTCAGGCATGGTGGCACACACATTTAATCCCAGCATTTTGGAGGTGGATCTCTGTGAGTTCAAGACTAGCCTAGTCTATGTAGGAAGTTTGAGACCAACCAGGGCTACATAGTGAGACTTTGTCTCCAAAACCAAACCAAACAACAACAACAACAACAACAAAACAAAACAAAAATCCTTGAATTTCGGTGGTGTCCTCTTCCATCTCAAAAACACGAAGATGTAAATTGTCTGTGTTCCCGCTAAGAAAGCAGACCAGTTTAGTGCAATTGTGTTATATGTGTTTTCAATAATTGTTCATGTCATATAACTGATTATGTATCATTTTGTATGTTGTTCCTAGACCATGGACATTCTCATCTGGTGAAAAATAAACTATCTTGTATTCTCTTTTAAGTGAGAGCTGTTTTATTCTGATAGTTTGCAGTAAGCAAATCTGTATTTCTGTAAAGCACTTCTCAAATTAAGGCAATTTCCTAAATGTACTGCTTTATTTCTATTTACTTAAAAAATGCCTAAGGTTCCATGATTTGACGAGCCCATATCATGTCTACTCAATAGTACACATATATACTATTCCAGGTGCCCAGGCTTAGACAGCACCCACAGATCTCTACCCTAAGCCCTGTGATGAGTTCCAGTGTGGGCTTTTCCTCACATAGCTTCCTATTGACATCATCGACTTCCTTAGCCAAGAATGGTGGTCATCATACCTTTCCCAGAAAAACCACCCGCAGCCAAATCTCCCATTTCATAGAGAACATTCTTCTCATTGAAATAGAGGGTGACAGTCAGGCAAAGTTGCTCACTGGCTTATAGTTCTTCTGACTGCCAGAGCATAGTCTTTCTTTCTAGCCTTCCTTTTAGAGTCTGCTTTAATAAATGATCCCTTCAGGTATAAACATAAACCTCTCCTGGTTAGAAAACTTAGTGTCCTGTTCTCTCTGGATTTAAGCTCTCAGTGGCCTTGCACTGTAGACAGCTCTGTGGCTCAACGCTAATAAATGACTCCATGAAGCTCTACTACCTGTGCTGTGTACTTAATGACCCCCCCCCCCTTCCAGGTCTCTTTGCCTACAGATCCCTGCAAGCGATTCCAAGTCCCAAGACTCTAAGACCTCCTGTGCTTCCTTTTCTCTAATCCTTTCTTTTTGATCTTGTTAATGTCACAGCCTTAAGAACACCCACCCCAGCCTACACTATATGTAGCCTCTACAAATAGAGCACCTATAGAAGCATACGTCATTTTGTTTGTCACTTTAGGTTGGTGAAATTAGTATGTATGTGGATACAGGCTGAGCAGCCCCAGTGCAAAGATCAAATATCTGAAAAGATCCAGAATACAAGACTTTCTAAACGTTGATGTGGTGCCACAGGTGGAAAATCCCACGACTGACCTCATGTGACGGGCTTAACCATAGTGCAAGAAAACCTGAATGCTGTCTAAATTCACAGTCAGACTATGGGCACGAGGCAGCTAAAAACACCAGATTCGTTGTTGTCAGGGCTCTCATCCCCACAGTACTCATTCGCTGCATGTAAACACTCCAAGATCTGAAAAATTTCAAAATCTAGAACACTTCTGGTTCAAGCATCCTTGCTAACGACTACTCATCCCACGTTTAGTGTGTCTGCCTCTCATTTGTCTGTCTGTCTGTCTCATTTGTCTGCCCGACCTGGCTTTGTTTGTACCTTTATTCTGCGTTCAGAGCTGTTTCCCCAAGGTCTTTTCAGACAAAAGCTATTCACACAAGCCTTCTGCTGAGTGCAGCCTGAGCGATCTCTCTGCAGGTGAATGCTGTAGAGGGCTTCACTTCCCTCTCCTGGACAAAGAACTTCTCTTGTTCTGACCGACACTTTCTGTCTCCAATGCTTGTCATATTGGAGGTAAACCATTCCATTACTGTCCAGCCTTATGTTCTGTTTGACATATCTGCCATGTTCTTGCCATTATATCCTAAAACGATTCACATTCCTTTGCATTACTGAACTTTACCCTGAGAGTCATCCTCTTAGCCTTGAACTTCCACAATGTCTCTAAGTTCTTCTGGGACATCTTACACCTCAAGTTCACATTCCTTTTTCTCAATTATCATTACCCAATTTTTAGGGTGACAGGATATCTTTTTACATTGTATTTATATTTTTCTTTCAAGAATGAACACTGCCAGGTCCCTAGAAATGCTTGCTATGTTGCCAGTAAGGCACATGATAAGATTAGACACCACATGTCTGTGGATTTTTCTGTTCTTGATAACGCTGGTCCAGCTTTAAAACACCCTGCTTATGCAATCCTCACCAAAACTCCACTGCCATTCTATGTATGTTTATCGGTCACAAGAACATCTTCTTTTAAGAAATATGTTTTCATTTCATTAGCCCACTTACTGGGTTGCTTGATTCTGGGGTATTTAGTGGAGTTTCTGCTGTGTTTTACATATTTTAAATATTAATCCCTTTCGGAAGTATAGCTATATGGATTTCCTCCCACCATGAAGGTTGTCTGTTCACTCTGCTGAGAGTTTCTTTCACTGTGCAGAAGCCTTTTAATTCTATGTAATCTCATTGTGAATTGCTGTGGCTGTTTCTAGCACTATTGGGGTTGTATTCAGAAAGTGGTATCTATTCTTATGTCCTGAACGGTTTCCCTATATCTTTCTTTAGCAGTTTCAATATTTCCAGTTTTAAATTAAGGTTTTTATTTTTTTTTTAAAAAAAAAAGATGTATTTATTTATTATTTATACAGTGTTCAGTGTTCTGCCCGTGTGTATACCTACAGGCCAGAAGAGGGCACCAGATCTCATTACAGACGACGGAGAGCCATGAGCCACCATGCTGTTGCTGAAAATTGAACTTAGGACCTTTGGAAGAACAGCCAGTGCTCTTAACCTTTGAGCCATCTCTCCAGCCCTAAATTAAGGCCTTTAATCCAGTTTAAAATGACTTTTATGAAAAAAAAATGACTTTTATGCAGAATGAGAATATGGACCTAATTTCATTCTTCTGAAGGCAGAAGAAATCCAATTTTGCCAGTATTCTTTGTTGAAAATACTAACTTTTTTCCAGTGCATGTTTTTGACACTTTTGTCAAAAATTAGGCATTCATACTCCCCTTCACAATAGCCTCAAAGAAAATAAAATACCCAGGGGAAAACCCAAGTAAGGAAATGAAGGCCCTCTACAATAAAAACTTTAAACACTTAATGACAGAGACAGACATTAGAAAACTAAAAGACAACCGATGCTCATGCATCCACAGATTTAATATTTAACATTGTGAAAATGACCGTTTTACCAAAAGCTATTTACACGTTCAATACCATCCCAATCAAAATCCTCATCTCATTCTCCACAGAAACCGGACAAAGTACCCTAAAACTCATATGAAACCACAAGAGATCCCAGCTAACCAAACAATCCAGTGCTAAAACAGTGCTGGTGGGATTACCATTCTAGACCTGAAGATACATTACAGAACCACAGTAATAAAAACAACACGGTACGGCACAAAAAAACCCAACAGTAGACCAAAGGAACAAAACTGAAAACGCAAACATCAGTAACTTGAGCCACTGACAAAGCTGCCAAAGACATAAACTGGAAAAACAAAGCATTTTCAACATATGTCGTTGAGAAGACTGGATGTCCAGGTACAGAAAAATGGCATTAGACCCACACCTACCACACAAAGACCAGCTCCAAATTAAAGACTTAAATGGAAAGCCTGAAACCGCTAGAAGAAAACATGAGCAGAGCCCTCCATGAGGAGGATTAGGAAAGCACGTTCTAAACAGGGCTCGATTTTCTCTAGAATTAAGACCAACAGTTGACAAGCAGGACCTCATAAACTAGAAAGTTTCTGCACAGCTAAAGAAACAATCAAGCAGATGAAGAGGAGCCTGCAGAATGGGAGCGAATCGTTGTCAGCTGTACATCTGACAGTAATGGACGAATATCCAGAATGTTTTAAAGAATTCAAAACAAATAATCAAAACAACAGCAACAACAAAACCTCAAACAACTCATTCAAAAAATGGGCCTGGGAACTGAACAGAAAGTTCTCAGAAGAAAAAAAAAATAATAGTTAAGAAGTATCTAAAAATGTTCAACACCACTAGTAATTAGAGAAATACAACACAAAACAGCTTTGAAATTCCATCTTACCTCAGTCAGAATGGCAAAGATCAACAAAATAACAGACAAGAAATGTGAGAGGAAGTGTGGGGAAAGGGAACCCTCATTTGCTGCAAGGTTCAGAGAATGAGGTGACCCAGACCCGGAAACACAAATGTCACACGTTCTCTCTTAATTGAGGTTCCTAGCTCAAAATTTTCAGGTATGTTTGTTTCCTGGAGTAACTACAGAAACCAAGAAAGCAAAAGGGACCATTGTGAGGATGGAGGAGAAATAGAGAGGGGAACGGTAGGATACAAGTGTTCTGATGAGGGAAATAGGAAATGTGGGGACTCTACTTCGGGAGCAGGAGAGAGCTAAGTGCAGAAGTAGAGAGTAGGGAAAGAGAACAGTGAAGATATCTGAAAAAGTCACAGAAATCATCTACCTAAGAAAATCTATAATACATGTAAGTCTGTGTATAAATATACATATATAGTCTAAATGAAATCTTCTCATCTGGCTGACAATGCTCCCTCCAAGACCTGACTAACAAAAAACCAACACTGTGCATGAGAAGCCCTTTTATGAGGTCAGGGTTGTGCAAGAGCCTGAAACATTACAGCTTATTGCTATTGTCCTTGGCTGCTCCCCAGAGGTAGAAGGTCAGTACTCATTGCAGAAGACACCATGCATTTTTAGACACAAGGCACAGAGGTTTCTGAGCTGCAACTGACCAGAAAGTCTCCTCCCTGAGAACTAACTTTCGTGGTACCCAAAGGAGCCATGCAAGCTTCCAACAAACAGTCCTACCCAGTTACCATGCCAAATGAGGGAAGCAACCAGCAATCCTACCCAGCTATGACACCTTTGAAGCACAAAAATGATCAGTATGGCCTGATAACCCTAAGGGTGCAGCAAAGGCACACATAGCTCCGTGGTAACCAACAGCTCTCTGAGCACAAGACCCACTCAGCAGGAGGGAAATCATGCCAGTACTGGAAACCTAGTATTTACTCAGGGCCAATGAGGTCAGGATTCTTGGAGATCTACAGCTTACGCTTAACTAAACCAGAATAATCCATAACTATGTTCTAAATATTTGTCCTTATACCCGCAGATGAGTGTAGCCCTCATCCTCATCAAGGAAACTCCTCTTTGTAACAGATGGAGACCATTACAGAAAACCACAACCAATCAAAACAGAGTGGAGCTGGGTCCCAAGAGCTAAGCTTACAATATGACTCCCACACCTAAGGTTCAGGGAATATTGTGGAAGAGGGAGCAGAATGATTGTAAGAGCCATAGGATCAGGGAATTTGCTGAGAGATTGTCTTCTAGGAATGTCAGAAGCTACACCCTTAAAAATCTCACCATCATGACTTCCTCAATACAAGCCAAACAAGAACAAAAACAGCAGACATGATAAAGTGAATGGGGAATACCCAGGAGACCTCATCCCTACATAAAGAACGACAGGTAACTAAGGGATGCTGAGAGCAGGATAAACAAGCTTACATAGGGAAGAGCACACCGGTTTGTTTCCCAAAATACCAAATGGTCAGCTTTGAAAATATACACACAACTAACATTATACAGACAGAACAGATTGTATTTATATATTTCAGAATACATATGTATATACATATATGTATATAACAGCAATCAATAGAATGAGGCCGTTAACTAAAAGAGAGAAAGGTGGAGCATTTGGAGGGAAGAAAAGAAAAGATAAAATTATAGTATCAAAGAAACAAAATATTACTTTTTAAAAGGTAGGTGTCCATAGCTGTGTGGGCTTACCTCTGGGCAAGAGGAATAAAGCTATATCATTTGCTGGTAAATGGATACAACTGGTAATAATCATATTACATGAATTAAATTGGTATCAGAAGGACAAATATCACATGGCTTGAAAGCAACGGTGAAAGTGCATAGGAGAAAGGAACCAAATGACGGGTGAGCCGGTTGTGGTGGTGCACGCCGGTAGGATTTGCTGAAGGAGGCAGAGGCAGGAGGATCACGAGTTCGAGGCCAGCCTGGGCCAAATGATGGGGTGAAGCAGGCGTATGTCAGGGAACAAACTCAAAGCATGTGGCATACTAGCATGCGTATTCCCTTCTGTAAACAGTGCCATGTATAATGAATCAATAAAGAAAACAGGGTCATGAACATAACTTATTTTGGAAGAAACTATCATGTAATTAAGGTTTTCCATATTACCCTGACTCTAGGCTGGGAATCGGGTCAGGGCATCATTCCACTCTCAGAGAAGCTTCTTCTTGCAGCAGATGGCAGTTAACACAGAGACCCAAGTGGACAATGTCCAGAGAGTGAGACACTTTAGAGCACACGGCCCTAAATGAGATGGGTTTTTGTTTGTTTGTTTGTTTTATCAAACCCTCTCCTCAAGGCTCAAAGATCCATATGGAAGAGAAGGCAGAAAGACTGTAAGAGCCAGAAGTGGGTGACACCAAGGAACCAGCCTCTTCTAGACACAACGTGTCAGATACACACACATGAACTCACACTGAAAATACACACAGGACCGTCATAGATTTAAACTAGACAAAAATTCCAGCACTGAGAAGGGGAAGTCGATAAAAGTCCAACACCTAGCCAAGAAGCTGTTTGCAATTGATACCTGCTGGGGGAAGGAAAACCAGTTTTCTCAAATGGAGTGTCAGTACGTGTATGCATAGCAACTGCCCTCCAGAGCAGGCCTGTGCCCAAGAGCTGATGATCAATGCAAATGGACTCCATGGCTTTTTCTGTGGCTTTTTCTTTTTTTCTTTTCTTTCCCTCCCTCCCTCCCTCCCTCCCTCCCTCCCTCCCTCCCTCCCTCCCTCCCTCCCTCCCTCCCTCTCTTCTTCCTTCCTTCCTTCTTTCTGTCTGTCGCTACAGGCGGCTGTGAGCTGCTTGAAATAGGTGCTGGAATTCGAACTCAGGTCCTCCAAAAGAGCAGCAAATACTCTCAAGCACTGGGCCATCTCTCCAGCCCCTCTTAACATGCTTGCTCTGCAAGGTCCATCTTCTCCTATAGTCACATAAACCTGTTCTTACCCCCAGAAGAAAGCTATTCAGATTACACCCCAGCCTCCCTATCTAGGCAGAGTAGATTTGGGTTTTGCTAAGATTTAACAAATTCAAAGTATAAGATGTTTTCATAACTCAATCGTTTAATCTTCGTAAGGTAAAGGTTTTATCCTCTGAGACATTTCTCTTTATTCTAATTCTAATACACTTCCCCCACTGACCTAGGGATACAATGCAGGGGTACAGTGTTTTCTTGGCATGTGTGAGGTCTTGGGTTAATTCCCAGTACCAGGTAGAGGGGTGGGGGTGGATATTACCCTGACTTGCCTGACTTTAGAAATAGCTTGACTGGGGTGACATGGGAATGAAGGACAGACACATATATAGAAAAGCTGGGACCGGGCGGGCAGTGTGCTCTGAAGAGGCACTCCAGCAATCTCAAAATTCGTACTTCTGATCCAGGAGGTGGGTTACAGCACATGGCTGATCCAGGAGGTGGGTTTTCATGTACACAGTTGAATGGGGAGGATGTGGGTTCCCTTATCTCAGTAGGAGGTTTCTGTGGGGGAACAGTTTCAGGCTGTGGTCCTCACATGCTGTGGTTGGTAGTTTCTGCATACACTGGTTTTGCTGAATGTTAATCCACCACGACATCCCTAGACTTTGCCATTCCCCAATCTGAGGCATTGGGGTCCTTAACATGACCGTGGGCATGTCAACAACACACATCCACTCAGGACTTCATTCACCACAAAACCAACATTTTCCTTTGCCTTTATGTTTTTCTCGTTTCTTGTTGTGGTTGTTTTGAGATAGGGCCTTGCTGTGTACCCCAGGCTGGCACTGAACTGGGCGATTTCTCTGCTTCAGTCTTAAGTACTGTACTTACAGGCATGAAGCACCAAGCCATCTCACCCACTTTTATGCTATGCATTTTACTAACATTTCTTTATGGGAGAAGAATTATGAAACTAAGTTGGGCAGAATAAGGCACTGGCAGGTATGTTAGACCATTAGGATAAAGGATGGAGGTAATTTTAGAGTTCTGATTAGATGAGAGGGACTCACCCACACGACAAGACTAAGCATTAAGGTGTTCTAAATCACTATATGTTCAGATTTAATTTTAGAAAAGTTATGATCATGGATTACTCATCAGCCAAATAAAATGATAAATACCTTCCTCTCAAGTCAACCATATTACTTCATTTTCCATGAAATGAATTTTAATGTGATTCAGAGCAGTTTTATTCTCAGAGGCATTAGCAATACCTCTTGCTTCTAGAGACAAAAACCCCACCAGAACTCTCATCTTTATAATAAACTCCAAACCATCAGTAAAAATTAATCAGTAAGGCTGGGTCCATATCTCAGGGGCAGAGTGCTTTGTCTAACATGTAAAAGGCGCTGAGTTCAATGCAAAAACAAGAAAGTAAAACATCAGCAAAAATCTAGAAAAGGAAAACAAAAAAGTATATTTTAATCTATTTCATGATCACCAAAAAGAGAAAATAATATATCTATACAGATAAGACTGAACTGAATATTTTTTTTTATTTTTTGAACTGGGTATTTTAAGTACATGTTGTTAAAATAATAAAAAATCTTTGCACCTAGAAGGTTTGAAAAGATACATTGACTGATAAAGTTTTTCTTTAAAGAGGTATTTTCTTGCCGGGCGGTGGTGGCGCACGCCTTTAATCCCAGCACTCGGGAGGCAGAGGCAGGCGGATCTCTGTGAGTTCGAGGCCAGCCTGGACTACAAGAGCTAGGTCCAGGACAGGCTAAAAAAAAAGCTGCAGAGAAACCCTGTCTCGAAAAACCAAAAAAAAAAAAAAAAGAGGTATTTTCTTCTAAGTGAGAAGTGGATGCCTGGAACCAATCAAGGGTCTTGTAATGCTAGACAAGTGTATCACTAAGCTACACACTCATCCAGGAAAATTTGGAATAAAAATATGCAGTTGTTCCTATCTGAACCTTAGCTCAATGGGTTTTTACTGAATTCCATTACTAGCTACTGAAAAAAGCAACCCCTGAGGCAGGTTCTGTTAGGCACAGGACACAGAGGTTAACAACATGGAGGAGGCCTCCTCCTGTGTTTATAGTCAAGGGTTGAGATACAATAGATACTCAACTAGCAACTTGTTCATTTATTTATTGACAAAGATTCATTGGGGTTCTGTCATGTGCCAGACATTGTTCTGGGCATTTTGAATATAGTAACACCTGAAAGTAGTAAGAATGTTCTAGCCTCGGGTTGATTAATGTCTCATTGTGATAAATGCTACAGAGGGAACATGCAAGTTGCCAGAGGAATCTATCCAACGCACACCCTCCAGAGTCTAAAAACTTGCTCAAACACGTTTAGAACAGGGCCGGGAAACTGATCCGTGCGTTTGTGTCCTTCGGAGTAAGTTCAGGCTGTGCTAGATTATAAAGCCTGAAATTGATTATGGGGGAATGGAATTTGGGGGTGCCCACTCGGAATTTTGTACTCATGTATACTGTGCAGCCAACAAACTGACAAGGTACAGGTGGCCACTTACGGGTGCCTCCTTCCGGAGTGGGCTCCGCGGGGGAATACGCCAGTGCTGCACGTGTGTGCGTTGTGGGTTGATGTGGAGATACTTTTGCACTGCCAGAACACCCGAAAAGAGCTCACTGCACGGACCTTATCATCTCCTAGTACTCATCCGCAGGTTGCATTTTAGAGTAGAGGGTGCATTCTTGGTCTGTTTTAGGAAAGACTGCCCACGCACCTTGTTTGTTCTGACTTTCTTGTTTGTCAGATAAGAAAACACTTTTATATTTGTGTAAGTGGGATGTGTGCCTCACAGTCTATCCTGTCAGACATACTAACAAAATTCAGTGGTTGTATAGCTTAGCATTGTATAACTTTTTTTTACATTGAACTCATTGCCTTTTGCATGTTAGGCAAGCCTTTACCTCTGAGACATATCCTTATCCTTACCAATCAATAGGTTTAACAAATGGCACATTGTGTAGTATGGACATACTAACTTAAGGTAATAAGCAAAATTTAAATAACTTTAAATTTTTTTCCCAATTTGAGCCAGTATTCTCTGGCATATTCTATTGGGACTATAGAAGAGAGAAAACACCAACCATGGCCCATCAGGGAGCAGGAATGAGGCAAGATAGAAAGAAAGGAGGAATTAGGCTGTGAGAAGCAAAGGAAACCTTTTCTTGCCCCTGGAATCTTGTTTGTGTTTCCTGCTGAATGCGGGAAGCTTGAACACTACTGATAAACCAGGACTGCCTGGAGACACGGGGTTCATTTTCCTGTAGACACCTCAAACAAGGGCATTAGAAAATAAACTATGCTTATATTTCAGTTTTGCTGTTCATCACTGAAGGACATCAGGACAGGAACTCAGACAGGGCAGGACCCTGCAGGCAGGAGCTGATGGAGGGGAGCTGCTTACTGTCTTGCCTCCTATGGCTTGCTCAGCCCACCTTATAGAACCCAGGATCATCAACCCAGGGTGGCACTATCCACCATGGGCTGGGCCCTCCCCCATTAATCACTGAATGAGAAAACAACACAGCTGGATCTCAAGGAGGCATTTCCTCAGCTGAGGCTCCTTCCTCTGATGATTCTAGTTTGGGTCAAAAGCATATGATATAGTGAGATAGGATCTATGTTTTTTTTTTTTTTTTTTCTTTTCTGAGGCCTGGAGTGCCCTGACTCTTTTTAATAGGATGCAGCTCACAAAAAATGTGCCATAGTTTTAAAAAGTACCATTTAATGGATGGGGCATTTGAGGATGCTTTAATGGATGGGGCATTTGAGGATGCTTACAACTGGAGAAAGAAACTAACTCCTTACCATAGTGATAAATATAAATACCATGAAAGAACCAGTTTTCACACCCTGATTGTTCTGCAAATTTTCTCTCTGGCTCTTAGAGGAGGTGACCCTTCAGAAAACCAACCAGACAAGCTTTCCGGTGGTGATGGGTACTGCCTTCGTATAAGCAAGGTGCTGTTCTGAATCCTTGAAATCCTTGAAATGTCCCACTGTACTTATGAGGCATCTGTGCTGAGAGTATCCTAGTCTGAGGGGAGCCTGGGGGGACACAATGAGATTGCCTGAAACAGGAATATGTTGGCTGAACTGAACTAGTCCAGGGGATTCACACGGAAAGAGTTCTCAGCCTACTTGCTGCTTTAGGCTAGGGCGAGGCAGATCAGTCTCACGAACCCTGTCTCACCTGACTGGATTGAGAGAAGAACAGAGCACACTCCCTTGGCACGCCTCATTTGGGCGTTTTCATGCTTAAAACCCATTTGCCTTTAGCATCAGAGAGGAAGATACCTCAACACTATTTCGCATTGATAGCTCTAACAATGAAGGGACTTGTGTCCATTTAGAAGGACACAGCACTTGGAAAAGGAGCTCTCGGGTACGCGGGTGGTGGCTCGTGATGCTAAACAATGTCAGACACAGGAGAACGTGGTGACGGAAAAGAGCTGGGGAGCACGCAAGTTTATGGAGGTGGACAGCACAGAGCAATCCAAGAAATGCAATACATAATTTCAAATTTCAAAATGAAGTAGAAAAGTTGAAGTAAAAGCAAGAATGGCGAAGGAAATATCTTAAGACATAGTAGCCACAATACAAGGAAAGAAAAATAGTGAAGGAAAAGTTACCAGGCATGAAGGGTAGAGGAATAGAAGGACTTAGAGCATAGAATTTCACAGGAATAGTTGACATCCAAGGCTGTCTTCTCTCTCTCTCTCTCTCTCTCTCTCTCTCTCTCTCTCTCTCTGACAAGATCTCAAATCTGTAATCCTCCTAATCCAACTTCCCACTGTTCTCTCTCTGTCTCTGTCTCTCTCTATCTCTGTCTCTCTCTGTCTCTGTCTTCCTCCCTCTCATCCCCTCCCGCTGCCCCTATCTGGATTTCTATAGAAATCTTTGATTATAAAAGATGACAAAAATAAAATTTTCCTGAACATAAATAGACTTGAAGTTTTCAAAAGCAAGTATTCCCATGAGCTAGGAAACTAAGATTTCTGAATTTCAAAAATAAGAAACTTAAGCTTTTTGATGAAAAGCTCAGTCCCTACCAACCTAGCTCAAAGTCCCTGTGAGCGGTGTGGACTGTCTTCTAGTGCTTCACCATCGGCTCTGCTGGACCGGCTTCAAATGAAAAACTGTGGGCTGGGGTGATGGCTCAGGGGTTGAAGTGCTTGCTGACAAGTAAAAAAGGAGCTCCCATTCCCCAGAACACCTACCTGTGGATGCCAGAGGGCCTGGGAGCCTGCCTGGGAGTTCAGAGCTACAGAGGAGAGGGAGAATTCCCCCAGGGCGAACTCTCTAGCTGAATCAGTGTGATCTAGATTCAACTCAGCCATCCTGCCTCCGTCATAATCTTCCGACAGAAGCACACACGTGCACGTGTGCCTGCTCACACAAGTGCATTCACATGTCTTTGAACACACATACACACATGTCTGCTCACCCCAGGAACCTACACATGAAGGAAAGAGAAAGAAAAAAATAATAAAATATAAGAATTAGCAGGAGGGAAAACACAGAAAAATGTAAGGAAAAATTTAAGTTTATGCAGAGGACAGAAGGATAACTTATAATTACCATGAGTAGGGAATTTGTGACCACAGTTAAAAACCCATCGTGTTACCATAAGCCTTCAGCATGCCGCACTGAAAGCTACAGGATAACACAATTCTGCTTATAGCCTGGTGTGGTGCTGCCCATCTGTAACTGCAGAAAACCATGAGATTTTTGTCTGAGGCTGAGTCAAAGGGTGAAAAGCTACACACCAAGTAAATAGAAGTAGGAAATAGACAAGAGAAGCCACTGTTTTACTTGACAAAGTAGACTTCAAGCAAAAGAAAGCAGAAATAATAAAGAAAGCCAGTACACTTACTTAATAAAGTGAATCTATCACTAATATATAACAATGACAAATGCATATAAATCACACTTAATCACAAGAAAAATACCACTGGATACAAAGAGACAGATAAGTCTAGATAAAATAAGAGTGAATGACTTAAATAACCGATTCATCAAAAGATCAATTTTCCAGATAGAAACTGAACAAAAAACTTGAGACTTAAACTGCATGATAAATCAAATGGGTTTAACAGATGTCAATAGAATATTCCACCCAAAGGCTTTAGAATAAACATTCTACTTAGCAACCCAAGGAACTATGTCCAAAAGAGACTGCTTTCTGGGCCGTAGTGAAAGTCTATTTTTGCTGTTTGAGATAGGATCTCAGGTGCCTCAGGCTGACCTTGCAGTCTTTTTTTTTTTTTTTTTTTTTTTTTTTTTGGTTTTTTCGAGACAGGGTTTCCCTGTAGTTTCTAGAGCCTGTCCTGGAACTAGCTCTTGTAGACCAGGCTGGCCTCGAACTCAGAGATCTGCCTGCCTCTGCCTCCCGAGTGCTGGGATTAAAGGCGTGCGCCACCACCGCCCGGCTCTGACCTTGCAGTCTTAATCCTTTCATGGAGCCTCCCTAGTGCTAGGTTGTACGTCGCTGTGCTTAGCTTGTTTGAGAGTTCTGAACTAAGCTTTTGAAAATTTCCTCATGGGGGCCCCTTCTCTGGTTTTGGTCTCTTATTACCAGCCTTCCTCGCACAGTATTTCTGGTAGAGAACCAGGTGTCCGCCACAGTAGCAGGGAAGGCACGAGAGACACGGAGCAAATTCATTCTTTAGGCCAGAATAGGAAAGAGTTTATCTGCTATAACTGTAAAGGATACCAGGCTGGACAATAACCAGAGTAGTGTCTATGCAAATCTGAAAAAAAATAGACAGGAATTGATTTTTTTGTTTTGTTTTTTTTGTTTGTTTTTTTTGAAACAGCATTTCTCTGTGTAGCCCTAGCTGTCCTGAAACTATTCTATAGACCAGGCTGGTCTCAAACTTACAAAGATAAGCAAGCCTCTGCCTCCCGAGTGCATATTGCATGAAGAAAATGACTGTGGAATAAATGAACAAATGTGGGTATTATTTTAATACATGTGTGTTTAGTGTTCAGTTTTTCATAAAGATGTTATTTCTATGTCCAGGAGAAGGAACTATGATCTTCTTTATGGCTCTTGGCAACAGCTAACCTGAGTATGCCTTGATCTCCTGCCTGCAGCCTCCTCTTTCTGACAAGATGCTTCTATTGTGCTCCACAGAATTATCTATAACCACCATGAAGCGGAGTTGGGCTTTATCAGTATATGTCCCTCCCCTCCTGTCCTAGGACTCTAACGTTCTGCTTAATCCTGAGAACAGCAGTTTCTGCACGTGCCAAGGAGAGATACTTTATCCCTGGGATTTGGTCTAAGGGCGGAAACTCCACTGCAGCCATCATTCTAAGCATTAGTAATCCAGAAGGCCTTAATTATAAAATACTGGTCATCGCTCATCAGCGCCTCCTCTCTCCCCTCCCAGGTCTAATATAATCTCTCTATGAATTCACCAATTGTGGGCATTTTATGTAAGTGGTATCCTATCACACAGTACTTAGCCTTCTGTGACCGGGCCACTGCACCAGACACATTGCTTGCACAGTTAATCTAATTGACACAGAACTCTTCATCCTTCTGATGGCTGAATAATGTTCCCTTCATATGTACATTACATCTTGTCTGTTCATTTCTCTGTTGATGGGTACATGTGGAGGTTTCTCCTTTGGGATATTGTGAATAGTGGGGCTACAGACATTTGAGTACAAGTATCTGTTTCAGTTGCTGCTTTTAATTCTTTGGAAATATATACATAAGAAAGGAATTACTGGCCATATGGTTATTCTATATTTTGCTTCTTAAGATATGGCAAAGAGGTGTATTTCACAGTGAAAGTACTGTTTAATATCCTAACATACCAGGTCTTCAACTTCTCCACATCTTCATCAGCACTAGTGATACATTTTTCCTTTCTGACGTTCATCAAGGGGTATCTCCTTGGGGTTTTGAATAGCATCTCTTCATATATATTTCTCAGAGAATATTTATTTACTTTTTTCATTTAATATTGATGTGTCATGCCAAGTACTGGAGAACACACCTTGAATCCAATACTCAGAAGGCACAGGAAGTTGAATTTCTATGAGCTCAAGGCCAGCCTTGTCTACATTGCAAGTTCCAGGCCAGTAAAGGCTAACAGTGAGATTCAAAAATCCAAAAATAAATAAATAAACTTATTTTTATGGCTTCAAAAAATCAATCATTTTATCAATGTGGTATATTACAATGTTTTTTACATATGAAAAGCTCTTAAAAATCTTCACTAAAGTTCATTGAATAACACATAACAGTACACAATCCATTTATCGTGAGCAGAAGCATACACTTCCTGGCCTATTGGGGAGAATGTTTGCACTTACACTCACAAGGGCTGTCTGTAGTTGTGATGTTCTTGCCTTTTTCGTTGGGGTAATGCTGGTCTCATCAATGAGTTCCCTCGCCTGCAAGTGTTTGAGAAAGGTAAGTACTGACTCTTTCCCTTCTGTTTGACAGAAGACACCAATGAAGCCACCTTGTCCTGGGCTTGCTTGGGGAGGTTTCTCATTGCTGATTCTATCTTCAAGCTCGAAACTGTCTATTCCGATTGCTGATTTCTTCTTGGAGCAGCTTTAGCAGGTTGTGACTTTCTACAAACTGGTCCATTTACCTATACTAAGTTACATAACTCTGTGGGACACAGCTGCTCATAATATTTTCCTAGAATCATTTTGTCCTTGTGAAGTGTTAAGTCACCTTCATTTATCGTGTTATCTGAGTGTTTTTATATGCTCTCTTTTTCTTAATTGACCTAAAGATTTTTGTTGATCTTTCAAAGAACCACTTTTTATTTTTTATTTATTTTTATTTTAAACTATCTGTGCTATCTTTCTAGTTTCAACTTAGGCTTTTTCTGTTCTAATCCTTGTTTACTTTGTCTTCATGACTCTCAACTCAACTGATTGTAAAAGAGCCAGCAATTATTTTTTTCTCAAATGCCTAAAAGCATAAGAAGAAATCTATTTCTCCAGTGTCATCAGGCAAAGAATAGTTTGTGTTGTTACATTTTCTGTTTAATATTTGTGAACACTGTATCAATTATAATATTCTTATAAAGACATTTATTGAAAAAAACAAAACAAGCAGCCATTAAGGAAACAAGCTAGATCAAATGTTAAGGACATTTTCCAAATTGAACTTCTACAAGGCTAAAGGATGGCTCAGCTATTCAGAGCAGTTGTTGCTCTTGCAAAGAACCTGGGTTTGATTCCCAGCACCCACATGGCTACAACCTTCTGTAACTCCAGTTCTAGAGAATCCAACCACCCTCTTCTGAACTCAGCAGACACCAGGCATGCATGCAGTACACATACATGTATGATGACAAAATGCTTATACCCATAAAATAAATAGATAAATCTTAAGAAGTTAAACTAGCTAAGAACGAGAACAATACAGAGAGTTCTTAGATGTTTACAAGAACTGAAATCAGCGCTCTCACCTTTAGGTCATCACGTTATCGGAACACATATCAGACTGCAGAACACAAGCCCAGTGAGGACTCTCCATTATGCTATAAACACTGATCTCTCACTTGGGAGAATAGCATGGGTATTACTGTATTGTAGCTCCCGCAACCCTCCTGTAGTGCGTGGTGCCATGTAGGCCACCTTCTAAAGGCTCTGTGCTGAGAATGGGCTTCTGTTTGGATTTCATTTGCATCTCCTGCTTAGCTTCCACATTTCATCTTGCCTACAAGCGTCCTGACCCTGCTCACCTCCATCTCACATCTCACCTTACCCACTTACCTTCGAACCTGCTCACTACCTCCTGCACTCCATAGCCACGGTAGTGAGACCCAAGATTACACAGAGCCAAGGAAATAGCGTTAGAATATAACAATCTGTGATTTTCTATTGCCCTTAATAAGTGATTTCAGCAAAACCAAGCAACACTTGTGAGCAACTTCAAACATGCAAGAAGGAAGAAAAGGTCTGAAGAAAAGAAACATAGGATGGCTCCACTTCCTTTGATTACATTCTAGAATGGATGTAACTTAATCCTTGTTGGGCAACTCCAGGAAAGGCATGTGAATTCTGATTCTGCATTCACAACATTTTATCAGTATTAGTCTGCAACATCATGAGATAGCTGGGAAGATAAAATAAGATAATTATACTGCAAACTATATTTCCATATTATAGCTTTCCACACTACCCATTTCTCTTTTCTTTTCTTTTTTAAAATTTCTTCTCTGTGGGATGGATGATCCAGAGCTTGCAGGGAGCAAGCCAGTCTCAGACTTTGCAAATCCACATTTTCTGCCTCTTATTCTTACGTGTGCAAGAACAAGGAACCAAAAGCATGCCTTTGCAGGAGGATCCATTTCTCTTTTCATTTACTTTTACACCCACACCTAACACACAATTAACCCACCTTTTCACCAAAAAATTGCTGAGAATCTATTTACTGTAATATAGAAGAATTTTTTTACTAGCTTCCTGTGTTAGGGTATTAACAAATTTTTATCAGCCTTGCCTTATCTCTTACAGTACAGAATCAGACAAGGGGGAAGATGGGAAAGGTAATATGTGGGAATAAAGGCTGTTGTTATGGAGCCATTATATGGGCTTTCACCCATATAATGCTACAGCCACCTTATATATTTAATAAGGTGGCTACAGCAATGTGTATAGCACATAGGGACCTATACTGTCTTCTGACTTTGCTACTATTTGACATTTAATATTTGTTGATATATCAAAGACAGACAACCAATTCAATCCAAGCAAAAATCTTTTCCTTCTACAACAAACAAACAAAAGACAAAGCTAAAAGTGAAAAAAAGTTGTTTTAAATTCAACATGGAGGTTATATAAAGGGGCATTCAAAGACTAAATAAAACCTGCCTTCCTACTAAAGAATAGAACCACTATGACCTAAGACTTTGTATTTTGGAAAACTAATACTGCACAAAAGATGCTAATATAATCATGACCATGTATTTTGTTCTCAAGTCAAGGTTTTTGTTTGTTTTTTTCAAGACAGGGTTTCTCTGTGTATTCTTGGTTGTCATGGAACTTGCTCTGTCAACCAGGTGGGCCTTGAACTCATGAGAACCACCTGCCTCTGCCTCCTGAATGCTGGAATTAAAGGAGTACACCGCCACAGACAAGACAAAACTTTTTTAAAGCAGGGTTTGGAAACCTGTTATTTATCTCTGTGAAGTGATACCAACTTACTTTGGGTATATGAGATTTCTGGAAGAAATTATGTTGCACTGCAGCAACGCTAACTTACACAGGAACATCAACAGAAAAAAAACCAGCAAATGTATAGCAACTGTTTCATCCATTAAATGGGGAGTAACATGTGATGCAAAGAACATTAGTAACTTAACCTATCGGAATTTTGGTTTGTGCATGACTTAGAACCAAGTTTTAATAAAAAAAAGATATTAGCAACATTATCTTAAGACATGTCAAGACACCAGAGGTACACCTTTGTCAATTCTTCAAGCTGGGCATAATGGAGAGTATAATCAGCATGCCACCACCATGCTTATGCATAGGTAGGTTAGGGAACAAACTGTGGTTAGCTACTGTTTTTGAGCAAACGTATCTTAGAGTCTACAGCACTGGTGACCTGAAGAGCTTGTACAATTAAGCAAGTTGAAGGAAATGCTACCAATGCAAGGATCCCTACAGCCCCGTCCATTTTACATCATCTAGTCTCCAGCTATTTACTGAGGTGCAAAGCAAGTGGACATTAAACCAACAACTGGAGGAAGTAGAAAGAGGACTATACAACCGGCAGGCGGTAAGATAACGAAGTGGCAGCTTTCGTGGCAAAGGCATTAAGTCAGTTGCTTAATGTTGCCGCGAGATAATAAATATCTTATGAAAAATGACCACCTGTCAGTCTACTCAACCAGGGGAGAAGTAAAAATAAGAAGTTTAAATGCTGCCTAAGAGAAATAACTGATAATAGGGTGGAGCAAGAGTCTACAGTTTTTGTTAACTGTCTCATTTAACTTTTTCAGTCTCACATCGTAGGTGCTATTAGGTGCAGTTATATGGATAATCACCTCCTGATAGGTGAAACGGAGAAGCAGAAGAGTCCCACGTGCTTAAGATCTTGTGGAGAGTAAACAATGAAGTTTGAGTTGAAAGTTAGAAAGCCTACCATCAGAATCTGTGTTGTTGTGTAGTACAGCCCTTAAGAAGCACAGCAAATGATGGTCACTAAGATCCCACCTACGGTACTATGTGATGTTATCATTGCCATGGCTATTTTAGATGCCCTAGGGATAACATGCGAAAATAATACAGTCTATTTTTAGTGTCGTAGGCTGAAAAAGTTCTACTTAAAGAATAATGCAAAATGGCGGAGTCAAGCTTTCCTCCCACTGTGAACGCAGCAGCTAATTTTCACTTATGGATAAAATTATGCAGTCACTAGAGATCCAAGTCTTGTATTCTTTGATTCTCAAAGCTGACCAATCAACTTTTGTTTCCCATTTCTTTTAGCTACAGATCACTTCCCACTTTCATTCCGATTACAAATTCAAGCCAGTCAAATCCAATGTGTCAGCTGCACATTCCAAGGCTCCACTTCCATCTGCCCCTCTCTTCAGGCAATCTTGCCTCCACTGTTACTACAGAAACTGGCCATCTGGTGTGGGTCCCATGAAGTCCCTACTACTATAATGCCTATGCATTTAGCCATATGGTCACCCATCCTCCCCATCTTCACTGAAAAGACAAGCTTTCTCCTGTCACGAATTAAATTATCTCTGTTCTGGGTTCCATCTTCTTCAATTTCTTCAAATACCTCGATGCACTAATTTTCCATTTTGTCTCTTGTCATGGAGGATTATGGCAGATTTGTCAAGCATATTGCTGTGGCTTCCACAGCCTCTTACGAGGTAGAGTGAGTCACTCGTCATCTCTACAAAGGGCAGCTATGCTTTGTACTGTGTGTACTCTACCTGATTATAGATCAGCAGAGGAGTAGATCTCTCGAGGGACAGCCAGTTTACACACTGATCAGAGAATTAGGACATGAAAACATAGTTTCTCATCCTACTAAATCTCATTACTGTAGGAATTAACAGTCTACTATGGGACATGGGGAGATTTTTATTATGAAATAAGCTATACAATTTTCTCCATGACCAGTTAGTGGAAGAGGCATTTACTTACTGTTCTGTGGAAATAAATACATACTATACAACTGCTGGAGCGCTCAGTGCAGGAACAACATCAAACATGAATACTAATAAAACACAATTTACAGCACCCACTTATGTGGGTTATAAGTATCTGTCATTAACCCCACAGTGTAGGTTCTAAGATTCCGAAATTTTCAGATAAGGAAACAAAAGCTTGGAGAGCTTAGATAACTTATCAAAGTCCTCAGTTAGTGAGTCACAGTTTCTGCTCTGTTTCCAGATCAACGTCCTCAGTTAGTGAGTCATGGAGTTTGGACTTTGTTTCCAGAGCTTGTGGGTTCTTTGTCCTCTTTAGAAGATACCTAGCCTTTCCCTTTTCAAAACATGTCATGGCTCAGTTTAATCCTTGTCAGAGTACCATGACGTTGAAAAGATACGGATTAGCTTTACCTAAGATTATAAAACAGAATAAACTTAAGAGATAATCCAGAGGGAAATAATACTCAGCTAGGGACAAATTTAGTGTATATAAGTCATTTGAATATAATCTAGGTTCTGTATGTAGTTCTAACAGGGTCACTATAGACTGACTAACCAGGAAGAGGAAGCTTGGTAGCAACTGAGGATGCAGGAGCACGCAAAGTGATCATTTCTTTCCAAGGTGATCATTAGTAAACACATGTGTTAGACAAACTATAGTTCTATCTGGCATAAACATTTGCTGAATGAATATCAAGCAATATCTGACAGATTAATATCCTGAATGTACAAAGGACTCAAAAAACTAAACAAGAAAATAATTTAATCCAAAAAAAAAGGCTAAGATACTCTATGGCTCTTGTGAAGAGCATTATCAGCCCAAGTGGTAAAGCTTCATTTAAGGTATTTGTGTGTGTACATGTATTAGATATAATTTTACATGAATAGGAAACAATGATTTCTGGAGAGTTTAACACATCACTAATGGTACTTGTTCCTTATTTGCCCCTCTTCTTCGGTATTGACATTCCTATCTTCCTCTATAGAAGAAACCCCCTTTCCAGATTTCCCCATTCCCCACTTCAGATTACCTATATCCTGCCACAATCATCCCCACTACCAGTCCTGGGAAATCTCCATTTGAGTTGTTTGTCAGGGCACTCCAAGTGACCTCCAGAACAATATAGGCCATTGTTGTTGTCCTTGATTACCTCTCAGAGGTTGAAGTTAAGTCCCTACAGCTGAAGGCTCTACACACTTTGGAGATGGGACCCAGAAGATTGATTCTGAGTAGCTGCTATAGGGCAGAAAATATTATTTATGATGCCAATGGAGGGATGCAATCAACAATGCTACCCAGCTGTGATGCCTAGGAAACAACATTGTCCAGCTTGGCAAGATATCCCTAATGATGGAAGAGTGGTACTCATATCTTGCTGGTAATTCTGGCTGTCTAACTGGGAGTAAGGCCCACTCAACAAGAGAGAAATAATGTCTGGTACTAGAAACCTTGCCAAATACCTGGGGCTAGTGAGGTCATGGATCTGAAGGAGAACCCACTACCATCACCGTACCAGACCAGCATAATTCCTAACTGCATCCTAAAACTTAAGCCCATAGCTAAAATGTAGCTTTTACCCCTCCAGCAAAAAAAAAAAAAAAAAAAAAAAAAAAAAAAAAAAAAAAAAAAAAAGGTTTCTCTTGCAGCAAACAGAGAACATTTCAGAAAGCAACAACCGGTCATAACGCTGTGATCAACCGATATGGGGACTCCCAAAGGATACATCTACAACAAACACCTGTACCTAAAGCTCAGAAAATACTGCGGAAGAGGCAGGCAGAAAGATTGTAAGACCAGGAAGTCTGCTGTGAGGCTGTATCTCCTGGAAATGACAGGGGAGGTACACCCATGACACCTCAACAACATGGCTGCCTACTAAAGATCTGAACAATGACATCACCAATAAACACCCTAACACGGACAGAAGAAGGAAATCATGGGTCACGGCTCCTAAACAAAGAACTCCCGACAACTGATGATTGCTGAGAGCGCAGAATCAATCTCTCCTTGGTATGAGAGCCCTAATTTTTTATCCAGTACAAAATGGTCATCCCTAAAATCACATATACATAAGCAACACTAATGGGACTTGGCAGGTTGCATTTATATATTTATGTTTATGCATATATGTGTTTATGCATATATAAGAATAATCAAAGAAAAAGAGGCCATTAGCTTGAGAGGGTCTTGTAGGAGACATGGAAGGAGTTGGAGGGAGAAAAGGGGAAGAGATGTAACTGTATTTTAATTAAAAATGAAAAAAAAAAAAGCCAGATAGTGGTGGCGCACGCCTTCAATCCCAGCCCTTGGGAGGCAGAGGCGGGCGGAAATCTGTGAGTTTGAGGGCAACCTGGTCTACAGAGTGAGTTCCAGGACAGCTAAGGCTACACAGAGAAACCCTGTCTCAAAGGGGGAAAAAGGTAATAAGAAAAAAAAAAAAAAACAGGCCAAGAAAATGGATAAAGTTCTCAAAAGAAGAAACACAAATGGTCTATGAGTATTTTCAAAAGTCTTCAACATCCTTACTGACCGGAGAATGTGAATTAAAACTACTTTGATATTCCATCTCCCCCCGTCAGAATGACTAGCATCAATAAAATACATGACAACAAATGCTGGCAAGGGCGAAGGAAAAGAGGAACCTGTGTTAGGGTTGGTGGAGTGTAAAGAGCTGTAGCTACTATGTAAGTCAGCGTTTCCCTAAAGGCTGCAACACAGAACTTCTGTACATCCCAGCTTTGCCATTCAGATACACACCCAAAGGGTCTACATCCCACTACAGAGATGCTCGCTCAGCTATGCCACTCAGATACACACCCAAAGGGTCTACATCCCACTACAGAGATGCTTGCTCAGCCATGCTTACCATAGTTCTGTTGACAACTAGGAAATGAAATCAGCCTAGATGTCCATCAACAGAGGAGTATGAAAATAAATATTCTGTATTATATATAATACATATACTGTATTCTGATAAATATATATACATATATATGGAATTTTACTTAGCCATACAGAAAAACAAAACTTTTAGGAAACCAATAGAACTGGGCAATACTGAGGTAGCCCAGGCTTAGAAAAGCTAACAACCTACATTCGCTCTCATTTTCAGACTTTAGTTTTTAGTGTATATCTGTGTGAGTGTGTGTAGACACTGGGAAACTAAAAGGGGGCCCATGAGGAGCAGAGGAAGCTTTACTAAGGGTGAGGGGTGGGCAAGGTACTAGGAGAGATCTAGAAAGGAGGAGGAATACTGGAGAAAGGTCTAAGTGGAGGTTTTGAGCTGGAAGATGGAGAGAGACAGAACTACAGCCAAAATTAGGTACGTATGAAAATGCCACAAGGAAACCTACGACTCTGTAAACTATAAGATTACAGCAATTGAAAAAAAGTGTCATATTGAAAACAAATAAACAACCAAACAAGCTATAAAGCATAAGGCTTAAAACTCAGTAAATGCTAATTAAAGTAACCTTCTATGAAAAAATAAGACTGACCGTGAATTTTTAGTCTCTTGAAAGTCTACAAAATGATGTCACAAAGAGCACACTTGTCTCAGAATTCTTGCACAGCAAGTCTTAAATTTTCAGCATTCAAGTTGGATCTATTCTTGACTTTGTAGCATTTCCTTCTTCTAGAAAGGAGATACTTGACTGGAAGATTAAAGATGGTGGCGGTGTCTTTATGGGAAAGCATCACTTGCAAACTGTGGTCCAAGTTTCTGAAGTTTGGATCATCACATGGTTTACCGCATCTTTCCTCAACTGGCATATATACTGGGTTCTGGTAGAAAAACCAAGGTATTTAGATGTCATAACTTTTGAGTCCATGTCTTACAACCTAACAGACACTCAACTGTTGGGGCTGGAGAGATGGCTCAGTGGTTGAGTGCTTACTACTTTTGAAGAGGAGCTGAGTTGGAAGTTCCCAACACGCACAGGAGAGCTCATAACCGCCTATAACTTCAGTTCCGGGGGCTCCAATGCCTTATTCCAGTCTCTTATGGGCTTCTGCACACACACACACGGCTGCACATAAAGTCATGTCATGCTGGTTCACTCATTGGACATGAAGAACATCTTTAAAACTCAAGTGCTGGTTTGTGTATCTAACCACACAGGAGAAATGTGGGTGTTTCCTTCATACAGCAGATGAGCTCATACTTAATAATGGGGTGCATCTGATAGGCCATGACTCAGTGTACCCAAATTATAAGGACGGCTGTTTCTACTCTCTAAAGAGCCTTTGGGATCAACAAGCATACAATTTGAGGTGTTGTGTCAGCTCTAGCCTGATCGAAATCATACTAGAGGCCCAGGATTTCAATTTCTGGAGAAATAAGTCCCTGTTCAAATTCATGCTTCTGATGTGTCCTCCTTATTTTCAAACGCTAATAAGAAGGCGGGGGTTGGGGATGTGTGCTTCGGGAAGTATCTTGCAAGCAAAGGCCAGAGACGTCCTTTGTAGGGTGGCTTTGAGACCGAAGATTCAGAGGCCACATTTTGAAAAAACAGTAAAGGACGAGACAAAAGCCATCTACTAAGGATTCTCTTTTGGCAGAACCGGCACTGAGGCTGGATGTGGGCTTCTTTGGCACATCCATAAAACCTAAACAGCCCAGGAATCTTTGACGTCGGCTCCTGAGGCGCCAAGCTGCCAGACAGACGCCCACATCCCGGGGTCAGGTGACGCCGGTTCCACCTGCGTCCGGTGTCGCACGCTCCTCGGGATTTTCCACCGCTCCATCTGCCCACATCCACCGCGGCTCCCCGCGATCGTCCGCCTTACACGTCTGAGCCAACTCTGAAGCTGAGATACCAGAGACCACGCTCGCTCTCTGAGGTCCCTAGCCGGAAGCGCGCTCTACTCCCGCCCCCCGCCGGCGGATCCGGAAGTGGGGGTCGGCAGCGGCGCGCCGCCCTCCGAGGGCCCCCGGGCATGATGCTCTCCGGCGCCCGCAGCCGCCTCCCGGCCTCGGTAGCACCCGCCGCGGTCCTGGCTGCGGCGCTGCTCTCGTCGTTCGCGCGCTGCTCTCTCCCGGGGCGCGGCGACCCGGTGGCGTCGGTGCTCAGCCCCTTCTTCGGCACGAAGACTCGCTACGAAGATGTCAACCCCTGGCTGCTGGTCGACCCGGTGGCGCAGCAGCGAGACCCGCAGCTGCTGGCGGGGACGTGCACCCCAGTGCAGCTGGTCGCCCTCATCCGTCACGGCACCCGCTACCCTACGACCAAGCAGATCCGCAAGCTGAGGCAGCTGCAGGGGCTGCTGCAGACTCGGGGACCCGAAGACCGCGGGAACGGAGTGACAGCCGCGCTGGCCGAGTGGTCGCTGTGGTACGATGACTGGATGGACGGGCAGCTGGTGGAGAAGGGGCGGCAGGACATGCGACAGCTGGCACTGCGCCTGGCCGCCCTCTTCCCCGACCTCTTCAGCCGGGAGAACTACGGCCTCCTGCAGGTGATCACCAGCTCCAAGCACCGCTGTGTGGACAGCAGCGCCGCCTTCCTCCAAGGGCTGTGGCAACACTACCACCCCGGACTGCCACCGCCGGACATCTCAGGTGACAGCGCGCCCCGCCTCCCCCAGATCCGGACCCCCAGCTCAGCCTCTGCTCGCGGCCCCCTTTCCAGCCTTACGTTCCCTGCACTACCACCTCCGTTTGCGCTCTCAGAGCGCAGGATGTTGTGGACTTGGCTGTCTCTGTTGTCTTAATAGTACGCTAGCATTTTCTGCGCGAGGGGTGCTGTAGGGGACGCTGGAGATCCAGCAGGAAAGCGGGGGAGTGTCGCTCCCCGGGTTACATTCCCCATTCACAAACTGTGTTATCCCTCTGAGCGCCAACCTTTCCCTTCCTGGCAACTAGTTTAACAGCTAGTTTGCCGGGCGGTGGTGGCGCACCGGAGGCAGAGGCAGGCGGATCTCTCTGAGTTTGAGGCCAGCTTAGTCTGCAAGAGCTAGATCCAGGACAAGCTCCAAAACTACAGAGAAACCTTGTCTCAAAAATCCAAACCAACCAACCAAACGAAAAATAACTGGCGCGTTCTTTAATATAGAACTTTCTTCCTCCTACATTGCTTATAACAGTTGGACTTTTTATCTTCTTTTTTTTTTTAATCATCGTCTTTTTCAGGTGTTTCCACATTTACTTGCTGTTTTAGGAAGCCGCTCCTCAGAGCTTCTTTGTGCCCTTCTTTTCCCCTCTGTTTTATTCTTGTGTTTACTGTAGCGTTTCCCTCGTAGTGGCTGTGGTATATGGGCACATGCACCACCTCACCAACTTACTCCTTCATGACACCGTTTCAGGATTTGGGAGCTCGTGGGGTGGAATCCTGTTTGGTGTGCTTCCTTCGCTTGCCCTTACATAGCTTATGACTAGTCAAGCCAGAATCCAGGTCGTGACTTTTCTAGATTGTCTTTTCCCTCCAAAACTGTTCCAGTGGCTACAGATACTGCAGCAAACATAATGCCTTTGTGTACCGCGCATGCTTCACGTTTTAGTTTGTTGCCTGCTTACCACAGCTTTATGAAGCCGCTAATCGTGTCCACTGCCCAATCTCACAGATGAAGAAATGAAGCAAAAATACCAAATAACTTTCTAATTTTCATTCAGCTGGATGTGGATCTAGGAAATCTGATTTAGAACTTGCTCTCAGCCATTACACCTTACATCTTCTGTAACATAGCTGATGAAAATAGCATATAACATCTTTGTACCAAAAGATGAGCAAGTGTAAGCAACTGCTTATCAGTGTTAAGGTAAGAGGACGGAAGTGAGGGACCTCATTAGCCTCCAGGGACTCAAAAAACTAGAAGTACTCAGTTTGTCATCTCTCTCCTACCATTTAAAAAGCTCTTCTAGGCGGGCAGTGGTGGCACACGCCTTTAATCCCAGCACTCGGGAGGCAGAGGCAGGCGGATCTCTGTGAGTTCGAGGACAGCCTGGTCTACAAGAGCTAGTTCCAGGACAGGCTCTAAAAAAGCTGCAGAGAAACCTTGTCTCGAAAAACAAAACAAACAAACAAAAAAAACAAACAAAAAAAGCTCTTCTAGAGAATTCCCCATTGTTGAGTGTCATGTTACTACTGACATATGTGTGCCTATTTGTTGAGTGTGCTTTTTAATTATGGCTACATTTTTTTCATTAGTTTGAGTGGAAATCCTCCTCAATCCATTAAAGTTCACTTGAGTCTCAAAACTGGAACATTTAAAATGGCACCGCAGGGCTGGTGAGATGGCTCAGCAGGTACTTGCAGCCAAGCCTGCCAGCCCAACTCAGATCCCTGGACATGCATAGTGAAGGGAGAGAACTGAGCCCTGCCAGCTGCGCACTAAATAAATACCTATCACTTTTTAAAAAGCACAGTGTGTACTGTGTAAATATATACAGGAGAAGTGAATTATGGTCTTCAGATTGCATTGTGAGGATTGGCATTTGCCTCGTGTGCAAAGCCAGGGATGGAAACAGTTTAGGGAAATCTAACCCTCATTGTTTCAGTCCCAGAGGTTAAACTACCCCTGACCACTCCTGTCATCCCCTGTCTATTATGTACATCTGGCCTTCTGAGAAAGGCCACACAATCAGATTTTAGGTTTTTATAGAAACAGAACAGTGTAATTTGATAACACAAGGGAGAAGTTGATCTTTGGAGCCATATGGGAAGATGACAGAATTCCCTTATTCAAGATGTGTCTGTAAGAACTATAATTCAGTTGGCAAGTAGAATAGGCAGAATTATGTTTGGGAAATATATTTACATATATATTTATATTTTTGCCCATATAACCAACATAGTATGGTCTAACTTGTGTTTTCACGTTCATATGCAGAAGCAATACTTACTGTTCTTCTCCCGTTGGAAGAATGATGATTGAGATATTTTGAATTTGACTGGGAAAGGCCCCAACAAGTTGAAGGTGGAAATGAACGCTTTTTCTATAAATATTTGTTGCCGAGTTGTGGAAACAATGTAACCTAGTAAATGCTAAATGGGAGCCGGCTGAGAGTTTGAGGCAGCGGAAGAGCCGAGCTGCCTGGCTTCTGAGGTGAAACAGTAGGCCTGAGACTGCAATGATGCTTTGCTGGTTTTCGTAGTTTTTGTCAAAACAGTATTTTGTTTAGTAACACAGCTTGGAAAATTAGTTGAGAAACTGAAATGCTCCACTTGGAGTCTTGCTTAGTAGGGAGAAACAGACCTGTCGAATTCTCCACCTGGTGTCTGGAAACTGCTGGGTCTTAGTTTGCTTTCTAAGGGTACCCGTGTTTTAAGAATGTATATACCTTGTATAGTATTGCTTTAACTCATTTCTTTTCAGTCTACTTTTTCAGTCTTTTCTAGCATATCAGCTAGTGCATTGTAATTGTTATTAATGAAGAAGCTGAGCTGGGGATGTAGCTTATTGGGTAGAGAGCTGGCCTACCATATAAAGGCCCTGAGTTTGTCCCCTAATACCTTAAGAAAGCAAATTAAACACTCCACAAAACAAAACAAAAAACCTTCTCTTTGGGACTAGAGAGATGACTCTGTGGTTGAGAGTATTGCTTTTGCAGAGGACTCAAGTTTGGTTCAAAGTGCAGGCAACTCAAATTTGTTAACTCCAGCTCCCCAGGATCTGACTCCCTCTTCTGGCTTCCACTAGCAACTGCACCTTTCCCTTGATCACTAGATTTTCTTTTTTCCCCCCAGACCCAGCTTAGTAGTTTGTTAAATGTACCTTTTTCACTTTAAATTTTCAGTCATTTGAATTGTCAGCAATGCCAATGACTTACACAGGTATGCTTTCTTCACTTCAGATATGGGGTGTGACCCTCCAAGAATTAACGATAAACTAATGAGGTTCTTTGATCATTGTGAGAAGTTTTTAACTGATGTGGAAAGAAACGATTCGGCTCTTTATCATGTAGAAGCCTTCAAAACTGGACCTGAAATGCAGAAGATTCTAAACAAAGTTGCAGCTACTTTGCAAGTGCCAGTAAACAGTTTAAATGCAGGTAATATATCTGTTGTATTTCTTTTAAATTCTGATGTAAACAGTTTGGGAGCGTTAAATGTAAACAAACAAAAAAACAACAGTTACTCTTAGGGATCACAATAAATTTCTGTTAACTAAATAGCATGTTTTGGGCCAGGAAAATTATATACCACATGCTTAATTTTATTTTCATGTTTTTAAAATCTTTTATAAGTTAATGTATGAGGCTTCTAAATGTGGATTTTTTGTGTGAGCCTTATCTCTAAGTATAATTTAAAATTTGCCTTTTCTAAATTATCTCTTTGTGCATGTGGTGGTGGTGCACACCTTTAATCCCAGCACTCAGGAGACAGAGACAGGCAGATCTCTGAGTTCGAGGCCAGCCTGGTCTACAAGAGCTAGTTCCAGGACAGCCAGGGCTGTTACACAGAGAAACCCTGTCTCAACAAACAAACAAAATTATCTTGGGGGGGGGGCAGGAGGAGAGGAGGGAGAAGCAACTGAAATTGGATGTAAAAAATTAAATAAATATTACCTCTTTGTAAAAAATGCAAGTGAAAAATCATAAATCCTTTTGTTTTGGGAAACCTTAGGAGTACATGTTATTGTGGAGAATAGTAAGTTTTAGGGAGTGAGAAGTGAAGGGGGTTTACAGCTTCTATATGTGGAGGAGACTCCAGGGACATGAGTAGCCACGTCTGTCCTGAGCTGTTGAAGGGAGCCTGTGGTTTGTCATCTATGCTGAGACACTTGGGAGAGTGAGAGCAGGTGACTGCAAGTGGGAAACAGGGCACACTGTCGCCTAGGAGTGGACAATTAAGAGAATGAGGTTTGGGGCTGGAGAGATGGCTCAGAGGTTAAGAGCACTGACTGCTCTCCCAGAGGTCCTGAGTTCGATTCCCAGCAACCACATGGTGGCTCACAACCATCTGTACTGAGATCTGGCGCCCTCCTCTGGTGTGTGGGCATACGTCTAGGCAGAATGTTGTATACATAATAAGTAAATCTTTTTTTAAAAGAGAATGAGTTTTTTTCTAAAACTTTATAATTTATTATGATATTAGTGGATATTAATATGTAGAGAAGTGATTATATGTCTCATTATACTGTGAATCAGTTCCAAAGGTTAGAAAAAGAAGGTGTTGGTTCAAGGGGCGGAGTTAAAATCTACTGTACCTGGTTTGGTAAAGTGTTTATGCTTGTTTGTTTTGTCATTTGTTTTCTGGTATAGAGTACATCATCTCCTAGTTTGAGAGCTAGAACTGAGACTCCAGATGAGCCATACCATGTCTTCAGACACACACACAGTGTTAACAAGACACTGTGTTTTATTAGGTGTTATGGTTCTAAAACTTTATAGAAGTCCAAGTTTCCAATAGCATATATATATATATATATATATATATATATATATATATATATGTATAGTCCTAATGAAATGAAAATCTTTCTTGAAAGATTTTATTTTATGTGTGTGTTTGCCTGCAAATGTGTGGGTGTGTGAGTACCACGTGTGTTGCCTGGTGGTACCCATAGAGGCCAGAAGAGAGGACCAGATCCTCTGGAACTGATTACAGACCATTGTGAGCTTTCATGTGGGTGCTAGGAATAGAATCTGGGTCCTCTATGAGAGCAGCTAGGGCTTACCTCAGGAATTCTTTAAACTGAACGGGTATGGAATGCATATAATATCAATTAATTAATCTTGGTCTCATTTTCCTTTGGGAAAGAAAAACACAGTAAAACGAACCAAAAATCAGAGTAATGGTAGCAGCCACTACCATTGGCACCTCATGCCTTCATTCCTTAAACTCTCTAGCTTTAGATGTTCCCGCTTTACTAGAGAACCCCATGTTTGATTCCTCTTCAACAAGGCCTCCTTTTATAGCCCAAGCCCTGATTCACGTATCCCTTTCTTTAGTACCCGTTTATGTCTAAAGTAAAGCAGTTAGCAGTGTAAACATCCCTGGTTCCTGATTCTGGAATCTGCTGGAATTTCTTGGGCAGCTAAGTTTGGAAAATGGATCTAATTGCCTTACTAGTATGGGGTTGTCCTTTCCTCGTTCTCTGCGTGGATTCTTCATCTTTCTCCTGCCCCCTTCATTCTATTTTTCTTTCTCAATCTTCTAGGGTCCTCTCACATTTTATGTGCCTCTATTTATGTACTTAAAAGTTATAATATGAGCTGTTTTGTAGTTTTAAAAACTGATAGTAAATATACTGTCATTGCTAATATTCAAGGAGGACTAAAACATTGGGAACTTTGACTCCCTTTTTCTACCATTCTAAAGATATCAATATGGAGTCCTATTTAATAAGTCAATGTGTGAACCCTTTCTTGGGTCTGCTACAAAGCATGCACTTAGAAACCAACTAGGTTTAGAAACTTTAAAAATCGCCCTTTCCAGGCGGCTTCGTGGTCTCATTGGACAGCAGTGCCTCCCTCGAGGTTTCTTCTGCTGTTGCAGTTCCGTTTGCAGTCTCGTCTCTAGAAACAGTTTTTCAGCTGTGCACATAACTGTGCACATAGTAGTCTCTGGGTATATAGTCTTTAAAAACTAGAGAAATGAATAACCCACAAATTCTACCTGTTTTCTCCCCAGACTTAATTCAGGTAGCCTTTTTCACCTGTTCATTTGACCTGGCAATTAAAGGCGTCCACTCTCCCTGGTGTGATGTGTTTGATGTAGATGACGCAAAGGTAAGTTCCGTTTGTGTTCTCTTCCTCGTGCTTTTTAGTCATTTGAAATTTTTGTTGTTTACTCAAAGCAGTGGTCCAGAAAATAAGTTCAATAAACTGCCTGTGACTAACTCCCGATTTTCCTAGGTGAGGAGGGATGGATGCTTAAGTGGGAAATTATTTGGGTTCATAGAACTCAGAAAAGCTTCTTTTTATAGTAATTTGATTTCTAAGTCTTCCCTCCCTCCCCATTCCAATTAGAAACCCACTGCTGGGAGAGGTAGTAGGGCTAATACAAGACCAAGTTCTGCTCAGCAAGGACCGTTTCCCACAGACCTGCTTTATCCCGTGAATTCATCCCATTCATGAGAAATTCAGTTCCTGTTTGCCTAAGAGGTGCCTGGTTCCACCTGGTGGTGGCAGTGGTGTCGCACAGTTTCTGTCTGTCTTTCTGTCCCCTCTCCTCGCCTGACTGGTGCACTTTGAAGGAGTACAGAGAGACCTCTGAGGACTTACTAGACCCCTGGGGTCTAGAAAGGATGAATTAGAAGAATAGTTTGGATCGTCCGGGATTATAGACTTCTGGACCTTAGTTACTCCTTATGTACATAAATAAAACGTCAGTGCTTCATATGGGAATTGAGAATTGCTTCAGGTTTTCTTAAATTCTAAAGAAATATGCCAAACAGCAGATTTTAAGCACATGAAGGCACTTTATTTTGTTTGTGGAGACTTAGGTGGCCAGCAGCAGGTCAAAGGTCATGCATGGTTCTTGTACCAGTGCAGGAGGGGCTCATTGGAGGGTTGAGAGGAGTGATGGATTCTCAGTGAGTGGCTGCTGTCAGTTGCTGAGTGCCAGGGTGGGTATGTGTTTGTTCTTCCCCTTTGTGCTCTGAGTCAGTGCTGGATGGCCAGCTTCTTCTCATTCCCCAATAACTTTCTGTAATGGGCTCCAAACTCATTAAATACCTACTGCTGGGAGAATTGGCAGGGCCAGAATAAAGCCAGTTTTTCTCAGAGAGAACGTTTTTCCACAGACCTGAGTCTATACTATCTTCCCAGTCCCATTTCATATTTTTAGTTAGCTACAAAATAATGAATTAGACTATGTACATGTATGTCATATAATGACCCTATTCTCCCCCGCTTTTGCCCTTCTCTGTTCCCCCTGCTTCTCTGCTCACCTCAGCCAACTTTCTTTTCCTCTATATGAGAGAAAGCGTGAGGTATTTGTCTTCTTCCCCCTGTTACCCACTTTTGCTTCTCTTCCCTTTCCTCCCCTCAGATTGCTTTCTTCTCCCTCATTCCTGCTTTAACTGGACACTTTGAAAATGAAAAGAGCCCCAGTGATAATTTTGCCAATATAAATACAAAGAAATATCTGGTCACCATTCACATGCCTCAAAGCATCTCCTTTCCTCCCTACCCATACTGCTTGGGTCCCGGGGAAGATCATAACTGAGATGATTTTCAGTATTACATAAACGATGAATTTTGGTAATAGGGAAATTTCATTTAACCGAACCTATTTGCTCAGGTTACTCTAATTGTTGAAACATTTAGGATATCACTGACTTGGCTGCCTGTTCTTTCCTATTCTGTGTGGCTCTGTCCATGTGGTCCCTTGTGAAGACTGACAGTGCCTGCTTTAAGTGCACGCTGCTTTCTGTGAGGTGGCCATAACCTGCCCGCTGACTCCTGTCTCATCACCGGAGTACTGCCCGCACCCCACTTATTCACTTCCTCTTCTATCAAACATTTACTCTTGCTTTCTGTACATCTCTTTTTCTACTTTAGATAATGTGATGTATGGCAAAAACCTGACACCACATTTGTTAAATGCTCCGTGTGTTAGGATGTTCTTGGAACTTTTTAATGTTAAAAACTTGTTTAATAAGAATAACACACTGAGCACTTGTGCATCTAAACAAGATACTTCTCCTACAAGATCATAAATATATAACCATTTATATCATATTTTCTGATATCATGGTGTATATCATAACTATAACACATAACAGTCCAATCTACAACTTTCATGGTTATCTTAATAAAGCCAATTGTAGTTGTTTTTCTTAAATTCAGAGTCTCATCTCAGATCGCTGATCTCATTTGGTGGCGTGTCTGTTTGGTCTCCTGGTCTAGAGAGCTCTCTAGCTTCCTTTCGTCTGTTATGCTCTGGTATCCTCTAGGAATCCAGCCTCTTTTTTTTTTTTTTTGAAAATGTCTTAGATGTGCCTAATTTTTTTACTTACATAAATTCAGATTGAGCATTTTTGACAAGAATTCTACTTGAGATATTTCTAACTGTATCCCACTACAAAGAATTATGTCAGCTTGTCACATCTTTGATATGTTTGATCATTGGATGAAAATGTTGCCTGCCTGGTTTCTCTATTGTGGGTACATCTTTGGCTCTTTGTAACCAAAGAATTCATTTAAGCAACATGACTTAACAATTTGAAATACATATTTAAATACATTAAGAGATTTCATATATATGTGTGTGTAATTATATATATAATTTCATAATACATGAAATTTTATATATGTATATAATTTCATATACTTATGAAATTAGTTAATTTTTTCATCCAAAATCTATTGTAGCTAGAGAGATGGCCCAGCAATTAGGAGCACATACAGTGCTTGTAGAGGACTCAGATTCATCCACATTGTGGCTTACAACCTTTTTTAACTCCAAATTGTAGGGTCAAATTCCTCCTTCGGCCTCCAAAGGCTCCTGCTCATACATGGTGCGCACATGTGCTCGCACGCACACATACACAAGTTATTCAAGCACACACACATGCATATATTTTTCCTAGGAAAAATATAAAAGAATGTCTTTTAAGTGTTCTGTGTTTTTTATTCAGTGGTTTGATTAAAGATAATTTTATTTCTTGAAACTTACCACCTATACTATACAGTAGGATTATATAGTAAAGTATTTACAGATGAAATAAAATTCTATGAGGGATTTGCTTGAGGATAATCCATTGATAACTCGAGCGTAGTTGAAACAGGAGTGACTAAATGTTGATTATTAGTGAAGCTGAATGAAGGCTACACATGGGATTACCCTGCTGCTGTTGTATATTTTTTTGTGTTTGTAATGCCCCCCTTAAGATGTCTGAGAACTGAAAGTGGACGGCTTGGTGAGATGGTTCGGCTAGGGAGCCTGGCAGCCTGAGCTCGAGCTCCTGGAGTCTACGTGGTAGAGTAGAGAGCAACCCCTGCAGGTTGTGCTCTGATTCCACTCTCAGCATACGTACACCTGCCAATCAAAGGTGCTTCTGTGCACGCGCGCATCACACACATCCACACAATGAATGTATAAAGGATTTTAAATAGAGAGACATTTTCACAGTTACACAGGACCTTGTGAAATGCTGGGCCACTTGTACCGTTATTTAGCATAAATTTGTTTTAGTGGCTGTTTTATTTCAGATATTTGCTTAGAGCTGAAATACTGATACAAGATAAGCACAAGGAATGAAGGGTGTTAATGTGCGCTCTCTGGGGGTCACGGGAAGGGTAAGAAGTCGGCCAGCAGTGGCCAGGCAGGTCACTTGGAACCAGCCGCACTCCGCACTCCGCACTCCGCACTCCGCAGCGCTGCCTTCTTCACAGCTCCGCACCCTCTTCAGTTACAGATGCACCTGCATTTCCTATTCTGTGGTCACCTTCTGTGTTTAAGAATTTCCTGTAAAAGTCATTCGCATTATCCAGATCTGCCTTCTGGTAAACCTGCCCCTCACCATTTAAACACTCAACTTCTCTTTAGATCTTTGACTCTAGTTATTTGTTCATGCAGATTTTCCCAGTCAGGTAGCTTATTTGCTATTAAATTAATTAATTAAATTCTGTTGCACCTGCATTTTCCAGCTTTTTATATAACATGTTAAATGTGAGCATGGGGTGATTTTTTTGTAATGATAATTTGCTAGTTTTCATTCCTAATTCTATTGTTTTATTCTTGAGTAGATTTATTATATGTTTACCTAGTTCATATTCTGTTGAAATCTGTCTATATGTGGGGTTGCTTCTTCCTTTTGCTGACTTTGATGTGTTTTGTTTGGGATCCAGCATGCTGACCTAACTCTGCTCCTAAGCTTTGACTAGTACCTAGTTTCTCTAGGGGTTCTTAAAATTCTTAAAAATTTATATTGACTGCGATTAAAAGTCAGAAAAAAGTGGCCAGAGCTGATGATCTTTGTCTCTCTTTAACCCCGACTCCAGTTGTACCACAGATGTTGCTGTGAGCCCTGGACCTCAGAGGTCAGTTCTTAGATGCCTGAGGCGGCCGATGTGGTGGCAGAAGCTAAGATTGTGCCATTTAATCTGTGATGAAATTAGTGTAATTCTTCTCAGAGCTGTTGTTATTAATCAGGACATCTGGTACATTTCTGGAACTGCATTAGAAATTACCTTTGAAATGTTTCTGTTTAGGTACTGGAATATCTAAATGATCTGAAACAATATTGGAAACGAAGTTATGGCTATAGCATTAACAGCCGGTCCAGCTGCACCCTGTTTCAGGATATCTTTCTACACCTGGACAAAGCAGTTGAACAGAAGCAAAGGTAAAAATGTCTTTGAAAATGTGGAGTTCATTTAGAGCTAGCTGTTCATAAACTTATGGAAAATATCTTACAATGCATGATTTTTTGTGTATATTTTAAAAAGAAGATACGATAATTGATATTGCCCAATCAATATACTAGTTTTATTGAGGTTGTACTGAAAGACCCCCAGTGTGGGGAGACTCTCATTCAAGTCTCAGGATAACATGAACACCCCCCCCCCCCCAGTAACTCACAAGAGACCGTCCTTGCTACAATCACACGAGGTTTATTTGACAGGTACCAGTGCATTGGGGCTGAGACTTATAACCCACGCAGGGGAGGAATTCGACCCCGAGTAACTGGGAGAGGGGGTTTTAAAGGAAGAAACCACAGCCCAGTAATCTGAAAGGGGGCAGGGAGGGCATCACAGAAAATTCCGAGAATACCAGTGATGATCACAAAGGGGCAACTCCCTGTTTCTCAAGATTATTCTCAAGATTACAATCTAACTCTATCTTCAGCTAGTTTCTGAAACTGAACAGGCTAATCCTAGATTTCTGATTCTTTTCTCCCTGCTTAGATTTTTGGCTCTATTTTTTCCTGCTAGGGGCGTCTGGATTTATCCAGGTCTTTCAGTACTATGTATTGTCTTTTTTTTTTTGCCCCTCTCAACATTACATTTCTGATAGTTCTGTAATTACATATGTCCTGCAGTGAGGTTGTCCACGCTGTGAGTATATGGCAGTTTTAGCTGTCTTCACTTCTCGGTGGCACTTGAGTTCTTTGTAGTTTGTTATAAAATAGATCCTGACATGAATAATGCAAAATGCTTTTGCCCTTACAAGAGAATCTCTCATTTGAAGAAAAACAGCTTTTGTTAACATTCATACTTTAAAAAGTTATTTTTGCAAACAAGTTCTTACAGCCTTGAGGTTGTAGCTCAGTGCTCAGGTGCATGCTGAGTGTGAGGTGTCTAGCACCAAAACCAAGCAAACAAAATTAAAGTTCATGATAGAAATATGTGATAGACCCTCAACCCTCTTTCAGTTGACAGATACATAGCTACAGATGTTGGTCAAAACAGGGCAACAGAAACTGGAGGTGGTCTGTTTCACAGGGGTTAAAGGAAGACATTTTATTCATACCAATGTATTTTATTTATGGGCTCGGCACTAGTTTGTAAAATGTTCTTGGATTTGACAGGAGTTAAGACAAAAACCCTAATAAAACAAAACCCCCAGCTAGATTAACTACTTAGTTTCTGCTACCAGAAACATTTTTTAAAAAAAATGGCATGTGTGTATTCATTTATTGTGTGGATGTCAAGGGACAACTTACAAGAGTGGATTTTCTTTTCCACCGTATGGGTCCCAGGTATGAACCCTGGGTCATCAGCCACGGTGGCAAGTTCTTTTATCAGCTGAGCCATCTCACTGGTCCGACCAGAAGCTTCTATGAGGATTTCAAATAAAGATAATGCTTATGATAAGAGTCAATGTTTTCCTGTTTGATTTTCTGAACGGCTCCAGCTTGTACACTTTATAAGACAGAGGCCTTTCCTGGTTGGTCATTGTTCACTGGCCCAGTGTTAAGGGATAATAAATTTATAATTGCGTCAAGAGGCTCTTAAATAACTCTGTAAGGCTTGCTATTATAATTTAATTCTAGTTCAGAGCTTAAGTAATACAATTTTATCATTAGTGTTTTAAAATAAATGAGATAAGACCCAATTATTGGTTGAACAGAATTCTTTGGGTTTTGTTTGTTTTTGTTCTTCTTTCTTTTTGAGACAAGGTCTCCTATTATGTAGCTCTGGCTGTCCTGGAACTCACTATGTAAACCAGGCTGGTCTTGAACTCACAGTCCCTGCCTCCCAAGTGCTGTGATTAAAAGCCTGGACCACCACACCGGGCTATGGTTGTGTAGAATTTTTATCAAAATCCCACAAGTTTCTTTGTGGAAATTGAGAAGTTCCAAATTTACACAGGACTTTAAAGTATCTATAGAAAAAAATAATTTTGAAAAAGAGCAAAAGGATTTGTCATATTTCTGTCAGAACCTACAGAAAGCCTGGTATGCTGGTGTGCATCTGGTATGCTGGTGTGCACCTGGTATGCTAATGTGCACCTGGTATGCTAGTGTGCTCCAGATGTGCTAGTGTGCTAGTGTGCTTCTGCTATACTGATGTGTACCTAGAGTGCTGCTGTGCTACTGGTGTGCTGGTGTGTATCTGGTGTACTAGTGTGCTTGTGTGCACCTGGTGTTCTGGTGTGCTCCTGGTGTTCTGGTGTGTTCCTGGTGTGCTGGTATGCACCTGGTGTGCTGCTATGCTCCTGATGTGCTGGTGTGTTTTGGTATGCTGGTGTGCTGGTGTGTTAGTATGTACCTAGAATCCCAGCACTTTGGAGGCTGAGGCAGAATTATGAGTTGGAGGATCATCCTGGGTTACATAACAAAACCCTGCCTCAAAAAGATACCCTCAGACATAATATAGTCATAGATAGATCAAGGGATACAGTAACATTATGAAATAAACTCATATTTAGTAGGCCATCTATATCCATGGGTTCCCCTCCTCAGTGTTTAGTCAATTAAATTCACATGGGTACTGAATATATATATATATATATATATATATATATAGAGAGAGAGAGAGAGAGAGAGAGAGAGAGAGAGAGATATTTTTACTTTTCACTATTCTTTGAATAATATTGAATATTAATCTTTACATAGCCATTAGAAATAATCTAGAGATAATTTAAAGTGTATGGCAGGATATATACAGGTCATATGTAAATATTACACCATTTTGTATGTGTGTTTCCATGGGGGAGCCCTAGAATCAGTTCCCCACACATGCTGAAGAACAGCTATGTGTGTTAAATTGCTTTTCAACAGAAGATGCCAAGGCAATACTATGGGAAAGGACATCACTTTAACAGATGATCCTGGATGCTGAGACACCTAGATGTCTGTGCTAAAGAGATAAGACACTTAGACCCTTCACAGTACAAATAAGTCATAGATTTTAATGTACAGTCGGAAACCATAAACTTCTGAAAGAGAGAATAAGAGAAATGACCTAATTATAAAAGATTGAACTCTCAGAAGGAAACATTCATGATCTTGGATTAAGTGAGGCTTTCTTACCTAACACCCAAACCATGATCCATTAATAAAAATTCATAAAATAGGTTTATCACATTTTAAACTATTATTCTCAAAGTTACTATTTGGAAAATAGAAAATATTTGCAAAACTTATATGTATATAAGAATTTGAATCCAGATATATAGAGAATTATATCTTAATAAGAAAATGATCTGTTTTTTTTAAAAAGGTATAAAAGGAATTACAGATATAGTGTGCAGTCTGAACTTAATAAATACAAGTCCTGGGTTGAATACCCATTATCCTCCCTCCCAAATAACAAGGAAGAGCAAAAGATGTAAACAGATTTAATTAAAGACAGTACATGGATGGGAGTATATATGAGAAAATATTCACCAGCATTTTCCATCATCCATATTCATGGATATCAGTGCCAAAGTGAAATACCACTTATGACCCTTAAACTGGGGGAAATAAGGGGATCAACTTCATTTGTGACTGATAGAAATGTAAAATATTATAGCCTTTTTGGAGAACATTGGCAGTTTCTGACATTAAACTGAGCAAATCCACCCAAAGTATCTACTCAGTAGTAATATCAAAAGATAGACATTACTCTTATGCCTTGGGTATTTTAGATTTTGTAATTAATAGGGTTTTTTAGGTTGTGTAATTCTTTCTTTTAACATTAGATGGTAGCATTGAAACCACTGTGGCCATGACTCCCTTGTATGGGGCGCAATAAATCTATACTGTTTTTGTCGGTTTACTCTTTAAACGGGGTGGGGTGGGAGAGAATGGTCTCTTCAAGTTCTTAGGAATGTGTTCAGATTGTAGGTCATTTTGTAAAGTCCATGGGATGTAACCCTAGAGCCATGATCTTTTTAGTGCTAGGTATTGAAAGATGATGGGCTAAGTAAGGGGAGTTTATGTAAACAGCATGGCTATTCCCTAAGTTCAGATTAATATGTCTGTTTTTTTTGGGGGGGGGCTCATCTATCCATCTATCGTCTATCGATCTATCTATCTATCTGTCTGTCTATCTATCTATCTATCCATCTATCTTTTGGGTAGGCAAGTTCTCATTGTTATTCTGTGTGGGTCTAAGACATTTTCAACATACTGTTCTGTCTTCACTAACTATCTGTATGCCTTGGATAGTTGGTGCCATATGTGTGTGTAATGTAGAATGTGGTATAGACAGAGGCGTTTCTACAGTGCTGCTTTTTCTTCTGTACTACTTAGTTTAGTGCCAAACCAGCCTCCTAGACCTCTAACTCATAATACCATGTCATTATGGACTCCATTTTCCTTGTGTTCTATAGCTAGTCATTGCTTTGTGGGTTTTTAAAATTACATTTATTTACTTACCTATGTTCGTGTGTGCGCGCGCATGTGTGTGTGTGTTTACACATGAGTGTGTGTCACAGCATGTGTGTAGAGTTCAGAGGATAACTTGAGGGAGTCTGTTCTCTTCTACCCTGTAGATTTCAGGTATCTAACTCAGGTTGAGACTTGAAGGCCTTTTTCCTCCGAGCCATCTCTTCAGATGTTTTAACCTTCCAATATACATTTTTTATACTTTCCAATTCTTTACATTTTCTTTAACTTTATTGTAACTAACGTCAATTTAAGCTAATACCCCTTTTCTCCTAGATTTTAAAAAACATGTAATTATCTTGTATGTATCTGTGTGTAGTAGGTGTATAAGTACATGTCTATATGTATGCACAGATGTGTGTAAGACCCCATGTGTGTCTTCCTCTACTGTTGATTATACTCACTAAATCTTTAGCACACTCTCTCTTTTAAGATTTATTTTATTTTTAGTTTTGTGTGTGTGTGTGTGTGTGTGTGTGTGTGTGTGTGTGTGTGTGTGTGTGAGTGAATGCAGGTTCCTGCAGATGGCAGAAGAGGGTGTTAGATCCCTTGGATCTGGAATTATATGCACTGTGAGCTACTCAGCATGGGTGTTGGGAACAGAACTCGGGTCCTCTGGAAGAAGCAAGAAATACTCTGAACTGTGAGCCATCTCTCCGGCCCTTTTTTGGTCTCTGCTGATGCCTCTTGATAAACTGATTTATCCCAGCAGGGAGACATCTCTTTCCTATGGATTTGAGGTTTTACCAGTTTACCAGTTTGTCAGCTTCAGGAATATTTTTTGCCAATCGTTTCCTTCAAATTTGGATGTATGACTCTGTGTGTGTGACTGTTACTGACGTTTGAGCAGCCCATCTGGACTCCCGAGCTTCCTTGCCTGTTGTTTCTCCTCTCTGGGATCTAGATGCTCCATGAGTCCTAGCCAGGGCTTCCTTAATAGATTCCCACTCACCTCAGGATTGCTCATGTGTGCTCCTCCATCCTCCACCACAGCCTGCCCTGCTGTGTGTGTGCTCCTCCGTCCTCCACCACAGCCTGCAAGCTCTAGGAAGTCAGCCAGGGTAGTTGGTGGGGTCAGCTCATTTGCTTCCTTTCTCTCTTACTCCGTTGTCTGTCTAAAAACTGCTGTTTCAGATCATTCTTTCCACATCCTAATATTAGTAGGGAGGATAATAGTAGCTTTTATTCCTCTCTATCTTGTGAACTTAATTTCCACATGGTTTTGCTTAAGAAAAAAAAATACGTCATTTTAGTTCTAGGCTTACATTGTCAAATGCATACTTCTTCAGAGACTTACTGTAGTCAAATCTCTAAGAAGACTTGTAAACAAAATTTATTTTTGCTGATTTTCATCTCAAAACTTCTTATAAGCCTGGCAGTTCCAGCTGCTTGCTTGTGCTCTTACATAAATGTGCAAGTGGTGAGATTTGCCCAAAGCTCCACCTGATACTCCTAGATCATATTTGGCAACAAAGTTTGTGTAATACCAGTTGCGCATGAAACATAAATTAAGAGCTTAGAAAGATTTAGCTGAGTACATTTGGGGGAAAACATGCAATTATTAGTTTTTCTTTCTGAGCATTTCAAATTACTTCATGCATTTTACCCATTTTGAACATATACATAGTCTCATTTCTTAATGCAATTTTAGACTTCAGATTTAATTTTGGTTTTGGTTGAAGATTTAAAATCTCTCTGATTTATATAAGTAAAATAAGGGTGTCATTTTCAGAACCATATTCTTCCTGGGTAACATAAGGTAATTCATTGACTATACTGAACTTTTTATTTCTGAGATCTGGTTTGTTAGATTTGCTTAGGAGCTAGGGGGTGGCTTAACAGGTAAGCTGTTTGCTGTGCAAACATGAAGATGTGCATTGGAGTCCCCAGCACCCATGGGGATAGCAGGACATGGCAGCACACTTCTGTAGCCCTTACACTGGGAGGCAGAGGCAGGTAGATTCCAGGCCAGCCAATGTAGTCCATCTGGGGAGCTGCAGATTCAGTGAGCCATCCCATGTCACAAACTAGAGTACAAGATTCCACCTGTAGCTGAGGAGCTCTGGTCAGCTAGTGACTGCTGGGTGGGGGGGGGGGGTGGCAGGGCATTCTTCTTCAGTGGTGTAGCCATGGGAAGTCACCTGTGCCCCTGCAACTAATGCCACAATCCAATGCCCATGGTCACACAAGCAACCTGAACTACAGTCCATACATGTCCATGATCTGTCTTCAGCATATTCATTGCATGACCCTCTCTGGTCCCTTCCCCTGCCCATAAACCTTCTTCCCAACCAGCCCCCTCCTGTGTGTGTGTGTGTGTGTGTGTGTGTGTGTGTGAGAGAGAGAGAGAGAGAGAGAGAGAGAGAGAGAGAGAGAGACAGACACACAGACAGACAGACAGACTCAGGCACATTTGCTCTTATTTGTGTTGCTAGTATCTGGGCTCCATCGTAGACTAGCTCTGGAGCTCTGACTCAGAGAAGGCCAGAAATAAATCCAGACATGTTTTGTGCTATCCGCTATCCTTGGGATACAGTAGAGGCAGAAACCGAGTGATTGGTGCTTTCATGGAGTGTTTAGCCTGTATGAATCGGAGCAAGCCTGTTCCCAGGAGATGGCTTAGAACTAAATTGAACTCCCTGAGGTTTACTATTCAGTTTAGTGCTTGGAGCAATGGCAGCATGTCCCTAGAAATGAACCTTAATTGCTTCCTTATAGGAGTTACTGATTTACCGTTTCTCTCTGCTTCCTGATTGGCTGTGAAGCGAACAGTTCTACTCAGCCAGGCCCTGCTGCCACAGGGTTCTGTGCAGTTGCCTCTTCCGTGAATGGCCATGACTAACCCTCTGAAACATAAGCCAAAAGAAATCCTCCCTTTAAAAACATTTATAAAAACTATGTGCATACTTTTAATGGCTTCTCATAAAAATCAGTTCATACGCTCTTGTAACAGGAGCTGCTCAGAACCCCCGTGTGGGGAGGCGCTCCCGAAGTCCTGTCTCTCCCTGGAAGCTGTGGGCAGGTAAAGGCTGATGGGGAAGGGGTGTGGCCACTGTTGAGTTGTGGGTGCTCCAGCAAACAGCCCCTCACCATGCTTATGCCAGCGGCCTTAGCGCAACTCAGTGGGTCATGAAAACAAAGCAAACAGAAAAAAGAGAGAGAGAGAGATTGTTGGGAAGGAAGACTTCAGAGGGAGCTAGGAGGGGGATGGGATGTGAAAATGAGCACAGCACAGTATGTGCACATAAAAAAATCTTTTGTATATGCATGTGCAAAAATCCCACAACTCAGTCAGCCTCCCACAGTGAGGATCCTTTACACACCCTCTCCCCCCCCACACACACATTTGCTCAGGTGTAATTTAGAAAAGAAACACGATATTTTTCCCCACTGAGTGCTTATATTACTTAAATCTATCCCCACCCCCCACAGACATTTAGGTCTTATAAAAGGGCAGGGAATGTCAGCGTGGCCTCTGGTTAAGGACTGTATTAACCCTTTCAGGGACACACTCCCTTCTTGACATCGATGTTCCCATGGAAGTCTGTGTTTCTAATCGATATTTTTACCACTCGAGTTTTAAACAACAAAGTAGAAATCAGGTTATGTACAGCCACATCCTTTTTTTAATATATAAATGAAGAAAAGCATTCTGTATTCTTAGTTGTAATTGTACTCTTGATTTTGAACTTTATGATTTTAAAGTAACTTAAAAAAATGTCTACGCCAATTTGAGTTTATATCCCAAAACTGATTTAGATGCTTTACTTAAAAAATTATTTATTATTTGTTTGTTTGTTTGTTTGTTTATTATAGTATTCTGCCTGTATGTATGCTGGCAGGCCAGAAGAGGGCACCAGACCTCATTGCAGATGGTTGTGAGCCACCGTGTGGTGGCTGGGAATTGAACTCAGGACCTCTGGAAAAGCAGCCAGTGCTCTTAACCTCTGAGCCATCTCTCTAGCCGTAGATGCTTTCTTAGGAGCCTTGAAGAAGAAAGCTATGCTCCTGGAGAACCTTGAAGATTGCTTTGTTATCTCTATTGATTTATTTCACCTAAATCCCCAATGCTATCTAAGCTGAATTCAGGCTGAATGAAGCAAAAAAGTGAAGAAAAATGTATGTTTGAGACTTAAGTAGTTTATGTTCTGAGCTCTTATTAATGGGAGTGTTGTTGAGAGCCTGTGGCCCAGTCTGTCATGGTGGCAAACTCCCAGCAGTCCTAACCCTGAAAGGGCTAACTCAGAAGGATCACGCATTAGAGACCGGCTAGGCTGCTCAGAGGGCCCTGCTCTTCTGGTTACACCTTAATTGAAAGAAGGCTGAGTTTGCCTTCTCACCCTTAAAACCTCAAGCTAGCTGTCTATTAATCTCCTTTGGTGCTGTGTTTGAAATAAATCAAGAATAAGGTGTGTGTGTGTGTGTGTGTGTGTGTGTGTGTGTGTGTTAGCCTTACATGGTAGTGCCTGCCTCTAATCCCAGCACTAGGGAAGTTGAACAGAAATATTGAAAAATTAGAAATCAGCCTGGGCTAAATAGTGAATTCCAGGAGATGTTGGGCTATATGGGAAGACCCCCTATCTCCAAAGTCAGAGCAGGAAAGGTCTGGAAGAACAGGGGAGTGGTGGACTGCATGCTTCTTGCATACAGAGCCCCAGGTTTAACCTAACCGCTAGCACCACAACAAAGAGAAACAAATTTTTAATTCTTTAGTTTTCTTACTTTATGCCACTTCTGACTAAAAATCTGAGGTAGATAGTCCTTGCATTTATATATCCTTGGAAGAAATTCTGGCAGTTTAAGAACTTAAGCCATTGTCTTACTCCCTGTAACTTGGCGTGTGAATGCTTTTGACATTGGCGGATTCGGATTTCCAGATAAGAGCCTGAGGACCAAGCACTGACACAGCGCCATCTTCCTGAACTAGCAGGCGGGATGCTGTTTTATTCCCAGACGGAAACAGGTTTGAAATGATTTTAAAACAGCAGTGGTTTGAAAGTAAACAAGTACCTGCTTTCCTAGATGACTTATCTTAGCTTTACACAAGTATTTTCTTTTCTTTTTTTAAAAAATATTTATTTATTTAATTTATTTATTTATTTATTATGTATACAATATTTTTTATGTGTATGCCTGAAGGCCAGAAGAGGCCACCAGACCTCATTACAGATGGTTGTGAGCCACCACGTGGTTGCTGGGAATTGAACTCAGGACCTTTGGAAGAGCAGGCAGTGCTCTTAACCGCTGAGCCATCTCTCCAGCCCCCACAAGTATTTTCTTATGTGAGAGATTTTAAGATTTTTTTCCCACATAATCTTTTTAGTTATTTTGGCTCTGATTGTATGATGAAACTTAAGTCATGGGGTACCTTAAATTCTACTTTAGGGTTGATGCTTTGGGGTACCTGATAGGTTTTAAAATGTTACTCAGTCAAGTGGGTATGGCATTGACGTGGTGTTTGTCCTCGGTGTAGTGTTATACACAGCGTTTTAGACGGAGCACCACCTGTGAGCAGAACCTGTCCCTTAGACTCTAAACCCTTAGACCATTAATGTGTGTGCCCCATGATTCCTGCTGCTGCAGTTCCCCATTCTTTTGGCACCATGATATTTGCTGCTCTGTGCCTTATGCTGGTTTATTGCTGTAGTCAGTCTAGCAGCTCCGCAAAGGAAGTGACTTATCTTCATTAGTGTGCTTGCTGAATACATTCTTGTGCCTCAGGTTTTGGCTGTGGAGCCCCTACCTTCTCCTGTGCTCAGTCTAGCAGGTGCACAAGGTTGTGGAGGCTTGAATGACAGGAACTTGCATCCAGAGCCAGAGTAGCAAGCCATGAGTTTATTTTTAATTTTCAGGTACATTCTACCTGAAGGAAACCAGTCTTTTAAAATATGTAACTTTATGGCCTATGTAGTAGTACATGCCTTTCTTTAATCCTAGCACTTGACAGGCAGGAGCAGGCAAATCTCTGTGAGTTTGAGGCTGGACTGGTCTAAACAGTGAATTCCAGTATATTCCTGTGTCCAGCAAATACAAGTGTATTCCTGCCTGTGCAGTGCAAGCCAGCTGCAGCACTTGCTCAGTTATCAGGCAGGAAGCACTAGGTACCTGGGGCTCTCCACACACTGACCCTTAGCAAGTTCCTCCTCAGACAGAAGAATTTACCAAGTTAGATGCTGCTATCTGTGAGAGCCAGAAATCCATTTTCTCATTGTTATCTTACCTGCCTTTCTCCTCGCCCCGACCCACGTGAGAGGCGAGTGAGGTGCCTAGCACTTGGCATGGAGCGATGCTTCTGCCACTCCTAGCAAATTCGCCCAGTGGACCTTTGAAAAGGCTGTTCCTTTTCATCTTGAAAAATTGAATGTGGCCGTTTTATTTGGAACCTTTTATTTTAATATGAGCAGCACCACCTTGTACCCTCTTTCTTAGTTACAAGAACATCTGCTTCATACTGGATGCTTTGATCCGCAGTAAAGGTTGAGAAAACATCAAACATGAAATCATGCTCATTCCTCTTTTTTATTTGACATTATTTTATAAACTTAAAATATCTTTACTTGGTTACTATAAAATACATAAACTATTAAATAGTTATTATTTCCTATAGACACATTTGGAAATCATGTTCTAACTGCTTTTAATGATTCTCATTTAGTTTTTTAGACTGTTCTTGAGGGATTAAAAACATCTTTACCTTTACCTATAATCATAATTATTTTTGTTTTATGGTACCGGCATATTAGCCAGAGCCTTAGAGTTCTGTTTTTATATATTGCAGACTTTTACAGCAGAGAGTGTTCTGCATCAGAGCATGCTCAGGTGGCATTTATTAAAACTAGCACTTTCTTTCCTGTTATAAATTGTTTTAAATTTAAATTTTATTTATTTTTATTTATGTGTAGGTTCTGCTTGCATGTGTATGTACACTGTATGTGTGCAGTGCCCATGGAGCCAGAAGGGGCATTGGGGTCACTGGAACTGGGGTTCAGGTGGTTGCAAGCCATCGTGTGGGTGCTAGAAGTAGAACCCAGGCCCTCTGGAAGAATAACCAGTCAGTGTTCTAAACACCTGAGCCATGTATCCAGCCCCAGCCATCTGAAATAATTTATTTTATAAATTTATTTTATAAATATTATAAATTTTATCTATTCACAATATAGTTATAAAATAATTTTATAAGTAATTCTTCTGTAAACACTAATTTATAGGAAAATATAAGTTATTTTTAAATTCAATCAAATACCAGAAGACAGTAATTTATTTGCTGTTTGCATGGCTTCCTTATGAATCTAATATATAAACAGTTTGATTGTACATAAAACAAAATACTCAGTACACCTTTTGAAAACTTGGTCTTTTTAAAAAGTTACCTTTAATTTTTATTTATGTGTGCACATGCACACATGCATGCAGGTACTAGCAAAGGCCAGAAGAGGTCATCCAATCCCCTGGAGCTGGAATTACAGGCAATTGTAATCTGTCTTATATGGATGTTGGGAACCCGCCTTGGGCATCTGCGAGAGTAGCATGTGCTCTAAGCTTCACCCTTCTGGCCCCACAGTAACATTTTACAGCACCATTTCCCTTAACATTCTTCTGAAAACTTGATGATTTTACAACATTGTTGATAGCAAGGGAGATAGAAGAAAAAATGAGGCACTTTTTTTTAAAATTTAAGCATAATGAATCTTCAGTTTTGAAATTTGGGTCAGGCTGGGATTATAGCAAGTTCAGTGATAGATGTGTTCTTATGTTCAAACTCTAGTTCAAATGGATCACAACCTACAGTTAATTTTTTCTATAGTTTGGATATGTTTAAGGGCCTTAAACTCACAGTTTATGCTCAGCCCTTTCTGTCTCTCCATCCAACACATGCCTGTTACTGTATTTATCCTCACAAATGCCTATTATTTCAGAATTACTGGGGCCTGCTGGACTCTGGCCTTATCCCACCCACCCCGCAAAAAAAAAGGCAACCATTGGGGAAAGACCTCCAGTCTCAAAGGGAAGTGACAGAGCACTCAGCACCTTCTTCTGGTCTCTCTGTGTGTGCAAAGGTGCACACTTGTGTTTGCACACACACAAATGAACAGTTATGTACTGAGAGAAAAACACGTGGAGAGAGACAGTACTCTGAGTGGATTTTTTCATGGGGTGTGCCACAAAGCAGTCTTCCCAGGGACCAGCTCAGCCCGCGCCTCACAGAAAGGCAGGCCAGTGCCGCAGTGGGCACTTGAGGGTCCTCTCAACAGAATGGTCCTGTGTTCGTCTTCAGATAGGGCTGAAGCGCTCTGAATATCCTCATTCCTAGAACTTGACGTTTTCTGTTAAAATAGTTCCGTTCTCCCACAGAATTTCAGCCATATGCTTGAGTTTCATATATAAAGAACTTTTTAAATAGGAGTCATCGAGATGACTGCCAAGCCTGACCATCGATCAAGTTCTGTATACCAGGCCCACATGGTGGAAGAGAGGACCAACTCCTGACATTTGTCCTCTGACTTCCATGCTATGGCAATAGTGTGTAGGTGGGGATTTCCTGTCCTGCAGCCGCTCTCAAACAAACACACTTATATTACTTAAACTCAGCCAGTAGATCAGGCTTATGGCTAACTGGCTCTTCCATTTTAAGTTAGCCCATTCCTTATTTATGCTCTGTCACGTGTCAGTACCTTTTTTAGCATGATGCATTCATCTCCTCCCCCTGTGTCTGACTGGCAACTCCAGACTCTGCCCCTCTTTCTCCCTGCATTCTCCTAGTCTGACTCTCCTGCCTAACCATATTCTGTTCCACAATTGGCCATTCAGCTTCTTTATTAAGGAATATTCCATAGCATTAGTGAGCCTCCTCTAACTTATACAATAAGTGTAATAATAAAAAAAAGATGGGATTATATTTTCAAAGGAGAAAATGAGGTACCATTAAGTGTAAATATTATGTTTTTGACATGAATTTATGTTTTCCCTTCAATTTTTTATTTAAGGTCTCAGCCAGTTTCTTCTCCAGTCATCCTCCAGTTTGGTCACGCAGAGACCCTCCTGCCGCTGCTCTCACTCATGGGCTACTTCAAAGACAAGGAGCCCCTCACAGCATATAATTTTAAGGAGCAGGACAATCGCAAGTTCCGAAGTGGCCGTATCGTACCTTATGCCTCAAACCTGATATTTGTGCTTTACCACTGTGAAAACGCAAAGACCCCGCAAGAAGAATTCCAAGTACAGATGCTGCTGAACGAAAAGGTGTTACCTTTGGCTCACTCGCAAGAAACTGTTGCTTTTTATGAGGATCTGAAGAGCTACTACAAGGACATTCTTCAGAACTGTCAAACCAGTAAGGAGTGTGACCTCCCCAAAGTAAACGTCACCTCTGATGAGCTATAAGGAACTGAGACAAACTGAGTCTGGCAGTGCCTTCCTGGGGGTGATTGTGTTTGCAGTAGGTAGGCAACCTCTCTATCGGGAAAGCTTTCAAGGCCTTGGGGTCGTGGTATACAGCTTTAATCCCAGCACTCTGGAGACAGGCAAGAGGATCTCTGTGAGTTCAAGGCTAACCTGATCTGCATAGTGAGTTCCAGGCCAGCCAAGGCTACATAGAGAAATAACCATAGATTGCTTAGTCCTTGTGTCTTTTCACAGAAAATAATAATCTCTTTTAGGATCTGGGCATACGGGTAAGACATGACTTTCCCTGGGGCAGCTCTCGTCAGGGAAAACCAAGTTCAAGAACACAGCTGGCCCAGCAGGTGTCTGCAGAGCTGAAATTGCTGCAGCTTAACCTAAGAAACTCCCCGGGATGGAACACTGTCAGAAAGTGACACTTCCCAATTGTGGGTACCAAAGCACAGTGTCCCTGGATGATCTAGGTCAGGGACTTCAGTGATCATGTTGACTTCCTTCCTTCTGCTTCAAATGACGTCATTTGGTCATCAATGTGGTAAAGTGGGCGCCTGACTTCAGAAGAAAGCCTAATATAATAGCCATCTAGAGGGGAATTTGACACGGTATTAAGAACCAGGCTGAAGCAAGACTGAAAGTGTGGGATATTTTTGTTACTATTATTTATAAAAATATTTAAACACTTCATCAGTAATTTCCTTCAACCTCCAAGTGGGTCTTGCAGGGTCACCTGAATTCCATCCGGCCTGTTTGGGGTGTGTCGTGATGGCAGAGTGCACACTGGGCAGACAGATGCCAGCCTTTCTCATGTTCATTGCAGGCTGCCCTTTTCATTCCATCATGGCTTTCCTTTTTATATTTTATTATTACATGAAGCGTATTTTTGGGTGGTTTGGATTTTCTCTTTTTACATAAAGACTATTCTGGCTGATTTAATTGTATAACTTTCAAACCTGTCTCACAGAACTTCTGAGTTCTCTCAAATGCCATGAAAGTGTTTGCTGCAATAAATTTCTTGTGGCTTTACTAACGAGTCATTTCTTCATTCCGTGGTTGATAATTAGGAGTTGGAATTTCATGTGTTTGCCTTGGCACAGCAAACCAGTGAATGGGCCGTTCCAATGCCTCTCGTTCTAATTTGTATTCACTATAAAAGATCATATCTTCCAAAGAGAGATTTTTTTGTGTTGAAATGTATGGTTAATATTATCATAGCATATTAGTCAAATCTCAATATAATCTGCTGCATAATTTTATAGTTTACCTTTGAGGAGCACAGAGACACTGCGCATATATCTGGACATACCATCACCTGTGGTGAGCATTTCAGCCACATTTCCACTAGTAAAAGAAAAATTCATTTGTTACATTAATGTTTAATCCGATAATTTTTTTTGGCCAGTGAAACTATACTCTAAAGCTAGGGACACAGTTAAAAATGAAACCATACACTAAATTTAGGAACACAGGTAAAAGACTTTTAATGCTGTCTTTTGAAAGTAAACCCCCCTTTTCCTGTTTTGTAAACTATAACTAGAGGGGCCAGCAAGATGGCTCAGTGGTGAAGATGCCTGCCTGACCGCTTTAGATTGATTTTCTGGATTCACATGGGAGGTGAGAATAGACTCCCACAAGCTATCTCTGTCCTCCACATGTGTACATACATGCATGTGCATACATGATGTATACATCACATAAACACTTTCAAGTAGTAAAATTTAAGTATATAGCTAAAGGCGTGCTTAAAATTAAATGAATCACTAGTTTGTGTGATATTACCATTACTTTTCTGAGTGTTTTCTAAAAGTAAAAGAAGTACTACTGATGAATAAAGGAACAAACCAACTCTGGGGGATTTAAGCATGGTGTTCATGCCGTGGAAAGATGATGCACAGCTTTTTCAGAAACTAGATTATTCTAGAACAGCAAACATCCAGAGCTGGGCCCTGTGCTGGCTGATGTGAACAACTAAGAGAATGCAGGTGTGGGAGGTACTTCCAGGAAGATTGGCATGGGGAAGACACTTCAGATTGGGTGGCCCCTTCCAGCATCGGCTGTAAAGAGACTGCACGGAAGTCTTGCCTGCCTGCTTCCACTTTTGCTGGTGCGTATAGCTATTGCTGCTGCTGCTGCTGCTGCTGCTGCTGCTGCTGCTGCTGATGATGATGATGATGATGATGATGCTACCATCCTTTAGTGACCTCAGATAGCAGCGTCTTTGGACTCCCAACATGGATTGAAAACCAGCAACTTCCCAGGACTGGTCTAGTCCTTCAGCACTATTTTGGGACTGCTGAAGCATCAGGCTTTGTAGCCTGAGCAGAAATAGGTTCTCACCCTCTCTAGCCACTGTGGGAACTACCTGGTCCTTATTGGTTATAAGCCATTCAAATATATTAGCACACACGTTCATGCATTCTCTCGGCTCTGTTCACTAGAGGACCTGCCCAATACAGACATCATATTGATTCATTTACCTAGTCTTCCAGAACACAAGTCCTGCAAAGAAGGTGTGGTTTGAATGAAAATGGTCCCCATAGGCTCACTTAATTGAATGTTTAGTTTCTAGTTGGAGGAAGTATGTCACTGGGTGTAGGCTTTGAGGTTTCAAAAACCCACACCAAGCCCAGTCTTTCTCTATGCCTCCAACTTTGAATAGCATGTGAGCTCTCAGCTACTGGTCCAGAACAAACCCTGCCTGCCGCCATGCTCCCAGCCATGATGGGCAGAGACTAACTGAAACTGTAAGCAAGTCCCCAATTAAATGCTATGTTTTATAAGCTGCTTTGGTCATGGTGTCTCTTCACAGCAATAGAACAGTAGCAAAGACAGAAGTTATAATTGACGCTGCAGGGGGATGCTGGCTTCAAAATGACCTCAGGATTCTATTTTCTTACACAATGTTCCAGGCTGTTCACACACCACTGAGTGCCTTTCCAGGCAGTTTTCTGACTCATTATACTGAAGTTCTTCAAGAACAGTCTCCTGTGGGCACTATAAATGAGAGTATATTTAGCTTTTCTGACGTGAAACCGTGCCATCTGGGAATCATTGTAAAATGGCTGAATTAAATACTAGTGAGAAATAATTGCACTTGTAAATTAGAGCAGATAAATTAAACGGAAGCATTAGGAAATTATCTTAAAGTGGTGCTTTATAGTTTTCGCTTAACTATGGAAACTTTTTTTTTAATTTAAGGTTTTTTTTTTTTTTTTATTTAAATCGAAACTTCAAATGGAAGTCCTTGGTCTCCAAATGCCATGCGTAGAGCAGGGGTCAGTCGCCACTTCGCTGTCACGGCAAATGCAGCTGGCTTTGACTCATGGTTGTTCTCTGAGTTTCTAAACCTCTGAATGTGTGATACAAACATAAAATAATGAGCACTCCACCCACCCTGCTTTACCAAAATGAACTTTGTGACATACGCTTTAGATCCCAACCGGATCCCAGCAGTGCTGAGGATGTGTGTGCTTCTCCAACCCAGCTTTCCTCTTTCACTGCCTAGAGTTTTCACCACGCCATGATGATGCCTAACTGAGAACTTGAGAGTTAACTGAAAATAGCTCCATGAAACGGAGTCATAGCATGTGTGCTGTTCTTGAATGTGATTTAACTGATGTGCTTGTTGGTCCTGATCATTGGCGCAAATTATAATTTTTATTTTTTACTTTTATTTTGTGCCTGTGCCTGTGTGGTGATTTGAATGAAAATGGCCCCCATAGGCTCACAGGGAGTGGCATATTAGGAGGTGTGGCCTTGTTGGAGGAAGTGTGTCACTGGGGGTGGACTTTTGAGGCTTCAAATGCTCAAGCCAGGTTTCAAGGTTCACTGCCTCTTCCTACGGCCTTTGGATCCAGATGTAGAACTCCCAGCTGCCACTCTGGCACCATGTCTGCCTGCATGCCAGCATACTTCCCACCATGATGATACTGGACTAAACCTCTGAACCTGTAAGTCAGCCCCAATTAAATGTTTTCCTTTATAAGAGTTGTCTTGGCCAGGTGGTGGTGGCACACACCTTTAATCACAGCACTCAGAAGGCAAAGGCAGATGGATCTCTGTGAGTTCGAGGCCAGCTTGGTCCACAGAACTAGTTCCAAGACAATCAAGGCTGCGTTTGCATACACACACACACACACATATCCTGTATCGAAAGCCAAAAAAATAAAAAAAAAATAGATAAATAGAAAGAGTTGCCTTGGCCATGGTGTCTCTTCACAGCAATAAAACCCTCGAACAACATGCATATGAAAGTCAAAGGACAACTTGCTGCAGTCAGTTGGCCACACGCTGGACTCTGTGGATAGTGCTCAGATGGTCGGGGTTGGCAGCAAGCACCCTCCTTCAGCTGCTGATCCATCCTGGTAGCCCTAAGTTGGTCCTTTGAATTCACCTGTACCTGCTGAGGGCATTCTGTGTTCAGAGGCTGCCTTTGCCCTGTGGCTGCGTAAAGATGGCTCTACCTCATTCTTTTATCCAAAGGTGTCACCTGTGTCACCTGAAGAGCAAGTGGGCTTGGTGTCTTGTGCTAGCTACATAGCTTGGGACTCTTTGGATGACTTTGTAACATATCAGATATCATGAATGTGTGATGGTAATAGAGTTCATTGTTAAATAGGACTATAGTCAATATCAACCATGCAAAGACACGTGGCATATAAATATTTGAGGTCAGAAGGCAATCAATGGCCATTTTTATTAATTTTGTTAATGCTACAGTTGTGATGTTGGTCTGGTGTTATTCTCATTTGGGAATCTCCTGAAGAAGACTCTAATAAGAACTGGAAGTCCTACCTGAGATATGTGAAGGACTGGACATTGGAAATAATATTTACCTAAGAAGGTCCAGTTTAGTTAAGCCAAAATTTAACCCCTATTACTTTGACGTCTTATGGACTAATCATACACGCTGACATTAGCTATCCTTCTAGTCGACAACTGTGTGAGAGCATTGTGCTGCTTCGTTGTTTTGACCCCGTGGCCATTGTAAAGGTGCTGGTACCTGACATCTGCTTGAAACTTCCCACATCTAACCCTGACCATTCCTAGACACTGGAAGCAAAAGTGAGCGGTGAAGGAATGACTGTGTCATCTCTCCAGGCACACAGTTCAATTCCGCTGCATCCCGGTCATCACCGCAGAGCTGGTCCACACCCGGAAAGGCTGTAGAGTTAATGGGCTGACCCAGAACATCAAGTAGGACATTGTGGGGCACCTTTCCCTAAGGACGTATTTCAGGTGGTTCTCTAGTGACCCTTGGAACTTGACTGCCTTTTGCCGAAAATAAACTGAAACTAAGCACTCACGATGCTATCATTTGTCGCATGTGACTAGGACCCTGAATCTGGGTCACCGATCACTTAACTGTCTCTGAGTTCGGGTTCGTTCTTCCAGACATCTGGCTGCCTGTTTCACTTGCAAGCATGCTCAAGTCCATTCGTCTCTGGCTTGTTTATGTTCGAGAGCAGCTGTTTCGCCCAATATATCCACAGCGAAAGATTTGTCTCCTCCTTCATACCTGGCCGTTTGAAAGGAGAGCATCTTTACAAGCTTTTTAATCCTCCTGCTGCCATCTTTCCATGCGACCACCAGGGTGCCTATGGGCAAATGCTGGGTCTTTATCAGGTGGTCCTTCAGTCATCATCTGCTTCCTAACTCTGGCAAGGAAGTGTGGTTCCATGGGCGAGTCCTTGGGCGTTTGTCTACTGGTTTCCTTTCCGTGGGTCACTGTTGTTGTTATTGTTTTAGGTATTTCTTTTTAATAAATTTACTTATTTGTTTATTTGCTTATTTATTTATTTGTTTGTTTTACAGCCTGTCGCAGTTTCCCCTCCCTCCTCTACCCTCAGTCCCTTTCCCCACCCCTCCACATCCCCAGCCCCCAATTCACTCCACCTCCGTTTCCATTTGGGAACGGCCAGATCTCCCATGAGTATCAACAAAACGTGCATATCAAGTTGCAGTAAGACTAAGCACCTTCTTGGTATTAAGGCTGAGCAAGATTAGAAGTCCCACAAAAGAACCCAAGCTATACAACTGTAACATATATGTAGATGGCCTATTCAGTCCCATGTAGGCTCACTGGTTGTCGGTTCAGTCTCTGTGAGCCACTATGAGCCCAGGTTAGTTGATTCTGTAGGTTTTCTTATTGTGTCCTTCACCCCTCAGGCTCCTACAATCCTTTCTCCCCCTCTTCAGGATTCCCTGAGCTCCACCTATTATTTGGCTGTGGGTCTGCATCTGTTTCCATCTCTTGCTGGATGAGGCCTCTCTGATGACAATTGGACTAGGCACCACCAATCTGGTCACAGGAGATGGCCAGTTCAGGCTACAAATTTGCTCTTGCTAGGAGTCTAAGCTGGGATCATCTTAATAGATCCCTGGGAGATACCCTTGCACCAGGTTTTTATCTGACCCCCAACCCCCAACGCACACACACACACTTTCCAGTAGTCTCTCTCAGTACTCTCCCCTCGAGGGGATCGTTCTGTATCTCTCCTTCCTCAGAAGGCAGAACAGTAGTGATGTGTGTGGAAGCTGCTGATTATTGCTTGTGGAGATCAGGCTGGGGAATGCTGCTTTTCTTTTCTTTGTTTGTTTTTTAAGACAGGGTTTCTTTGTAGCTTGGAGCCTGTACTGGAACTAGCTCTTGTAGACCAGGCCGGCCTCGAACTCACAGAAGATCCGCCTGCTTCTGCCTCCCAAGTGCTGGGATTAAAGGCAGAATGCTGCTTTTCTAATTGGCCTATTTTAGATTTTGAGTTGTAGCGTCCTCAGTCCAATCAAACGCTGTAGGCTGGAGGAAGTCCCTGAATCTCACAAGCTGTTATTGCATCTTCAGTACCACATGATTGAGTTAAAGTGACACCATCTCTGGGGTATGACATTGAAAGGGTTTCCCTGTCCTTGTTGAGCCAAAGCCAGGACACTCCCGGATGCACACATAGATGGTGATGTAGATGCGGGCTCTACATCCTCTAACCATGTTTCAAGGCTTCAGGGTTTTCTAGAAAGAATATGCCGTTGTCTGGGTCCCACTCAGAAACTTTTCAATTCTTCTGACTTTTGCTTCAGACATCTACTGAAGGTAAGAGAATCGTTAGCACCTTTTCAAACAGTTCAAACTGCCCTTAGCCTCTGTGGAGGGACAGTTTCCTGGAGTATAGTCACCACTATTGAGGTATCAACAACAGACCAAAGAAATGATTCCACTGAGCCTGGCTTCGGGAACCATTGAGTTTATTGGGCTTATGCAAAGGAACATGGACAACCCTAAAACACTGTGTCACCAGAAGTCCCAAACAAACATGGGTGACACCCACTTGAAAGCTACAAAGACAGAGGCCCCTTTGGTTAACCTATTTACCCCCACCCTGTCCACTGTAGCACTCCCTGAAACCTTGTGCAGCTGAGCCCTTACTGGGGCAGGGGCTGCTGCTCAGGAGGTGGGGCATGACTGAACTCCCGAAAGTCTTTGATGCCCCTCCCCCTGCCTCCTACCTATGGACGAATGAGAACAGTCTTGCTGAGGTCTCTTGTCATTACTCTCCCGCCAATGATTCAGATACTAACAACAATGTTGTCTATGCTGACCGGCCAGGCCAGCGTTCTGCTGCAACCTCACACTTTAAAAAACAAAAGAAGAAAGGAAGAAAGAAATGTTAAAAGCATGGCTAGCAGCCCTACATGATACTTCAGAAGCTCCTTCCGGGCAACTGAAACCTCTGATTACTGGGCATTTCATAACCACTTTTCTAGATGGAAACCTGTGTTCACTGGTATTTGCTCAAACACGTATGCAAAAGTCAGTTCCAAGGGAATCCTCTCGTGTAATGTAATAATATATATGCTTTGTAATTCTACGCAGTGATAGATGTGGTGTTAGGTTATTACAGAAATCTGTGTATTAAAGAATAACACTGGGTAGGAGACATACCAACACCCAACAAGCGTTGGAGCATATAAAGATACATTTTCCTACTTCATCCTCGTACTGAGCTTAGTAGTATGAGACCCACTTGGCCAGTGAGAAAATGGTGAAAATTAATGTTGTTACTTTTCTTTCTTCTAACACTTCATGCAGGATCTAAATTTGCTACCCTTACCCTGGGGCTAGTAGTGGAATCTGCAGGCTGTTTCTGTGAGGCAGACTGATTGCCAGCTACTCTGCTTGCTTGATTTGTTGCTGCAATAAACATGTTTTTGAGGTGCCGCTGACCTTTGCCCCTGGAACCATTGGCTGTACTTGCTAAGACCAAAGAGACGCAGGAAGTAGGAGGAGGTAAAAGCAAACTATGAGCTGTAGATGGATTTTTCTTTGGGTCACCAGCTCACAAAAGACGGCACGGAGACTTATTAATTATGAAAGCTCAGCCTTATTTTAGGCTTGTTCCTAACTAGTTCTCTTTTTCAATAATTTATTTACCTTTATTTCATTTGCATTGGTATTTTGCCGACATGTCTGTGTGAGGGTGCCAGATCTTGGAGTTGCAGACAGTTGTGAGCTGCCATTTAGGTACTGGGAATTGAACCTGAGTCCTCTGGAAAAGCAGTCAGTGCTTTTAACTGCTGAGTCATCTCTCTAGCCCCCTAACTAGTTCTTATAATTTAAATTAACTCTTATCTCTTAATCTATGTTCTTTATATAGCTTGGTTACCTTCACTCGGATCGCCCATCCTGCTTCCTCTCTATCTGACTGGCGACCCCCACTTTCTTATTCCCAGAGCTCTCCGTCCCCAGAAGTCCCACCTAACCTCTTCCTGCCTAGCTAATGGCCGTTCAGCTCTTTATTAAGCCAATCACAGTGACACATCTACACACAGTGTAAAGGAATATTCCATAATGACCAGAGCTTCAGTTTCTTCTGTCTCCCGAGGCAGCTAACTGCCTAGTCTAGAAGGTTTTTTCAGTCAGTCAAGGGATTGAGCTGGTTCCTTGATTCTTTTGTCTTAATTGCGCTTACTTACATTTGGGGGTGGGGGTGGGGAACGTGTACCACTATGTCCATGTGGAAGTCAGAGGGCCACTTGTGGGAATTAATTCCCTCCTTCCACCATGTGGGTTGGAACTCATTGTTGGGCTTGGCAGGAAGTGCCTTTATCCTCTGCACCATCTTGCCGGTCCAAGTCCATTGATTCTTGTATTAAACCATATCATAGAGTTGTCTCTGAAGTTTCTCAGAGAAAGGCACAATTCACACCTTTTAAAGCAAGGTGTGATCCATACCTTGCTTTGATGCCAGACACAGCTACATTACAGCACAGGCTTGTTTTCCCTTTTATTGGCTTTATAACAAACCTGTCAGGGCAATAACTGGGATTTTAGCATGAGATTAAACAGAGATAAAATATGACACGAGCTCACATATTTTATGTGTACACTGTGCGTGTGCTAATTAGGTCTTATCCCTGGTTCTATATACCCTCAGGAAGTTCTCAGAGAAGGAAGATGTCTATATTTGATGGGTTCCGGGACACAGCTGTCATCGACGTAGGCCAGACCTCACAGCCTCATTCCTGAAGCTCAACTGTTGATTCTGTAAAGCAGGTTGGTTGAGCCCAGCAGTGGCAGCTGGTAGATGCCTTACCCACGAGCCAGGATGCAGAATTTAAGGATAGAAAAGCCAGGGCCTTGCTATCAACTCGCCATCTGTTGTACATGTTGACCTGTGTCAATGATCTCCACCCTACCCCATCCCATATAATGGAGTATGTCCCCTCTGCCCATTTTAGTAGCTGTGTGTGTTACAGTAAATGCCACTCCACCTCTCCACTGTTGATATGAGTAGAGTCTTGTTACAGACTTTTTAACACTGCTAAAAAGTTTACACTGCAAAAATTATTGCCCAGTTGGAAAACTCGAATATAAAACTCGTTTTCCAGCAATAACTCTACCACCTAATACGTGGTCCCACGTGGGGCTTTACATTGATTAAGGAAACTTCTAAGGCAGATGAACAGGGCAAAAGAAAAGGCAAAAAGCTAGAAAAATCTCCAGCTAGCACTGACTAAATCAGGCTACAGACACAGGCACAAGCAGACTCTCTGAAGGTTGCCTATTATAATATTATAATACATTGAAATGCTAATGTGATATGTGAATCATGACATTGTATGAAGACTTACATGCAATAGACGAGCACAAGAAAGCCTGTACTATGCCAATGGGCCAAAAAAGCCTCTGAATTCCACTCTTTTCTGGTAAAGATGCTATTCAAATATTTTGCCCCCTCCTTCTTCTCTTTGGTACAGGGTCTCATGTGGTTCAGGCTGGCCTTGGACTTGGATCTTCTCGCCTCATTCCCTTCAGTGCTGGGATTACAGGCATGTATCACTATGCCTAACCTTATTTTGTCCCCTTTTAAAGTGAGTTGTTCATTAGTATTGAGACATAAGTGTTCTTTATATATTTGGGCTATAAGTTCTTTACAAGATATTGCAAAATATTTTCTCCAAGTTTGTGGCTTCTTTTAATCAACATTATCTTCATGGATTTATTTGTGTTTCATGAGCTTTTCATCAATTCTCATATCCTACTATATGAATATAATTTATTCTCTTGATGGACATTGGGGTACTTTAAAAGTTTTGGCTCCCAGAATAGTGCTGTTCTTTTGATGAACTTTTGTGTGCATTTTCTATGCATACAATTCTATTCAGAGTGGAATTTTGAGGCTATAGAGAAAATATATGTTCATCTTTGCTATATAGAAACTCAAAATCTGACATGTTCCAAAATCCCTCTTCGAGTGCCAATAGAACATCACAAGTAGAAATGTCACATGAGACCTTATGTAACAGGCCACAGTAAAACCATGGGCTCCCTAAAACTATATACAATTACCTGTGTATATGAAACAAATAAGCTTTGTGTTTAGGCTTGGATCCTCCATGAAATTTCGCTATGGATATGCAAATATTCCAAAATCTGGGGGCAGAGGATCCAGAATCCGAAATTGTCTGGTCTCAGCATTTTGGGTAAAGAAAAATAGAAAGGCATCTCTATATCGCTAAACAGTTTTCCGAAAACAGTTTGTCAGGATGTACTGCCACCAACAATATGTGATCATACCATCCGACTGCCTTTCTGCCAGCATTTGGTTGCCACGTCCATCAAGGCTCCAAGGATGGGCCTGATTGGTGAGGAATGAAGAAAAGACAGATATACGGACGCACAGACAGAAAGCTGGGTTCGGGTGAACTGGACTCTGATGGAGAAACCACAGCACCCAAAAAGCTCCGTTGGTTAATTATATAGAGTTGGATGGAGGGGTAGGGTTATTGCATACCACTGAGCCAGGGGGCAGGATGATTACAAACAGGTTTGTGCATAGAGCTGAGCAAGGGGCAGGTTGAGCTGATCTGGATAGGAGCCGTCTCTGTAGGGGAGCAGTGTTCGGGTTGTAATTATCCAGGGAGAGAAAGCTAGGGTGGATGTTTTCTGCACACACTGTCTATACCCCTCACACACACATGCACACGGGGGGGGGGGGAAGAGAGAGAGAGAGAGAGAGAGAGAGAGAGAGAGAGAGAGAGAGAGAGAGACAGAGAGACAGAGACAGAGACAGAGAGACAGAGACATAAGTCACTAGGGTCCTTGACATGGCTGTGCCAACAACACACCTTCTCTCGGGGCTTCACACGCTCAGGGCTACCTCCACTCCCCCACATCTTATATTCTTCCTTTAACCATTCTTGTGATGTGCTGAGATCTCTCAAAGAGGGCTGAATTTGCATTTCTTGGATGACTAAGGAAACTGAAGCCCTTTTCCCAGTAGGTATTATATATGTCTTTTGTGACGAGCCTGGCTGCTTGGTTTCGGTTCGCTTGTTTGCTGTTCCTTGTATTGATTCGTCCCCTATTCGAACTTTCAGACTTTACTCTTTATCCTTGAGATTCTGGATTCTGGAATCGTCTTTAACCTAGGGAGGGAGGGGAGGGTTGAAAGTTCCAATTCCAGAAACTTCTCAGTTTCTCTTTCTTGAACTATTTTTCAGCTTACATTTCACTTTTTTTTTTTTTTTTTTTTTTTTTTTTTTTTTTTTTTTTTGTGACTCTTAGATCCATGCTGGATCCTTCCAGTGCGCTGCCCTTTTATTCCTCGTAGGCATATAAGTTTGTGTCTGTGTGCTCACGCACACGTGGAGGCCCAAGGCCAACCCTGAGAGTCTTCCTCCATTTCTCTCTGCCTTAGTCACTGAAGCAGGATCTCGCAAAGGAACCCAGAGTTCATCAGAATTGCTAATGTACATAGCCAGCTCACCCTGACCATCCCGGTCTTCAAACACAGGAATTACAGATGGACCTCCACAGCCAGCCAACATGAATGGGTTCCGGGACTCCAGACTTCCCATCCTCACATCCGTATGGGAAATGCCTTGAGTACTGAACCATGTCCCCATCTCAAGTCAGTCCCCCAAAAAAAAGTCAGTCTGTACTTTTTTTTCTGTACTTTTCTGCTCAGCCTTCCTCTGGTGCTCTCCAAGCAATTGCCTTACTACTATTTATCCTTGTGTTTTACCGGCCGAGCTAGTGCCCCATCCTTATTTATGCTTAACTTTCCTTTCTGAGATGAGATATTGGTTGTTGCCCAGGCTGATTTCAAACTCCTAGATTCAAGGGAACCCCCGTTCTTCCCTAGAGCTTTATTACAAGTGCGTGCCTGTATGGGTGACTTACTGCATCATCTTAACCAAAAGTCTAATTATGCATTTTAAATTTTATGTCCTTCCAAATGGGAGGCAACATTACTGAATTTCTATGAACCCAAGTTCTCCTATCTGAAAAAAAAAAATTCTTAAAGCCTTTTAATTCTAAATATATTTACCCTATAATCGATGACTGTATCCATGTTCGCTTGGCTAATTTGGTGAGTAGGAGACTTCGAATCTCTACTTTCTGACTCAAGAGTTGTTTCTGTCTCACTTGGCGGAAAGTCAAGGTATCTAATCCTTGGCACGGCATATACACCTATTCTAGATAGCCATGGAGATTTCTCTAATCTTCCCTGAACGCAGAACTGGCTCAGATGCCAAATTCTGAAATTCCATGCATAAAACCAGATAAGATTCTGAGAGTCCAACCCCTCTAATGTGGAAGTTGAATCTTAGGCAAAGAGCAAAGGGTAGAAATCGAGAAAGAAGTGTTGAGCATGGTCGAGCTGGCCTCAGAAGCAACCATTAGATGAACCTGTGCCTGCTCTACAGTCAGAAGAGGTGACTACCAAGCGGTCGTTTATCTTGCAGCATAAGAACAATGACCACATGATCGGGGAAGAAGAGCTTGGCTAGTTAGAAAACAAAAACCGCTGCTTTTTACTAAATAATTAAATCAACTGAATAAATAATTGTTAAAATCCACAAAACATGAAACTTTTAGAAACGTGATAAGAGTTTTTTTTTTTCTTTTTCCAGTTGCTTAAAGAAACCAGACTACTGCTATGACATGCTGAAGCCAGTGCGTAGAGCAGCTTAAGACACCAGTCATGAACGACAGGGAGGGTATGGGCCCACTATGTCCCCTGCAGCAAGCAAGCTGTGTGGCTTGAGGAGCCAGTTTACCTCCTGTTTGCATCTCATATTTTTATTCTCCTCTAGTAGATGAAGAAAGTTCCAAAGATGGAAGAACAAACACACACAAAACCCTTGAATCTTGAGAGCTGGGTGTTTTTCCTCCTTGAATTCTAGTCTTTGTGTTTGAACACAAAAGATCCTGATTGCTTGAATTGGTTCAATTTCAAACTCCAAATAAAAACACGCCTGTTGTTCTAATCTGATTTAAGTTTTCAACACTGTCAGGAGCGCTGAGTAGGAATTTAAAGGAGCAGCTCAAGGTTTGGGCTCTAGCCTGAACCCGAAGCCTCTGAGTGCCACGCCTCCGCCAGGGACCCGTGCTGGACAGCTGGAAATCCCAGCCGGCTTATGAAGAAATGTCTGGTGGCCTCCTTCTGTCTGCAGCTAGGCTTCCACCTGGCTCTGGGCACTGAGAGGGTTGTCATGAATCTGGATAATCCCCTGCTGGAAGCATTCCTGCTTCTCAGGAGAGGCAGCCAGTCATTTCCCACAGCAGGGGAGCAGGTGGCTGGCTACCTGACCCCCAAGGGTTCTGTGTAAACTAATTGTTTTTTTCCCCTTAAACTGGTATCAGCTGCTAATTTTCTTCTCTCCCTCCCTCCCTCCCTCCCTCCCTTCCCTCCCTCCCTCCCTCCCTCCCTCCCTCCCTTCTTCCCTTTTTCCCTCCCTTCCTTCTTCCCCTTTTCCCTCCCTCCCTCTCTCTGTCTCTTCTTTCCTTCCTTTCTTTCTCTTTTCATCTTGGGCCAAAACGACAGTACACTATCAGGAACTTGAACTTTATGAATACTCAGTTGAGGGATAGTGGCTTGGGTCAACAGAACCACTGCTTTCTGACCCAGCTCTGAGGAATGGGGAAAAAATGACAGAAGACACCTCCCTTCTGCTAGCTGCCTGCACACAACAGATGCACATGCACACACATATGCTGCCCCCCCCCACACACACACACGTTTCCACCTTCCCTCTGAAGGACACAGAGGCAGGTTCAAAACCAGGAGCTGACAAGGCCAAGGACTAAAGCTCTGCCAGAGGACGGGGCAGCTTAGAGGGGCTCACCATGCAGGCTGGACTCCTGGGAATAAAGCATTTGAATTGAGCAGGCTTTCCATATGTGCAAGGGCCCACCACATAACACAGGCTCTAGGAAATGTGTTGAATGGATTGGATGAGGTAAATGTCTGTCTAAACGAGGTGGTTTCTCTCGTCTCTGTCTTCTGACTTTTTCTCTCTCTCTTTACCCAGGCTAGTAGTTCTGGGACTTGCTTGTATTCACCTCCAGAGAAAGCCTGAACCAGCCAAGTGCCCAGTGAGGAGCACGTTGCCTGAAATAAGTTGGTTCTTCCCTAACTTCATATGCTCCCTAGTCCCTAGCCACCCTTCCCTCCCCCCTTTTAAAATGGTCAGATCCAAACGAACAAGTATGACTTTGAAAGGTTGAGGCTGATGAAGCTGCATTGATCAAGCCACAGGCTGCATTTTGCCGTGTGATGAGGGTCTTCTTCAAGGCCAGCCCAGCTCCTCAGGTCTGTAAGGGGCTACAGCCAGGGTCTCCCAGAAGGCTCTGGCCTAGCCTCTGTGCTGTTGCTGTTTCCCTCAAGAATGTTAAGTTAGAAGGGCTCCAAAACAATGAGAAGAGGAAGATGGAGCGTTTGAAGTCCTGAGTTCCTGCCAACCCGTCCCTCTGTCTATAAATCTCTGTTCCTTTAATAGGACTTAAATTATGCATGGAAATCTATCTGTGCAAAAGCTGTGGTCAGAAGCTTAAACTTTATCTGTGTGCTTAATAACTTGCTGTTCGTTTATCTGTGTAGACAGATGGGCAAAGAGGAATTGCAGGAGGAGTCTTCTTCACACTGTGTGCTGGCCCTGGGGCTGAGCCTTTTGCCTACAGACTCATTAAGCCCATTGTAATCTGAGGTAGACATTCCTGTCATCTCCACTTATAAGTGAGGAAAATGGGACTGAGGGAGAAGTACCTTGTCCAAAATCAAGAAGGGTCAGGAGTAGGAGACAGATCAGAGCCATCGCACTGGAGAGCCTGTGTTCCCAGGCCTCGCTTGTCCCACCAACTGACACTTGGTGATACAGTGGCCAGCCTGGCCATGTCTCGGATAGAAGGAGGTTCCTCTGCCTCAAAAACGCAGTGATAACTACACTTGAGGTTTGATGTTTGGTTTTCTCCTGGTAGACTTCTTTTTGACCCCAAGTTTTGCCCGGTCCATCAAGTGCCTAGCAAACAGCAACTGTAATTTCCTTGTTGACTGTATTAGGTGTGTTGCTGAGTGGATTGTTTGCACTCTGCACTTCCAAGTAAGGAGAGGGGGTACTGGTTTAACCACTGTTCGTATCAATAGAAATCATCTAAATCTGTCACAGCTTGTTAATCGTTCCTAAACCATCTATTGATCAGCATAAATCAGATAAATCCATCATGTATGTGTCCCTTTGGAAAGAGCATTGGCTCAATAATTGTTTTTATCTGGAAAGTTTTGGCCAGAAAGCCAGAGAACAATCAGAGGGAATGGTGTGTTCCTTTCCTTACTCAATGCTTTACTTCCCCCAAACAAGCCTCAGTCTGGAGTGATGAGCAGGTCAGCCAAGGGACCAGAGTTCTATATTATATATTATCTATCCAATTAGGTACGTCTATCCATAATTGAGAGAAGACAGAGAAACCCTACATTCAACAGGTTTGCAATTAATTTCAAGATGATCTTTTAACCTCTGGACTAAAGTCAAGTAGAGTAACACCCTTATAGGCCAAGCACTCAGAGCATTAGCAGTTGAAATGACTTTGCAATTCCACGGGAAATTGGCTTTTTTGTATATTTATTTTTATTAATTAATTTGGGCCAGCTCAATCACAGTTCCCCTCCCTCCTCTCTTCCCACTCCTTCCCCTCAATACCCACTTGCCCCCTCCCCATCCATACCCACTCCTTTTTCTTCAGAAAAGGGCAAGTCTCCTGTATCGGCCAGCCATGGCATATCAAGTTGCAGTGAGACTGGGCACCTCCTTTCCAATTAAGGCTGGACTACGCAACCCAGGGTCCCAAAAGCGGGTAAGAGTCAGAGTCCACGCTCCCACTGTTAGGAGTCCCACAAGAAGACCAAGCTACACAACTGTAACATATATGCAGAGGGCCTTGGTCATTCCCATGCAAGCTCTCTAGTGGGCAGTTCAGTCTCTGTGAGCCCCTATGAGTCCAGGTTAGTTGATTCTGTGAGGATTTTTTTTGTGTGTGTGTGGTGTCCTTGGTCCCTCTGGCTCCCACAATCCTTCCTCCCCCTCTTCCACATGATTTCCTGATGTTCACGTACTGCCTGGCTGTGGGTCTCTGCATCTGTTTCCACCAGTTACTGAATTAAGCCTCTCTGATGACAACTGGGCTAGGCACCAATGAGTATAGCAGATTATCATTTGAATCACTTCATTGACTACTTTTTTTTTTGGTGGTCATGTTTGCTTCTATCCTAGCTCTCCGGGCTGCCCAGCCTCTGGGTCCTCTGCCATTCAGGCAGTGACAGGAGTGGGCTCCCTCTCATGGTATGAGTCTCAGGCTGGACCAGTCATTGGTTGGTCATTCCCCTAATTTCTTTTTTTTTTTTTTTTTTTCCTCATGGTTTATTTTTTTTTATATTTAAAAATTACCATCTCCTTCCCTCCTCCTCCCCCCTCCCTCCCCTCCTTCTCCCCTTTCTCTCCCCTCCTTCTCCCCCTTCCCTCCCCTCCCCTCCACCCATACCTCCCCTCCCTCCCTCTCAAGGCCAAGGAGCCATCAGGGTTCCCCACTCTATGCTAAGACCAAGGTCCTCCCAACTCCCCCCAGGTCCAGGAAGGTGATCGACCAAGCTGAGAAGGCTCCCACAGAGCCCGTCCATGAAGAAGAATCAGAGCCCAGAGCCATTGTCCTTTGCTTCTCAGTCAGCCCCCGCTGTTGGCCACACTCAGAGAGACGGGTTTGGTCGCATGATCCATCAGTCCCATTCCAACTGGAGTTGGTGATCTCCCATTAGTTCTGTCCCACCGTCTCCATGAGTGAACGCACCCCTCTCGTTCCTGACTTTCTCCCTCATGTTCTCGCTCCTTCTGCTCCTCATCGGGACCTTGGGAGCTCAGTCCAGTGCTCCAATGTGGGGCTCAGTCACCTTCCCCATCTGTCGCCAGCTGGAGGTTCCCTCACGGTCCTGACTTTCTTTCTCATGTTCTCTCTCCTTCTGCTCCTCATCAGGACCTTGGGAGCTCAGTCCGGTGCTCCAAGGTGGGGCTCTGTCATTTTCTTCATCTATCGTCAGGTGGAGGTTCTATGGTGATATGCAAGAAATTCATCAGTATGGCTATAGGAACTGGCCTTTTCAGGCTCCCTCTCCTCAGCTGCCCAAGGAACTAACTGGGGGCGTCTCCCTGGAAACCTGGGAACCCCTCTAGGGTCAAGTCTCTTGACAACCCTCAGGTAGCTCCTTAAATTCAGATATATGCTTCCCTGCTCTCATATCCACCCTTCCTATATCCCAAGCACCCCATTCCTCCGAGCTCCCCCCGCTCTCCCCTTCACACTTTTCTCTCCCCATCTTCCCTTGGCCCAGTCTTGCCCAACCCTCAAGTTCCCAATTTTGCCTGGCGATCGTGTCTACTTCCAATATCCAGGAGGATTACTATATCTTTTTTGGGAGTTCACCTTCTTATTATCTTCTCAAGGATCCCAAACTTATAGGCTCGATGTCCTATAATCATGGCTAGAAACCGAATATGAGTGAGTACATCCCATGTTCATCTTTATGGGTCTGGGTTACCTCACTCAGAATAGTGTTTTCTATTTCCATCCATTTGCCTGCAAAATTCAAGATGTCATTGTTTTTTACCGCTGAGTAGTATTCTAGCATGTATATATTCCACAGTTTCTTCATCCATTCTTCCACTGAAGGGCATCTAGGCTGTCTCCAGGATCTGGCTATTACAAATAATGCTGCTATGAACATAGATGAGCATATGCTTTTGTTGTATGATTGGGCATCTCTTGGGTAGATTCCCAATAGTGGAATTGCTGGGTCCTGGGGTAGGTTGATCCCGAATTTCCTGAGAAACCGCCACACTGCTTTCCAAAGTGGTTGCACAAGTTTGCATTCCCACCAGCAATGGATGAGTGTGCCCCTTACCCCACAACCTCTCCAGCAAAGGTTATTATTGGTGTTTTGGATTTTAGCCAATCTGACAGGTGTGAGATGATATCTCAAAGTTGTTTTGATTTGCATTTCCCTGATAGCTAGGGAGGTTGAGCATGACCTTAAGTGTCTTTTGGCCATTCGAACTTCTTCTGTTGAGAATTCTCTGTTCAGTTCATCGCCCCATTTTTTAATTGGGTTAATTGGCATTTTACCGTCTAGTCTCTTGAGTTCCTTATATATTTTAGAGATCAGACCTTTGTCAGTTGCAGGGTTGGTGAAGATCTTTTCCCAGTCAGTAGGCTGCCTTTGTGTCTTAGTGACAATGTCCTTTGCTTTACAGAAGCTGCTCAACTTCAGGAGGTCCCATTTATTCAATGTTGCCCTTAAAGTCTGTGCAGCTGGGGTTATGCATAGGAAACGGTTCCCTGTGCCCATTTGTTGTAGAGTACTTCCCACTTTCTCCTCTATCAATCTCAATGTGTTCAAATTAATATTGAGGTCTTTAATCCATTTGGACTTGAGTTTTGTGCATGGTGATAGATATGGATCTACTTTCATTCTTCTACAGGTTGACATCCAGTTATGCCAGCACCATTTGTTGAAGATGCCCTCTTTTTTCCATTGTGTACTTTTGGCTCCTTTATCAAAAATCAGGTGTTCATAGGTTTGTGGTTTAAGATCCGGGTCTTCTATACGATTCCATTGGTCAACTTCTCTGTTCTTATGCCAATACCAAGCCGTTTTCAATACTGTAGCTCTGTAATAGAGTTTGAAGTCAGGGATGGTAATGCCTCCAGAAGTACCTTTATTGTATAAGATTTTTTTGGCTATCCTGGGTTTCTTGTTTTTCCATATAAAGTTGATTATTGTCTTCTCAATCTCTGTGAAGAATTTTAATGGGACCTTGATTGGGATTGCATTGAATCTATAGATTGCTTTTGGTAGAATTGCCATTTTTACTATGTTGATCCTCCCAATCCACGAGCAGGGGAGATCCTTCCATTTTCTGGTATCCTCTTCAATTTCTTTCTTCAAAGACTTAAAGTTCTTGTCATATAAATCCTTCACTTCCTTGGTTAGCGATATTTCCAGATATCTTATGCTATTTGTGGCTATTGTGAAAGGTGATACTTCTCTGATTTCCCTCTCTGCTTCCTTATCCTTTGTGTATAGGAGGGCGACTGATTTTTTGGAGTTGATCTTGTATCCTGCCACGTTACTGAAGGAGTTTATCAGCTGTAGGAGTTCTTTGGTGGAGTTTTTGGGGTCGCTTATGTATACTATCATATCATCTGCAAATAATGAAAGTTTAACTTCTTCCTTTCCAAATTGGATCCCCTTGATTCCCTTATGTTGTCTTATTGCTATTGCTAGAACTTCAAGCACTATATTGAAGAGATAAGGAGAGAGTGGACAGCCTTGTCGTGTTCCTGAATTTAGTGGGATAGCCTTGAGTTTCTCTCCGTTTAATTTGATGTTAGCTGTCGGTTTGCTGTAAATAGCTTTTATTATATTTAGGAATGACCCTTGTATCCCTAATCTCTCCAAGACCTTTATCATAAAAGGGTGCTGAATTTTGTCAAATGCTTTTTCAGCATCTAATGAGATGACCATATGGTTTTTTTCCTTCAGTTTGTTTATATGATGGATTACATTAATAGATTTTCGTATGTTGAACCAGCCCTGCATCTCTGGGATGAAGCCTACTTGATCGTAATGGATAATTTTTCTAATGTGTTCTTGGATTCGGTTTGCCAGTATTTTATTGAGAATTTTTGCGTCCATGTTCATGAGTGAGATTGGCCTGTAATTCTCTTTCTTGGTTGAGTCTTTGTGTGGTTTAGGTATCAGGGTAACTGTAGCTTCATAGAAGGAATTTGGCAGTGACTCTTGTGTTTCTATATTATGAAATACCTTAAGGAGTATAGGTATTAGGTCTTCTTGGAAGTTCTGGTAGAATTCCGCATTGAAACCATCTGGTCCTGGGCTCTTTTTGGTAGGGAGGTTTCTGATAACAGTTTCTAATTCTTCGCGACTAACAGGACGATTTAGAGCATTTACCTGGTCCTGGTTTAACTTTGGTATATGGTATTTATCTAAAAAACTGTCCATTTCTTTTACATTTTCCAATTTTGTGGCATACAGGCTTTTGTAGTAAGATCTAATGATTTTCTGAATTTCCTCTGTGTCTGTGGTTATGTCCCCCTTTTCATTTCTGATCTTGTTAATTTGCGTGTTCTCCCTCTGCCGTTTGATTAGATTGGCTAAGGGTTTGTCAATCTTGTTGATTTTCTCCAAGAACCAGCTTCTTGTTTCATTGATTCTTTGGATTGTTTTCTGTGTTTCTATTTTGTTGATTTCTGCCCTCAGTTTGATTATTTCCAGTCTTCTACTTCTCCTAGGTGAGTCTGCTTCTTTTTTTTCCAGAGCTTTCAGGTGTGCTGTTAAGTCACCAATGAGTGCTTTCTCCGTTTTCTTTAAGTGGGCACTTAGTGCTATGAACTTTCCTCTTAGCACTGCTTTCATTGTGTCCCATAGGTTTGAGTATGTTGTGTCTTTGTTTTCATTAAATTCAAGAAAGACTTTAATTTCTTTCTTTATTTCTTCCTTGACCCAGGTGTGGGTCAGTAGTTGACTGTTCAGTTTCCATGAGTTTGTGGGCCTTCTGGGGGTAGCATTGTTGTTGAATTCTAATTTTAATCCATGGTGATCCGATAAGACACAGGTGGTTACTAATATTTTTTTGTAACTGTGGAAGTTTGCTTTGTTACCAAGTATATGGTCAATTTTCGAAAAGGTTCCATGAGCCGCAGAGAAGAAGGTATATTCTTTCCTATTTGGGTGGAATGTTCTATAGATGTCTGTTAAGTCCATTTGGTTCATTACCTCCATTAAGTCTTTCAATTCTCTGTTAGGTTTCTGTCTGATTGACCTGTCCATTGGTGAGAGAGGAGTGTTGAAGTCTCCAACTATTAGTGTGTGTGGTTTGATGGCTGCCTTGAGTTCTAGAAGTGTTTCTTTTACATAAGTGGGAGCTTTTATATTAGGGGCATAGATATTCAGGATTGAGACTTCATTCTGAAGGATTTTTCCTGTTATGAGTATAAAGTGTCCCTTTCCATCTCTTCTGATTGATTTTAGTTTGAAGTCAACTTTGTTGGAAATTAGTATGGCCACACCCGCTTGTTTCTTAGGGCCATTTGCTTGATAAACCTTTTCCCAACCCTTTACTCTGAGTAGGTGCCTGTCTTTGTGGTTGAGGTGTGTTTCTTGTAAACAGCAAAATGTTGGATTCTGTTTTCGTATCCAGTCTCTTAGCCTGTGCCTTTTTATAGGTGAATTGAGTCCATTGATATTAAGTGATATTAATGACCAGTGGTTGTTAACTTCAGTCATTTTTAGTAGTAGAGTTTGTGTGTTTCCCTTCTTCTAGTTGTGCTGGTGAAGGGTCGCTAGATGCCTGAGTTATTGTCGGCGTTGTTGGACTCCTTGGTTTGTGATTTTCCTTCTATTACTTTCTGCAAGGCTGGATTTGTGGCTGCGTATTGTTTAAATCTGTTTTTGTCCTGGAATATCTTGTTTTCTCCATCAATGGTGAATGCAAGCTTTGCTGGGTATAATAGTCTAGGCTTGCATCCATGTTCCCTAAGTGTCTGTAGCACATCTATCCAAGCTCTTCTGGCTTTCATGGTTTCCATTGAGAAATCAGGTGTAATTCTGATAGGTTTCCCTTTATATGTTACTTGACCTTTTTCCTTTGCAGCTCTTAATATCTGTTCTTTTGCAACCTTTTGTTGTGTGATGTTTTACCCTTTACTCCTTTGGCTTTGTGAGGGGCCCACCACCCAGTTCCCAAATAAATCACTACTCATGCAGGGGCTTATTCTAAGTTAAGAGTGCCTGGCCTTAACTTGGCTTGTTTCTTGCCAGCTTTTCTTAACTTATATTATTACCTTTTATATTATCTACCTTTTGCTCTGGACTTTTCCCGTTTTCTTACTTCTGTAAACCTTACTCTTACTCTGTAGCTGGATGGCTGGTACCTGTTGTCCTCCTCCTCCTTCTCTGGCTCTCTCGTTGCTCTTCTTGATTTTCCTTCTATTTATACTCTTTGCCCATTAGCCCCACCTACCCTCGCTCCTGCCTTGCTATTGGACATTCAGTTCTTTTTTAGGAGCATCAGGTGTTTTAGACAGGCAAAGAATCACAGCTTCACAGAGTTAAATAAAGGCAGCATAACCAAAAGTCACACACCTTAAACTAATATTCTACAACAAACCTTTACCCCAGCAGATCCTGTAGGCAGGGTGTATTGTAAGTCAAAAGTTATGTGACTGACTTGGCCAAGGTCCCAATCCCTCTATTGGAAGTCTTACCTGGTTACAGGAGACAGCTGGTTCAGGCTTCATATCTACCGTTGCTAGGATTCACCCTCAGAGATTTCTGGGAGTTTCCATTGCCCTACATTTCTAGCTCATCCCAGAGATAGCCCTAATTCCAGTTGTCTTTCAAAGTACTCTCTTTCATGGGAACAGGAGGGACCAGGTCGGGGAGGATGGAAGGAGGGAGTACTGGCTTTTCCAAATGACTTGTCGGAAGTTCACGGAGCTGGAGTTCAGGCTTCTTAATTTCTCACTCCTTGCCTTCAGGGTATTTGTGAATGTGAACTAAAGCTGATTCATTCTCAGATGTCTCATTTGAGATAATGATGCAATAATAGAAGTTACAACTATGCTAAAGGTCACAGAAAAATAGCTACACAAAAATGTATCTAGTAGAGTAGTTCCCAAATTAAGTAACAAAAGGATTATGGTTTCTGAGAACAAGGCTGGTTTCTAATACTTGCTCTCTAATGATGTTCTTCCCAGGCAGAGGCCACTGTCTCCCATCAGTTCCCCTCAGCACATGCTTCAGCTCCTGATGCCAAGAACTGGGGCTCATGCCTTCACTGAGCTCTCCCATACTAGGCACTTGGAACCTAGGAGACGGCCCCTAGTTCAGGACACCTTTTAGGGACACTTTGGAAGATAATCAATGTACTGTGCAAGGGCTGTAATGGTGGAGTTTAGAGAATTTGTCTTGGGGTGGTCAGTGGATGCTTCACAAAGCATCTGCTAGGCTGAACTATGAAGGTCAAGGGTTGATCACCTTGATACAGCTGAGAGAATACATCTGGTTCTGACCTTCAGCATGGCAAAGAGCTGGGTTCTGAGAACAGCAGAAGAATAAAAAAAATTGCTTTTGCATTTGGACAACACTGAATCCTGATTCTACTGCATACCAGTTATGTATTCTTGACATTATTGCCATCTCTGAGCCTCTGGTTCCATATTTATAAAAATATAAAAAGTATTATGAATACTTTGTATAGCTTTCTATGAGTACCAAAAGACACCCTAAGAAAAGACATATAATAATTAAGACTAATAGATAGCAAATAAAAATACAAGATAGCCTTTTAATTTTATTTTTAGGAAACAATCTTTAAGCACAAGTGAGCCTCAAATACCATACAGCATATATATTAGATATGTATTTGTCTGATATTAAATTTATCTGAAATTAAAATTTAACTGGTAGCCTGTTGTAATACTTGTCTAATGACAGACAACAATAAGTGAACCATGTTTTACGTTGGTACTATGAGGACTTTCAGACAGGGGTACTGACTTGACGTTAGTAAGAGTTTTGAACAAAACAACAGACTTTGCACAGCATGTGTGTAAGAGGGACTTACGGGAGCAGAAAGTGAAGGTTATCTATTAGTGTTAGAATTCAGAAGTTCCTCCAAGAATAAGGAACATATTACCTTAAAAAGAAAGAGTTTTCTTTGAATTGGTTGGTAGCACTAACAACAACAAAAACGTCCCACATTTGTAAAGCTGGGTCATAGCAGCTGGGGTCTGTGACACCAGCTTACAGTTGCTGGCTAATAGCACGGCCAGGTCACAGTTTCTTAGCTGATGAAAGATGCTGCAGGTTAAATCAGCTAAAGTCCCACAGTCTTAGCCTGTGCCTTGAACTATGGAGAGACATTCAGAGAAGGATATGCGCCCCCGCCCCCCACCCCAAGAAGGCTCACAATCCTGTCTTCATTTAGAGCCGGCGCACAAACAAGTACTTGTTAGGTTGCATCACTTCCTGAATCACGTTCCATGAAGGCAGGCTGGTTACACCACAGCGTCCCAGGGCCTGGTGAACAGGAGGGTCCACTTCTCCTTTGTCAATGAATGAATCAGAGTGGGCTGGGCTCACCGTGAAAGGTTTGGTGGAATTCCTTAGAAATGGGCCAAGCAGGAAATCGTGGTCTTCTTCGTCATCGTCCACTCAGCTGCCACTCACTGTGAACCAGGCCTGGAACACGGCGCTTTATGGTAATTCTACTCAAATCTTCCAATACCCCTTAAAAGTAAAGGTTTAACAAGCCTCAAAGCCCATTTTTATTCTGCAAATCAGCTTAAGTATCATCTCTGGGAGACCTTCCATAGCCAGCCTACCTACCAAGAAGCGTTCCTTCATGCTGCCACTCTATCTCAGCCCGAGTCCTTTCACAGGATTGAAAGAATTCAGTTTCTGAAAGCCCGAAGTGAATTTATTAAATATTTCTACTGCATCTATCCTATCTACAGCCCAGAGCTGCAGGAGCTGTTTGTCTTGCTACTATTGTGTTTCCAACACCCATTAGCCAGCACATTGCCTGACTCTTAGTAGGGATCCAGTTAGTATTTGTCAATAATACACTTTATTTTCAGGTTTGTCTGCACAGAATCACTGCAGCTTTAAAAACGTAAAGCAACAACCACATGTGCATACACATACAAACACACACATACATACCACACACACAAACACACACACACAAACACACACACAAACACATACAAACACACACATACATACCACACACACAAACACATGCAAACACACATACACACACAAAACACGCATGCATCCAAACACACATACCATACACATAGACAAACACACAATATATATAAACACACCACACATGCACACAAACACACATAAACATACATACACACATACACATAAAAAGCCACATATACATACTACACAAACACACACACGTACAAACACGCACATGCTATACACAAATACACACAGCATCTCAAAGACACAACCACGAAGGCCTCCCTTCACACTCACCAGACCCAGATATCTGTTTGGAGTCGATCTGGGAACCCCATGCATCCTTGTTTCTTCTTTCTCTTCTTTTCAAATTCTGTGTCTGAGTGTGACACACTGCCAAGGGTGAAACGGCCACCGAGTACGTGTCCCTGTATGGAAACTGTCATATGGCAGTCTATGGCTTGCATAGAAAGTGGCCCAAGCGGATGTGCTGAAGGTTGCTTGCTCCTCAGCTGGTGGCACTCTTGGGAGGTGTTTGGTTCATGGGGACATTGGCCTCATCAATGTATTAATCCACTGATGAATCCATAACTGAATGGGCTTTCAGGAAGTAATCAGGGCCCAGAGGCATGTCTATGCGGGAACTTCCTGTCCCTGGATGCTGTAAGAGGAGCTGTCTCTTTCGTCACATGCTTCGATTGCCATCATGTTTGGCCTCACCTCAAGACCATGACAGTGATGCTCACCCACCATGGAATGGCACCTCTCCAACGGCAGCTAGCTAGAGTAAATTATTTTCCACTACGATTTGATTTGCTTGGGTATTTTGTAACAATGACAGAAGTGATCGACACAGAGGCATTTTTCTTCCATGTGATCTTCAGAATAAAGCTTTGTAGGAGTCTCTCTATGAAACGCATTGGCCACATCCTGTACCTCGATGTGAATGCATCGCCCCACTGTGAAAGTAAGAACACACCACGATATAGCTGAATGTGTTTATTTCTATTGCCCTTAGCCATATGCCATTAAGAGTGGCCTCATTCAAAGTAAGAGATAGGAATGATAACAATACTACAATATCTCTTATCTATCAGAGGGCAAACTGCAAAAGTTTAACAACATATTTTATTGATCAGCTCGCAAGAAAAGAACTTCTGGGACGCACTGCTGATAGAAATGCAAAATAACTCAGAAATGGAATTTACTAATTACTGGCAATATTATGTGTGCATATACACTTCATCCCAGCATTTTTACTTTTCGATATTTACCCCAAATGCACAGGGCCAAAAATATGAAACAATGGTACCTTGACAGCAAAGCATTGAGCTGCACTCAAGAATTTTAATTGTGGTATCATTTGTAATAGCCAAGAGAAAAGGTACGAATGTCAGCATGGAACTGGTTGAGTAAACTATGCCATATACATACAATGGTCTGTGTCTACTAGGAAATAGGGAAGCCCTGTGTGTTCTGGTGGGAAGCAAGTGCTACAATATTAAACAACAACAACAAAACCTGTGTAAAGTAGCTTATACAAAATGAAGGGAAACGGGAGTAGATTTAAATCATTTTTGGTGCTTTTAAATAATGAGAGACTAAAAACCCACAACAATGGCCAGTGTGGCATGATAACACTGAGGGTGCAATACTGGCATGCATGCCTTGGTGGTAACCAACAGCTCTCTAATTGATCTTAAAACCCACTCAGCTTTAATCCCAACACTCGGGAGGCAGAGGCAGGCGAATCTCTGAGTTCGAGGCCAGCCTGGTCTACAAGAGCTAGTTCCAGGACAGGCTCTAGAAACTACAGGGAAACCCTGTCTCGAACAAACAAACAAACGAAAGACCCACTCAGCAGAGGGAAACCATGCCTGGTCCTGGAAACCTAGGCAACTACTCAAGACTACTGAAGTCATGGATTCCGGAGGAGAAGCTACAACTGACACTTTACTCAACCAGCATCATTCCTAACTACATTCGAAATATTTGTCCTTAGTGCCTGCAGACAGGTGTATCTGTCACCCCTCATCAAAGAAACTTCTCTTGGCAGCAGATGGAGATCATCACAGAAATACAGTAGGTCAAAATACAGAGTTGTGGGGGCACAATCCCAACTGATACATCCACAAAACAGCTCCTGTACCTAAGGCCCTGGGATCATTACGGAAGAGTGCAGAAAGATTGTTACAGCCAGAAGAATACAGAGTTGGCTGTGAGATTGTGCCTTCAAAAGATGTCAGAAGCTACATCCATGAATTCTCACCAACGTGGATGTCAAAAACATGAACTTAATAAATAGGATACCAGTAGACACTAGAGGATAGATAATCTCAACCCCTAAGCAAAGAATTACAGGCAACTAAGGAATGTTGACAGTGGGAGAGATAGCCTTCTCCAGGGAAGAGCACACCAGCTGGATAGCCCATACCAACTGATCATTTCTGAAAACACATATACAAGTAACATTATACAACTAAGGAGGTTGTAGTTATGCATTTATAAACACACACATGTATATGTCTTTATATGTGTATATAATAACAAAGAAAAAAGATCAAGATTTGAAAGAGGGGGTACAAATGGGAGGACTCAGAGGGAGGAAAGGGAAGGGGAATGGTGTAAGGATGTTATAATCTCAAAAAAATTTAAATTACTTTAAAAAGTTGTTATGAAAAACTGGGAGAATATATTTATAAATATTTACTTCTATCTGTAAATAAAGTGCCTAAGTAATTACTTATGCCAATAGCGTATAAAGGATTCCCAACATGCGGAGGCTGGAAAGTTGGGTCAGCAGACAAGACTGCACACAGCTCACACAGAGGACCCACATTCGGCCCCCAAAACCCAGGTTGGAGATTCACATTCACACATGGTAGACAGCTGAAGACCGTTTCCAGTTCCCATGCTTTTGTAACTGTTTCTTGTCTTTCCACTGTTTTGTGAGGTGTTACTTGTGGGTGGGGGCACTGGGGCTTGAACCTAGAACCACATGCAATCTAGGCGGGTACTTTGCCACTAAACTATCCCTTTTGAAGCTATTTTGAGACAAAATCTTAACAAGTTGCCTAGCCATGAGCTCACCCTGTAGCCCAAGCAGGCCTTCAACTTTCATTCTCCCTGCTGGAGACCTGTGCCTACTCACGGTATTTTATTCGGAGAGACTAGGAAAGTGACCCATGTGCCCTGGTTTCTGCCCTCGGGAACATGGGCCTTAGCCTCAATGGCAATGTTTCTTCTGGGTACTCAGAAACTTTTCCTACTTTCTAATTTGCTTCTGCCAGATAAGATTGACTGCCACTCTTCATTGGGTCGGTCAAGGTACAAGGGTAATATTATAAAGTTCTTGAAATCGATACAGTAAAATAATAATCAGGTGGCCTTAACCTTGTATGAGAATTCCTTAAAACACCTGGCTAAAAGCATTTCTGATGAAATTGGTGAAGAAATTTCATCAGGCTGGCACAAGGCGTGCTGATCCTCCAATAGGAAGTGGTTACCACTAGTTAGTAGGCACCTGCTCGGCGATCAGGAGGCAGAGAATTCATACAGATATTCTTAGACTTGCAAAGAAAACTTGTGTTGTCTCTATAATTGCCCCATGTTTAACATGAGAGTCTGAAAGTTAAATGACCACCACATTTAAGAACCTGTGGGACCTGGAAATGGTCTTCAGCCATCTACCATGTGTGAATCTCCATGTGGGTGCTGGGAACGGAATGTGGGTCCTCTGTGGGGGCTGTGTGCGGTCTTGTCATTCATTCAGCTCTTAAGCTAATTCTCCACATTTGTCCTATCTCTTTGTAGGGCTCCAAGGAAACAGAGATGAAGCTATTATGCAGTTACTTGGTATATTTTCTTTCAGAGAGGATGAATGATGGGGAACAAAATAACTCAAATCAGTGGCTTCAAACTCTTCTACCTGTAAAGGTCTGGGAGCATAAAGGCCAGTATTTGTGGTGAGCTGGACCCTGAACGCTGACTAGGGCCAGTTTCTCTTCGGTTCCCCCACTGTGTTCTTGGGGGAAATTTGGACCCAAGGCTGCTCAAGCCATTCACTCTGTCTAGGTGTGCATTCATGTTCATGCATGGGTGCATGTGTGCATGTGCAAATGAAGGCCAGTGTTTGATGTTGGGTATCTTCGTTAATCACTGTCAACTGTGTGTGTGTGTGTGTGTGTGTGTGTGTGTGTGTGTGTGGTTAAAACAGGTAATCACTATGTCTCCCAGGTTAACCTCCAATTCTTGACAATCCTTCTGCCTCAGCCTCCTGACTAATCAGATCACAGCATATATGACAGTACCCAGAAATAGTTTGTAGTCTTACACTATCATATACTGTATGGCTCCATTTATATGAAAGCTCAGAATAGACAAGTCCATACACAAAGATCCAGGAAGTTCAATAGTTGCTAGGATTACTCAGGAATGGGCTAAGAAATGTTTAAGGTTTTTTGGGGGGATAGAAAATATTGAAAGCATTGTACGATGGGTCTATGACTCCGGGAGTATACTAAAGCCCCTGACCTATGCACTTTAGAAGATGAACTGTATAGTAGAAGAATAAAACTCAATAAAGCTATTACAAAGACAATATGCATGATAATGTCACAATAATTTTATCTGTTTTCTCAAAACTATCTCACTTTATCAGAAACCTAATAATTAGTGATACTCAATGAATTAAACTGGGTGTGGTGTGCCTGTAATTCCTGTAACACTGGGAGAGCTTGACTTCGAACTGGGCTGCATAGAGACCCTGTTTGGAAAACGTTGAATAATAAGCAACAACGATTATCATGCACAAAGGAGGATGTAAGAGAGAAAAGTTTGGCATAAAAAATGGGCTGCAAATGAAACAAAACAAAATGTAAAAACTGTCTGTGAGAGTGGGTAGGAGGGTTGTCAAAGGACGTCCCTGTCCTGGTTGTGGTCTGCTCCAGGGGACTCTGTATCCGGACTTCCTTATCTGGTGTGCAAATGGTTCACTGCCCAGGAGCACGCAGTTAACAGGTGATCGAGGGATGGCGTTAATCTGTCCTCTCCTGTGTGCTCTGGTTCAAGGTGCATCTCCCCAGAGGACACCATTTTCTAATCTGTAAAAAGTGCTGTGTCACCATTTAACATCTGCTGATACAGGAGAGACAAGAGGTGACAGGCACCAAAGGAGGAAGTGGCTACCAGATGTGGAGCAGTTAGAGAAGCCTGCCTAAGAAATGTACAGGACTGAGGCCAGGATCAGGCTGTCATCTGTGAGGCTGGGAGAAGGCAATGCAAGCCGAGGTAGGGAGTGAGTGGCAGATGGAAGCTTGTATGGCCCAATCCATTCACTTAGCAAATAGTCACCGAGTCAGGCCTTGAGATGAAAACCTCTTCCACACAAAGACCAAAGCCTACTGAGATAGGACGACTCACAACCGTGCTGCAGCGAGGTGGGCACAAGTTGTACAAGATTGTTGGCTCTTTGGGGGTTGAGAGCAGAGAAGAGTTCACAGAAAAGAGCATTTTCATCATCCAAATGGTCTAAAGGGGACTCAGGCTGGGGACTTAAGAGGAAAGAAAGAAATGTGACCCAGTGCGTGCCTTTGCACATAAGGCTGATTGAGAGCAGCCTCCCCTTGGACATTGTAGGGACGGAGAGCCTGCAAAACAGGCTCTCCGGAACAGATTTACTTTAAGACTATCTAACTGTGCCCAGGCTATGGTCTCAGTCAAACTAAACAAGAAAAGACTGGATAAATAGCCTGTATCCCATGTTTGATTTGGCCTTTAATTTTGTATGCTTAAAGTCTGATGTCAGAGACCTTCTCCTCATTATTACTGAAGAAGAAAAGAGCGATGTTTTAGTCCACTTTCTGTTACTGTGATAAGCATCAGGACCAAAAACTAGTTAGGAAGGAAAACATTTATTTCAGCTTACAATTGACGTCCACCATGAAGGGAAATCAGGATGGGAACCAGGAGGCAGAGATTGAAACAGGAGGGGCCCTGCTTACTAGCATGTGCCCCGTGGCTTGCTCAGCTGGCTTTCTTTTTCTTTCTTTTCTTTTCTTTTCTTTTTTTAACTTTCATTGATTCTCTGTGGATTTCACATCATACATTCTGATTCCACTCATCTCCCTGACCCCTCGTATCTGCCCTCTGCCCTTGCAACCTCCCCTTCCCCAAACGAAACCAAATTTAGAAGAAAAACAAAACAAAAGCAAACAAATAAAAAGAAGGAAGAATCTTGAGGGAGCTGTAGTATGGCCTGTTAGTTTGTTCTTTTTGCAAGTGTTCATTAGCACGAGTCATTAGTCTAGCTTGAGTCCCTCTGGTTTCTCTACACCACCAATAACAGGCTCTCACTGGGGCTCCTCTTAAGTATCCTGCTGTTGTCCTGTGTCATGGAGATCCTGCTGCTTTGGATCTGTAGGTTCATCCCCTTCACATGCTCCAACAGTTCATAGATTCAGTGGATGTTTGGACAGGCCAACTCAGTGCCCTGGGTCTGGGCCTGGGTGGTAGCTGGGTTGGTCAGCTCTCCAGCTTTTCCTCGCTGTCGCTACCCAGATGAGCTCTCCAGCAGGCAACAGTAGCTCGCACAATGCAGCCTACAGCAAGGAGCAAGGCCTGTTCTCTCCTTGCTCTCAGGCCCTCAGATCTGGGCTTCCCTCCCTCATGTCGCCAGGGACAGCTCTACTGTTTTGCCCAGGCAAGGTGCAGGGTTCTCGCTGCCAATTGCTTTCTTATATAACCCAGGATGACCTGCCCAGGACAGGCCACCAAAATTGGTCTTGGCCCTCCTCGTCAATCAAGAATCTGTGCCCACAGGCTTCCCTTCAGGCAATCTGGTGGAGGCATTATCTCAGCTGAGAGCCCTCTTCCCAAATAATGCTAGGTTGTGTCAGGTTGAGAAAAAGCCCAGCCAGGACAAAGAGATAACTGATTTCACACGTGAGCTAAAAGGGAAGCAAAATAATTTTTTTAAGACCCAATTATTAGTGAGGAGGAAGAAGTATGGAACTCCCATATGGTTGAACTTGAATGTCTTCCTCTGTCTTTGTCCATTAATATGAAATGCCAAGTACATTGCCTATCTGAAACCACATGTTTTTTGAAAGGGATGCTTTGTGTTTTCAGCATGTTCTCCTGCTGTAGCCCAGGCTGTCCTGGTGTACTCTATGCAACTCTTTGGACTCATGGTCCTTTGGTCTAAGTTGCCCATGTGCTGGCATGCACCACCAGGTCCAGCTGAAAAGATACTTAAGAACATGGGTGTGCTGGATAGTTTAAGTCAGCCTGACACAAGCTAGAGTTATCTGAACGAAGGGTACCTTAATGGAGGAAATGTCTCCATAAGATCTGGCTATATGGCATTTTCCTAACTAATGATTAATGGAGGAGGGCCCAGCCCATTGTGGGTGGGGTCATCCCTGGACTGGTGGTCATGCGTCCTAAAGAAAGCAGGCTCAAAAAGCATGAAGAGAAGACAGTAAGCAGCATTTCTCCATGGCCTCTGCTCCTGCCTTCAGGTTTCTGCCCTGTTTGAGTTTCTGTCCTGATTTCCTCCAATGATGAACAGTGCCATGGAAATGTGAGTCAAATAAACCCTTTCCTCCCCTGCTTGTTTTTTGGTCATGGTATTTCATCACAACAATAGAAACCCTAAGACAATAGGATAATATAAAATTAAAGGCTTCAAGATTTAAATCAACTGCAGGCCTATAAGACACTATTCAAAATCATGAATCCTATGGACTAAGGTAAGAACTGTTGAGCTAAGAAATAGGAGCACCCATCTGAGAAACAGTCTTCTATGCCTGGGTCTCAGTTAAGTGGTAGAGAGCTTGTCTAGCATGGACCTGGGTTTAGTCACCAGCACTGAAAACAAAACAAAGAACCAGGATGTCAGCCACCACCTCTGGATTGCATCTTTCAACCCAACTGGAAGCACCGGCCCTGTGCTATTATAAGCCACACCATGCATTATTTAGTGTGATAATATCATGCAGGGTGGAGAAGGCCACCAGTCAGAAGGAGCGTTTGACGTTGTTGAGTACTTTGTGAAATGCTGGAGACTCTAGTACTGCATGCTCCTTTTGACAAGGAAAATGGAAGAGGCTGAAGTGATGGCCCTGGAATTGCTTAGACTGTGTGAGGACCACTAGATAGAAAAAGCAGCTAGTGGCCTTGTTCCCTGCTTTCCCCCGAACCAAGGAAGCAGCCAGTGCCCTTGTTAACTGCCTACTTGGAGCCAGCAAAACCAGGCCATCCCCTCTAGCAATCTCAGACTTGAGTAAAGATAGGCTGCTTTAACCCCATTTCTCTTTTGTAAGACTCATCTCTGAGTTTAATTTTTTCCCGTTTTCTTATTATAATAAAATAATTATATAATTATTATATACATTATATACTAAAATAATTATATAATAAAATAACAATTTACCACTAATAAGGGCTGGGAAGTTGGTTCAGTGGGTAGCGCTTGCTACATGAACATGAGAACCCAAATTCCAATTCTCAGCCCCCATGTAAAATGTCAGGCATGACCCTGAGCATCTGTAACTCCATTTGGTGGGGTGGCTGGAGGCAGAAGGATACCTGCATTTCACAGGAAGCCAGTCTAACTGAAAGCATGAGCTCCGAGTTCAATAACAGACAAGAAAGACATCCCAACACTGAGCTATGGCTTCTGTGGGCACACCCATGTGCATACTTCTGCACACCTGTGCACACACATATACACCATATGCGTTAATTTGCCATTGAAGCCATTTCTTAAGTTGTGTGTGTAGGAGAGAGAGTGTGCACACTACGATGCACGAGTGGAGGTCACAGGGAAACTTTGGGTTCTACCTTGTTTGAGATAGGGTCATTTCCTTATTTTCCCGCTGCGCGCCTCAGGCATTCACCTGCCATCTCCCTGTGGCAGTACTGGAATTACACACTCGTAACCCATGTCCCGCTTTTACATGGGTTCTGGCTATTCACACTCAGGTCCTTGCTGCTTGCATGAAGCATTTTTGCCTGTGGAGTCATTTCCCTAGTGTCAACCCATTTTTTAAGTGTACAGTTTGGCAGAATTAATTTAATATCCAAGTGTCTTAGGGTGCCGTGACCAGGGCAACTCCCATAAAGGAAAACATTTAATTGAGGTGGCTAACAGTTTCAAAGGCTTAGTCCAGTATCATCATGGCAGAACATGATGGCATGCAGGCAGACATGGTGCTGAAGAAGGAGCTGAGAGTTCTACATCTTGATTTACAGACAACAGGAAGTGAACTGTGACCCTGGGTATAGCTTGAGCATAGGAGACCTCAAACCCTACTCCCACAGTGACACCCTTCCTCCATACCTATTCCAACAAGGCCACACCTCCTAATAGTGCCACTCCCTACAAACTTATGAGGGCCAATTACATTCAAACTCCCACACCAAAATCATTAAAGCCAAGATATGACTTCCAATACTTTCATTAACCCAAACAGAAATACTGATCCTTAAGCAATAATTCTCTATTTTTGCTTAGGAAATCCTAGCTTTTCTGCCCTCACTAATTTTCCTTATCTAAATATTTCATATATTACACAAGAGAAATTGATGTGGATTTCATTGTGTGTCTACTTTATTTCCTGTGTTTTCAAGGCTCATTCATGTTGTAGCACGTGAGAATGTCTTCCTTCATAGCTGAGAGACCATCTGCTGTGTGGGTCACCACAATGTGTTTGTCTAGCCACCTGCTGATGGACATTGGATTGTTTGCACCTTTGACTTGAATATTGCCGCTTTAAACCCTGCCATACATGGAGTCCTGTTTTGAGTTTGAATAAATTCCTAGAGGTAAATTGTTGAGTCAGATGTGCACACGAGTGTGCAGAGCCACAGTTTTCTGCTTAAACACACGAGGGTGTGGAGCCACAGTTTTCTACGAGGCTATGCCTGTTACCGTCAGAGTGGTGTTGCTGCCTTCTTCTTCATTTAATCTTTAATCTAAACTGCTAAAAAATGAATGACAGTAGTCTCCAGGAAAGCTTCTGAGTCACAGGGGCCTAGGGTAGACTTCCAGCTCAGCCATTTAGTACCTGTGTGTGGGATATAGCATTTTATCTGTTGAAACGTCGATCAGTTAATTTTGTGGTGATTAAAACAGAAATAATGTAAAGAATGTGTCTGGTGCACCCGGGGTACAGAAAGAACTCAGTAGATACTAGCTGTGGGAGCCATTGCTTTGTTCATGGATGTGCTTCGTGTGCTGAGGCTATTGGCAAAGTCTTGCCTGGGTTGCTGAGTTACAGAACTTGCGACAATAAAAGTTCTTAAGTTGCAAAATTTGCGTGATTTGTTGCAAAGCACAGCTAGCTAATAGGTTTTGGATGGTTCTGTGAGAATCCCCAGTAGGCTTAATGATGATAGGCAGTGTCTGTTCAGGATGCTAAGCTAATGGCATTCTAAGTGGAATCACACCATTCTCCAGATGTTAATCTGAGGTTCACATATGTAAAGCGACTTGGGAAGCCAGAGCTCAGAATATTTTTTTATGCATGGCTCTAAGAGGAACCACATCCAAAGAGGCAAACTGTTGCACTGATATTATCCATATTTTTTGATTTTTTTTTTCCTAGTAAAGATCTGAGGGCTCACGAAATCAGGGGGTTGAAGGCAGTGGGGTAAGAGAGTGTCACAAGGCAGCCAATGGCCTTTAGATTTTTTATTACTTTTTATTAGTGAGCTGGAAACCTTGAAAGAAAACTAACCACATTGTAGAAATGGATACCCAAGAGGGAGGAGTCAAACTGTGCAAACCCTAGGGGGTGAGGAGAAGTTGACTCAGGCTGGGGCTGCTGCTGTAAAATCCCCAGAGGTGCTTCCTTCAAAGGATGACTGGGGACTTGCAGGGCACCTCAGATGCAGTTCACTTCCTTCCAGCCTGTGGCTGGTTCCAACTTGTTTCCCTGGCTGTAGCTTTGCTGTTTCCTGGCTCTTTTTCTCCTTGTCCTGACTTTTGTTGCATTTTTTAAATATTATTATTAACTTTTACATTTATTTTCTTCTTTCCTTCTTTTATATGTGTGTGTATGCAAATGTTTCCTTTGAACATTTAAAACAGAATTAAATGTTAACTTTCACTAATATCTAAATATCTATCTATTCAAGTGATAAAGAACTCTGCACAGGACACTTTTCCCCCAGCCTCCTGCTAACGCTTTCTAAAATGTTGCTTCCAGTTTGTTTTTAAGCTCATATTTGTTGATAGGCATTATTCATTTAGATTTATCGCTATATTCTTTTTAATCTTGTAAAAGTTGTGTTTTATCCTTCTGTGACAGCTAGAGAAACAGAAAATGAGAGCAAGAATGAGTACACACGCAAGTCATGGTGCCCGTGTCGGGGTCTGAGGAGTACACATGCAAGCCATGGCACCCTGTGGGGGTCTGAGGAGTACACACACAAGCCATGGCGCCCGTGTGGGGGTCTGAGGGCAACTTTCAAGAGTCAGTTCTTGTGGACCCTGGGGATGGACTGACTCAGGTCATCAGGCATGGAAGCAGACACCTTTACCTGCTGAAGCATCACGCTGGTCTCACTGCTATCTTCCTAATGCTTGATTTTCTCACTGCGACTTTTGCTTTAAATTCATTTTCCTTTAAGTTCATTTCTTTTCCTCCTGAACATAATCTGAAGCAGTTCTTCCAGAGAGAATTTCTAGAGGACAACTGGTCTATGTTTTGGGTTTTTTTCTTTTCTTTTTGGTTTTGTTTTGTTTTGTTTCAGCTTTTGAGACGGGGTTTCTCTGGGCTTGAGCTCATATCAGCCTGTCTCTGCCTCCGCAGTGCTGGGACTAAAGGCATGCGCCTCTATTGCCCAGCTTTGTTCTATGAATTTGTATGACTGAAAGTGTCTTTCATTCTTACAGTTCCATGATCATTTGACTGGGTATAGAGAGTCCTAGATCCAAAATCACTTTCTTTTAGCACGCTGGTATTTAATCTCAACCTCTGCTAGCAATAGCGTTCTTCTTGCTGTTTTGTTTTGTTTTTGTTCTGAGAGACAGGGCTTCTCCGTGTAATGGCACTGGCTGTGCTGGAGCTCGCTTTGTAGACCAGACTGGGTTCGAGCTCACAGAGATCCGCCTCACCTGCCTCTGCCTCCTGAGTGCTGCGACTAAAGGCATGAGCCACCACCAACCGGTGCATTTTTCTTGCCTTTAAGTGTCTTTTCCTTCCCACAGCTTTTACGATGTACACTTTGCCTCTAATACTGTGGGATTATTTGTTTTTGTTTTGTATTTTCATTCTTTTTGGGCTGCATTCTAGAAGCCATGCTTTGACCAACTCCTTAACCACTCAGCCTCCGACAGTGCAGGACCTACTGCTGCCATCTGTCAATTTTAAAAACTTTACAATTATACTTCCATTTGATATTGCTAGTAAGTTCTAATGTCATAGCTCACTTTTTAATTTGAAGGTTTCTGTTGTCCCCTGGCTTTTACTACCATCTGGGATCTCCTCACTGGGGACACTTGCCTTCCAGCCCAGCATGTACAAAGACCAAACCAAAAAAAAGTTTGTGTATGAATTATGAATTCATTAAATTAGAACAATGCCCTAAGTGCTAGATGCCTCTAAGGGAAGGTTGTTGGGGGAGGCTGCTCATTCATTTCCCAGCCATCCAGACCCAAAATAGTCACACAGAAACCATATTATTTGCAATACTGTTTGGCTAACTCTTATATCCTAAACTAACTCTTATATCCTAAACTAACCCATCACCATTAATCTGTGTATCGCCACATGGCTGTGGCTTACCGGGTAAAATTCCATCTCCCATGTCTGTCTCTGGCCGCCCTTTAATACAAGACCTCTAACCATAAAATTATCTTGTTGCTACTTTGTAACTGTAATTTTGCTGCTACTACAAATCGCAATATAAAAATATCTTATATGCAGGACATCTGACCTGCCACCCCTTGGAAAGGGTCATTCAACCGCCAAAGGGTCATAGTCCACAGGTTGAGAACTGTTGTCTGTAGCATGAATTCTATTTGGTCTTAATAATAAAAACAGAGTTTTTATTATTTTATTTATTATTTTATTATAGGGGTTAATGCTGAAGATCAGAGAAGCAGAGAGGCCAGCCACTAGAGAGTTCTTTTACCTCTTGCCAATGCTCAGACCAAAAGGGCAAAAGGGTGATCCTGTCCTCGGACTGTATCTGTCTCCATCAAACCTCAGACTACACTGAGCTCCCGTCTCCTCCCACCTTATATTCCTCTCTCTACTCAGTCATGTCGCTCCTGTGTTCACCTCCTTAGTGCTGGGATTAAAGGCCTGGGATCCCAAGTGCTGGGATCTCCTTTGTGTGGGCTCTGTTTTTCTTTTAGACAGCTTCACTCTTCTGTAGCCCAGGGTGGTCTTGAACTAACAGAGATCCCTCTGCCTCTGTCTTCCAAGTCCTGGATTAAAGGTGTGTGCCTCCAGTCCCTGGCATCTAGTGGCTTAACTCTGCAAATGAAGGCAGGCTTCATTTGTTAAAACATAAACAAAATATCACTACGGCTGTCTAAGAAAGTATTACACGAAATGACATCCCTTTCAAGAACTGGGAAGTGTTTTTCTTTGTTCTTCCCCTTCAGAGCTCAGCAGTGAACCTCAGACACAGGTGTGGAGATGGAATATGATCAGACAGACAAGACAGGACACACTGAGCAAGTGGCCATGGCTTTTGGCATCCACAGGTTTCTAATCTAAAGGATAAATAATGAGCCAACATCAGCTGCAGGAAGTTAGGCAGACATGGCCTTTGCTGTTGGAAATCTGAGTTCTGCAATCAGGTGAGCTGTGTTTGCTTTGGAAGAGGCTTAACTGTCGGCGTCTCCCTCAGGGACTGTAGTCTGCACCTGCGTCTTACTGTGAGACCAAAGACACTAGAGTTTCTCAAAGTCCCAGGGTTTGCTAGATGATTGTTCAATATGGACTAAAAACAAACACGGAGCAACTGACTCCAATTGGTCCCAGGTAGAATTTGTTTAGTTACTACTGGAGAAGCACCGAACCGCAGGACAAGGTCAGAAGGATAAAATGTACCCCTGCTTCCTTGTAGCTTCATTGTTGGTGCAACTTTGCTTCTCCACGTCTTTCTAAGCCCTGTACAGGGAATCTGATTCTGCAAAGATTTTTTTTTACTGTTTAATGTGTTCCTTCTTTTTTCAGAGATAAAACATTTTCTGATAACCGTAGATAGATTAGCATCTGTCTGGAGCTTTTGAAGTACTATGGGTAGAGATGGGAAAACACAGAACCGTTTGGTTTGCTAGAAGTTTCTTATCTTAGAGACTGGTGAGTAACTTCCATCCTCTCTCACCCTGGGCGAAGGGCTTTGCTAACAATAGGTTGACAGTGCTACATGTTAACCTTCAACAACTTAAAGGGTTATTTATTTTTACTGTAAGTTTCAGAAAAATTGTTCTGTCAAGATATCAGTAGGAGTAACCATATTTATCAAGAAACAGTGTGTCTGTTTGGTTATAACCAGAGGCACTGGCAGATGTGTGTTGGAAAAACCGGTTTCACAAGTGGATTCATTCTGTTTGAGACCATATATGATTCAAAAGAATCACTACAAATATTTTCTAGATCCTCCCAAACCACAAGTCAAGGTATTAATAACATTTCAAAATTATATTTTACTAGAAATGTTTGTGCAATAAAAGTGATGGCTACCTATTGAATGCACCATAGAAACTACTGGTCTAATATTTGAGGTTTAAGTGTGACTTCTTCCAAAGTTTACTTTAAAACTTTGGAGAAGTTTATTTTAAAACTAGGGGGAAAAATTCAAACACACCCAAACTTTGTCCTTGTCTGTGATGACATCAATAGCTTCATTGAACCATGCTGTCTCTGCCAGGCCCCCTTTTTATACATACAGTGTCCTAAGTAATCTTAGAACTGAATCAAGATTTCCAAGTGTGTTGGGTGGGGGATGTGCTTTGGTTTGACTCATAAATGTAAGATTACTCTGGTCTTAAATAGAACCACCAGGCTTGCTCTGGTAGACATAAGTAACTGTTAAATGTTATCAAAACCCGAGCAGGCAATATAGTAACCCTAACAGGAACAGTCCTGGCTTAAATTCTACAGTAACCTCTTTAAACATGGTTTAGGAGATGGCTCAGCTACTGCCAAAACAAACAAACAAGCAAACAAACATTCTTGTTTTAGAGACAGCTAACAAGATAACTAGCTAAGCATTAGTGCTGTTGCTGCACAGCAAACTATTCCAAACTCAACAGGGTTACAATAGGGACTAATCCTTGCTTGAGAGCTTATCCGTCAACAGTAGGGTTCTGTTCCCTGTGGCTAGGCTACCACATGCATTCTCAGTCAGCCGGAGTTCGTTCACAGGCTGCTTTTCTGGTCTAGGGTCAGACGTACTCATGGCTTTAGAGCCTGGCTGAGATAGTTAGAATGACTCAGCTATGTTCCATGTCTCTTTCTCCAGCAGGCTAGCATGTGTTTGTTCAGAGGGCAGTCACAGGGCGCGGAGAGACAGCCTTGAAACAGCTTGAAACTATATATATGCATATACATACACACGTATATAGTTTAAAATAATAGATATAATTTAAAACTATTTATACATATATGTATACTTGTATACTACACACACACACACACACACACACACTTACACATTTGGTCATACACAGCATATTCCAAAGCTGACCCATATTCAAGGGGGTAGACAATAGACTCCATTTTTATATGGCTAGGGACTAAAAGTCACATTGCAAAGGGAAGTCAGGGCAACTGGGGCCAGTTTCGCAATCAGTGTCCTGCCATGCCTTCCACTAACATGAGGGTACCCAAAAAATGAAAAGGGTTGGTTTATAAATCAACCTTTTCTGCTTCCTTTAAATTTCAGATTTGAAGTTTGTTTTTTGATTCTTTGGTGGCACAGGTATGAGAAAAAGAGAGAGAAACTCTGTGTGTATGTGTGTGTGTGTATGTGTGTACACGCGCCTGTATGTGTGAGTCCATAGTTTGCATGCATGTGTATCTGACTGAGTGTGTGCATGTGTACATGCTTGTATTTGTGTGAGCATGTGTCTGTGTGTGAGTGTGCTATGCATGTATGTGTGTGCCTGTGTATCTGCACGTAATGAGAACTGAGATAGATCCTAGACTCTTGACCTTCAGGAACCCAGGACAAAGCAGAATCCACACGAGTGGATAGTCCATTCAGAGCTTTGCTGTTTGGATTAATGCTTCCTAGAGAAAGAATGCAATTGGCCTCTGGATTGGCGCCCAAACCTTTGCCAAGGGAGATCCAGGTTCTTTGGCTCTGAATTGGTTTCACCAAGGCTACACACAGGAGGCCAAACAATTTCTTAAAGTCAGGCAGAGTCCTCTGCCAGACAGAGGGAATTTGAGGCAGGCAAATGGACCAGTATCCCCTACAGAACTTCAATAATTCAATCCATACACAATAAAATCCAATTGCAACTTAAGTCACCTCCTGGGGGGCAGAGGGAATCAGTGGTTATTCCTGCTCCTACTGTTCCTCTCCATGAAGAACACTGGAAATGGTTTAGAGGCGAAGGACACAGGTTCTACAGAGAGTGAAGGTGACTCTAGTGTGGCTCTCATTGGCTCAATGACACTGACAATTTGCTTCTTTAACTTGTGTCTGCCCTGCCCTAATCAAAGTCAGCCTACAGACAGACACATGACTCCAGGAGCATGGGGATGCACCCATGAGAGGAGGTTCGTAAAAGTTAGGAATGCTTCTAGTTGCTGGTGACTTTGCCCTTATACTAGTTATTAATCTTCATTGATACAAAAGATGCTCTTGGGGTGGACGAGCTTCTTAGAATTCTTCAATGTCCCCAGCCTCATCCTTTTCCACAGCTCTGTTCTCAGTGACAACTCATGGCTACACATAGTTCCCACCATAGGACAGCATTTATAGCAGCACAGAGAGAAAGAAGCAAAAAAAAATCTTTATATGGCCTGCCTCTCGGCACATAGCATCCTTGAGCATCCTTGAGTAGGCTTCCCAGCCAATCACTATAGGAAGGGAATGAGATCGCATTGATAGGTTCAGGCCCATTTCAGTTCAACCTCCATGCAGGGTACACCTCCGCCAGTGTATGACATTTATGGTCGCTGGTCTTACTTTGAATCTCAACCAGGGCCGGAGTGAGGGTTGGCTTCTTGGAGCATGTGACCACTCATTTAAGAAGGGCTGATGCCACCTTGAAATTCTTAATCATTTATAGACAAAGAGGACACCTCTTCAGTTTGCATTCACCTCTGCACTGCCAACTTTTAGCTGGTCCTGGCCAACCTCTTGCTTCTGTTTCAAGCAGCTGCTTTCTCTCCCCCACTTTCCTGAAGTATACTGGTGGGTGCTGACTCAGCGGGTGGACATGGTCGGTTCAGAAAGAAAAATGTGCTCTGGGCAGGATGGAAAGCCGTGTGAAAATGCTTCTGCATCCCAACCATCAAGGCCCTCTGCACATTTCCTGGAAGGTCCGGGGGAATGAGGGGGAGGGGGTCCAGGTCACAGTGGTCACCCTGATAATCCATCCTCCTCTGACTCACTTTCCCTGGGTCGACTCACACATAAACATACACACACCAGTCTTATCTCAGATTCGGCCTTCAGGGAGTCCAATGCTCAAACACTCTGTGAATAAAATCCAGGCTTCTTTCTATAAGGAAGGCGATGTAACTGTTAACTCATCAATAGGCTGTTGATACATCGTCAGCTGTGTTGCTTGTGGCCCGAGAAGGAGAATCTATTTCAGAGCTGATATCCCTGGCTTCCCAATCAGATACAGCATCTGTTGAATGCCCACTGTGTCTCAAGCATGGTGCTGTTTTCCATGGTGCTCTCATGTTAGCTACACAACAGCTCCTTCCCAATGTCTCCATCTGCAAGACCAGCACAGCAAAGATCAGAGCCATGAGGGACTTCCCAGGGACAGAAAACAGACATAGATATTTTAAAAATTAAGATCTATTTTATAATCTTAATTTTATTTATTCTTTATGTACGAGTATTTTGTCTACATGCATGTTTATGAACCATCTGAGAGCCTGCTGCCCTTGGAGTCCCTGGGACTGAAATGACAGGCAATTGTGAATTGACGTGAGGGTTCTGGGGATTAAACTCAGGTTCTCTGGAAGAGCAGCCAGTGCTCTAAGCTACTGAGCCATCTCTCCAGTCCACAGATAGAGAATTTTAATGAGAGTTCTCTGGACGTACTTCCTGCAAGAGCATCATGACAAAAAGAATACTTGAGTACAGGCTGAGAGGTTGGTCCTAAGCCTATGTCGCTCATTACAGGACCAAGCTCCTCCTGAAGAGCACCCGGTAAGCAGGAAAGCCAGCGGCGTAGCAGGCTGTCCTCTGGGTTTTTGAATATTGTATAAAAGTTTCAGGGTTGTGGCCACAGCCCAGTTTATAAATTTTCTTTCAACCCAGAGCAGCCAGGCCCTGGCATTTTCCAAGCCAGGCTAGACAGATGGTTCTATTTTGCTTTGTCAACTTTAAAGGGAGGACCCTGCTCTTTTGCAGACTCAGTGCTGGAGGCAGCCCACACTTGGACACTGTTCTGGATAACGAGGTCAGGCAAACATTGGAGGAGACAGACCACAGACTACAGGGACACCACTGTCTTTTTCCAAGGGCAAGCCCGTGAAAGAAACCAGACGTTGGTCCAGACAACGACGTCTATGATTGAAGCTGAATCGGGAAAGGGTGCCAGGGCCTGGCCAGCAGTCAGCGACATGGCTGAAGAAAACTATAACGTCATTATGCTCAAAGGATTTATTTAGTACACGGTATGTGAGGTGTGACCCTCCTCTGTGGAAAATACGGACTGGAAACTTACTAAGTTGTCAGTGCTGGATAAATGAAATTGAGTGACAAATTAATAAATTATGCATATAACACTTCCAATAGAGACATTCCAATTTATCTTTGTTAGATACATAAATTTTCTCAGGGTTTATGAGATAAAATTTGGTGTGTCACTAACCCCTGCTGATATCAGTCTCCCCAAGATTTTTCCTCTCAGTTGATAAGACATTAACAAAATGGTCTCAAACCTTTCGTGGCTCTTATCTTCCATCAATAAGAAACTTTATGCCTGTATCTCCTATATACTAGAAATTACATTGCTATATTGTTTCACTGATATTATATGTAATGTGGGGCTGGGGATGTAACTCACTTGTTAGAGTGCTTGCCTAACATGAGAAAGCCCTGGCTGCAGCCTCCAGCAATGCATAAAATTATATATACATGCCTGTAACTATCGTGCTCGAGAGGTAGTGGCCAAAGAACCCGAAGTTTAAGGTCACCCTCAGGTATACAGTCAGCTTGTGGTCAGCCTTGGCTACATGAGACCCTGACTGAAATAAAATAAATAAAATGATGATAGTTTATGTATACTGGAGAGCAGGCTACGTTTAAAGGATAAGATAAATATTATACCATCTTATAAACACATTTAAATTAGGGTCAGCACAAACATCTCTGCTTTAGCATATAGTAACATGATAAAATAGACTTCTTTTAAAAAAATCAATCTTTGGTTCAAATGTTTGGACCAATTTGGTTTATTTTAATACCATTTTTTATTTTATTAAGGATTTATTTCAGTGGCTTTTGCTATACTCACAAAGTTATACCCATATTATCACTACCTATTTTACAGTATTTTTTTCTTACCCTCAAAAGAAACCCACACTCTTTAGTAGACCCCAGACTCCCTTCTAGGGAACTGAACCGGGGTCCTCTAGAAGAGGAACCCTGCTCTGAACTTCCGAACCATCTCTCTAACCACACTCTTTCTGAGAAATTTTCACGACATTTTTTCGAGACAGATTTGTTACCTCTCGTGGCTATCATGCTACCGCTTCTTATACGGCCTTCAACTTGTAGCAATCCTCCTGCTTCAGCCTCCTAAGTGCTGGGATTAAAGATGTGCGATATGGGAAAATTATTTTGTAAGTTAATTTTTGGAAATACTTTCATCCTTCTGAAGTTTTGTTGGTATAAGCATAAAAATGATAACTTTTGCTGTTTTAAATCTTATACTGCAATATAATAAATAGTAACGAGACACCTACGCATTTCCTTCCTTCCAAACAGAAAATGTAAAGTAACTGCCTGTTCTGTATAGCTTCCCAAATCATGTTAGAAAGGTTCCATATGGAAAAGGCAAAATTTGAAATGGAAGTAATTATTTTTATTTTAAGAAAATTTCCCTTTATACCTTGCCCTCTGGATATCCAGTTACTTTCTTTGGAGAGCCGGTGAATGTAGAAGACCAATATGTTTTAAAAAAAAAAAAAAAAAAAAGGACTCAGAATGTGGCCAAAAAGATCAAGCGATGAGAAAAAGAAAAGGTGAGGTGTGGAGGTTTGTATTTCTAGAATGAAGTTTGAGAGGGAAGGACAACATGAACTAGCCAAAGAAATAGCAGCTGAAAGCTTGTCAGGGTTAAGATGAGTCAGACATAAAAGCCCAATAAATCCCAAGCAGCAAAAAAGAAAACAAAGAAAGAAAAGGCTTTCTCGGAGTGTGGGAAATGGTCCTTATCTTTATTTTAAGGTGTTTCAAAATGACACACAATTCTCAATTCATCAAATGTACGTGAGGGAATTTCCTTGCATGTAAATAATGCTGCTATGACCTCGATGTTTCTGTCCCTCCAGCTTTCTGGGTTGAGATCCTAACTCTCAAGGTGAATGTAAGCAGTGGGCTCTTCCACAGAAAGAGACGGAGAATCCAGAGGACAGTGACCAGAGCCCCTAACAATTCAGACCCAAGAGTCCATCTGGCAGCCCCTGTGGAGCTCTGTCCCCAGCGGTCAAACCTTGTTCCGGGATGGTCAGCTTGGCACTTTTCACCGTGGCTTCCCGTGAGCACCAAGCAGAGAAGACCAGATGTGCACCTAAACCTGTCACACACGGTGCCCACTTCAGTTGGTCCAATCCCAACGCCCTTCAGAGGACAGCTGGAGCCTCATGGTTCCCTCCTCATTGCTATGAACTTTCTCCGGGTCCTAGTTCTTTTATCATAAGTGATCATTTTAAACCCTCTTTATTTGCCATCACTTTTATTTCTGCCAGCATTTTACATTTTCTTTTTCTTTCTTTTTTTTTTTGGTTTTTCGAGACAGGGTTTCTCTGTGGCTTTGGAGCCTGTCCTGGAACTAGCTCTTGTAGACCAGGCTGGTCTCGAACTCACAGAGATCCGCCTGCCTCTGCCTCCCGAGTGCTGGGATTAAAGGCACATACCACCCCCACCTGGATACAAAATTTTTTTAATATGAATAAAGAATCTAATACGAGGGACATGTTTTACCAGAAATGTCTAAGTTAGGTTTTTTATTGCTGTGAAGAGACACCATGGCATGACAACTCTTCTAAGGAAAACATTTCGTTGAGGGGACTTGCTTACGGTTTCCAAGTTTCAGTCTATTATCAGCATGGCGGGGAGCATGGTGACATGCAAGCAGACATATGGTTCCGGAGCTGAGAGTTCTTACATCTTCATAGGCAGGCAACCAGAAGCTTGAGAAAGGAGACCTCTCAAAGCCCCCTCCCAAGTGACACACTTCCTCCAAAACCAGCAAGGCCTCATCTCCTAATAGTGCCACTTCCTTTGGGGGTCATTTTCTTTCAAACCACCACAAGACCTAACAACAAAAAATCACACCAAACCAAAAAAAAAAACTTGCTCCTTTTTATAAGGACAAGTTCAAATCACTATATCTTTTTTTTTTTTTAAAGTTTTAGATTGGGGAGCCGGAAAGATGGATCAGACATCAAGAGCACTTTTCTTTCCGAGTATCTGGGTTCAGTTCCCAGCACCCACACCATGGCTCACAAATTTAACTCCAGTTCCAGGAGATCTAGCACTCTCTTCTGACCTTCCAGACACCATGTATGTGGTATGTATGTGGTATACATACACACATGTAGGCAAACACTCATACATATAAAAAGAAATAAGTTTTTTAAATTAACGGTATAAATTGCAGAAATTAAGAGTGAAATCCCCAGAATCTGAACCACTTGCTGCCACTTACAAAGCATTTCTTCACACTCTGTCACATATTCCAAGGTACTTCTTACCTTGTGTTTCTCAGAATCCATAATTCTTAGAGCAATACCAGTGAGCCGGTATAAATGCCATTTATGCCGATTGTGTCTTATTCCTTCCAGCCTTGTCTAGCTTCCAGAGCTCCAGTTCACTCACTGACTTGGTAACAGCATGAGACTGAACAGTGCTAGAAATGACACACACACACACACACACACACACACACACAGAGAGAGAGAGAGAGAGAGAGAGAGAGAGAGAGAGAGAGAGAGAGAGCCTACTCCAATGAAGAGTAGATAACCATGAATTCAAAGTGACTTTGAGATGTTAGCTGGAGAGATGACTCAGCAGTTAAAGGCACTAAGTGTTCTTGCAAAGGACCAGAGTTCCATCCCTGCACCCACATCACGTGGCCCGCAGACATCAGTAAGCCCAGATCCCCGGGATACAACACACTCTTATGACTTTGGTAGTCATCCATGCACGTGTGAATATCCACACAACAGATACACACTTCTATGCATAAAGTTAAAAATATATTTAAAAAAGAAAAAAGTATTCTAGTGACACAATTTTTGGACACATACAAGGAAGAGGGAACACTTAATCAGAGGGACAAAGAGCCATGGGAAAAAGATCATTTTTAGCCTGCTAAAAACACGAAAAATTTTCCAAGAGCAGAATTTCCTGATGAAGATCCAGTTTCTTTGTGAATCAGACCTACAAAAAAAGGGCTCTGCTGTGAGTCAGGAGGTTCTTAACTTTTGTTCAGGAAACTCTATTCCCTGAGAGGGGGACCCTGATGTTCTGGAAATTGGTTAAATGGAGGTTCTCAGAATTGAGCCAATTCCAAGACTTCTAATCTCTATCCCCATTGTCTCACAGAACCTGATATTATTTTGCAACCCGAGGCCTGTACACAAGGCAGTGGAGCTGACTGGGTTTCTAGGGAGCCCAGGTGCTGAGGGGAGGTACATGTGACAGCCCTCTTGTCTTGGAAAACCTTTTGGGGGATAATAACAGAGGAGATGGCAGGGGCATTCGGGTAGCATTTGGCATGTGACCACAGTCCTTTTAAAGAGATACTGTCTACATCTGTTATTTTTTTAAGATTCCTTTATTTTTATGTGCACTAGTGTCTTGTCTGCTTGTACATCTGTGTGAGGATGCCAGATTCCCTGAAACTGGAGTTCTAGACAGTTGTGAAGCTGCCGTGTGGGTGCTGGGAATTGAACCCGGGTCCTCTGGAAGAGTAGCCAGTGCTCTTCACTGCTGAGCCATCTCTCCAGCCCCCTTCGTTTATTTTTAACACAAGATGAGAAGCTAAAAGGGGCTTGCGTGGAAGGCAGAAGGCTGGAGCTGGGACAAGCACACTCCTAGAACTCAGTCCTGAGCTGCACGTGAGGGAAAAGCCCAGGTCAGTAGACAAACTCGGGAGAATCTAGAAGTATGTAAATAAACAAAACACAAAAGCAAAGTCCCTGAAAATTGAGGAAGGGAAACAGTGAGGCGCCTTGGTTCTGAATGATCCGATGAAGAAGGAACAGAGGTATGGGTGGGGCAGGAGAAGAGGAATGGGCAACTAATTCCAATGCCATGCCTGAAAGTGGGGAGGAGACAATGGCATTGTCATAGGAAATGAACTGAAAGTCCAATTACCGTGGCAGGTATATGACGCAGGACTCTTGAATATGCATTCTGCCGTCGTGATCATGTGTAAAGCTGAACCCCCCATTGCTGGCAGGCAGACCTGGTGGGGCAAAGGAGTCCCTAGCCAAGCAGATCCACAAGAGCCTCCTAAATAAGAGGCAACTCTCTGGCTTTTAATCCTAAGCCACTTGCCGAATTTACAATCATGGGCACGTTCAAGCTCATGGGTGATGGTAAGGACTTTCTGAAGTTCTTATAATAAATAAAATGCTATTTTCAAGTACTTAAGGGGAATACCTACACATAGTAGGCACATAGCTCTGTTGTCAACAAGGATATTATAAGGATGGGCTAACTAAGAAATGGCCCAGAGGGTACCTTTCTGACTCTAAACAACCTCTCAGCTACCTGATTCTAGGGGGGCAGTTTTACTTCTTTTGAGAAATATTCTTTATTATAAATAGAGACACTCCTGGAATATGTAGGCTCAGGAAAAATATTTTCCAATATTTATTAATTTTAAGAATTTCATAAATGAGTGCAGTATTTACACTGTTTCAATTTTATACTCTCCCCTTTCCAACTCCTCCCATGCCCCTCACCCCTCTCAACTCCATGACCTCTTCTTTACATACATACATACATACATACATACATACAAACATATGAATATATAAATACAACCTGCTGAGTCCATTTATTGTTGTTCATATGTGTATGTATTTTGGATGATCATGTAGGTTTGGATAGTCTATCAGGGGCTCATCCCTAGAGAAGACCAATTCTCCATCTTAGCAGTCACTAATTACCTATAGCTCTTTTAACCATTGTCTGTCCTTTCTTCCTCAGTGCTCCCTGAGTCTTAGGTGCAGGAGATACATTGTGAATGTATCAGTTGTGGTTGGGAACCACACAATCTTATGTTCAAAGCAGTTTGACCAGGTTATGGTTTTCTGTAATGGTCTCTGACTATTGCAGAGAGAAATTTCTTTGATGCAGGTGGGCGCTACACTCGTGGGCATAGGGATACATATTTAGAATGTCATGGGCAATTATGCTGGCTGTGTAAAGTGATGGTAGAGGGTTCTCCTCCAGGATTCTTGACCTCACTAGCCCCAGGTAGTTGGCTCAGTTTCCAGTACCCAACATGATCCCCCTGTTACTGAGGAGGGCCTTAAGTCTAATTTAGACAGCTGTTGGTTACTGCCAAGATGTAAGTGCCACCATTGCAACTTTAGGGTTATCATGCCATGTTAGTTGTATTGTGGTTCTGTCATAGGTATCATATCTGGTAGGATTATGGTAGGATTTGGAAGCTTCTGTGACAACTTCTAGTACCATGAAAACTAAACCTCGGAGAGGAAGGAGGCTCTCGGTCAGAACCCAGGTCAGATCCTCTGGGTCTTGTGCTTGAACGCATGTGTCTTCAGGAATAGGGAATTACCTTCAATCTCCGGGAGACAACCAACGGCAATAGTAATGTCCTTTAACGTTTGGGAAGTTTCTTGAATTCCCCTGATCAACAATTTGAAAAAGCATTTCTCATGCCTGGAATTGGGGTTTTTGTTAGCTACTCTATGGCTTTTAGGGGGAGCATTGTCAGTCTAGGTGGGAGAATTTCAATTGCCTATACTCTTCATCTAGAGGTGAGATCTAGATCTAAGGGAAACTATTTTTGTATAAACTATCTGAGGTTTATTTTAGATGAATGACAGAACCTGAGAAAGAGCAACCCAGTCCACCCCCGACTGTGTGTGTGTATGTGTGTGTGTGTGTGTGTGTGTGTCCATACATGTTTATATACACCTGAGGATGATAGATGTTGACAGAAGGTGTCTTTCTCAATTGCTCCTCTTCTTACTCTTTCAGAGTCTCTCACTAAACCTGGGACTTGTAGATTTGACTAGACTGGCTGGCAAGCAAGCTCAGGGTGCTCCTGTCTCTGCCCCCACCAAAGCTGAGATTACAGGTGCAAACTATGGAACCAGAGTTCAACTCAGAACTTCATGCTTGAACACCATCTCCGCCCCCAGCTACACTTCTTGAACTGGGTCAGGGTCTGCGCTTCCTAGAAGCATCTTGTCAACCTCACACACATGGAATAGAGAACAGAGAACACTCCCTCGAGAAAAGGGAGTTGAGTTCAAGTGGGCTCCCGTCTGAGTACCAGACAGAGAGAGACTTCGAGGACAGTGCTTCAGAGTGTGGGGTTTTTGAAGGACAGAGTTGGGACAGAGGTCTCTCAGACATTTGCATCAACAAGATACGGCACTGTCACCAAGACAATGTTTCTTCCGAAACTGTTTGCTGTGAGTGTTCATTGAGTTCTAACATAACATGTCCCTGCATTTGGGAATTTAGCAAATGTGTGCTTTTTAAACTAAACAACTGAGTTGTGGTGATATTTTGTTTGTACTCTAACAAATAAAGCCTGCCTGGAGATCAGAGAGTGGAGCTAGCCACTAGTTAACCACAGAGGCTGGGCAGTAGTGGCACACACTTTTTAATCCCAGCACTTGGGATCCCATGCCTTTGATCCCAGTTCTTGGGAGACACATGCCTTTAATCCCAGCACAAGGGAGGAGGAAACAGGAAGCAATATAGCTGGAGGGGGAGAGGAGTATAAGGTGGGTGGATGTAGGAACGGGACTTTTTCAGGCTAAGGAGTTGGCGAGGTTAGAATTGGCTGTGGCTTGTTTCTTTGTCTCTCTGATCTTTCAGCATTTAACCTGATATCTGACTCTGGGTTTTTGTTTAAGACCAATTAGAATTTGTGCTCCACTGAGTAGAACTTTTTTAAAAAAATTTCTATAAAGAAATTCATCTTCTCTAATCCTTAGAGTAGTTAACTCTGGACAGCTTTCAGTTAGATACACTAGCGCCTTTCATACCTGCAAATTCTGCTTCTAGAATATTCTTTCACCTAGAAGATCAAATTCTCCCAAGGAAAATGCCTTCCTTGCCTGCATGCTTCCATTTCTAAGAAGGGTTTTATTTCTACCTTGAAAAAGATCAGTCATCCTTCACATTACCAGTCCAGGGCAAATGATATTTCCCTGACAAGCATGTCGGATGCCGTCTGAACACAAGCCTCTGTGCCGCTCTCCACAGAGTTATTTTGTTTCCAGCCATGATTGTATACTCTGTAGCTCTGAGTGGATTTTGCACTCCTGCCCTGATCAGAGTGCTTTCCCTACTGCTGTCTAGAGGTCTGAACCTGCCAGCAAATCCCTATCCTGCAACAATCACCCTCCCACACATATTGGATTAGCTCCCACACACACACACCTGCCCATTTGCTGGTGTTGATAGTGATTTTGTCTTCTCTGAAATGTCTTTGCCATCCCTTCCAGTCCTTTGCTGCCACTGCAAGGGATAAACAAGTACTGGCTATCTCAAAGCTTGGTTGCAATAACACCTTTTCCAAGAAACCTGTTTTGAAATTCCTTCTGGTAGAGTTGGCTGGGAACCTATTGGCCTCTAGGGTTCTCTCGCCATAGTAGAGATTGTTGTTTTGTTTGTCTGGTTTGTTTTTGTTTTTTGTTTTCAAAACAAAACAAAATATTTTCTTCAATCCCATATTTTTTATTTTCAGTCAGTATACAAAGTAGTGAATTTCTTTATGGAATTTTCGTATCTACTTTGTTACTCATCCCCTCCCCCGCCCCCTGTGGTTCTCTTCCTCTCGTCCCATGTATTTCCCTTCTGCTTTCCTGTCACATGTATTCCATCACACACACCCTCACTTAAGTTCTCTTCTTCCCCTCTCTTGGTCCCCTTTCTAGCTTCATGACTTAAACTCAGACCCAGAGCCACACATTAAAATCTGGGATCTGTATATGAGAGATAACATGTGGTGTTTATCTTTATAGCATGGTTTATTTCACTTAACATAATGACTTCCAGCTTGTCCATTTTATTGCAAATGTCTTGATTTCATTTTCCTCCTAAATTGAAGAGAAGTTAAATATTTTCATAGGCTCCTGTGCTGGTTAGTTTTAATGGCAACTTGACACGAGCTAGAGTCATACAAGAGGAAGGAATCTCATTTGAGACGATATCTCTGTAAGATTGGACTGTAGGCCAGCCTGTGAGACATTTTCTTAATTAACGATTGATCCACAATGGGCTGGGTCACCCCTGGGCTGGTGGTCCTGAGCTCTATAAGAAAGCAGGCTGAGCAATCTCTAAGGAGCAAGTCAGTAAGCAGCACCCCTCCATGGCCTCTGCATCAGCTCCTGCCTCCAGGTTCTGGCTTGAATCCCTTCCCTGACTTCAATGGATAATGAACAGTGATTTGGAGGTGTAACCAAAATATACCCTTTTTTCCCCAAGTTGCTTTTGGTCATGGTGTTTCATTACAGCAATAGTCACCCTGACTGAGACAGTCTCTGAAACTACTGTGTGTTGTAGACCTTGTCCCTAATGGATAGTCAGTTCTAAGCCTGTTTTTTTTTTTCCAGGAAATAATTATATGCTATGGTTTTTGGGAGTGGCAATCCAAAACAAATGGTCCAGGTCTGAGACCTACCACTGCCCCTGTCTGAGGTCTCTTGATGTCACTGTGACTCTGTTTCCTCATCTGTAAATTAGGGATAATATTGTAACCTTGCTTACAACTATTTTTAAATGGGTCAATACGTTCTGAGACCAATGTCTTACACCTAACCTATATATGTTGACTAATATCATTATAAATTATTGATATTAGATGTTCAATCAATGTATACTTGTGGCACCTACAACACCTGGAGATTAAACACCTGCAAGGGTCTGGAGATTAAAGAACACACAGAGACATGGGTCACTCTTGAAACAAGATGCCAAATTTATTGTGTTCCAGGGCAGCTTATATAGGGCACTCCTCGATTAGTGGCCACGCCCTAGCTCTCAGGATTTTGCAGGGGCAAACTCACCAGAAACCACTTCCTTGTTATCAGGAACTCATGAGGGTCTCGTGCTCAGAGCAGCTGCAAGCATAGGAAAACAAGTTGTTTATTCCAGCACGCAAGAGGCCATAGAAAGTTCAGGGTCTGAGGGTCTGAAGTCCCCAACATATACTGAATATAAAAAGTAAAACAAGGAAAACTCTTCTCATGCCAATATAGTAATTTTAACAATATTGTTAGTTTAAATACTTAAGCTCTGCATATATTAATTATATTTTCAAAAAAAGGAGAGAAAAAAATCATCTTTTTTTCCTTACATAGTATATTCTGGTTACCATTTCTCCTCCCTCTGCTTCTTCCAGTTCTTCCCCTGCCATCCAAATACACCCCCTTCCTGTCTCTCATTAGAAGAGAACAAACAGGCTCCTATGGGATAATAATATATAATAATATAAAACAGAAACTAACACATCGGTATATGACAAAATAAACAGAAACAGACAGATGGAAAAGGGCACGAGAAACAGATAAAGGTGCTGAGACCAATTCATCTGAACTCTAAGGAGTTCCATAAAAACACTACCCTGGAAACCATAACATATTTGCAAAGGGAAAATATAACTCTAGATTGTATGTCAAGTTGACACACGACCAGCCAGCACAAATGAATTCTTGTCAACTTAACACACAAACACATTACTATTAAGCCATACCCTTCCTTTCTATTCATCCCCAAGTTCTCACTTGAAAAGCACAAATAACTTAGGAATTCCATAGTCTTTATGAATCCAAACACATTAAATTTCAGTGTTTTTAAAATATCCAATCACTCTAAATATCCAAAACCTCTCTTAAAAAGTTCAGTCTTTCAGCTGGAGACTCCTGTAAAAATTAAAATTAAATTAACTGTCTTCTTCAAGAGAGAAGAATTAGGACACAGTCACAGTCTAAATCAAGCAGAGCCAAACTCCAAGAGTATAAGTAACCAGATTCCCAGTTATCTGGGCTTCACGCATGATATTCTGGACTCCTCCAAGGAGCTCCTTCTCCTGCTCTGCCCTCTGCAGCACACACAGCTCGTTTTCTAGGCTCCCGCTGGCTCCACTTCCTGCTCTTGCAGTTCTTGGCAGTCATCTCGTGGTACTGGCATCTCCAAAATGCTGGGATCCTCTGCTGCCACGGGGTTGCACTTTCTTCAATAGCCACTCATAGGCTCTTTTCATGATGCCAAGCCTTAACTTCTTTGCATGAGTGGTGTGGGACAATGGTCTATAGTCTGTCGATTATATTTTAAATAAATGCTGATTGGCCAGTAGCAGGCAGGAAGTATAGGCAGAACAACCAGGAAGTAGAGGTGGGTCAATGAGAACAGGAGAATTCTGGGAAGAAGGAAGTTCCCTCTGCAGTCCTGGCCCAGCCACAGAAGAAGCAAAATGTGACTGCCTTGCTGAAAAAGGTACTGAGCCATGTGGCTAACATAGACAAAGAATAATGGATTAATATAAGTTAGAAGAGTTAATAAGAAGCTTGAACTAATGGGCCAATCAGTTTATAACTAATGTAGACCTCTGTGTGATTATTTGGGGCTTAACGATTGCCAGGGACCAGGCTGAACAGAAAAACTCAGACAACACATGATCCCTTCAGTTATGAGCCTTCAGTTGCCACTGGGGCTGCACCTTCACTAATGACTTCTCCTGGTCTTTAACCGTGCCTAACTTCAGCTACTCTCCATGGTCCCTTAACATCTTCAAAACCAATACTACTTGAGTGACTTGTACACTACCAAGATCAGCTGCCAGTGCAAAGTACAACCCCAAACGCTTCTGTGTGTGCTGACCTTCAGGAAACACTTCCCAGAATATTTCACCTCAGTGATGCTGGTCTCTTCTCAGCCACCACTGGGTTTTTTGTTTTTTATTGATTTTATTGAGCTCCACATTTTTCTCTGTTCCCCTCCCTGCCTCTCCCCTCCCCTTCAATTCTCTCCTATGGTCCCCAAGCTCCCAATTTTTTCAGAAGATCTTGTCTTTTACTACTTCCCATGTAGATTAGATCCATGTCTCTCTTAGGGTCCTCATTGTTGTTTAGGTTCTCTGGGTTTGCGATTTGTAGGCTGGTTTTCTTTGCTTTATGTTTAAAAACCACTTATGGAGCTGGGCGGTTGTGGCGCACGCCTTTAATCCCAGCACTCGGGAGGCAGAGGCAGGCGGATCTCTGTGAGTTCGAGACCAGCCTGGTCTACAAGAGCTAGTTCCAGGACAGGCTCCAAAGCTACAGAGAAACCTGTCTCGAAAAACCAAAAAATAAAAAAAAATAAATAAATAAAAATAAATAAAAAAAATAAAAACCACTTATGAGTGAGTACATGTGATAATTGTCTTTCTAGGTCTCAGTTACCTCACTCAAAATGATGTTTTCTAGCCCCGTCCATTTGCCTGTAAATTTCAAGATGTCATTATTTTCTCTGCTATGTAGTACTCCACTGTGTAAATATACCACATTTTCCTTATTCATTCTTTGATCAAGGGGCATTTAGGTTGTTTCCAGTTTCTGGCTATGACAAGCAAAGCTGCTATGAACATAGTTAAACACATGTCCTTATGGTATGATTGAGCATCCTTTGGCTATATACACAAAAGTGGTATTGCTGGGTCTTAAGGAAGGTTTTTTTCCTAATTTTCTAAGAAAACACCATACTGACATCCAAAGGGGCTGTACCAGTTTGCACTCCCACCAGCAATGGAGGAGTATCCCCTTTACCCACATCCTCTCCAGCATGAGTTGCCATCAATGTTTTTGATCTTGGCCATTCTTCCAGTGTAAGATGGAATCTCAGAGTTGTTTTGATTTGCATTTCTCTGATGGCTAAGGATGTTGAGCATTTCCTTAAGTGTCTTTCAGCCATTTTAAATGAGTCCTCTGTTGCGAGTTCTCTGTTTAGGTCTGTACTCTTATTTTTTATTGGATTATTTGTTCTTTTGATGACCAATTTCTTGAGTTTTTTGTATATTTTGGAGATCAGCCCTCTGTCTGATGCGGGGTTGGTGAAGATCTTTTCCCATTCTGTAGGCTCCCATTTTGTCTTGTTGACCATGTCCTTTGCTTTACAGAAGCTTTTCAATTTCAGGAGTCTCCATTTATTAGTTGTTTCTCTCGGTGTCTATGCTACTGGGGTTATATTAAGGAAGTGGTCTCCTGGAAGCAGGAAATTTGAAAGACTGTTTTGCCTAAATTGGAAGTTTGTCAGTCACATTCTTCTGTGTCCTACAGAATGTCTGGCAGACTCTTTCATGAAGCAGAAACCCTGACAGGACTATCTCACCTTCTTTTGGCAAGCTCAGCAGTCATTTTTCTGTGGGTCCAGCATATCCAGTTTATACAGCATACCATCAAGCAGTCCAGGCAAGAGCAGTTTGTTGTTTGTTTTTTTAGAAAAGTAGTATTTTTGTTTTTTACCTGGGCTATCTAGGTTCTTGGTCACCCAAGCAGTGTTGTGGAGAGAGTCTTCGTTCAAATGAGATATTGGATAGTTATTCCCACATATTTTGTGCTCCCATTCCACTAGCATATCTTGCAGGAAGAATATTATTGTAGATCAAAGGGTTTGTGCCTGGATTGGTATTTAGGTTTCTCCTTTGGTAATACAGAATATCTACCTATCCCAAAAGCACTAGCACATAGGGGTGATGGCTCTGTGTCGGCACTGGCTCAACTTCACCATCTCCAATGAGTTGTGCAGGTATTGTCTGCAGCAGTGGGGCCTTGCTGTCATTTTGTGGTGAGCAACCTATTGAAGAACGATAGCCTGGGTTGTTTGGGGGTTTCTATTGGACCCCTTTGGCCATCAACTCCATTAGATGTAACCCAAGCTAGGTACTGGATTCTTTTTTTGGTGGCAAAAGATGTCCAACTGGGGACCTCTCTCCCCATTATTTGACAATTTCATTTAGATCATTTTCATATATGTATATATTTTATGAAGCTTCTCCTTTATTAAATTTCATACTACCTCTCAAATGGCCCTTAACTTTAGCTGTCAGGTGATCAACTCTGACGTAAGACAGACTTACTGAGAAGAAAGATCTAAAATGCCAAAGTCCTATAATCGGGGCAAGGTAGACAAAAAGACTAAGCTGCGGGCCAGGGCTGGGAGAAACACAAGACGGACACAGCAGTTCACAGCAACCGAGAGCTGAAAGAAGACCCCTGGAGCAGGACAGGCCTAGCCCAGTGTATGGCCAGTACCAACCTGCAGCCTGGCAGGAAGGGAGGGGGTCAAATGTGGTAAACATGCCCAGTGGTTAGCACTGTGTGTCTGCTCAGATTGGTAGGAGCCAGATTTCCCCCAAACACTGGATTTAGACTTGATGTTGTCAATTAAGGTATTTATGAATGTGATTAATATTTATTCAATTCTCAGATATATTTATGTGTGAGTGTTTTGTCTGTGTGAAGGTATGTGTACCACATGTGCACCTGGTACCCTCAAAAGTCAGAAGGTCCCTGGGACTGGAGTTACAGATGGCTGTGAACCACTATTTGGGTGCTGGGATTTGGTCTTGGGTCCTCTGCAAGAGGAACAGGTGCTCTTAACGGCTGAGCCATGTTGTTCTGCTAATCAGCTACTATGGACCTTCCCTGGTACCTCTCTTATTTTCTGGTGTCCTGCCAATGTCTACCACCTGAAGTCAACTGAAAGGGAACCTGCAGGTGTTGACCACAGAGTCCTGTAGCCTCAAGAGCAGGAGACAGCAGGCAGCTGATCTGGAGGGTCAACTCAGGATTGCCCAATATCAAGAGTAACTTTCCCAAGAGGCATTTGCACAATACAATGCTAACCACGATGGGTACTCGCAGTCTGGGAACGTTTTGTCTCAGCTGGTGAAGAGGGAGTGGCCCAGCTCAGTCACGCCTTTCTCATTAGCCTCCGCCCCAGGGCTTCTCCCCCACCTTTTCCTGTACATTTCCATAGAAGTTCCCCAAGGCTCTGGAAACTCTGCAGAGGGAGCAAGGTTCCCCACACAGCTGCGCCTCTGTGCACGGCGCTCCATCAGCCTGTTTTGTCCTTTGCCCTGTCCATAAGCAAATCCTATTGATCCACACTCACAGGCCACATGCTTTACATCTGTGAAGTCTATTGTTTGATGGCCCTAGAGACTGCCCCAGCTTTTCTGTTTCTGCTGTCTGGTTTTGTTTTTGCACGTTAACACAAGGACTCCCGCGGTTTAAACACAGAGCCACTTGCTCTCGGCACCCTGAGCAAACCGGAACAGAGGTGGCAAATTACTCCTGTATCTCGCTTCTGTCCGTCTCAGAGCTAAAGAAGTGGGGTCACAACACACGTGCGACCTAGGAAAGAGGCTCTCAGGTTTCTCCTGGATGAAGATTTGCTGCTCTTTGGGAAAGAGCAACATTTTTCCAAGCTCGCTTCTGACTATATCGGCATTTAGGCATGTAATACAGTCTGCAACGGTCTAGGAAACGTCTGGAGACTTTCTTGTTGGCAGGTACCTGGTGTCAACCTCGCTCATACTAACTACCCACAGCATGCCCAAATAACCGTGGACACTGTTCTTAAGCTGCCTCGATCAGAGCAAAGAGCAATTCAGCGGGGGGCAAGGCTCGGTTGTGCGGGTCTCGGGTACAGAACAAGGTGTTCCGAAGCCTAATCAGAACTGCTGTGTCAATCGTACACCAGAGTCTCATTTCACGGAGAGCTGTTAAGGGAAGGGTTGCATTTGACACGCGGGTGTTTATGTGTGATTTGGGAGAACCTGGGGGGAACATAAGCGCGTTTATTTAGTACATTTTGTGGTGTATTATTTTTAGGAGCAGCGGGGAGGAAGGGGTTTATTTCACCTTGGAGGTTGCAGCCCCTCACTGAGGCCAGGGCAGGAATTCCAGCATGAACCTATGAACCTGAGGCAGAAACTGTGGCTGATGCTGGCTTAGGTTCAGGCTCATGCGTAAGCAAACTTTTTTTTTTTTTTTTTTTTTTTTTTTTTTTTGAGACAGGGGCACTCTGTGTAACTCTGGCTGACCTCAGTCTCACAGAGATCCACCAGGCTCTGCCTCATGTGTACTGAAATTAAAAGCAGGCACAGAGCTGTTAGGTCAAAGAATACAAAGCATTTTAAGACTCCAGCTCCAATGCATTTCTTAGGCCGCACTGGTAAATACTTCACAGTGCAACACATAGCCTTCATCAGGAGTGGCAAAAAGTTCCAGTCAGCTGCCTCCGAGAAGCAACAGGTATTGTGAGGGTACAGGTTAGCTCGTAATACAGCCAGGAAGCATCATCCATCCTGAGAGGAGGGAATGGCTAGGCAGTTTATACTTGTTCATGTCTAATGTCTTACTAAGCCTAATTAAAGCACAAAAGTTACCTGCCGCTAAACTCTCTTTAAATCCTTAAATCCATACATTTTATTGTCTTCCCCCAGTGCCACTGCTGCCAAGCAGAGCCCAAGCCTTCATGTCCTTGTTCAAACTCTCCCATGTCATCCTAACTAAAGCCATGAAATCCTCATGACTCTTAGGATGTAACTAATAAGCCATATTCTGAAAGCCACCTTTCTGGTCAGTTGTCCCGATGACTCTGCTTCCATTGACATGGTGCTCTCTGCTGATCTCATGAGTCTAAAACCGACTTTCTTGCCCATCTCTACCCATTGAATCCTGCCAAATTCACACCTCAAATGCCACCACTTCTTCCAAACTGCCAGGCCTGCCCAGAAGATCTTTCCTTACGAGGCACTTGCCCCCCTGTGCCTAGTGGGCCCCTTGAAGGTGGCAAGACAGCTCACAGAGTTGGTATTTTTATCAGGCAGCTCTGGGCCTCCTGTCCACCAGTCACTAAATAAGTGTCTGCCAAGTACCATTCTGCAGACTTTAAATTACATGAAGAGACACAAAGGCTAGTGATCTTGTGAGATTATCCTTGATGGAGTTCCCTTTCCTTCTTGTGTGACCATGTTGGCCATCCTTGTCTTGGTCCCAGCTTTCCTTGGTTCCCATTTACAGTATTAGGACCAGGACTTAGAAGATGCCAGGTACCTGCCCTCCTCCTGAGGCAGCCAATGGTTATGGTGCAGAGTCTCAGTTGTGAGGTTATAAAGAAGCCACCTGAGCCAAGAGTAGGAGTACTGGCGTTTTCCCAGAGGAAACCCCAGAGGCGACCCTAGGAAAGGAGGACATTGTTGTGGAGAGTTTGTTTCACTATGGAAGGATGTGTTGCATTTGTTTAATTAAAAAAGACTTAAATTCCTCATAGTTATAAGAAGGAAACTCATGTTTCTTCTCACCACCCCCTTTCTCTTTCCACCAGAATCCCACCATCTAGTCCAGGCTGGACTCAAACTCACAGTCCCCCTGCCTCAGCCTCTCCAGTGCTAATATTAGAGACGTGAGTCACCATGTCCTATATATTCATAGAAATTTGAACGTAGTGTGAAGGAATCATTTTTCTTTCTCTGATATAAGGGAAAATACAGGTTCATTTTCTGAGTCCTGTGAGACTGTGTTGGATCAACACAAATCTGCACAGTCATTGTACCTGCCTGCTCCGCTCTACATGTTGTCATTATCTGAATTATATGTATGATCTTTAAAAGATGACTGTATATTTCTGTGTTTACTGTGTGGATGCTATCCAACCCAACGTTTGATTATCCAATTGTAAAACCCTTTTGCCAGAAAAGGCCAAAGAGGAAGTCTATTACACACCACTTTGCTAGTAATACAAAGGAAAAAGACAAGAGATGGGTTTTTCTTTTGTAAGTTTCCTTATAGTTGGATTTTAATATTATGCGATTATTTAAACAAATCTGATACAAGTGCACAAAATATTTAAACAGTATAAGGAGTATGTCTTCCTTTATGAAAGCAACAGCTGCTGATCGTGTTTTGTGTCTCTTCCTAGAGATCTGCAAAGCAAATATCAAAAAGGATGTGGGCTTATCACTACAATCTCCTTTCCTTTTCTATCTTTCACACACCCTGCTTTTTCCCTCTTAGTAATAGGCCCCAGAGTCTGTCCCATACTAGAACAGACAGATATTCTCTTAGGAAGATATACCAGATATACCATGATTGCCCTAACCATTTCTCTCCTGATGAATACTTAACTGATGCAGTCTTTTTAGGAGGTGTATGTGAGGTGTGTGTATGTGTGTGTGCGCGCAAGTGTACCGTGGCATGTGTTTGGAGGTCTGAAGACAACTTTGTAAGACTGGTTTGCTCCTTTAATCTTTATGTGGGTTCTGGGGTTAGAACTTAAGTTCCCAGACTTAAGAGGCAAACACCTCGACCCACTGAGCCAACCCACTGGTCTGGCAGAGTCTCTTACTCTCACACTGGAAAGGCCTTTCTGCTTCCGCCAGTGCAAAGGGTTTCCCTTTTGTTAAAACACTTCAGTGAGGAGTCTCCAATGAATAAGCCACAATAACAGGGAGGTGCCACTTTGTATTCCCAGTCAGGTTCCAAATGTTCTTGTTTTCCTGGCTGATGGTGCCTGTATCTCGGCACTCTTCCTGATCCTGGAGGACAGTGTTAAATTCTTGCCTCTCGCCATTGTTGCTGCTGGGGGTAAACACTGAAGCTCCGGGTCTAGCTCGATTTAAAGGAACTCTTCTCCAGGCACCAGCCGACCTCTGGCATGACCATTGTACTGTGTGTACTGAGTGACAGGCTAGGTGGAGCAGGCCTGGAAAGCTTCTAGAATAATGGCTGTGGGAGAGGCCTCCATGTAGGTTGGCCAGCAGAGCTGGGCACTAGACTGTGCCTTGCAGTAGCCTGCTCTTCTCTCAGAAGAGAAATCTTGGAGGTTACCATCTCAGTCAACAAAGCAGCTTAGTTTGGGGGGACTTTGACTTCTTGGGTGTGTGTTGAAGGTCTTTCATGTGAGGGCATGATCAGTGCTCTGCCATATGACGTCTCCATGGCGGAGAACCAGCATGCATACACTTAACTTGCAAGAGGTCAACATGAGTACTTAGAGAAAAAGAGGAAAAAGTAAAGTAGTCTAAGAAATGCCTTACAAGTCACCCGATGACCCTGAGACGAGCAGTATAGACAGTTGTACCTGAGATCAGCCTCACTCATGGGCTGAAATCTTTAGAAAGACTGGAAAGGTGATTGCAAAGGTTTGACTCCCCAAAATGAGCTCTTTTTTTTCTGCCAGAGGTGAGAGAGTATTCACAGAAGAAGGTGAGATACTGCTTCCAAATGTGCTCTGCCCTCCATATGTGCACTGTAGCGTATGTACCTACACACACACACACACATACACACACACACACATGAGAAATACTTGTAGTTACTGGCATGCCCCCTAGCTTCTTGAGCTGGCTTACATGCTCACATATACTCATTGACAGACATGGAAACAGGCTCAGAGGTACCAGTCTTGGGGCAGAGATGGGACAGAAGCAAAATCATTTCTATTGGGGACATAGAGTGGGCTAAAGACAAGTGTTCCTCTTTCTCAAGTGAACTTACACCTCACACACAGGCCTATGGACAATCCACATCCTTATTTCCAGATTATTCTACCTTGGTCTCTCCCAGGGAGTCCCACCCTTTTCTGAAAACCTCTCCTCTGAGCTGGCATAAAGGAATTGGTGCATTGAGGATAATGAAGAAAACTTTGGGGCATATGAGGAAACTGTATTCGCATTGTCTACATTAAACTATGTGCTTGGGATGTGCTTGCTTTTGAACTTGAAGAATTTTCAAGGTTATTATTGACAATATATGAATTCCACCCTTAGATACTAACTTTTGCCATGATCCACATTAGACCTGAACCCTTCTGTGTCTCACCTGAACTTGCCTGAGGCTCACAGAAGCAAAAGTGAATGCCAAGATTCATAAGCTGAAAATAAACAGCCAGTCTAGAGTTCAAAGCCATGATGTTGACACAGCCTCAAAGTTTAGGCAATGCACTTCATGGCTCCCTTATTTACAGCTCTGTAACCTCACACCTGAGAGCACAAGATGGGGACACATGGCTGGTGGACTTCTTTAACCAGGGCTCTGGTAATTCCCAGAACTATCTGAGAAAACCAGGACAGATCAAGGCAACCCATGTTTGTTGGTTAACCTTTGGAGTTTTGAAAGGTCCTGAGCTGCACTATTTTGATTTTTTTTTATTCTAGATTCTTCTTCTGATATTTTGTGACTGATCCTCATCCTGAGTTATGGTCCTGGAATAAAGCCCTGCTTTCATAGAGGTTCAATGGTATCTTGAATACGTAAACCCTCTTAGATCTAAGACCAGCCCATCTACAACGAACTTTGAGTTCATGGAGTCTTTATTGAAGTTATGAACTCTGAAAACTAAGAGGTTAATAATGCAAAGATCACATGCTTTACCAACCCATTTTGCCATTTCCTGGAGATTATGACCTGCACTGAGGTAAGTGAGACCAGTGACGGATTGAGTTGCGAGGAGAAACTGAATCAGGTCAGAAATAAAGTGACAGGTAAGAAATAAAGAAATAAAGTAAACCAGGTAAAGAAATAAAGCTCTCCAAAGAAAACAATACAAATAGACAAAAAAATACAAAAATATATTTAACATCAATAATTGGAGGTGGAGAGAAAATCAAAGGAAAAAACATGAGATATCACTTTATATTAACTGGAGGTACTTTTTTTTTTTTTTTTAAAGCAGACAGTGATGAATAAGACCATGAAGAAACTGGAACCCTCCTAAACTGGCTGATGAGATTCTGGTTCGACCACCTTGAGAAACAGTCTGGCAGTCCCTTAAATGATTAAACACAGACATTATGCTCCTCCCGCAGGCTGTCTATGAGGAAATAGCTCAAGTCTGAGAGTAAACTCCTATTGTTAGAGGTATATGAAAAGAAAAATCATAAAACAATTTCTTTTAAATCACCAAAGACTTAAACACCGAAGTTCCTTCTTCACTTACAGACTATGAGTATTTGAAAGTTAACGATCATTTTATTTCACTTAAAATATTTCAAACATGCTGCAGGCACAGGGGCAGGCCAGGAGGCTTGCTAAACAGTGCCTAGTGTTGGCTGTGGAGCCTGACTCCGCGTTTGAATGCTGGTATGTCCTTTACTTAGTCCCTTAACCTTTCTGTACCTCATTTCCTCCTTCATGAAGTGGAACAGCAACAGCACCGGCAGAGTGCCCAAATCCCCCAATAAATATAAAGTACTGCCTTAGTTAAAGCTTCTATTGCTGTGCCGAGACAGCATGACCATAGCAACTCTTATGAAGGAAAACATTTCATTGGGTCTGGCTTACAGTTTCAGAGGTTTAGTCTATTATCATGGCGGATGGCAAGCAGGCAGACATGGTGCTGGAGAAGGAGCTGAGAGTTCTACATCTTGATCTGCAGGCAGCAGAAGTAAGCCTGTGTCACAACTGAGAACTGCTTGAACAAAGGAGTCCTGAAAGCCCACCCCCACAGTGACACACTTCCTCCAACAAGGCCACACCTCCTAATATGCCACTCCCTTTGGGGGCCATTTTCTTTCAAACTACCACAAGCCCTTTCCCAATATTGCCCAGCACCCTGTCTAGTAACTTCTCTGCCTGGATTTGCTAACTCTGCATTCGGCCAAAATCAGGAAATCCTCACATCTCACTAACGTGAGGTTACACCAGCTGTAATTTGTTTCAGTAAAAGAACCCCAAATGTTGGAGCCTTGGCAAGTTTCTTCAGCACTTTATGGTGTAATTGCCTCTTGGAGTAGAATGACTGCTATCAATGCCACCCCATTTCCTTCAGCCTATAAAGTTTAATCTTAATAAATATGGCCTAAGACAGAGGATTATGTTGGATGTTTGTGGTACATATGCCATGGGCGTAACCAAATACTTTCTGATCGGACTTTAGACCTGCTGCACATGACAGAAACCATACCTAGCACGGTTCTCAGGGTCAAGAACCTCTGGCTAGAGAGTCCTAGGGGAGAGCCTGTTATTATAGTCGGCTAGATGGATGTAGTATTAAAGTGAGTCCTAATGACTTATTGTAGCCAGACCTGTAGGATAGGGTATCTCTCAATCGTCACCAGAGAAGCTTCTTCTTGTAGTAGATGGCAATTAGCTGGTCAGTGTGCAGAGAATAAAAGTCTTCAGGGTGCTCATCCCCAAATGGGATTTTCATATCGCATCCTTCTGTGCAAGGCTATGGGATTTTCACAGAAAGGGCGGAGGTGGTAAGAGCCACAGGCGTATTTGACCGCAAGGAAATGGTGCTTTCAAGACAATAGCATAGCAGTTGCTCATTTGAACTCACAGTGTGTAGAATAACACGCCCAAGATTTGTAAGAGTTCACGCCACAGAAAATCCCAGGATGCAGTGGGAAAATGGTTATGAAGTCCCCTCTCTAGCTGAGGAGCTAGCTATTGGCCATTGCTAGCTGCTGCTAGCACCTTCTTTAAGGTCATGATCTGGTTAAGTCAACCAAGCTCCATGGTAGATAGGTCTCAAACCCAAACGTATTTGAGCAGTACAAATTAGGATTTTTTTTTTCAACACAGGCTATCAGGCTATGTAGGTGGAAAGGGAAGTGGGAGAGAATCTGGGAGGGGATAGGAAATATGGGGGTGAATATGATCGAGATATGTTATATGAAATCTTCAGTGAATTGATGGAAGGTTATTTTTTAAAAATAGAAGCATGGCCAGGCAGTGGTGGCACTTTAATCCCAGCACTTGGGCGGCAGACAGGCAGCTCTCTGTGAGTTCGAGGCCAGCCTGGTCTACAGAGCAAGTTCCAGGAAAGCCAAGGCTGTTACACAGAGAAACCCTGTCTTGAAAAAAATAAAAATAGAAATAGAAATAACTTTCATCCGTAGCCCAGAGAAATGTGAATGGTGAATCTCCCAGAAGAAAAAAGAAAATAAAAGGTCTATGTTCTCATTCTAAGCACCGAATACCTAGATATCCTCAGGGACCATGCAAACAAAATTGCAATGCGGGTATAGCAGAGCAGAGATAGCAGCTTGCTCAAGAAGCAGAAGCAAGTTACTGATTGCGTCTTTAATGGAGTGGAGGTTGTACTTGATCTGATGAAGTTCCTGGTTTGGTGGACTGCTCATTGTTACCAAAATATCCCAACAGAAGAAGAAGAGCCCTTCGGCTGTGGCAACTGGAGTGAGGAGGAGAGCAAAGACCTCACCAAGTCCCAGCTGAGCCCTGTGGACCTGGGCAGTACAAACCTGCGGGAGTTAACCATCTAGAGCTGTTCCGATTGTCTGCAAAGAGGATTGATTAGCATCCTATTAATTTCCAATCATGGGCATCAGATACCTATCTATGTTAGAAAGAGTGGTCTAAAACAAACATTTACCATTTCTGTTTATATAGGTCAGGGTTCCAGGCATGACTTAGCTGGGCCCCTATGCCTCAAAGCTCAGGGGACAGGTACGGCACTTTAGTGACCTGGTAGTATGTGACTCTTCATCTCAGGGGCTGACTAAAGGAAGATTGTGTCCACGTTCTTTGTGTGGCTATTGCCGGGCCTCAGGCATCACGGGTTCTGGTTTCCTTCTCAGGTGGATCTCACTCCAGGGCAGCTCTGAACACAGCAGCCAGAGGAGGAGGTGCTTAGAGAGGTGGAGGGGCAGCGGGAAGAGTGAGGACAGGACGACAGAGCAATAGGAAGCCTGTCCTTGTGTGACCTCATCTTGCCGTAGAAAGCGAGTCGTCAATCTAGCCCATGCCCAAGATGACACAGCAGGAAATGGGAACAATATGAGTTACCTCAGGGACTGTCCCCCATATCCACAACGTTGTGCCCTTCCTGATCTCTGGCACCAATCCCAGAAAAGAGTTCTCAGGGCTAAAAGTTCCTGGCAGCAATTGCCTCCTCTCAAAAATTAAAGACAGCTGACTATGACCTATATAATCTATCATTCTTGAATGGTTCTGTGCTTGGTATGTTAAAACGCGTTGCTAGAGTTTTTGCTGTTTTGTTGGCCAGTGAGACGTCTCAGAGGATAAAGGCCAAAACTAACAATCTGAGTTCAATCCCAGGAACCCGTGTAGCAGGAGAGGATCAGCTTCTGGAAATTGTCCTCTGACCTCCACATGCGTGTGTGCCCCCCATACACATACAGAGTAAAATATAAGACAGGAAAGAAAATTCTAAGAAGAGCTGGAGAGATGACTCAGCAGTTAAGAACATGTGCAGTTCTTGTAAAGGACCCCAGTTCCATTTCCAGCACCCCATATTGGGTGGCTCACAACCACCTGTAACTCCAGTTCCAGAGAGATCTAATAGCACTGGTCTCCTTGGGCTTTAGCACTATAGACACACATATAACATAACTTAGAAATAACACAAATAGGCTGGTCAAAGTGGTACATGCCTTTAACCTCAGCACTCAGAAGGTAGAAGCAGGTAGATCTCAATGAGTTCAAGGCTATAGGAGAACCTGTCTCAAATAACTAAAAATCATAATAATAAATAATAATATAAGAAGAAAAACATAATTTTATGGAATAATGAATATTAATTTAAGGATAGGTCGATATGTTTGCTAATTGTTACATTAAAAATAGCACAGAAGCTAAGTGGTGGTGGCACACACCTTTAACCCCAGCAGTCAGGAGGCGGAGGCAGGCGGATCTCTGAGTTCAAGTCCAGCCTTGTCCAGAGAGCAAGTTCCAGAATGGTCAGGGTTACAGAGAAACCCTGTCTTGAAAAACCAAAACAAACAAAAAACTAAAAACATCCAAAAAACGAAAACATAGCACACAAAAGTTAAGAAATTCTTCCACTATTCCAAAGCTGTTATTGTTTATTGTTGTTGGGGGGACGGGGGTGTAGAAGCCAGGATTTGCAGATGCTGAGCCAACACTTTACAACACTGCTGTATCTCCACTCCACGAAGTTAACTCTTGGAAAAGAAGTTGTCTGTGACATTGACGAACGTGTGACATTCTAGCAGAGTGGAAGCTGGAAGAAGGTTCACTGTGGAGAGTACAAATTGTATAAAGGTGGAAAATAGTTCAATTGACCTGTTGATAATAAATCATTGGGGGACAGGAGTAGATCAGGGCACATTCCCACTTGTTAAATCGTATCTGAATTACTAAAACTCTTAGCTGTCTATGGATTGAAGAGCTTGTCAGAAATTAGACAAACCATATCAGCTGGCTATGTTGCAAGTGTCTGACACGATTTGTAAATGGCTCCACATGTCCGTTTACCCCACTGATTCCATGCGGGACTGGACATGGCAGAGAGCTATAGGCAATGATAATTTGGGAGAATTTTTGAGCACGGTGAACTCCTGAGGATTTGGCAGTGCAGATAAGGGGGAGAACTTCCCAGTATTAGGGAAGGAAAACACACAAAACAAAACCTTTTCCTCTACTCTTTTAGGGTTAGAGGGTGGGTGAGTCTTGGAGACAAACTAGCTAGAGGCAGAAAAATAAATTCAAAGGTTCATTTCACATGAATGTAAAGAGAAGGCCTTCCTAGAAAACAAGGGAAACTTTCCCGGTAGTTGTTAGGTGGGGAACCGCTATGTTGTATTAAATTGAGGGGAAACTAATTGAAAAAGATGGTCACTTTAGTAAGGCTTATTTGTGCATATTTAAATTGGTGGCCATTTTGCATCATTAATGTTGAGGTGCCCTTATTTTCTTGGAATACAAGAGTGGACGGGGACACTTTTACATGAAAATATATATTACCTGTGCAAAAGGCAATATATTCACTGCTTGTAGGCAGCAAGGTGGAAAGAGCTGGGAGTTCATACTCCCAGTTTTCAGTTTAAAGCTACTTGCTTCATGTCCTGAAAAAGTCTGTATTATAGAGGATCTGCAAATTTTGAGGAGATTGAATATATATATATATTCAATATATATTCTATACCTTAAGCTGACTTTTAACTGGCCCTGGGTCTTCCTGGGGCTATGGCCCCTGCCCACTGTTAGGGAACACAAAAGGGAAGAAAAAGAGTTGAATGTAGGTTTTCTGCTTCCAAGCCTAGGGTTCTTTGGTACGTCATATACATAACTATAGAGAGGATCTGGCCCTACCTCTGTATCATCTCTCAAAGAGAAGAGCCATGTCCGGGCAACCACTCATGGAAGCAAACCACCACCCCACCCCACTCACTTCTAACACCATTTTCGCAACACTGAGTCTCAGAAGTGCATGACAGTTACATTTGTAAAGGGAGGGGATGTCTTATTATTTTGCTAACGGATAAAGTTTAGTAGGGTAAGCATATAGAGTTCTCCTCAAAATCTATGACATCCTTCTAATGCAAGAAGGACAGCAGGAGTGTGGGATATTTGTAATTCCATGGGAACTGCTGCAGCATGGGTATAAAAAGCCTGAATAGAGACACATGGCAGAGGAAACTTGCTCTTCTTAAATGTGTGTATAATTTATTATACTATTATAATTACTAACATTTCCACCCAGATGTCCTTTACAATATGAGGAGGCCAATATGGTAGAAAGCCAGATAAAATAATCACCTAGTTAGTCAAGAATGGGGAGAACTCAAGAGAGTTGCAGATTGTAAAACCTAGTTGCTTCTCATAGGTCCTATGGTGACTCATGACAAAGACTTGGTATCAGCTCAGTGGCTGCTAGAGATAGACCCCGACAGCTAGCACTATGAATCATGGGAAAGCACCACAAGCCATATAGAAGAAGGGAGTATTATTAAATAAAAAAAACATTTTAGAAAAACAGATAATGGATAGCAGAGGATAAAAGCAGACATCAAGAACAAGAGAAACCACAGAAACATACAAACACTTGGAGAATGAATAACATACACCTAAATGACCACTAGGCCATTGAAGAAATCGAGGGGAAAAAAGAGTCAGAATCAAATGAAAATGCCCTCTTCTTGCTCCACAGGCACCAGCCACAGCCACACACTCGGGAGATATGCACACATACAGACAAAACACACATATACATAAAAGAAAAGTAAATAACTCTTTACCAAACAAACGTAAGACAGCAGGTAAAAACCCTAAGAATAGCAATTGTGTGGTCATCTCAATAGATGTAGAAAAGACTTTTGACAAACATCAGCATTCCTTCATTATAAAAGCCTGGAAGAAATCGGGGATAAAACATACCTCAACATGATAGAGACTAGATATGACAAATCTACAGCCAGCTTTATACTAACCAGGGAAAAATGAAAGCATTTTCTCTAAAATCAGGAATGAGACAAGAATGTCTCAACTCTTATTCAATAAAGTACTTAAAGTATGCAGGAGCCAGCCATGATAAGCTAAATATGAACAGATCACCCAAAGGAAGTTCTTTACTTCCAACCATTATCACCTGCCAGAGTAGGACTCAGCCGTCTATAAGTTTAATGGGGGCCTGTGTCTCAGTAGTTTACCCTGAAGCAATACCTGGTTGCAGGAAGGACAATAAACTAAGGTTACCTGAGCAACACCCAGGGACAGACCATCCAAAGGAAATGCCTAACATTCCAACTGCTGTAGAAAGGACTACCTGCCATCACACACACACCAGGACAAATGTCAGCCAATCAGGGGTCTTGAACCTCAGAAACCCCTGATCCCCACCTTTACTACTATAAAAACCCAACTCTAACTGAGCTCAGAGCTCTCTGTTTATTCCAATATGTCGGACATGCAGAAAGACCGAGTTTGCAAACTTGCATAAAATAAAGGCTCTTTGTTTTTACATATGGGACACCGTCTCCTTGTTGGCTTTTGGGGGACTTCACAGATTTGGGCATAAGAAAGTCATAGTCAGAGCCTTAAAGCAAGAGGGACAATAATAAACTGGATTTAAAATAGGAAAGGCAGAAGTTAAATGACCCCTGTGGAGTCATGGCATGATTCCGTACTTAAAGACCCTAAAGACTCCATGATAATACTCTTAGCCATGACAAACATTTTCAACAAATGCAAAATCAACACAGGAAAAAAAAAAACAGTTTTACCGAATACCAGCAATGAACTTGCCAAGAATGAAGTCAGGAAATAAAATCCACTCACCGAATCCTTGAAAAAAAAATTCCTAGGAATAAACATAAACAACCAAAGAGGTAAAATATTTCCACAATGCAAATTTAAAACTGTGTAGAGCCAGGTGTGGTGGCGCACGCCTTTGATCCCAGCACTCTGGAGGCAGAGGCAGATCTCTGTGAGTCAGAGGCCAGCCTGGTCCACATATAAGTTCCAGGATGTCTAGGACTACGTAGAGAGACTCTATTTCAAAAAATCAAAATAAATTAATGTAAAATACAGAATTGGTAAATAAAAACTATGAAGAAAGAAATTGAGAAAAGACTACAACATGAAAAAAGTCTCCCAAGTTCATGAATTGGCAAAATTAATATTGTGAAAATGGTTATATTACCAAAAATGACCTATCAATTTAATGCAATCTTTATTAAACTTTCAATAGTATTCTTCACAGAACTAGGAAAAAGGTCTCAAAATCTGTATGGAATATCAAAAGATGCCAAGTACCAAAAGCAGCGAATACTGGAAATATCTCAATCCCAATGTCAAACTGTTCCACAGAGGTATAGTAATGCCACCACAGAACAATAGTAATGACACCAGCACAAAGCCAGACACATGGGCCAAAGACATAGAATTGGGGAAAATATCAATCTACACAATTGCAGTCATCTGTTTCTTGACAAAAATGTTAAAACAGCCAGGCGGTGGTGGTACACGCCTTTAATCCCAGCACTTGGGAGGCAGAGGCAGGTGGATCGCTGTGAGTTCGAGGCCAGCCTGGTCTACAAGAGCTGGTTCCAGGACAGGCTCCAAAGCTACAGAGAAACCCTGTCTCGAAAACAACAACAACAACAACAAAATTAAAACATACAATCAGAGAAAAGACAGCCTCTTCCATAGCAGTAGAAAGACAACACCAGATCCTTGCCCCACTTTCAAATCCACAGACAAAATCCCTGCCTCACAGAACCCCACTCAAAAGGGGTCAAAGGTCTCAAGACCTAAGCCCTGAAATTGCCAGAACTGTTAAGATGCAGGCATAGACAAGGACTTTCTGAGAAGGACCCTGGAGCCTTGGGAAATAATCCCAAGAAGTGACAAGTGGAATCACATGGAATTAAAAGGCTTCCGAACATCAGAGAAGAGGCAACCTAAAGAATAGTAAGAAATCATTGCCAATGCAGCATCTAAGCAAGAATTAATATCTATAAACTATAAAGAACTCAAAAATTTAAAAATAAAAAAACACCCATTAATAAATGGGACACTGAATTGAACAGACAGTTCTCACAAGAAGAAATACAAGTGTCCAGTAACTACTTCGGGGAGGGTGGAATTCAACATCTTTAGCCATCAGGAGAATGCAAACTCCATCACACCCCAGGCAGAATGGGCATCATTGAGTAAGCCAGTGACAGCAAAAGCCAGTGAGGTGTGAGGAGAGGAGCCCTCTCCTGCTGATAGAAAGTAAACTGGTCATCTATGAAGCCAGGGAGAAGGGTGTTTCATCCACCATATTATCCAGATAAACCGTGCCTAAAGAGATATTCCCTTATTGCTACTCTATTCAAAATAGCCAAGATACAGAAGCAGCCTAGATTCCCATCAACCACTGAAGGGCTAAAAAAAATTGGTGTGTCTAGACCAATGGAATTTTATTCAGATATAAGGAAGATTTTATGTCACTTGAAGGGAAATGAATGGAAGTAGAGATCATAACTTTAGACAAGTCAGAACTAGATAAACTAAACATCACATTTTTCTCTTATAGGCTGATCTGTATTTTAAAATATTATATATAATTAATATATTATATATATATATATATATATATATATATATATATATGGCATGAAAGTAGAAGTGGTACCATTTGCGGGAAGAAGGGTCATGGGGGATATGCACAAGGTATACGCAGGCAGCACAGCCATTTTACAATATTAATCCTCACTATCCATGAGCCCGGGCAATCTTCCATCATCTCGTGGCTCCAGGTTTTTCTCCTTTGCCATTTTAACTTCTCATTGCAGGGTCTTTCACTTCCATGGTTACATTTATTTTAAGGTATATAATGATAAACGTTTGAAATGTCTTAATGAAATCCATTATTTTGTATGCCGACTACACTTAATTTTAAAAAGTTCTAAAAAGCGTATCGTGACAGTGTTTTAACAACATTAATGGATTTTTGTACTCACTATTCCCTTTTCCCTGTACTCACCACCATTCAAGCAAGAACGTTCTGGTCTCAGAGTGGTAAATAGAGAAACTAATGTCTCCCTGTGATGGTGTTACACGTTTAAAAGCTCTCTGAGAAGGCAGACTAAACAAAGCCTTTGGAGAAAGAACCCAGGCTAATGAACAAGGCCCCCACAATAATTAGAGCTAAATGACCTTGCCGAGGAATGCCAGGGTGAGAGGAAGAAATGCGGACTTTTGTGAGCACTCTAGGGGATTTCTGTACACTACAGTCAGAGAAACTTTGTGGTTCCCAGCTGGCTGCACTGCAGAACCTTCCCAGAATGCACCAGACTCTCCACCCAGACAGCTGTCGGGCTGGGAGAAGGCAAAGTTTAGGCAGCAGGGCTGTTTGGGTTTTTTGTTTTAAGGTCCTCGAGCAACCACAATGACCAGTATATTATAGTCCTAGGAATAAACCTTACCAGTGTGTCTTGTTCACATTCCCCATCCATAACCCCTCATTGGTCCTCTCCTTCCCTAATAACCATTCTACTTTCACGTCATGGCTCACGCCTTTAATCCCAGTGCTTGGGAGGCAAAGGCAGGACGATCTCTGTGAATTTGAGTCCAGCCTGGTGTACAGAGCAAGTTCCAGGACAGCCAAGGCTACTCAGAGAAGCCATGAAAAGACGGGAAGGGGGGGGGGAGAGAGAGAGAGAGAGAGAGAGAGAGAGAGAGAGAGAGAGAGAGAGAGAGAGAGAGGAGAGAGAGAGGAGAGAGAGGAGAGAAAGAGAGGGGAGAAAGAGAGGAGAGAAAGGAGAGAGAGTAGAGAGAGAGAGGAGAGAGCGAGCAAGACTGTAGTTGTGTTTTTAGTATTCAGTGATAGAAATATTATATGAAGATCAAGAAATGAATTTGATAACATTTTAAGTGACTGTGAGTTATTCTTCTATAGCACCTAAAACATTTAAATAATATTAGTGCATATATAGAAGTATATATTTTTCAGAAAACGTATAGGATTTATAGAAACTTTTATAATACTTTCAGGAGCCTGAACGCCTACAAGATGTGGATCATTATAAATCTTCTTTATGCATTAAAGTGAGATAGTGCTTGTCAAGTTGTTGAAAGTCCACAAACTTAGCACTTGTGAGATATAGGCAGGAGGCTTGGGGATTCAAGGTCACCTTTGGCTCACAGTGAGTTTGAGGCCAGACTGAGCTATGTCCTGAATATCTCAAAAGACATTCATTCTATCCTTCCATCATTCAATTTGCTCAATTTTCATCTAAAAAGCACTATTTCCACTCCTTCACTCTTTCACCCTTTTTCTTTTCTTCCTTTCTTTAAAATATATTTCCTAAAACATTTACACTTGATACATTATTTAAATAAACCAATAGTTGAATAATTTAGTAACTATAGTTTAGTTGAATATTTTTCCAATCATTTGCATTTCTAAGCATCGTGAATTAAGTATGTGCCACTTTGCTAAACATCTCTTCAAAGCGTCCTTTTAAATCTGAGAAAAACCAGTCAATTAATGAACTGAAGTCATTGCTTTACCTGCCATTCGACAAATGCTGCTGTTGTTTTCATTGGGCTTTCTCGAAACTTGGAATTTCTATGATGACCTGTTTGCATTTTATGTAGCATGTAATCATGCTAAGAAATCTACTTGTTTTATTTTGTTTTACATTGTGTGTGTGTGTGTGTGTGTGTGTGTGAGAGAGAGAGAGAGAGAGAGAGAGAGAGAGAGAGAGAGAGAGAGAGAGAGAGAGAGCATGCCCTCGATACTGTATATAAGTAGAGGTCAAAGGACGACTTAGAGTAGTTGGTTCTATCTTCCACCATACAGGTTCTGGGGATTGAACTCTGGTCACAGGACTTTGCCTTAATTGCCTTTACCCACTCAGCCATCTCTATAAATTAATACAAAGACTACACAATACCTTTGGGCTGGATTCCACCTGAGACATGGGAGAAAGGGCATTTGTTTTGCCTGGGTTATATATAAGTTTTCCCTGCGAGGCAGCTGCTGAGTGGCCAGGTCTGCTATTAATGTTCCACATCTAGTTTTTCTTTGTAGACTGCACTGAACCTTTAGCGGCAGACTGGGTTTCTTCAGAAAGCAGACCCAGGAACATGAGGACAGAAAATGAGCACATGGCCCAGCCCAGGCAGCCTCAGCGGTCAGTCAGGAGGTGGTATGTCACCCCTCAGCGGTCAGTCAGGGGGTGGTATGTCATCCCTGCTCCAGCCTTCTTTCACCCTGGAAAACTCGGGTCAAATATGGATGTTTTCAAAGTCTGCAGCCACTGCCATAGCTTTTGATTTTTGCACTTGCACTAGCTCTGTCCCTCCAGATACCCACTTATTCTGGTTCTTCTGTCTCTATAGCCAGGTGGGCCTTAAACTTTCCATCTGCCTGCTTTGGCCTCAGCTAGAATTACAAGCCTGTGGCACCAGGCCCAACTAGCCCAGTTCTGAAGACATTTTCCTAGGAGTTGGGGAAATGACTCAGCAGTTGATATGGAAGAGGCCCAAAGTTCAGATTCCCTTGAGACCCAGGGAAATAATGGGTGGGCATGGTGGTCTACCTGTAATTCCAATTTCAGTGTGCAGGAATGGATTCCCAGAGCAAGCTAGCTATCGAGGCTAGCTGAATTGGTGAGTTCTAAATCTGGCTGGAGATCCTAATTTAAAGAATAAGGTGGAAGAGCAATTGAGAAAGATTCTTCATATCAACTGTGATCCTCAGTGTGCATGAAACATACATACACACACACACACACACACACACACACACCACATGCACACATTGTGAGAAGAAAAGAAAAGGCATTTTCTTGAACACACACACACTTGTCTCACCAGACTTTGGATGCCTTAGATATCTGATTCTCCTCCTAGAACCTCACAGTGTCTCCCCCCCACCCCAGTCCCACCAAAGACTGCTGCACAGCTAACACCCTCTCATCGTGACAGGCATGATGAGGAACACACACATTCTTGTCACTGCCTGATCGGAACAGTATGCTCTCTATTCCGACCTTCTCTCTTCTTCTGTTTCGTCTTCTAAAATCAGCAGCGCAGGTCTGGGTAATCCGCTGCACACACCATATGATTTCATGAGTATCTCTGCCTGTAATTTTTTAAATTTCCATACCACCCACTTTGGAGAAGGGAGGGCTCACACAGCCCTGCCAGTTCTTAAAGTCCCAGGTCGTTTTCAGTCTCCCCCAAGGGAACCCTGACAACCAGTCTCCACTGTTTCTTCCTTGCCGTCCCAGAGAATCAGCCTTAGGCCAGCCAACAGACAAATACAGGGCGAAGACATGTTGCTGCCTCTTGAAGGAAAACAAGATTATCGTTGCCTCTCGGGTGGATTTTTAAATGCTCTTAATTTGTAAAAGGACTTTTACTAGTATTATGATTAGCACTATTGGCGTTGTTTACTTATGTGTCTGTGGTGGGGGCTGCCCAATGAGGTGAGAAGAGGACGTCAGATCCCCTGGGGCTGGGGTCACTTGCAGGCCCATGTTTTCAGGCCCAAATGCTCATAATTATAACTCCCAGTTAATAAAACTCCAAATGGGAAATTACTATAAATATTATGGGGGGGAGGCTGTGAACGCCCATCAGCAGACCCCACACCATGAGAGAAGCCCACAGCCCTTCAAAGTGTTTTTGACATGTTTGTGCTTTAAATCACAGTAAACCAGATAAGACATAGACATGCCTTTATCATTTCTTTTTACCTGTTCCAGACATGTATTAGTTGAGGTGACCAGATTAGAGAGAATTCATCTCTCCTAATGGATTATAAGCATCTTCTTGCCTGACTGTTGCCTGTTTCTGGGAAGCTTGTTCAGAAGCCACAGGAAGAAGGGCTTCTTTCTGAATAGAATGCTACCTACATTTGTATAAGGAGTTTCAGCAATTCAGTTTTTCCTCGAACACTTATGCATTACAGCCACTAGGGGGCAACGTGGTTGAATTCCTTTGTCATGACCATGCATGGGTGGTGCCTTCTTGTTAGATCCTTGACTAAAATATGTTGAGCACCCCTAAAATATGCTGGGGAGCCTGTGACATTAAATACTCACCAACTGGGATTCTTTGCTTTTCCTCTGGTCGTTTGGAGGAGTTGACTGATCCCAACTTTGCTAAATAAAAAGAATCAGCTAGCCAGCCTCACCTTTTTAGGTTACTCAAGCCTCAACAGTTTCTAGATAGAAAAGAAAATGGGCAAAACTGGGCCCTCGTGTGAATACCGTGAGTGGTTCAGAGAGCTGTAGGTCAGTCCCACATGGCCCACGGTGATGAACACAGCCTTGAAGAGGATGTTAGCACTGGAGCTGAGAAGATGGTGTTCATCTGCCAGATGTTTGGATGCAACCCTTCCCCCTCCCACAGTGAGTCTCTCCCTTTCCCTGGACACAGAACCCTGAGTGTAACTTCAGCTTCTGCTGCCCTCAGAAATGCTGTCTCATAGGAGTAAGAAAAGTAACGTGATGGAAAGGACTCCAGGGCCTTGAAGAAGACAGACTTAGGAGAGTAAGTTTCTAGTGTGTGTTTGTGTTTAAACTTGCTGTGCTGAGTTCTGACTAAACCAGTAATCTATGGTGTTAAAGGGTCATAACCACCTGGCTTGAATCCAAGGGAGCTGTGACCTCCAATACGACATCTTTAGAAGATTAACAAAATATATGTTCAAAAGCAGTACTTGAAATTAATTGACTTGTTGGGGTGAAACTTGGGTTGTCATGGGGTGTCAAAATAGTTGCCCTAGGCATCTTAGTGATTTAGGTGTCAGATCATTTGGGGGAGTCCTGGATTTGAGTCTCAGTCCTACTCCTAACTAGGGATCACAGTCCCTATTATTCCCCTTTTCTGAGCCCCTGATGTGCACCTGCCGAAGACAGAAAAATTAGGTAAACGATCTCAGAATTTCTCGTACATCTAAGACAATAAAGATTTCCTCTCCAGGAAGTAGCCTTAAGGATTTACCCTCACCTTCCATCTTTGTTTGAAGAACACAGTTAGAATTTTTCCCTGTGAAATAGAAAAGAACACAGCGGTCAAACAAACTGCATGATTTCTTCGTCTGCACTTTATGAACCTTCTCTTAGGGCAAGACTAACAAGATCCAAGATATGGTTGAATCTGATATAAAAAGGATTTTCCCCGATGGGATACCAGCAGGATGTTGCTGTTTAAGCCTCATATAAAATAAATTAATATCTGCTAGCTGGTGTATAGAAGAGGAACTCAAGTCCAGTGATTGTCCCCTAGCTGTGCTCTGACAGGATGCCTGCTATTTCCTCAAAATGGAAGAAAATAAATAGGCCAACCCCTCTAGACTACAAACATGCAAGCTGCCTTTCAAAGAATGACTCTCGGTTTATTTTTCTTTGTCATTTTCCCTTGCAGAAGGGACACCAGTAAATAACTCTTCAGGTGTAAAGAAAATTGACCATCTTTTGGGAGTAAATTGGGTATGAAAGAAAAATTTCCTCCCTGACCTCTGGAGAAAAGTTCCCCTGCTCTTTCACAGGGGTTGGAGAGATAGGGACTTTGTGGCCCTTCTTGGATCCCTTGAGGTAGCCATTCTGTAGGCCTTCCTGTGTCCTCAGGCAGGGAGCCAGGGTACTGGAAACCCAGTGACTGCCTCCAAAGGTGCTGGTCAACATAGCTTCTCTCCGCATTACTTGTCCCTGACACTTGGGTCCTTCCAGAGAGTGGCATCTCACAAAACTTAAAAACTATAATCCTCCTCAACAGTCCTTGCTTCCTCCTCTGGGCCCATCCCACAGACAGAAGAGCCACTGTAGGGAAAAGATTGGAATGAACAGCAACGGTGTCAGGTCTCCCATTGTCCAGTCTCCTGTTGCCTTTTGGTGACAGCAAATCCTCTGATCAGTCAGTGCCACCGTGGGCTGGGTAGGACCCCTGACCACGATGCCAGGCGCAAAATGCAGTTCATTCACGAACTTCGGGCTTTCTATTCTTTTTGCTGTATTGATGCCTGGGGTCACACTTCGCACTAACGGGCCAGGTTTGAATCCTCTCTTTTGGAATATAATCCAGGGAAACCCTAAATATCTCAATGACCTCATTTGCCAAACGGAGAGAAGGACAGCTGCCTGAAGCCAGGCCATGATGGTGGCACATGAGGAATAAGGCAGGGTTCACGGGAGTGTAAAGTAAGCATCCATAGGTTTAATTAAGTACAACATAGGCTCTGATGCTCTGAGGTCCACAGCAGCAAGCCTGGTGGCCTCAAATGTGCTCGCCCTTAACTCAGTACACTCTAGGGTCCCGGGGATTCTTGTAGGATGCGAAATAGAGTGGGCTGTGAAGGATGCTCCTGGGTCCAGAGCTTGTCCTAGACCTGAGCTGGCAGGACGCCAGCGGGGAACCCCGCCCTGGCGGCTGCCGGGTCCCCGGGGCTGGGCGCTGCTGGCGGAGCCGACGGGGCGGAGAGGAGCGCGGCGGGAGGAGGAGTAGGAGAAGGGGGCCGGTCAAGGGAAGTGCGACGTGTCTGAGGAGCCTTTTTATACCTCCTTCCCTGGAGCCCGGCAGACACCTCCGCCATCCGCGTCCCTGCGCCCTGGATCCGGGCTCCGCCACAGCCACAGCATGTCGGGGGTCAAGAAGCAGAAGACGGTAGGCTGCCAGCCGCCTGCCTGGCCGTCCCCTCCCGCCCTGCCGACCCGCAGTGGGTCCCGCCCTCCCCAGGAGGCTCGGACGCGGGACTCAGAGCCGGGAGGGAAGACACGGGTGCTCGGTGACAGGCAGGGACGTGGGGCTAAGTCCGCGTTCCCCTCCGCGGGCCACGTTCGGGGGGCCCCTCGCTGCCCGGTGCCTCTGGGAACCTCCATTCCCGGGGGTGGGGGTGGGTGTCCTATGAGCCAGAGTCCTCCTGAACTTGCGAAGTGGGTCCCAACCAGAAAACAGGACCAGATAGGAAAGTCCCTTCTTCCTCCAGTCCGCTGCCCTGCCCCGTCTTCGCCAGGACCTCCGCGCGCGCAGAATGGGTGGTGGGCTGAGCTTCTGCCAGGTCTGCTTGCTGACCACACGTCAGCGACAGCCACCGGGGTTCTTCTAACTTGGGACCCTTCTTGGAGTGGACTAATGATAGACTTTCACAGAACTGCAATTATCTAGGCTAACTGGAGGAAATTGCATTTCCATACCGGCAGGCTTTAACCCTCTAGCGTGATTCTCTCCTATTGGCACGCGGTGGGGAGGGGGGAGCTCCGTTTGATAAGTACGATAAGGGGGAGGGTTTCCAGAGGCTGCAGTTTTCTCCACAGCGAATCTGGGCAGTTCCCCTTTTCATGGGTAAGCTGAGGGTATATTTAAGTTGCTTTCCCCATAACAACCCTGGCTGTCTCTTGTAAATTTTGCCTTCTTAAAAGTGACACTATAGCCCAGTAAAAGTGGAGGGAAAGCAGTAGTAATCATAGGCTCTGAGTTAGAAGGAACCTTACAGACAGAATTCGGATCCCTCAGATGTGGTCTATAGGCCTTAAATAAAATCCCACCCAGCTAGCTAGCCGGCTGCTGAACACTGGCCTCTACCGCCACATTGCTTGCCTCCAACGACTGTGGCGGCGAGTAAACATAGACTTGGCATGTAGTAGGTGTTCAATAAATGTCATTATATGCTGCTCACGAGCGTACTTTGAGGGCTGGAGAAGCGAAAAGGAAAGGAGGGTGGAGGAGTCGGTCAGGAACTGGAGGTGTGACTACGGGAAAATATGGGTGCCCTGCATCTTGGGCTGAGGTAGGGGGGTGTCACACTGGACCAGCGGAAGTGTCCAGGAGGAAGGTGGCATCACTATGTGATGGGGCAACAGTTGGGAGTTCAGTTGCCTCTGATGGGTAATTTCAAAGTAGAGGGACCCTCAGGACTGTATGACATGAGCTTTATGGCTATTGCTTGTACTCCTGTACTTGGCCAAGCTCTGTTAGGCGCCTACCAAGTGGTGTTTTCTGCTGCAGAAGTTTTTTTTTTTTTTATGTTGGTGGCATTTAGTCTCACCTCCTCACCTGCTTCAAGAGCTTCCAGTGCCTAGAAGGAACTTTGTCAGTCATCAGTCAGAAAGTAAACTCTCCCTTTCATGCCTCCAGTTAGTGAGAGTCTGTGAAGTACAGGACTGAAGGCAGGGTCTAAAAGGTCCATCCCCAAGGCTCAAGTTTCCAGTGAGGAATTTGAGAACCAGTGCTTGGTCTTTGTGTTTACACAATTTGAAACTTTTAGTTTATTTTCTGTTGTTGTTGTTGTTGTTGTTGTTGTTGTTGTTGTTGTTGTTGTTGTTCTTCTTCTTCTTCTTCTTCTTCTTCTTCCTCTTCCTCTTCCTCTTCTTGTTTTTCTTCTTCCTCCTTCTCCCTTCTTATTCATTTTCGTCTTCTTCCTCCTCCTTCTTCTTCCTCTTCTTTCTTCATCATTCTGAGGCAGTGACCATTTAATACCCTAAGGCCTAACTGAAGAAGAACTTCCCAACTTTTCCCTAGCCTAACAGTTATTTTCCAAAGCCATCCCAAGTTCCCCAAAGGCCAGGACTTGCTATTAGTCCTGTAACAGGCTGGTTGTTAGTGCAGGTGAAACTGTCAGTGTTAACTCAAACTGGGTTTGGACACCTTACAGAATAAATCAAACCTTTCTACACATGTGACCTCTGAACTCATCAGTTACTCAAGAAGCAAGTCTTGTCATCTCAGGAGGCAGCCTGGTAAGGGCTTTCCTTCGTGGATTTGAAGAGACCTTTATGTTGCTCTCTGCCTGGTCAGAAAAGAACAGTTTGTTCATATAGCAGTCACCTCAATAACTTCAGATGCTTGTGGGACCCCCTTCTGTGTGCCTGATGAGTGTGGAAACCTGGGGGGAAGATGCAAAGTAACCTGAACACTGCATTGGCAAATTTTTGTCAACAACAAAATTTCTTTTCCTCGAGGTTTCTATTGATTTATTGAGTAAATATAGTCTTCCATGTATTATAACATTCTAGGACCAGTAAATGGTAATAACCAAATGAAAGAGCGCGTGGAGGTGATTCATCAGCTCTTGGTGTGGGAGGTCCTTCTGTCTATGTGTTGCTTTTATTGCTTAATGAATAAAGTGATTTGTTCTATAGCATGGGAGGAGGAAGGCAGAGGTAGAGAGAAGCCATGAAGCTGCTGGAGACAGATGCTGGAAACTTTAGCCAGCAAGCCACAGCAACGCGGTCATACACAGATTAATAGAAATGGGTCAAATTAACATGTAAGAGTTAGGCAATAAGAATTTAGAGGTAATGGGCCCAGCAGTGATTTAATTAATACAGTTTCTATGTGATTATTTCAGGTCTAAACTAGCCAGGCAGCCAGAACCAACAAGCGGCCTCCAACAAGCTCTAGAAAAAAAAAAATCAAACTTTTAATAAAGAAAAGTAGTACATCCCTTCTGTGTTAACCATCTTTACCATAGAGAACAAAGAAACAGCTGTCAGTCACATCTCTCTTCTGCCCTTGACTTAACTCTCGTCCCGGCTAACCTCCAGCCCTCTCCCCTGTATACACAGACAGATGCCTGGAAAAGGAAAGGCAGCCTGTCTGAGATACCAGTCAAGAAAGGAAGGCCAATCCAGGGTAGAGACTTCTTGTACTATTTCCTGAGATGGCATTTTTCAAGACTCACAGATTATAGTATGATGCTCTGGAGACAGTCAACTAAAAATTATGACTGAGTTGATCTCGGAAGCTAAGCAGGGTCGGGCCTGGTTAGTACTTGGATGAGAGGTTGTTTTCTAAAGGGTGAAGCAAGCTGGTGTTGGGATTGCGTGGAAGAGGTGATAAAACCGTAAGGGCTCTCTGCAGCTCCAGCAATGATCTACATTTTTATTGTTCTTATAAGTGGTGCTTTAGTCACTTTTTAAACCAGCTGAAGACATCGTCCCAGTCAAGACATGAACGTGTAGATGAAGCATCTCTAGGTGGAGGGAATGGTCAGTCCTTGCTAGAGCTGTGAGCTCCAATGCACTAGGCTTCCTCTCATCCCTGCAGCATCCCTCACCATGGAAAGTTACTGAGCCTCCAGGAGAGGAGAAATGTGGGCAGAGCATGATTTAACTTCAGGTCTGTTGTACCAGTAAAACTAATACGCTCCTCCGCACCTGCTTCAGGAAGTCACCTTCTCGCCTATTGTGCCTCATGTGTAAAATGGGATTAAAGTGGCTTAATTTTCTTACCATTTGAGATACCATCTTATAGTGTGGCCCAAGCTGGTCTCAACCTCACAGCCCTCTCAGCTCCACTTCCTGAATGCTGGGATTATAGGCCTGTGCCACCTTCGTGGCTCACTCCTATCTCTACTTTTATTGCACTGTGCTGTTGTGGTTTGGCATAATGAAGAAGGCATGGGCTACTGGGGGTTGAGTAAATGACAACGGCTCGGATGTTTAATAAGAGAAAACAAATGCAGAATTACGGAGGTGACATTTGAATAATTACTGTGAAAACCTGGGTAGACAAACACACGTCAGTAACCCAAATGTTGTACTACTGACATTTTGGCTTGCACGCGGGTGAAGACTAGCAGTCCACGTATGACTAAATATTGGTCTAACTTCCCTCTACCCTTCCTATGCCTTTTACCTTGTTCCAGGTGTACCTTAAAAAAATCAATGTTTTCCCATTCATGCTGTGATTCCCAATAATGGGTCACCTGTTTAGACCTTCACAAAGTTAGAGATATTTGCGCTTGAGGCTTTTGTTTCTGAGATACCTGTATTTGTCTTTTATCATCTTCCTGCTAATACACCTGGTTCTGCGGTTTTCTTCAGGAATAATTAGGCTTAGCTCAACCTACAGGAAATGAGATGCTGAGAAAGGGATCAGTGATGTCAACATCGGTCCTAAGAGACCTCTGTTTATTTTGAAATCTGCCACTAAACGGTAAGGGTACCCATAAGACTGTGTTCGGAACTCTTTAGGGACCCCAGAAAACAAAGGCATATCAGCTTCAGCGGATGGCAGGCAGGTCAGCAGACCTTCAGTGCCGGGGCGCTCTGTTCATGTGGCAGCTGACACGCTTGTGTGCTCAGAACCTGCCTTGCTGCCTGGCCCAGAGGAAGTGCCCAAGACATGTAGAACGAGTGGCTGAACTCATAGCTACAAAATTCATCAGTGCGGCCACTGAAAATGTACATTTTTAGTACATTTGATATTGACCCTTTTTGTTCTTGTGTGTTTGCTTATCTTTTTTTTTTAACTAGGAATTTGTCATTATTGCCCCGAAAATTATTTCCTGGAATTCTTTGAGGCTGTGTGGCCTTTATCGGGACTGACTTGCTTTTGATCCTGGCTTCGCTCCTGGTCTGTGATCATTAGAACATAACCTTGCTCTTTTTAAATACCACCCAAGTGGTACAAATTTGAGTGTGTACCTGAGACCTACCTTGTGGAGACAGCCTTTTCACGAAGTTCCACCCACCCTAACATGACCTTCATACCCCAGAGTTACTGTCCTCAGAGGGCTAGAAGGTGGCCTTGTTCTGGTTCACCCTTACTTTCAGGGCACAGCTCGGAGAAGCCCTGAATAATAGGAAAAGGGTCTCGTGTGTGTGTCCTACACTGGTTTCCATTCTGTTTCTACTAACAGGGCTGTTGCAATCAGTGCACATATGTTCCTGCCAGCAAATATGCACCATAAGGGGAAAAGCGCCCACAAACTTGCTCTTTGGGCTCCTATTTTGTTCCAGATTTCAGCCTGGTAGCTTCTTTCCATTCCATAGTTTTATTCTGTTTTTAATTAGACTGTTTTATACTATAACAAGTGTTTTTAGCTGCTATCTGTAGAAGGCTAATGGATAAAAAAAAATATAAAGGGAAGGAAACATGCAAGGAACATGGCTGCTCCTAGGTTTGGTGGAAAAGAAGGAACATGGCTGCTCCTACGTTTGGTGGAGGAGAAGATTTAATGCAGATATCCGGGAGGGTGTAGTCAGAGGAAGGAACATTTGGGAGAGTCCAAAGTAGACATGACCAGACTAAACTGTGCTATGTGGGGCTACGGGGAGGGGAAGAGAAAGGAGAGAGAGGGGAGCCAGCATTCAGGAGGCCCAACGTTGTAAAAAGAGTGGGTAACCAGAATGGTTGGATTACCTAGGGAAGAGCAGCCCAGCCCCCTGGGCTGGAGAGTTCAGGAGAGTGGGGATAATGCCAGCCATGAAGGCCCTGAAACAGGTAGGAACTGAGGGACACACGGATATTGGAGGAGGCTGCTTGTTCTTCCCAGCTGCCTGGCTAGCTTAGACCTGAAAGAGTCATACAGTAACCATATTATTTAAATCCCTGCTTGGCCCATTAGCTCTAGCTTCTTATGACTAACTCTTACATTAATTTTAGCCCATTTCTATTAATCTGTATATCACCACATGGCTGTGGCTTACTGGGTAATGTTCCCAGTGTCTGTCTCCCGTGGCTCCAGGGCTTCTCTCTGACTCTGCTTTTTTTTCTCTCAGCATTCAGTTTAGTTTTCCCCACCTAGCTCTGTTCCCCTATGACTCTGCTATAGGTCCAAAGCAGTTTCTTTATTGATTAATCAGTAAAAGCAACACATAGACAGAAGGACCTCCCATACCACACGGAGAACCTGGCAAGGCAGCGTCAGCTTTGGTAGGTTAAGTAGGCACCTCAGCCCTTTGTTCCAGGTTTGAAACCTAACAGCTAACTCATCACTGCTGGAGACAAACACCCCTGCCTCTTCCCAGCTCCTGTTTTCATTAACATTTCATGCCTAGCATATGTCTGACCAAACCTGAATCAGTCTTAAAACAAGCGAAAGATTTATTTTATTTTTATTTCTCTTTCTCTCTCTCTCTGTGTGTGTGTGTGTGTGTCCCTGTGTGAGTATATGCCACATGTATGTGCACTCCAGAAAATCATGTCCGAGCCCCTGGAATTGGTATTACAGGCAGTTGTGAGCTTCACAATGTGAGTGTTGAGAATCAAATTCTGGTCCTCTGTATGAGCTGCAAGGACTCATAACCAATGGGCCAACTTCCCAGAATCCCCCTCCCCTCCATGCCATTCTTAAAAGCAAGTATTCCATGAACAAGATAACTTGAATCAACTAAGCAGTCAGAAATAGGAAACTGAGTTCTCTTTTGCCCGTCTAGCCTTGGTAGCCTTAGAGACGTCCATTCCCTGACATACCCTCTGTGTTGGTCTGATTCTTGTGTGAGAAAGGCCGCTGCAGTTTCAAACACTTCTCCTCTCCGAGCCCGTAACATCACTGTGTTTTCTGGCGCAGCCCTAGGACTTTGGGAAAACCAGGTGGAGCAGGATCAATTCCTTGACATTTCCACACTAGGCTCAGGAGTGCGGGTGGCAGTCTCTGTTCTGTTGTGGCCGGGCTGGGACTTTGAGGAGCAATGGGAACTGCTGAGGTTCACCTAGGACTCTTTCCTGTGAGATCAGAAACACAGAATGCCCTCACCCTTCTGCTTCCCTGAAGCTCTACAGTCTACCTGTCCTCTAAGCCTAGCAGAGGAGCCCAGCTCCACTCCTTTCCCAAGGCACTTCATTCTCTAAGCTCCCCCTTGCCTGTCGTCTAATAAAAGAATTAAAAAAAACCTTTCCAGAAAGCTTGCTGGTTTGTCATAAGCCTAGGGTTTGTTGCAAACTTGCTCTTCCTTCACAATCCTGCTTCATAACCACTATTTTCCGCAATTTAGAATAAATAGGTACCTAGTATAACAGTTTCTTCTCTTTTTCTGTGCAAAAGCGCAGGATATGTGACTAGGCCCTGTTGATGCCTGGTGTATGTCGTGTGTCCTGGTGGCTGAGGCGACTCTTCCTCTGTTGTAAGTTTACTGCTGAGGTTGGATTCCAGTAACCAGTACTGTGAAAATGCAGCTATGGTCTAAGCCCAGCAAACTCAGTTTGTCTAGTACAAATATTAACATCGGTAATAAAAAATAGTGTGGTCTACTATAAAACGTTCCTAAAACAGCTGTCTAAACATGTTCTCTAAAATGCTGCTTCATTCATAACATTCATTTCTATGATGGATTTACATTGTTAGCTGTAACTAACTAGTTAATGTCTGCTTTACAGGTTTCGTTATTATTATTTCGTTATTACAGGGATGGTGGTGCACACTTTAAATTCCAGCACTCTGCAGAGGCAGAGGCAGAGGCAGGTGGATCACTGTGAGTTCAAGTCCAATTCAAGCTAGGTCCGACCCAGCCAGGGTTACGTAGTGACATCCTGTCATACACACACACACACACACACACACACACACACAGAGAGTAATCAAGATAATATATTTTTAAAAGAGAAAAAATAGTGATTTTCTTATTTTAGCTAGCATTTAAAAATGTGAATAGCTGTTAAAGTCCCCTGCTGGAGAGTCCTTTCTTTATGGCTGTCCCTCTTCTGCCGGTGCCTTCATCCCGTCCCTCTGAAGTTCCTGACAAGGTCCTCATTTATGTATTTGTCTTTTGACTAAGCAATTATGTGTTGAATGTCTAAGCCAGAAACTCCGCTCTCCACAATTGAGTCTAGCTACTGAAGCCCTACATTCTTTATTTATAGACTTTAGCCCATTCAAATGGCCTAAGTCTGTTTTAAACACAGCATTTTCTTTTTTCTAAATGAGGCGCCTGTACCCTACCCACCCACAATCTTTATGTCCTATAAGCTTTCTGCCTTATGAGTCTTACAGTGGCCTTGAATCAAAAGCAATAAAATTTCCAACTGACTTTCCTTATATATTTAACCCTTTTTTTCTACTAAGTTAACTTTTACATGCGTGATACTGAGGGTTGAATCCAATGCCTCAATGCCTTGTGTGAGCTCATTGATCTGCTCAGGCTGCCAAAAAAAAAGCCTTAAGCTATATACCCTCTGTGTGTGTGTGTGTGTGTTCAAGGAAGACAGACATTGCAGAAAATTAAGAACTTCCCAGCAATCGGATGCTTTGTTAGGTTCCAGATGGCCACCCTCGTGACAGTTTGGTGACACCACTGTTAGGCTGCAATCCCGACTACACAGCACGCACCTAGCACGTTTCTCTCTATCGTATGTCATTTGAAAATGGCCCTGCCCTTCCCCTACAACTTTGTCTTGACTTCTAGTCACCCAGAAATTATTTTTTTTATAAATAAGATAAATATTACCTCCTAGTTGGCTTATCAGTGAGTGAGTCAGACCACACTCCCAACTCAAGGTTAGCACTTTGTTCTAATCTTCTGGAGATAGAAATGCAGACCAAAGAGCAGTATTAGAAAGATGTAGTTTTACAATTCCAAAGTATCTAAGCCAGTTTGTCCTTAGAAAAGTGTATTCACTTCTTCTTAAACCCTCTCAAACCACTGCCTATCAAGATACCAGGGATGGTGGTAAATTTTAGTTGCCAGAGTGCTTGCTAAGCCTTTGGAAGCCCTGGGTTAACCCCCCAGTCAGTGCTGCAGAACTGGGCTTGGTGCTAAAAAGCTTGTACTCGCAGCTCTCAGGAGACAGAGGCAGCAGGATGGAAAAATCAAGATCGTCCTCAGGATGAGGTCAGTCTGGGGTACTTGGGACCCTGTCAGAGAGGGAAGGAAAGAGGAAAAATGGAGGGAGAGAGAGAATCGCCTCGTGGGCAATACAGATAAAATCACACTAGGCAAAAGCTGGATTGGGTTCAGTGACATGTTCAAACCTCAGATCAGCGTCATCTGGTCAACCTTCCATGGCTGCTGTTTCCCAGGTCCATGAGGCATCGGGAAGTTGATGACAGCAGTCACAAGGCCCCTGGGTATATCTGCTTAGTTCACCAAGTCCCCACAGAGTATTTTCCCCCTCATTTATATCGGTAATTACAACTCTCAGTCCATTGGGTCTCTATTACCACAGTGTTTTGTGTGGTTACTGAAAAATAAGAGAAAACATTCACACTCATCCCTGGGTTTAAATGAGCCACGCAAATAAAACCTGGACAGTAAGTCCTAACCGCGGAGTCTGCTCGCTCATCTGGAGTTTCACTTTTTAGAACACGCTTTGTGACAAATACAAAATTCTCCTCTGTTGTGGTCTATTTTTTCTTAGTATTTATTGCATAGTTATTTACCTGGCATCGACACTGGGGCATCCTACACATTAGCTCTTTCAGTCCTTACCAAGTCACCAGCAAGTGTATGACCAACAGTCCGGAGGGAGCTTACTCAGCTGACACAAGCGGCTAAAAGCTTTCTCGCTTCTCGCTAATTAAGTTGTTGATGTCACAGAGGGAGTGAGGCGTGATGCCAAGTGGCATGCCCAGCTGGCTCATGATATATTGCCGCCTCATTTGGACAATATTTTGGCAGCTATCTACCACTGATATTTCGAGACAATAATGAATTCAATTAGAAGGCATTCCTCGGCACTTTTTTGTGTTCCCATTATCAGACACATCTCCGCTCTCAGGGGGAAAGAAGAGAGTAAAGTTTCCTTGGACAGGCAGTAATTTTTACAGCTTAGCCTTACTACTTTGCTAATGTTCAATGAATATGGACGGAATAGTTTGTTTCCATGAAAGCTGGCAATATGCGAGCTAAGCATATTTTATGGAGGCTAAAATGACACTGGAAACTAGACCACCAAGGGATTTTTTTTTTACAGTAAAAATTTGACCCAACTGGAATGCAAGACTTAAGAGTTTGAACCACCAGCCCTTTCCCCACGTCACCAGGAATGGGTGAAGAATTTTACCAGAAGTCATGGGGTTGTAGAAGGCATCCGATGTCATGCTTGCAAGAAAAAAACTGGAGAAGTCATTTTCATCTGCATAGTACAGGGAAGTTCAAGCGTTTTGTCGATCAGTGTTGTGAGGCTGGGTGTTGAGAAGGTCTGGGTACCATTCCTTGAAGTCCACTGTTGAAGAGCATGGAGTCCAAGTTTGCTGTAGGGGAGGGAAGTGGCTGAGTATATTGCAGGGAGTAAAATTAAAGGTTTTACTGGAGAAGAATTCTTCTATTTAAATAAAAGGGATAGTGGTCACCATGCAAACACTGACTTTCACTATCCGTGACTTCACAATGGAACACAAAAGTCTACCAGAGGGATGTATTCAATTGGTACAGCCACATTAAATAGATGAAGAAATGCGGGTCCCCATACACATCTCTATTCTTTCTTCTTTTTTCAGTGTTGAAACAGTGTTGTGAACATCCCTTGTGTGACTAACTCTCATTGAGAACATAAACTGCTTGGGCATACAGAAGGGTGCACTGTCAATCTAAAGACGTTTGCTAAGTGGGAGAAGGGAGTAGCACTTCTACAGGGCCTTTCCATAAAGGGTCCCAGCTCCTCCTCACTGTAATCTGTGGAGTAGTTGGCCTTCTTAGATTCATTTGTCCTGTTTTCAACCAGCCCAACCCTCCCAGTTAATAGGATAGATGGAAAAGATTTTATAACTGTGAGAATGGATACTATCTGGTTACTTAAACACGTGTTTTAATTTTATCTTTGTGGATGCAGACTAATGAAGTGAAGAAGTTGAAAAGATGGGGTCACACATTGAAAATTATTTTCCTCGGGGACTATTAGGAAAGTTGTGTAAACTTTAGGAGACGTTTATTCTAGCAAATGTCATTCATTGGCAGTAAATGTTAGCTTGGATACAGCCCTGTGGCTGGGTTAAAAACGGTAGTCGTTGGACTCAAACCCAGCATTTCACCTTAATAGTACAAGGCTTTATTGTTCCAGTGAATGAATGCAAGCACTCAAGAGTAAGTGTGCTTAGAACTAACTGCTGCAGCTTACACGTAACTCTAGACCTTGCCTTGTTCATTATGTAAGAGCTTCACAGTTGAGCATTCATGAGTTCCAAGGTCCCAAAGGCCAACAGGCTCCGAGCCTCTTCTGGGATGTGCTGAAGGTTACATTGGCATTTCCCTGGCTCAGCAAAGAATTTTAATCTTGTGTGGTTCAAGGATCCCATGTCATATACACAGTCCGATAAAAAAAAAACACTTAAGCGCACAGAGGTAACACAGCACAGTCTAAGACAGATGAGTGTTGGGCCACTGTGATCCCTACTGAACTCTCTGTGCAGAGGGAGTCACACATTTCAGGAGCTTCAATTGGAAGTGCATTGTGTTTCCACGAGGGCGACTGTCAGCGTGTATTAGAGCGGGGTTCCTCTGGGTGTATATGATTCTTTATTTCATCACGCTTGCCAAGGCTTTATTTGTGCAGTTACTAATTATCCCAGCAGCTCTCGATAAAGGGTTCATTCGAGATCACTTGTCAAAGACAAGGACAGTAAAATGAAAAGATAAAGCAAGAGGCCAGCTGATAGACAGTGGAGGAAACTCCAGGCCTTCGTGTCCTCTCAGGGCCCAGAGTAGCTGAAGATATCTGAACGGCATTTATAATGAAGAGCCCTTCTTACCAGTTCTTGAGTTCATTATGAAGTGACCCAACTGGCCTGGTTTTCTTTCGAAAGCCCGGTGCTGTAAACTATTCTAAACATGGGAATCCAGTCCCTTAAATGATGCCTATTTTTATGTGGCTCAAATCCAGTCCCTTGCTTCCTTTCATAACCTAAGTATTGCTTCTTTATTTTTAGAAGGTTTAAGGAAAAATCAAAGGGGGACTTCCTACCTGACTCACGGCATATGAAACATGTAAGGAGTTAAAATTTCGCTGTCTCTAAAGCAGCTTCGTTGGCCCACAGGATGCTCGTTTTATGATGGCCACAGCTGCTCTCAGAGCAGATGTCTGTGATTGGAGATCTTGAGCAAAGTCTGCCACCTCCTGCCGTGGGCCGCTGGGGGTTCTGTGTTCAGGTCTGATGATGAGGCCTACTGGCCATTAGTGCTCAGCTGGAGATAGCTGCATTTGGAGAGCTGCACTTTATCAGCCACGCTGAAAGGTTTGTTATATTGCCCTTGTTTTTTTTTTTATTTTGTTCTTGTATTTTTTTAAAAGATATATGGTGTTTTAAAATTTTTTGTGAAACTTTTTCCTGTTTCCTGTTAGTATTGTTGAGGTTCATTCATTACAATATTCTCTTTAGAAAGATCTATAGAATTATCTCTCTTTTTATTTGTTTGTGTGCTTAGGGGGTCATGCAGTTCTTGGCCATGTGTGGAGGTCAGAGGACAACATGTGGTAGTTCACTCCTCCCACTAAGGAGCCTGTCCTGGGACTCGAACTCAAGTTGTTAGGCTTGGTGACAGGCACCTTTGCCCATTTGTCAGCCCATTTTATAAAATATTTCTGTAAAGATTCACGGGGATGGGGTCTGTCTTAACAAAGAGGTTACTGTTTTTCTGAATTCTGTGACTATCCAGGGTTTTGCTTCTAGATGCATGCCAGGCTGCTGCCCAGAACTGAATTTGTGTTTTACTTTGTGTTTTGTGTTTGTGAACACTTCATTTTAGGCCCCTGGCCTGTTTTTTCTTTTCCTATACAGAACACGAAATGTGTGCAAGATAAATAAGAAATGCATTTGGATTTTAGTTGCAAAACTCCTCAGAGCCTTCCATTGCTGTCCTATGTCCAAGGGCCTTTGCTTTCCGTGTTTATTTGGACCTGCCCAGGGTGCTGTAGCCATCTGCAGGTTAGAACAGTATGTGGAGTTCTGAGCATCAAAGTCTTCCCAGATGAATCCCCCACCCTCTGGGAGGCTTTTCAAGAGGGCTTACTACTCGGTCCGAGTTTTCTCACTAGGCTGCAGAGAGTTCAGAGTTTTAAACTTAAGAGGGGAACAGTACATTTTGTGCCTATATTTGAAATTCAACACATTATAAGCAAAGATAGCAAACTATAGCAGTGTTAATAGTATTTATAACCAAGTTGCCATAGAAACCACAGCTGTGTGTACATCACATTACTAGATGCTGTTGCAGATACTACAGCAGAGCTGAGCTCCTTATCACTACAGAGTTAATTTAAGATTGTTGCTATAGCTCTTTCTATAGACAGCTAGATCTTGTCATTCAATGCTGATAAATAAGTATGTTTATTACCAGGCTGGAACTCAAGATACTTTGATAATTGGAATTCAGTTTTCGTTTGCTGCAATCCTTTAGTCTTTACGCACTTAGAAACCTTTTGTTTCTAAGAAGGGGGCCTACACTAACAAAGATTTATTTTTTCCCTCTTTATTACACTGAGGGAGGGTCTTATTTTATCTCTCAGACTAGCTTCAAACCAGAGACTCTTCTGCCTCAGTCCCCTCCTCCCAATGCTAGATTACAGACACATGCCACCACTCCCAGCTCCCAAAGGGATTCCTTATTCAGGAAAGAGAAATGGTTGCTCAAATGTTCACTCAAACAGGTGGGCATGCACATATTTATACATAGTTTCAGGGGTTCCCAGAACCCCCTGATAAGGCCAGAAAGTTGGATCTGCATTTTAAAAACCTTTGCTCCACTTGCTAAACTTTGTGATGATAGGTCAATGAGGGAGAGTTTTATTTACTTTGATAAAAATGACTTTATTTTATATGTATAGATGTGTTGCCTGCATATATGCCTGTTTACCACATGCGTGCAGTGCCTGCGGAGGTCAGAAGAGGGCATTGGATCCCCTAGAACTCGAGTTACAGATGGTTGCGAGCCATCATTTGGGTACTAGGTCCTCTGGAAGAGCAGCTAGTGCTCTTAACCACCAAGCCACCTCTCCACGCCCTTACTTACTTTTGAAGGCCTCATTCACGTGGTTGCCCTCATAGTCACCGTTTTGGTGTTACAGAGAGCAATTATTTCGTATTCCCCCTCTGTCCCCTGTAGCACGATCCCCTTGGCCTGTATACTGTAGTGCTCACTATTTTCCAGTGATAAGCTAAACACCGATCTTTTCACACTGAATTACAGTTTGTATTAAAAGTATTTCTGTGGGGCTGGAGAGATGACTCAGCACTGGCTGCTCTTCCAAAGGTCCCAGGTTCAATTCCCAGCACTCACGTGGCAGCTCACAACTGTCTGTTGTAGGAGAAGGGAGGCCGCGAGTTAGTTCCAGTCCAGGCCACTTAGCCCTGAAATAACCACACAGAAACTGTATTAATTAAATCACTGCTTGGCCCACTAGCTCAAGCTTCTTATTGGCTAACTCTTACATTTAAATTTAACCCATTTCTATTAATCTGTGTATGGCCACGTGGCTGGGGCTTACCAGCTAAAGTCCCAGTGTCTGTCTCCAGAGGCTCCATGTCTTCTCTCTAACTCTGCCCTTCTTTCTCCCAGCATGCAGCCTAGCTTTCCCCACCTAGTTCTGTTCCTCCCTGCCATAGGCTCAATGCAGTTCTTTATTCATTAACCAATAAAAGCAACACAGACAGAAGGACCTCCCATATCAGTCTGTAACTCCAGTTCCAGGGGACCTGACACCTTCATACCAATGCATGTAAAATAAAGTTAAAATAAAATAAATTATTTTTTAAAAAAGCAAAACCAAAAGTATTTCTGTTTTGAGTTTTCAAAATATGCCATTCATGTATTTCCTAGATTTGGAATTGGTAAAAAATACAAATGCTAGTGCAAATCAGTCACCCAGAGTCCTTCATGTCATTCTGTGGCTGTATTTAGTCGAGTGTATTTATCATTCATGTACAAAGAAGTCAAGGTTTAACTGGGGATGTAATTGTCTGTGCGGTGTGATGTGTTATGGTCAGGATTAGAAAGTGTGTCTACCTGATGGCTTCTGTGCTTCTTGCAACTATTCATTGTGTTGGTTATCTGAATGTGTCTCTTGGTTTCCTGAGATCTGGATAAGAGCGGAGCTTATATCCTGTCTTCCTCAGTCCTACCAAATCTGGATCCCATTCCCGGGGCATCTGACAGCACTGGTTTGTGCTGGAGCAAAGCTAATGAGGAAATTCCTCACTTCAGCCTGGCTTGATTCCTCCTGGAAAAGGGAAGCAGTAGCCAGTGGCTTCTCTCGGTTTCAGAATACCTTCTTTCCCACTCCCCAAATCTCTCAGGCCATTTGCCAGCTGATGCAGACCTCTGCAGTAGCCACATTCCTCACAGAAGATGTCAAACTAAACACCCAGCTGGAACTTTCACAGGCAGGCCCTTCCTGTCCTGCCTTACCAGGACCAAAGGCATTCACTCTTTCCACATCTGCTGTCCTGGAGTCTTTCTCTTTAATATTCTCTGTTCTTCTGTGACAATTAAGAGTGGCATAAATGAGTGGCTGTGACTATTTATGTGTAAGATGTCTCCATTAACCCTTACATGTCAGAGTGGGAATCAATCGAGAAAAATTCTCTTAGCACATCTATCAAACTGGAGGAACCTTCCAGTGGCAAGCTTGTCTTTCCTTTATGGGTTAGCCTATTTCTGGCATTCCTAAGGAAAAAAATATGTCAGTACCTCAAGGACAGAAATATTACTCACTTATGCCTAATATCTACCAGCTGAAATCAGATAAGGTAAATACAATTAATTTATAATCTTTGTACCTTTTCATCCAAACTAATAGATACCTGGCATTGCTTTAACTGATCATGGTTGTTAACTTTATCCCATGAGGTTTAAAAATTAATATATTATCTTATATATCTGTGATCTTCTTAAAGGTTAATTGACTCTAAGTGCATGAATAAACCAAAAGGCAGGTATATAATGTGGTTGTTTAGGCTTACTCAGATTAGATAATTCAAGTTTATAGCAAAATTTTTAAATATTTATCTTCATTTATGTAAGTATGTATTATGTAAAGAAAGACAGTGGAGGTCAGAAGAGGCGTCATTCCTTGGAACTGGTGTTTCAGGTCAAAGCCAGGAATTGAACTCAGGTCATCAGGAAGAACAACAAGCACTTCTAATCACTGTGCTGTCTTTCCAGCCCCTAGAATCAATTCTTACTGGTAGGTTTTCTGCTCTGTATGATTGCTGCACAAATAATAAAAACCCAGAGACAGATATTGGGGTTCAACCTGAAAACCAAAAAAGCAAAGCAGTCAAGCCACTAGAGAAGTCTTACCTCTACCAAAGTTGGGTAATTGCAAACTCAGCATCCTAAGCAAACTAAGCCTCTCTCTCCTCCCATTTTATATTCCCTTTAGTGCTGGGATTAAAGGTGTATGGCTCCCTAGTACTGGGATCAAAGGTGCAAGCCACCACTTCCTGGATTTGTTTTTGCATTGATCTTGTGTAGCCCAGGGTAGAGCGGTGTCTTAGTGCAGGCTCCACAGAGATTTGCCAAAGCCTGTCAAAATTTCAGTTAGTGTGTGCATGTTCTTTAAGCTAGCAGCTCAAATTCTAGCACTCATTTTTTGATAAAGACCTTGCACGTAAGTTGTCTTACAGTTGTCATTGTTTGATGGTATATGTATAATGACAAAATGTTGGGTACAAGGTAAACTTCAATGACTAGGAAGATTGTATCATATACTGTGTCACTGTGGCAATATGTGCATGGTATGGGTTGATTTTAAATGATTAAAAGCGATTCGATGGGCTAATATACCAATGCTGTCAGCTCTCCAAGCACTTTATTTAGTAAAATGTAAAATGATACTTACATTCAAGTAACAATTTGGACAAAGAAATACATTTATAAATCCATATAACATATCTAGAAAGATATGAATTAAACCAACTTCATTATTACTTCCATCAAAGAAAGTGGTATTGTAGATTTCTTCAAAGAAAACAGAAAATTATAGAGAAAAGAAACTCAGGCCAAGCAATGGCGGCACACTCCTTTAATCCCTGCACTCAGGAGGCAGAGGCAGGAGGATCTCTATGAGTCTGAGGCCAACCTGGTCTACAGAGTGAATTCCAGGATAGTCAGGAGTTAAGCAGAGTAACCCTGTCACCAAACAGGAAAAGAAAAGAAAAAAAGAATCCTTTTTTGTAAGTAACTTTTATGTATAATATACTTATAATGAAATTGGAGAGAGCAGGATAAAGATTATGTATACATACAGTCAGAAATATTGAGAGGTCTCAGAGTATTATTTTAAAACTAGGTTTGTGCTATGACAATTTTATGCATGTCTATAATGTAAGCTGACTATCTCACCCCCACCTCCTACCTTTATCAATCTGGATTGCCTACCTGTCTCTTTCCCAGATTCATGGTTTTGGTTTTTGTTCTATGATCCACTTAGTGTAACCAGGGTCATTTCTGAGATTATTGGATTGGGACTGTCCCCTGGAAACTGATGGGCTCACCAGTCGGTATATAACTGAAAGCACAAACTCCCCCCTTTTCCTCAGTCTACAGATAGCAATGAGCTCAGCAAGAATAAGGCAGGAAGCTGAGATTTTTTACCCCTTTTCCAATGAACTTGCCATAGTCTCATGGATGCTAGCAGAAAACATGAGGTTTCTGAGCCAGAAACACTAGGCTTTGTTGCTCATGGCCTGTCGAGCACTGTGATCACCCACACACGTGTCCTTTCTTTGTTCGCAGCCTCCCTGGAGGCAAGATAAACATGGCATTCACATGCCTGCATAAACAGTGAACTCATTTCAGGAGAGAAGCCCTCCATACAGCCTCAGCCTGAACCTGAACCCTGAAAAGACAGAGTGAGTGGCAGTTAGCCCCATTCACAAGATGTGGGGAGACACCATAAGCTGTGAGAGTCATCTGTCCGTCTCCTCTTTGTAAATAAGCACACTCGCACACAGACATCTGTAAATGTGGGGGACGCTTAGAGGCTAAAAGGAACTCTGCGCTTTCAGGCCCTTAGCTGAGTTGTACGGGGTGTGCACTTGTTTGTAATCGATTAGATAATTAGCCCTGGATCTTGCCTTTCTAACGCAGATGGGATCAAAGGTTACTATCGTCACAAATTCCATTTTCCTATCTGGCCCACTATTGTAAGATTAAGTTATTGGTCAGCTGAGGTTAGGAGCGTGAGCTAGTGAGCCGGATCCCTTCTTGCCACTCGTGGTCAGCTGCAGCTGTCAGCAGGTCATCTTGGCACTCCCCAAAGGGCCTTTGTTAGGCTCCCAGGTTTGAGGGGTGGCACCATTCTGTTCTCTCTCGCTGGAGTGTGTCTCCCACGTTTGTTCTCCGTCTCGCTCCGTGTCACACTCAAATCCATCTGAGGCCTGTGCTTTGCGAGTCTGAACTGAAAACTGCAGTTGGAAGCTCAGTCTTGGCTTTGGCACCTGGCTAACGAAGTGTGTGGCCAAAACAAGCTTTCATTCATGGGTGGAATACAGGGGGTTTCTGTTCCACAGTTTGGAGAGACCGGTAGGAGCCATCGTGGGCCTAAAAAAGGATGAATTGGCACCCTGTTAAGAAGGTGTTAGGTCCCTCCTGCGTCACCTTGAAATGCCCAGAATTTGTAGCACCAATGACCCATATTTTATGACTTTTTATTTAAAGATAATATGCATGAATAAAATATGTAAACTTTAGGTATACTGCTCACTAAATTTTCATGAAGTGAGCATGCTTGTATAACCAGCATCCACATGGGGAAATACAGTGCTTCCTAGCTCTCTGGTGCCCCCCTCCAGATCAGCATGACCGTTTTGAACTCTCCTAAACAGAGTTCAACTTTGCAGACCCTTCTACATATGTCTCCTTTTGCCTCGTGTTGTACCTATCCAGCTTTATCACACATATTGCTTGTGGGTGGTCAGAATCTGTCCATTCCTATTCCTGGTTCTCAGCTGGACTGATTTCATCCCATGTTAGGGGGGGCATGCTAATGTTTGGACCTTATAATCTTCCCAAATGGGCTAAGGAAGAGGTTGCTTCTAACTGTCCTATAACACAAGCAAGAATGGTCAGTCACAAACATACCGGTTTCGAGATGGAGACACAAGGCAGTGGAATCTTCCATCTCGTTACTGTTATTCTCCTTCTTTACCTGTGTATTTCCTGGAGCCTAACTTGTATACTCATGGACACTGGGAAATCTAGACAGGGCTTTGAAATTCTTGAACTCATGCTTGCTTACACAAAAATGAAAGCGATTACCAGGCAACCAAGCATGGTGATGCACACCTCTAATCCCAACACTTGGGAGGCAGAGGATGGGATATTCTCAGACTGAGGCTAGCATGGGTCATTCTCACGAGAACCCTGTATCAAAACAGAAGGTTTTCCAGGGAGAAGAGTCGTAATGGTGAGACAGAGTGTTCAAATGAAAATGAATTGTTGTGTATGATCTCAGGCAGAGTCAAGATTTCAGAGTTTCGGATGCTTATAAGAATTTTGAAGAGAGTCTCTCAGGCTTTTCATCAAAGAATGAAAGAGCCTCTCTCACCCACATGCATGTGACAGTATGTGTGGCGGACCAATGTTTGTGTGTCTTTATGTATGTACATGTGCATATGGAGGCTACATGTGAGACAGGGTCTCTCCCTGAACCTGGAGAATACTTATTTGGCTAGACTGGCTGGCCAGTAAGCCCTGGGGATGCTCCTGCCTCTGTCTCCCCAGCAGTGGGCCGACAGGCATGTGCCACTATGTTTGAGTTCTTTTACATGAGAAAAAAACTTGGGTCTTCCCAAGAAGACTTGGGTTTGCATAGCAAGAACTTCACTTACTGAGATGTTTCTCCAGCCTCCTAAGATGACAGTCACCACTGTGTGTACAATGCATTTGTGTACATGTTCATGTGTATGCATGTGGGCTCACATGTATGTGAAAGTGAGATCACATCCAGTGTCTTTCTCAGTTGCTCTGCACTGAGTGTTTGAGGCTGAGTCTATTACTGAACCTGAAGCTCACCCACTTGGCTCCACTAACTAGCTAGCAAGCATCTGATGATCTGGCCTCCACTTCGTAGCCTGGGGGTTACAGGCATTGCCACAAGTGACATTTTATGAAGGTGCTGGGTATTCTTGTGTTTGTACAGCAATCAATTTGTCAGTGGAGTTCTTTCCCCAGCACCAAAGGGACTTTTCTTAAAGACAGCTTCAGAGGGGATAATGCTCACACCATTTTAACGAGGAAGTTCAGAGATGGCTAGAAAAGCTGCAGAGTTGCACAGCCTCTGCCTTGATTTCAGAACCTGCCTGTGTCATACCACAAGTCCCCAGACCCTTGTGCAATTGCTCCCATTCCTGTCTAAGACCCAGGAAAGTGCCAGTATTTCCATCCCCAGATATTGTCCTTTCCCATTAGTGTGGAATGATAGAATACGTGGTTTCTGTGTCTGCCTTAGCACGTTAGCTCATCACACAGAGCCTGGCGACAGCATCTCATTCCTTTTTATGGTGGAGTAAAATCCAGCTGCATAGTCAGACTTAATTTTTTTTTTGCACCCATTTACAAATTGATAGACATTTGGGTTGTTCCAGTATGGAGCTGTCACGAGGGGGGTACACCAAGGGTTCTGGAGCACAGTTAAATGGCTGACAAAGCCAGCTTATTTCCCATGCCTTTTCCTCGCTTCCCCCACCAGGAAAACACAGGAACGTGATAGGGAAAAGTCTGAAGAGAGTGATCTGTGAGGTGCTGGTGTAACTCATCTCCATCGTCTGTGGTTAGTTTTTATTTAAATTATGAAGTGAAATCTTAGTCATCGAACCCATCGTATTTTAGTTTAAAATTAAAGTGGTCCTTCATGCCCATTCAAAAGCTCCTGTTTTCTGTAGGGACTGATAGGAGGGCTGGCTCTAAAGTTTCTGGCTGCGAATAAAGTGTTATTTCATACCAGTCAGCCACCAACTACACTGCTTCATCTAGAATTGGCATGAGATTTTACCCTTCAGGCTTTGGTTACCCAGCTTAGTTAACTATCTGCTGTGTTCATGACGCGTATATCCAATCGAGCTTTCAGAAAAACTTGATGTCTATGTCAATAATAGGGGTTAGTATAAATGTCTCATGCTTTTCATGTGTTATCTTTATCTTGTCCACTTGACAAAATTCAAGTTTATATTTCTATCAATATATGCCCTATCCATTACAGAACAAAGGTAAGAGAGGGGGAGGAGGGAGGTGCGAGGGGGGAATGAAAACATTGCTTGCCATATCCGTTTTCCATTCTGACATTTGTCCAAAAAAAAGATCTGTACTTCAGGTTGGCCAGGATAGCCTGATCCTCAGTTTACAGAAGAACAGAGGATAGAGCTCTCCCTCCTCCTTCCACAGACAGGAATCACACACCCAGCAGACCAGCCCTGCTGAAGAGGTAACAGCAAGTTTGAGACCAACCTGGACCATAGTGATTTCAAGAAAGGCTTGGACTACATAACATGATTGTGTGGTGTGTGTGTGTGTGTGTGTGTGTGTGTGTGTGTGTGTGTTTAATTCCTTTTCAAGTTAAAAAAAAGTTCATTCTGGGAAGATTTTCTACCTCAAACCATGAGAATTAATAGGAATTTTAGGATTAAGTCTTTAAAATTATCTTCTTAAACAAAAGATATGAAATATGGCCTTTAAAAATGTTTCCAGAAAAGAAAAGAAAACACTCCCACAAACAAGCATTAAAAAGTAAAGAAAATTCCCACCTCTGGTGTCAAGCCATCTGCCTCAAATGAAGACATAGACGTGTGGACCTTAGAGGTCAGGGTGGTGAGGATGTTTCTCTTTTTTTTTTTCCTCATTTTTTTATTAAAGATTTCCATCTCCTTCCCTCCTCCTCCCCCTTCCCTCTCCTCCCTTCCACCCATACCCCCACTCCACCCCTCTCCAAGACAAAGAGCCATCAGGGTTCCCTTCACTATGTTAAGTCCAAGGTTCTCCCAGCTCCCCCTAAGTCCAGGAAGGTGAGCAACCAAACTGACAAGGCTCACAGTGAGCCCATCCATGCTGTAGAGCTCATGCTCATTGCCATTGTCCTTGGTTTCTCAGTCCTCCTCCACCGTCAGCCACATTGAGAGAGTCTGGTTTGGTTCCCTGTTCCAACAGTCCCATTCCAACTGGACTTGGTGGTCTCCCGTTAGATCTGTCCCACCGTCTCAATGGGTAAACGCACTCCTCACGGTCCTGACTTCCTTGCTCATGATCTCCCTCCTTTTGCTCCTCATCGGGACCTTGGGAGCTCAGTCCGGTGCTCCTATGTGGGGCTCTGTCATTTTCTCCATCCAATGCCAGGTGAAGGTTCTATGGTGATATGCAAGATATTCATGAGTATGGCAATAGGATCTGGACATTTCTGGCACCCTCTCCTCAGCTGCCCAAGGACCTAGCTGGGGGCGTCTTCCTGGACACCTGGGAACCCCTCTAGAGTCAAGTCTCTGCCAACCCTAGAATGGCTCCCTTAAGTAAGATATATAATTCCTTGTTCCCATATCCACCCTTCCTATATCCCAACCATCCTATTCCCCCAAGCTCTTCCCATCCTCCACTTCACACTTTTCTCGCCCCATCCCCCCTCCCACCATCCCACCCCACCCCTATGTTCCCATTTTTTGTCCGGCAATCTTGTCTACTTCCAGTATCCAGGAGGATAACTATATGTTTTTCTTTGGGTTCACCTTCTTATATAGCTTCTCTAGGATTTTTTACGAACTATAGGCTCGATGTCCTTTGTTTATGGCTAGAACCCAATTATGAGTGAGTACATCCCATGTTCATCTTTTTGGGCCTGGGTTACCTCACTCAGGATGGTGTTTTCTATTTCCCTCCATTTGCATGCAAAATTCAAGATGTCATTGTTTTTTACCGCCAAGTAGTACTCTAATATGTATATATTCCACACTTTCTTCATCCATTCTTCCACTGAAGGGCATCTAGGTTGTTTCCAGGTTCTGGCTATTACAAATAATGCTGCTATAAACATAGTTGAAGAGGATGTTTCTCTTTATGACTGGCAAAAACCATTAGAAGAAAGCGCATGCAGGAAATCACGGGCAGTTTGAGAGGTTCTGAAGCAGAGCTGAGCCGCTAAAGCCAGTGTCTGGAGGCCTCTCCTCTCCATTCAGGAGTGAAAGCAGAGGCTCAGGGCTCCTCGGTATCCTTTGTGTTTTCCCCGTGGGCTCTGAGGAATAAGGCTGAGTGGTTCAAGGTGTGTGGCTGCTCATATGTGATGGAGACCCAGACCCACCGAGCCCACAACTATGTTTTTGGGTACTGTGATCTCACCTTAAGTGCAGGAGACTATACTCTGGCTCACCAGGCTTCTGCCACTGAACTGGAGTACAGCAGTATGAATTTACAGTAGAGAGCAAGGTGGCTGCTCCATGCGCCTGCAGGATTGTGGTTGTTTTGCCTTTGATGTGGGTTTGTGAAGGCTTAAACCCAGGGTGTCATGACAAGCTATTTCAAGCTTCTTCCATTCATTCAGATGCAATAGCTTTTGTCTATTAGGTACTAGAAAGAAGGATAAAGTTGACCTGTAGCCCACACAGCATTTTTGAACTATTTACAGCTCTATTGTATCAGTACACGTCAACAAAATGCAGCAAAATAGATTTGCCCAGTGATTTCATTGCATGATCAATGAAGACTGAAGCCAGAGCCCTGGGCTAACAGGAGCTAGGTTAGTGGATGAGGAGAATAATTACTGTAAAAAGTTCCCTCCTGTCTGCATATATGAATGCAGTGATAGAATGTGTGGTTTAAATGGACAATAAACCACAAAAAAAAACCAAAAATGGCATCTTACAGTGTTCTGTGACTATCGTCTTGTAGCGACGCATCTCTAAGATCTGTCCTTAACAGTTACGTCTCTTGTCTGTTTTCACTGTTGTGCATTGTATGGACACCATGATTTATTTCCTCCGCTTCCTGTTGATTGACAGTTGGGTTTTTGCTGTTGCTATTCCATCCTTCTTGTCTGTTTCTTTGTCCTGATTTAGGTAGTTCATTTTGGAAAGATGCAAAACCAAGTCTCACACGGTAAACCAAATTGGCCTCAAACCCATAGCAATCTTTCTGTCTCAGCTTCCTGGGTGTTAAGCTTACAGTCATGAGCCACCATGCTCCAATTTCTCCCTTTGATCTGTGTAAAAGATTCAAGTGTGAAGATTTGGGAGCTGAATGAGAGATAAATCCAGCTTCCATACTCTCGTCTCTAGCCTTGGCACTAAAGTCTTGTCCCAGAGTCAGGTTTTCTGTTTGGGGAAGGGCTCCCAAGTGTCTCCATATGTTTAACTAGTACATTTGAATCCCAAGAAATCCTTTGCAGGCTCGGGCATGGCTTCCCATTTCCAAACCATATGTAAAAGTTGAATTGGCTCCTGACCGGAGGTTGGCATGTCTTTAGGCTGTCGTGTCTTTGGCTTCCTCTATTTTGGTTCCATTTTTACCGCATGGAGAGTGAAGAAATCTAAGGACATTTTGTTTTGTTTTGCTTTTGCCTTCTTGATTGAGGAATCCCCTTGACACGTGCAGTACTTTCATCTTAATGTTTACAGGAAAAGAAATGCCGAGCCATAATTTGTTTTGCTTTGCTTTATCTATAAAATCTTCACAAAAGCGTGTTCCTTTCCAGAGACACATTCAGGCAGGTACTACAGGTAACGCAGCAAGTGCCAAGAAGTCTCTGGGATAGAAATGAAGGGGTAGGAAGGCGTCACCATTCTCTGTTACCTTCGCTGTATGCTAGGAGGCTCTCTGCTCGTGCATCATTCCCTGGGCATTTCCATACATTTCAGAACAGACCAGAAGTATGCCGGTCCTATCCATGTCCCATTGGTTTGGTGTTATGGCAGGAGTGTATGAGGCAGCCTCAATGCCTCCTCCTGTCAGAGGCTACATGCTTGCTAGCCCAGAAGTCATCATGGTCCTTGTTTCCTCATCTGGAAAAATATGGAGTAATTTTTGAGACTTTCCAGTCTAGATGGGGGGAGGCGAATTAATAGCACAGGTGATTGGATATATACGTACAGATTGCTTTTCTCCGAGCAGTTCATTAAAAATGTGCAGGCTGCCTTCTGTAGAACGTTGTTCTTGCCTTTCACACACTCCTTCCCACTCTAGAATCTGTGAGTTGTGCCAGCCAGAAGGGGCATGGCAGATTTCCAAAAGCAGCATGGGGGTGGGGGGACCTTTACTCATTGGCTGGTAGAGGGGGAGGCTGCCGCGGTAGCGAGTCTGAACTCCGTGGTTCTGCAGAGTAAGGTTGCATTCTCTTTCCTGCAGTCCCATTCACACCCAGCTCACACCTTCCCAGACTCCACAGCCCATTCATTCCCCTCCTGGCCAACCAGCCAGTCCGCAGCTAATTTCCAGGCCGTGTGTAGATGCTGAATATTCTCGACATCAGATATCTTGCACCCAGACTCCGGAAGAGAATTATGTCTGCCTTTTCCAAATGAACTGTAGAAGAGTGAGCTCTAAGGACCAGATAGATTGCTCTCCCACAGGGCTGGTGCTTTGGGTTTTGTGTTTTGCTTTTAGCACTGAAAAGATTGAAACCAAGAACAAATGAACATCAGAGGAGAAAGACTTTCCTTTGAAATAAGTTCCTAAAGAGAGGATTTTCTCAGTGACAGAAGAACACAGGTGACCAAGGCAGAGAGGAAACAACCCCGGCGCTCAGATGCTGTGTGTATGTGATACATTGCAAGACCAGGCCTTATTCTCTGAGAGCTTAACCCTTACTGAGATGCTGATAAGAGACAAGAATGTCTAGATAAATTTGAGTTCCAGATAAATTAACAGTTTTGTTAGTGTCAAGTACGTCCAAAGAGCACAGTGAACATATTATATTGGTTTTTTAATTGGCAACTTTAACTAGGTGTTTGGTGTTTTCAGTCCCTACAGTCTCGACAGTATTTGCTGAGTCCTTACCACTGGTATGATGGGAAAATGCAGAGGTGACCTGAGGGGACAAGTGTCTGAGCTCCTTTCTGAAGCTCAAAGCCACAGTTCTTGGCTAGTCTTTCCTAGAGCTGCCAGAGCAGGGAGATTGTCTGAGACATTTTGTCTCTGGTGCTGTCATTCAGCCATAAAACCCTCCTGCAGTCACTGGATTTTACTTCTCACCAGATGAGTTAGAATTTCTTAGTGAGGGCCCTAGGAATCTGAATTCTCCACAAGGCGAGACTAGGTAAGGTAGAGAAATCAGCTATGAGGCCAAACAGGATCCCGTAGGGTAAGAGGAGTCTGTGGGTGGGAAGGGTAACCGAAGCCTGGCTGCAAGTATAAGCCGCATGTTTACTTAGTAAAAGAGTAAACAAATGAGCTGAGAAAGAGGGCTCTCCAAGCAAGGAGAATTCTGGCCAAGGTTTAGAAGCTTCAGAGGGAATATCCTGATCTAGAAAAAAAGAATGGGGTTTGTGTGATTGTCAACAGAAGGCCTTAGCACGGTGCCGTATACTCATAACCCAGCACTGGGAGGCTGAAGTAGGATTAGTACCAGTTTGATTAAGCCTGGGTGCTTAATAAAAGAAACAGACCTGGGAGCCGGACAATGGGAGAGGCTGAAAGCAGTGGCTTGCGTCCAACACGAAGTCCACAGACATTACTCTGAAGGCCGCATGGTCTACTGTAGGATTTGAAGCAAGGGAAACTTACTTTGCCTGGAAAGGCACTGATTGGAGACAGACGCGGAATCCCCCTTGAAAGGTGTCAGGAAGGCTGAATTTGGTGAGAGGAATTCGAGAGAAGTTGATACCTTTTGCAAGCAGAGTGAGGCACGTGAGGATGAGTTCTCAGATGACAGGCAACAGTGTGAGTTATCGCCAAGGGGAGAGGAAGATGGGAAGTGGGTGAGGGGCCAAGACAAGAGGATGAATTCCATCTTGATTACGCTCTTTTGGTGGCTGCAGAAGATCCTAAGTACGAGGCGTTTGGGTATCTAAAGATACAGATTTGGGATTTCTAGCATCCTGGTGGTAGGCAAAGTCTTGGGAACAGGTGAGATCATTGAGCATCCTTTGGAAGTTCCATAGAAAGCAGGATGAAGGAAGTCCTGCGATAAAGAAGAGGTTGGTAGGTTTGTAAACAATGGAAATCAAATATTATCTGTACTAAAGGGCCTTTTCTGGAATCCTGAAACTTGGGCTCCATGGAAAGAATTCGATACTGAGGAGACAGAGACTGGTAGCAATGATAGTAGGTGCCCCTCAACTCTGACATTAATACAGAGGGAGGGGAAAACCCATGATTAGGTACACAGCTGGATGCCTTAGTAAAGGCCCAGTTCAGGAACCTGTAGTGATTAGGAGGAAACCCTGCATCTGAAATACCGGAAGAGGCCAGAGCCACTCACCGCCTTCCTTGTGGAGCCGTCAGATGGCTGCAGACTGGCAGATGGGCTCCAAGGGCTGCAAAAACAGAAACTGAGGAAGGCAATTATCCATCTCTCCCTGAGACGAAGGCTGTAAAACCGGAGGTGCTGGATGGGAAGTCGGCCCCTGATGGACTGGCTCAAATGAATCATTAGGAACACTTGGTTATCACCTCTGAGTTTCCCACAAACATCAGGGGCTGGGAAACAATACATTCTATTGTCTCCATGCTGCAACCTTCCTAACGCTGCAATCCTTTAATGCACTTCTTCGTGTTGTGGTGACCCCCCCCAACCATAAAATTATTTTCATTGCTACTTCACAACTATAATTTTGCTCCTGGTATGAATCATAATGTAAATTTTTGGAGATAGGGCTTTGCCAAACGAGTTGCAACCCACGGGTTGAGAACTGCCACAATAGACAAAGAACAAGAATGAGTGAATGAGCATGAGTGATTGACTTCTGTTGCCCAGTTCTCTGAGTCCAGCAACTTCACATACACACAATAGTTGAAAGAGAAGTTGATTCAGCGGGGGCCTCAGGACCGCTGGGGAACTTCAGTGGCTCTGCTATGTCGCATGGTGAGATGAGAGCTTTACAAGGTAGGAAAGGCTTTGGCAGATCTGACTGATTTGGACTGGAATATAAATTGGGGTTGTAAGGTACCAAAACAGTCGAGAAAGGATGAGTGAAGACAAGGATGTCTGTTTAGGCTTACTCTAACACAAATGCCACAAGGTTTATGTTGAGTCAGAGTTCTGAGAGGGAAAAGATAGCAGAAGCATGATTGCAGTGCTAGCGAGCGTTTAGGAATGTTTAAAACCCAAGCGTGGAAGACCTGCATGGGACATTCATACAGACGAGGATTAAGATGTTCCAGGGTGGAGAATTATCTCTACCCCCATGATGATGTGTGAATTTCTCCCTGAAGAAAGTATACTAGCTAGGGGATTGTCTGTCCAGGGCCCTTTCAACACCCAGGTGTGACCAATGGAAAGGCAAGGGTCACAGGGCTGGCCTGGAGCCTGTCAGATGGGAACCAGCTCCAGCAAAACCTGTGCCTTCTTGGGCCTGTGCCACATTAGGCTGCCCAACCTAGCTCAGCACTGAGGCTGTGGGGGTGGGGGAGGAATGATGTCTAGTGGCCCTATGAAAGCAGCAGCACCCTTAGGAGCTGCCTGCAAGTTGGGCAGGGTGCACCAGGATGCAGTTTCCTGAATCATCACCCACGCTGTGGTGGCCTTTTGGTGATGCAGCTGCCTTTGGGTCTACTCGTTTACCTATAAGTTACCCAATAAACTCAGGCTTCGCCAAGCTAGACTTGGGTCAAATCATGTCGTATGCCTGTCGTCAGTGCCCTATCTGAGCTTAATAGATACTTTTCATGTCTCCCTAGGAAAAGTCACACGATGTAATTGGGTGCCGAGCACCCTTTATGGGACGATTTCAGCTCCACCAGACAGGGAAGCCTGACTATCAGGGACATCTAGGAATAGGGACATGCCTTTTCCCAGGAGTGGGCTGTAGGCAGGGTGTGGCAACGTTGGTTCCAAATTTCACAGCTGGAGATTGGAACCAGAGGTGTCCAGCAAGTGTGACAACAGGATGCATTCTGAGAACTGGGCAGACTCCAGAGCTTAGGAACAGAACCAAGACTAAAGCACAGGAGCAGAGCACTGTGGTTCAAACCAGAAGCAAAGTGTTCCAGGGCAGGGAATCTGCTCCTTCCTGCAGAGTCCTGCAAGAGAAAGACCAGACTGGTGACGATTCCGCAGCTCAGTCTCTTCCAGCTGGTGCCAGGTTTGTCTCCGCTGCACTGATCTCTCCTACAGCACACCCTCTCCAGCAGAGTGAGGAATGCCCGTGGTTTCCTCCACAACATGTGGATGATGCTTGTTTACTGAATTTGCCATTCAGGATTTTCCAGTCATGTTCCTGTGTTTTACAGAGCTTGGCAGGGAGGCGAGTGGGAGAATCAAATACTATAAAAAGCCACAGATATTTTTTTCAGATATTATGTTTTCTCTATTTTTTAAAATATTTTTAAAATTATTTTATGTGTATTGGTTTGAAGGTGTCAGATCTCCTGCAACTGGAGCTACGAACAGGTATGAGCTGCCAGGCAGGTGCTGGGAATTGAACCCAGGTCTTCCGGAAGAGAAGCCAATGCTTTTAACCACTGAGTCATCTCTCCAGCCCCAGACCTTATATTTTAAAGATGCTCCACTTAAAATATATTGTGTTGTCATTTTTTTCTTATTTAAAGTATTCAAATCATCATCTGTGTGATGTCAGTATATGCTTTCTTACTAAATCATTACCCTGCTCTCAGTGTAATTCAACAAAGGTCTCGGTGACAGGAATTGGTAAAAAGGATCCATTTGGCCTTAAGGAAATTTTAATTTATCCTAAACCTTCATTTGACCACAATTTTCATTTAATAAATCCTAGATTTGGACCATTCCTATATTGTGCGGTAACTGTCCCTTTGGCAACTGGTTTAATTTGGTCTTTTGAGTTGCCAGCTCTTTTGTCTCAGTTATCATCACTGGCATTTTGTCCCCAGACCCCTAATGTGGTTTTATTTCTCACAACTCAAAAGTGTTTAAACATGTTTTAGGGAAGTCTGTTTAGTGTGATAAACAGTGCCTTGGTTTGGCTGGCTCTGAAATGTCCCCAAAAGGCCCAGATGTGAAATGTTTGTTCTCTGGCCTGTGGCTCTGTAGGAAGGTAGAAGACCTTGGTCGGAAGGGGCTAAGTCATTAAGAGGTGTGTCCAACGGGGTCCTGGGATCTTGGTCCCTTCTCTCTGCTTCCTGGCCTTCATAAAGTGAACAAACCTATTTGCTATGTTTTGTATGACATATTCTGATACTGCAATTTACAGACTATCGTGGACTAATATAGCTGATTTTTAACTCTTTACTCTTATCTCTTTGAGGAGCCTGTCACCCAGCTCCCAAATAATCACACAGAGTCTTATTCTTTCTTATGAATGCCCAGCTTTAGCTTGGCTTGTTTTTAGCCAACTTTTCTTAACTTAAATGATCCTATCTACCTTTTGCCTCTGGGCTTTATCTTGTTCTATTCTATATGCCTTCCTTTACTTCTTACTCTGTGGCTTGCTATGCAGCTGGGTGGATGACCCCTGATTATCAGTAGTTTGGGAGGCCTGCTCTGCAAGACTGTCTTCCTGAGTTTGAGTCAGAAGCCACAGAGCAGCGAAAGGGAACCTAGGATAGCTCCTAATCTTAGGGAAAAGACTCACATGTGTGCTGCTCCAATCACATCTCTTTACTGTTCTGCTTCTGTTCTAACTCTCCTGACCTAATTCTAACTCCTCCTACTTTCTACTCCTCTAGCCTCAAAGCTCTCTTTTACAGAAGGCTTGGAACAATAAAAAAAATTACAAGAGTTACCTCTCATTGGTCAAAAGTACATTCCTAGTGTAAGTGATAAGGAGCTAAGTTATTTACTGTGGCAACACAAGGTTCCAAGGCTCAGGAGTAAGACTATGATCAGAGCCTAGAGGCACAGCATCCATAGGTCCTTATCAGCTAGACTTGGCAAATGAAGACTTGGCATGCTTTTCTTAGGGTGCTTTGTGTGGTAGCCTTGATTGGACACCTGTGACTCTGACCTTGTGCATAGCTGTAAAGTTTTAAACTTATGATCTGTTTACAAAAAGCCTTTAGTCTAGATTGAACTGGCTCTGAGGTAAAAGAGAGCTAACTGTGTGCAGTTTGTCTGAGCAAAAGGAGCAAAGCAGGCTTCTAAGTGTCTATAGTCCTCGTGGGACAAGAGATCTAATTATGAAGTATATCCTAGTATATTTTCTAGACATCAAAATTATACAGATTAATGAAAGGCCATCTTCCTGACCACACACACACACACACACACACACATATATATATATATATATATATGTCCAGCAGATGAAATATTTTCATGAGATAAACACACAAACAGTAGGAAAACACCCAAAGCTATTCTTGGGAAGAAATAAAGAGGTACATGAGAGAAATTACACAGATACAGGCAACCAGTTTTCAGAGTCAATCATCCTGTAAGTTGCTAGACATGACTGTCTCCATCAGTATCTTGTGGGTCAACACCTGAATTATCAATTGCCATATGCCACGGCCCTCTGTACCAAATGTCCTCCTCTCCTTTTCCTTTTCTCCCAGATTTTCTCCTTGATTTTCTCCTCCCAGATGTCGTCTCCTATTTATTCTCTCTGCATGCCAATCCTACCTATCCTTTCTCCTGCCTTGCTGTTGACCGTTCAGCTCTTTATTAGATCGATCAGGTATTTTAGAGAGGCAGAGTAACACAGATTCACAGAGTTAAACAGATACAACATTAAAGAACGCAACACACCTTTGCATTATTTAAAAAAATCCACAACAAAAACAAATGTTATACATCTTAAAATAATATTCCACAACATGACTACAAACTCTAAAGCCATGAGCCCAAATAAACATTCCTTCCTGCTAAGTCATTATCTCAGGATAATCTTTATTTGACAGAAATTAGTATTTCTGTCACATTACAGAAGGCTGAGTGATGCAAGCAATGAATACACTTTATTGTGAAAATTGTCTCTATTACAGATAGCCCAATATGAGCCATTAGGAAGGAGAAGACATTTATGGGTTCCTAAGATTTTATTACATCACCACCTTAGCAGGTCATTGATCTATCAGGGCTGCAGGACAAGGACTCAGGAGCTTTGTTCTCCTGACAGCCCCAAACAGGGACAGAAGTGGGATTGATAAACATTAAATTCACAAACTGTTTTTCCTTTTCTTTTTTTAAAAGACTTGATTTATTTATTATGTATACAATGTTCTGCCTCCATGGATGTCTGCAGGCCAGAAGAGGGCACCGTATCTCATTATGGTGCCATGTGGTTGCTGAGAATTGAACTCAGGATCTCTGGAAGAGCAGCTAGTGCTCTTAACTGCTGAGCCATCTCTCCAGCCCCCCCAAATTCACAAACATTTGTTGCCAGGTTACGGTCATAATTTCTCTAAATTAGGATTTAGAGATTAGGGGCTTTCTCTGTGTGTTCCATCACTGTCAACTGACATACAATGCAAGTTCTTCAGCCCAACCTATCAGATTCATCTACTCCTTCTATCGTCAGGAACAGCTATAACGAATCCAGAGAACTAACGATGCATAACAACAACTTCCATGGTTTAGGGGGAGGTTGATCAGCCATTGGAAAGTTCTCAGCCTCCATAGGGCTTGGGAGCCTTATTCCACCCTGTAGGTAAAGTAGAGTTTAAAGCCAAAATGGCAGCACTCAGGCCAAGGTGCTTTTTAGCCTGTTCACTTCAATATCCATGAACTTGGAGTGAACATGGTCATTTGTCAACTTCCTTTATCTTTGGTCTCTTTACACACAATCCTTAAGAACTGTTTTTTCCTCTGTATAAACTCCTTAAACACACACACCCAATTTATAAATAGTCACTCTTTGTCTTAGATTAAGTTTTATTGCTGTGAAGAGACACCATAACCGTGGAAAATCTTATAAAAGAAAACATTTAATTGAGGTGGCTCACTTATAGTTTCAGAGGTTCAATCCATTATCCTCATGATGGGGAGCATGGCAGCGTGCAGGCAGATGTGGAGCTGGAGCTGAGAGTTCTACATCCTGCAAGCAACAGAAGTTAACTGAGATACACAGCGGTATCCTGAGCATAGGAAACCTCAAAGCCCGCCCCCACAGTAACACACTCCCTCCAACAGGGCCACACCTCCTAATAGTGTCACTTCCTATGAGATTATGGGGGTCAATTACACGCAAACTACCACGCTCTTCTTAACTTAAAACTTGCCTGTCCCCCAGTAACTACAAGATTGAAACCGAATGATGACTGTCCAGTGGGCGGTAATTGCACAAAGACACACAAAAATGGCCTTTGTGCTCAGCTGCTAGCAGATTCTACTATGTAGGTAATGCTTTTTGGGGTGTTCCAAAGGGGAACCACAGTGGACACAGACTCTGATGTAAAGGTGAATGGTTTGCTTACTAAGGAGAATTTGTGGAAGAGAGTTTCCCATCTGAGCTAGTGGTTCAAAGGCTGCCAGGCCTTTGTTGAGAACGTTTTTCTCTGAATTAAGCAATTAAAGAACAGGTCCAGTAGCCACGTGCCACATTTTCCTTATCCATTCTTTGTTTAAGGGGCATCTAGGTTGTTTCCAGGTTCTTGCTATTACGAATAATGCTGCTAGGAACATAGCTGAGCAAGTGTCCTTGTGGTATGATTGTGCATCCTTTGGGTATATGTCTAAAATCGGTATGGCTGGGTCTTGAGGTAGATTGGTTGACCGTTTTCTAAGAAACTGCCATACTGGTTTCCAACATTGCTATAAACAATTTTGAATAAGGTTTGCGTTTCCCGCGGTATGACTATGTGATGGAGGATTCTCATTGGCTAATAAACAAACTGCCTTGGCATTTTGATAGGGCAATATTTAGATAGGTGGAGTAGACAGAACAGGAAGAAGGAAGTGAGGTAGATGGCTCAGTCAGATGCCACGCCTCTCCTAAGTTAGACAGACTGCCGAGCCTCTCCTCAGGGAGCCAGATGCGATGGAGCCAGCCACTAGGACAAACATGCTGAATCTTTCCCGGTAAGACACCCCTCGTGGTGTTACACAGATTATTAGATATGGGTTAGTCAAGATGTGAGTAAGAGGCTGGAATTAATGAGCCAGGCATTATTTAAAAGAATACAATTTGTGTGTTGTTATTTTGGGGCATAGGGCGGCGGGAAGCCGGCCCACAGCTCATCACTACAACTATGGGAATTCTTTTAAAGCTAGAGCACGGCAGAGAAAAGTCAGAGCGAAGCCTTCACATTCTCAGGGAAATGTGCATACTTACCAGCAAGAAAGCAACAAGGACATGGTGAAACACCTCTGAAGGTCACGCTCAAAAGTCAGCGAGTATTCTTAGGGACAGTGTGGTTTGTTTGCACTGCGCAGGGAGCACCGTGGCGAAGGGAGAACTCGAATGCCCTTGCTACTTTTTTTTTTTTTTTTTTTTAAATTTTCGAGACAGGGTTTCTCCGTAGCTTTTGGTTCTTGTCCTGGAACTAGCTCTTTTAGACCAGGCTGGCCTCGAACTCACAGAGATCCGCCTGCCGCTGCCTCCCGAGTGCTGGGGTTAAAGGCGTGCGCCACCACGGCACTGCTTGCCCTTGCTATTTTTTTTTTTTTTTTTTTTTTTTTTTTTTTTTTTGGTTTTTCGAGACAGGGTTTCTCTGTGGCTTTGGAGCCTGTCCTGGAACTAGCTCTTGTAGACCAGGCTGGTCTCGAACTCACCCTTGCTACTTTTTAAACAGTTCTACGCACCTCACAAGCAGCTTCTGTGCCTGAGGAAATCACCCTGCTGTGTGCTTTCTGGATTCCTCATTTCTCCGGGGCTCTCTTCACTGCGACTGGACTTGGCACTGGCTTTGGCTCTGGGACTGCCCCACCCCGCCGTGAACGTGCTGAAGTCTTTCCCTCAGGTTGTTTTCTTCTGGCCACAGAGTGTCAAGGCTGAGGCTTTCTGCCATGACCCAGGGTACCTCAGCCTAAGTTGCAGAAGTTTCTCTGGCTTTTCCTTTTCTGCACCACCAATAGGAGGAAGGGGAGTGTCGGCAGAGGGACACTGCATGCACCTCGTCTGTGTCATCCGACCTGGATTCGGAAGCGCTCATGAAGCTGACCAGGGCAAAGACCTTCCCCGCCTCTGCCCCTCTTCTAGTAACAAAGTGCCACTCCAAGGGAGCCCAAATCAGGGCAGTACACTGGATAAAATGAGGTGCCTTTAACGGGGATGGGTCCAGTTGGGGTATTTCCTGGGTGAACTTCTATAATCAGACCTGCAATAGTAGCAACATCCTGGTTGTCAGAGAAACTCATGATCCCATATAAGATGCTCTTTCTTCTGTCTCGTGAGATCAAGAGTGCATCGTGCCCAGCCTGCCCCAGAGAGAACCCACATCCCCAGAACCTCCTAAATTTGGATGATTTAGCCCATCAACTGTCCGCATGTCTCCACCTGGTTCTCATTCAATTTAACTGCCTACCCTGTGTCTAGGATTTTCTTTGCTACTTTATTTAAGTAATTATCTTAGTTAAACATTTCACCAACCGCGGGAGGGAAGCATCTTGTTTATTCAGAGGAGCTTGCTCTGCGTCAGAGCACAAGGCGACGATGAAGCTGCCTGTATTCCAGGTTTGCTTGGCTCCAAATTCCATATTTACAACATTTTTGTGCTTGCTGAAGGGAAATTTTCTTGGCCCGGAGATCTAAAAGAAGCAGGGACTTTTGGAAGATTTGTCCCTGAGACCTAAAATAAAAGTATGTCACCAACTTTGAGACTCCTGCTAGGAGACAGTGTTAGACCGACACGGAGGACGAAAGATGCTTTCTGTATGCACAGCGAAGCAGGCAATTGACCTCTCCATGCGTGTCTTACAGAACCGTAGAGAAAACCCTTCAGCTGCCAGCAATTTTCGTTCCAAAGCTTGGAACACCTCATGCTCTTCAGAGAACCGCAAAGTGGGGGAGGGAGCCCTTCCGGCGGCCCCTGCCATCTACTGTTCAAAGAGCCTTCAAAATCTACTTCTATTTTAGTTATTCGCCTTTGCAAAACATAAAGATTGATTTTGGAAATAAATAAGAAAAAATATTTTTGCTGACCTAAAAGAACTCAGTACCTGGCCATCTGAAAACATTTTTGTTTAAACTTGGCTATAGTGAAAAAAAAATGATAAAACTCATGGTTAATAGCTAACTATAGGAGCTGAGAGATGGTTTCATGTGTTAAGAGCTTTTGCTGCTCTTGTAGAGGATCTGGATTCAGTTCCCAGCATCTACATTGGAAGGCTCACAACCTGTAATTCCAGTTCCAGGAGATCCAGCGCCCTCTTCTGGCCTCCTAGGACACTGCATGCATGTGCTGCCAATATAGAAAAGTGGACACACAAACAGATGAGAATTTGTTTTTTGAAGGATGAAATTTTCAAAAGCCAGGTGTGTAATGGTGGCACATGCGGGTAATTCCAGCTACCTGGGAAGAGAATAACAAGTTCTAAGCCACCTCAGACTGCTCAGCGAGCTTCAAACTTTCCAAAGGACTGGAAATATCAGCTGGATTGCAGGGTTCTTAGCCAGCATGTGTGAGGCCCTGATTTCAAGTTCCACCACCTTTAGTTAAATAAATAAGGACAGTAAATAAGTAACCATAATGACCACATTAGTGCGGCTTCTGCTGGCAGATTTTTGAACTTGTTTTAAATGAAAAACTTTGGGGGATGTCATCAGTATCGTGTCAAAGTACTCACAGAAGATTAACAGAGCCTGAGTTTATTCTGGATTTCTGCACACATGCAGAAAAAAACACAGCCAAAAAGAGACAAAGTAAACTTTGGAACTCATGTATACTGGTTGCTTTGTTTCTCCTATTTTGGGGACTTCCTATAAATGGGATCGCACATACATTTTTCCATTGCCTTCCTGGAGTTGACATAAGGCCTCCCATTCATCCCGTCCATGTTTCCCATATCAGCATCCATTCATTTTGTTTTCTGAATAGTGTCCCATTTTGTAACCCTTCTACAATTTTGAGCTTGGTTTTTATTTCAGGGATATGCACCTTTTCTTATTTTGGTTTAAACTGATGGCAATTATTTCAATTTTTAGACAAATATAGTTGTTAAGAATATTCTTGTAGAAGTCTTTTTGAGGATGCATGTCTACATTTCTCTTGAATAAAAGGCCATAGTGTAGGAAAACCATAATTTTTAAAGCAGTTGTTCCTTACACTCACACACACACACACACACACACACACACACACATACACACACACACAATCAATATAGGGGGTATACCTTAGCTGTCAGTAGATGGCATTGGTACCTTGTTTTGGTTTTGTTTTGTATTTCTTTGGTAACTGTTGAATTTACACACTTAATGATGAATCTGTAATGTGATTCTTCAAACCACTGGTACCGTTTTAAAACTGGGTTCTTTTTCTTGAAGACTTGCAGGTTCTCTTTTATATACCTTTATAATAGTATCCATTATATGTATGCACACTGCAGTGGCGTGGTGTGTATGTATGTGTGGGCTCTCTTCTCTCCTTAGGAGAATGGAAATGCTTCATTTTCTTACCCATCTTTCTACCCAAAATGATGCACAGAGTAGGAGCTGATTAAACACTTACTGAAAGAAGGAATAGAGGAACCAGCTGTTTTCTAGTCCTGATAATTTAGACGCAGTAATCTTAGTTTAATGATATAGCATTATGGATGGAATTAAGATGGAGTAAGAAGATGCGAATGCTCTCCCTGAATTATAAAGGGACCAATAGGCCCTGTAGTGCCACCCCATCTAGTACGCTGAGAGTGTCTACCACCTCTGGGTTCTGACTAGATTTGTCTGATAGGGCATCGGAATATCCACTTGTGAAGACTTAGGTAGTTAACCTGGCTGATATCCTCTCTCACTGTGGGCCTTGGGCCACATTCTTCTTGGACCCCTCGGACACATTGTTATGTTTGTTTCTGCCAATTGCCCCATGGAAGAAGACTCTGCCACACTAGCAAGCTGGCTCTCCCTGAGGTGTCCTGCCATTCCTGATCCCTTCCAGGGTCTTAGAGGTTCCTGCTTCCCTCTAGTTTTTGAAGTGACTGATTGTAATCCAATGTCTGTGGCCTCTCATGGGGGTCTACAGTGAATACTAGCCAGCAGCACCCACATTTGGATGGCTTTTTGGCATTGACAGAACATACTCATTTCCCTGTGTGTGTCAACCCGCAGACAGCTCTAGCTATAGCCCCCTTGAGTTTTTAGTGTCTAAAGGGAGATATGGAAAAGAGATGGTTTGATTTGCTCTGCTCCCCAACCCATGTAGCCCAGAGTTTTCTAGGAGCTGCTAGGATTTGTTCAAAGAATGTTGATGCTTTCTTTACTCTAGCAGGCATAAGTGTACATTAGCTCATAGAGTGACAGGAAGGGTGGCTCAGTGGGTAACATGCTTGGCATGCAAACTTGATGACCAGCATTGGAATCCCCAGCAGAAACATGGAAAGCTGGGTGCCCTTTGCCAAAGCTCAAGGAACATTACTGAAGAGGAGGCAGAAAGAATGGAAAATCTGGAGAGTTTGGAGGAAAGATACTGTCTTCTGGACACAGCTATTGCACTCATGAATTCATGGCAGCTCTGGTTACCTGCATAAAATGAAGACAGCCAAGATGGGGGCAGGAGGAGGGAAGGCTAATAGGGCCCAACCCCTAACTGAGGGGCTATTGGTTATTGACAGTTGCTAAAGGAAAAGAATCTGTAGGCAGAGTTTTTCATAGGGATTGATGGCTCCTAATTAATTATAAGTGCTTAGACAATAACAATAGCTTAGGCTTATTACCTAGCTAGCTCTTACAACTTAAATTAACCCATACTTCTTTTTTGTTTTGTTTTGTTTTTGTTTTGAGACAGGATTTCTCTGTTTAACAGCCCTGGCTATCCTGGAATTAGCTTTTATAGACCAGGCTGGCCTTGAACCCACAGAGATCCACCTGCCTTTGCCTCTCAAACCCACAGAGATCCACCTGCCTTTGCCTCCTGAGTGCTGGAATTTAAAGCTTGTGCCACCACCACCCAGCAGAACCCATATTTCTTATCTACACTGTGCCACGTGGCAGTACCTTTTTCCAGCACGGCATGTTCATCTTGTTTCTCTCGGCATTTCCTGGTGACTTTTTGTGACTCCCTGTTCCCCACACTCTCTTTTTGTCCCCCAAGTCCTGTCTAACCTCTACCTGCCTAGCTACTGGCCAGTTAGCCCTTTATTAGACCAATGAGAGCAACACATATTCACAGTGTACAGAAAGATTGCTCCACAGCAAGAATCGTTCTCCTTTGGGTCTGTGGACACTTGCCTGTGCTCCACTGGATGACCCCATACCATGTACATATGGGCAGTGATAACTGAATGTAGCAGGTTATTTTAAAAAAAAGAAGGAGAGCCGGGCGGTGGTGGCGCACGCCTTTAATCCCAGCACTCGGGAGGCAGAGGCAGGTGGATCTCTGAGTTCGAGGCCAGCCTGGTCTACAAGAGCTAGTTCCAGGACAGGCTCTAAAAAAGCTGCAGAGAAACCCTGTCTCGAAAAACCAAAAAAAAAAAAAAAAAAAAAAAAAAAAAAAAAAAAAAAAAAAAAAAAAAAAAAAAAAAAAGAAGGAGGAAGAGAAGAAGGAGGAGGAAGAGGGAGAGGAGGAGGAGGAGGAAGAGGAAAGAAGGAGGACTTGAAGATGGGAGGGAGAAGTGTTTGGGGGAATTGAGGGGATTTGGAGGAGGGAAATGGGGGTGAACATGATAATTAGTTGCATACAGGAGAATTCAGTTAATCCTGACTCCTGAGCTCCAAGCTCAGTGGGAGACCTTATCTTAAAAAATAGGAGAGGGACTGAGAATGATGGGAAGACACCCAACATTGATCTCTGGCTTTCACCCATGCACACACCACACACACACACACACACACACACACACACACACTCACATACTGAGAGAGAGGCAGAGAGAGACAGACACACAAAAAGAGACAGAGACACATGAGAGAGACAGGCACATACAGAGAGAGAAAGTGACAGGGACAGACAGAAAGAAAGAAAGAAGAAATTTTTACAATACAGAAATTACTGTATTACAGATAAATATGGGTAGTTCCAAATCTGTTGATTTGCCTATAGTTTCTTTCTCTCCTGAATAACAGATTATATTGTATAAACGTCCACCCCAAATTGTGCTTACTATATCATTTAACCTTTTACTATCCGTTAGACATTTTACCTTCCAGTCAGAATTTACATGAAGGCCTCCTAGTCTGTTGCCCAGCTAGGCTGATGTCACTATAATACAAACACAGGTGTGTCTGTGTGAATTGGCCTCCATGCCCCATAACTGGTTTATTTGAATTTCTCTTGGGGACTTGAGAGGTTACACTGTTCACACGCTGACCCTGGGAAAGTAGAAGATGCAGAGTTTAGTTCTTTGGAGGCAGTGGCCACTGTGCTTAAAGACTAAACTGTTACCAGCTCACTGCCGACTAGATAGAGACGAGCCATGGTGGTTTGCTTTCTTTTCTTTTTGAAACATTTCACAGGGTGATCAAAAACTCATTATGCAGCCCAGGCTGGCCCCAGATGCCAGGCAACCCTCCTGCCTCAGCCTCCCAAGAACAGGGATAACAGGTGTGAGCTACCACATCTGGCCTTGGCTTTGCACAGAGTCAGGATGGGTCAAACAGCCCTCACTAGAATTAACCTTATTGCATTTGATTGTTCTGTGTTTAAGTCCACTGGATGTGGGCAGAAGATGCATTTACAGAAGCAGACACTTCCCTCTGCCTCCTGTAAAAAGTACCCAATTTTAACTGCCCTCCACCTGTTGTAGTAGGTTCCCAATTTTAACTGCCCTCTGCCTCCTATGATAGCACCCAATTTTAATGTCATGAAACCAGACCTATATGACACAATCGTTGTCTAACTTGAGTACTCTGAAAACAGCATGAAGGTAGTTCTAAAGGCAGAGTTTGTCTCTAAACTAGTACAATTAATGACTGCTACTCTATTTACCAGTTCTACCTGGGGAAGTCCAGAGACATAATTCTATTAGTTATGTAGCAGATTGTATTCCATGAGTCAATGTGGTATTACATAGTACTTCAAATTAATTATTCTGTGGGAAAAATTCTGCTGGCTTATATGTAGATAAATGAGTGGGATGAGAGAAGTTAAAACAGTGGGGGGATGAGGGTGGGACTTTTTCATAGAAACTGTTATATACCTCACCTTGGTAATTTAAAGTTAAAACGAATATATATGCTCCATGTAAAGGATATGCATTTTATTATTCAAGCATTATGTTCAATATAATCTTCTTTTGTAGGACCAGCAAAAATCCACCAACGTGGTCTATCAGGCCCATCATGTGAGCAGGAACAAAAGAGGACAGGTGGTTGGCACCAAGGGAGGATTCCGAGGATGCACCGTGTGGCTAACAGGTAGGTACACACACAGACACAGACACACACACACACACACACACACCACATACACACCACATACATACCACACACATACACACACACACACTACATACACACAGACACACAGACACATGCACATACATACACCACACACACATGCACACACCACACACATATATGCACATACACACCCACACACACACACCACACATATACACACACCACATACACACCACACCACACATGCACATACACACACGCATGCACATTTTTCCAGGTACCTTTTTTAAGAAAGAAAAATTTCAAGGAACACAGTGTGACATGTCACACCTAGTAGGTGTTTATTTGTGGCCTAAAGGGAGTGACAAGCTGTGTAGATGCCGGGCTGTCAATCATCGCTCTCCTGTCCAGGGCACTGGAGTCTGGTGGGCTGTGGGGAGTTACCGGTTATCAGTTACCATCCTTTGGCAGCACAAGATGAGACAAGTGGATCGTGACACCTTCTTCCGACTCTAAGGAGCTGCTCACAGTCGCCCCTGCAGGCATTTCCTGCCACGATAAAAGGGCTTTTCCTACTTCCACAGTGAATATTTGGCAGTCTGTCGGGTTACGGATGTTTAGAGCTAGTTCTCTGATGTCTTGACGTTCTGGGGGCCTATTCCATTGACAAACAGAATCTGTGTGAGAAATTTACCTCGGCTAAGGGTTGTCTTCTGCCTGTAGAAACAACTCGCTGTTATTGAGATGACCCAGTGAATGTCCCCTTTCTTGTCTTTTTCCACCCACATGTTTCAAAGCTAGAGGTCAGTGACAAACTTGTGATTAGGTCTTAACTCCTGCCACCCCCTGTCTGAGTTTTTACCTGAGATAGACAGATGATACAGCCAGGCTTCAGAAAGGGAAACCCAGGTTCACCATGTAAACAGGTTTTCTGTGAAGGAAAGCTCACAGAAACAACAGCATGCTTATTTAGGCCGTGAGAGACACACATGTAATTTTCTGCTCACACAGACAGGCAAAGGTCAACCCTAACAGTAGCTCAGAAGAACACAGAGCTGGAAGCCTGCCTGGATTTCTCCTGATGATTTCTATTTGCTACTGCTTGCATGCACTGTTTTTGCTTAGTGAGACAGGGTCTCACGGTGAAGCCCAGGCTGACCCAGAATTCACGATTCCCCTGTGAAACACACCCTGGTTTGTTTGGTTTTGTTTCCTTGCTATTCTTGAATTTTTCCTGATGCCGGGGGTTTCCTGGTTTCCTCTGCAGCTGGGATTTACATCAAAACAATCTCATCTGTCCTCTAATGTCAAGTCAGACAATGGGCATGGAGCCCCAAGTGCCAACGTGATGGGCTTGCCTATTGCTCCGCCTGTGGTGTTCCCCTAGCTCGCACTGTGAGATGCAGCTCGTAGTAACAGATGTATTCCCAAGGCGGCTCACCGGCTGCCTGCTTACCTTCCCTGGGTGTTTACTGGGGAAGCTCACTTCCATGTTGAGAAAGACACGTGATGTTCATGTTCTTTAATGTGCACCCCTTTGAAAAGAGGAGAAAAAAAGTGAACTGGTAGGTAGGATGGGTAGAAATATAAAGGGTTTATTTCCTCTGACTTTTCTTCTCTGTGCTTCAGAGGTTCAAGATTGGCCTTGTAGAACAAAAGAAACCAACCACTCCAGTCCACCCACATCAGCAATGTGGCTTTGCACAGGTTATTTAACCTCTCTGAGCTCTAATCTTGTTTGTAGAGTGCTAATGCATGGGCATTATAGGTGGCACTAAATGAAAGAAAGCATCAATAAGCTCAGCCCAGTGCTCACCCCTTGCTAGGTACACACACAAGCTCCTGGGCACATGGCGGCCGGGATTGAAGGGAGGCCTTTGCTCTCCGACAGCTGAGGCAAATGGGAGGATATTTCATTTCATTATTGTGATACAAGAGAACATATCAGCGAGTCAAGGTTCCTGCTTTTCGTTACCAGCAAGCTGACATGAATTCCAAGAGGAATCTATCATTGAGATCTAGTCAAAAGGAACCACGGAGATTCTGGCGGTTCCCAGAACACCATTTCTACTATGCGACCCTGTCAGTCAAGAGCGTGACTTTTAAAAGGGACTGCAAACCTGGGGGGGGAGAGCTACTCATTTACCTCTTGCAGATTCCTTCTCTCCCTCCCCCTTTAAGTTTCCTTTCCCATGAACTTTGTCCCAGCATCTCTGCGACATTTTCTGCACCCTCCTTTCCTTCAGGTGTCTTCTCTGTGTTTCCTTGGCTCCTTGCCTTGTTTTTCCCCCTCTTTCTCTCCCGCTTTTCCATTTCCACATTGAGTTCTGTGCAGTGCAGCCTTAGTGTCCTTGAAATATTCTTCATGTTCAAAGACCTTTAGGACAAGTGAGGATACAAGCTTTCTGGGGTACACTTAGATCACTTGGGCCTTATACCATGGTCTCCTTGCCTAGAAAATTATGGAATGGTCTAATCATGCTTATAGTATGGTTGTATCTTGACTCTATTTTCCTAAGGACATGAAGTGTCTTTAGATCAGAGCATGCATGTGCCTAAGAGCTCAGAAACTCTTCAGCCTTGGTCAGCATGAACAGCTCTGTGTTTTGACAGTCACTTTTGAAAACTCTTGCTGCTAATGGGCAGCAAATAGATTCTAAGGTCCGGTGGCTATCCAGTGGAACCCACAGGGAGGTAGTCTTGCCAGTCTTCTGGATGCCAGTCCAGAAGTGCTACTGGAAGAGATAAGTCTCCGGTGACCACAGCTTTCCTTTCTCAAGAGCATCGGGCATCTCAATTTGTAAGAACACCTTTCTAATCTAAAAACGTTTTCAGGCAAAACAGCACATGGCCTACTCCAGCAGGTCTCCCTATTTACAAACCCCGGTTGCTCTGAAAAACTTTCAGAATTCAAAATAAATGCAAGTCCTAGGGTTTCTGTACTCTTTCTGGTTTTAATGGTTTTTGCTTAAGACTGGAGTACTGTTAAGAGTTTAGTTGTGAATAAAGGTGCCAAATAATCTCATGGTTTTTCATCTTTTGAGGGATTTTGGTTTATTGAGACAAGGGTTTCCTGAGCTGAGGCTCGCCTTGAACTCCTGATTCTCAGGTCTGCACCTCACAAACACAGGGATTCCAGGTTGTGCCTCCATTCCCGAGTTAATCATTTTTCATCTTAAATCTGCCTTGCCTGCTCTGAACAGGTCTCTCGGGCGCTGGGAAAACAACCATCAGTTTCGCTTTGGAAGAGTACCTTGTCTCCCACGCCATCCCGTGTTACTCCCTGGATGGGGACAATGTCCGTCATGGCCTCAACAAGAACCTGGGATTCTCTGCTGGAGACCGCGAAGAGAACATCCGCCGGATTGCCGAAGTGGCCAAGCTCTTTGCGGACGCCGGCCTGATCTGCATAACCAGCTTCATTTCCCCGTTCACAAAGGTAAGGGATTTGACCCAGAGCAGGAGGCGAGGCGGCACGCCCACGTCCTCCCTTGCTCCCTCCACCCCTTGCTACCCCGCTTTGGCGCTCTGTCGGCTGAGCTGGGGAGATCTGGCTTTCACTTTTCCAGCCATTTCTCCCCTCCTCACGTGTCTGCATCCCTCTATTTGCTATTGGTTACGTAAAGGGAGTTGCCTCATTGCCAGAAGCCAGTGAGTGCCCCAGTTGACAGGAAGCCTTTACGGGATGACAGTCACCAGAGACATGTGGTCAGAGTTAGAGTTGAGCAAGACCTCCACGGCCTGTTATTTCAGTTGTCTGAACGAGAATGTTTACTGGCCCAAACAGGGCAGCCGAGTTCAAAGCACGGGCTTTTGTGGACTTTGTGGGGACAACCCTGGTCAAGGTGTCCCTGCTCCCTTCTAAAGCTGGAAGTTTCTAGCAAAGCCTTCCTGTGTTAAGAGCGGCAGCCCTGCTAAGAGGGAGCTGTGTTCTATAGCTTCCGCGCGAAGTTCTTCCGTGTGTTTAGCAGAGTGCTATCTCTGGGCTTTCTGAAAGGACTCCGCCGGGCACACATCTCATTTTACCTGAGATTATCGAGTCCGACAGTACACTGTGTTTTCCATTGAAAACTCTCTTCCTTTGTCCTAATCCATTTTCTCTCATAATAAAATACCAGACCTGATGAATTCACAAAGACTAGAGGTTTATTTGGCTCATGACTTTGGAGGCTTTGGAACCCAAGAGCTGTCAGCACCTGCTGGCATCTGATGAGAGCCTCAGACTGCATTTCATGCAAGAAAGAGCAAGAATCAGGCTAATTCAGCCCCCAAACTCCCAACCCCGTTATTTTGCTACATGTATCCCCAGGCTAGCCTCCTTTCTAATTCTTATTTTAACCTTATTTTATTTAATTCATTAGATTTAAAAAAAATACCAATCCAAGTTCCCACTCTCTCCCTCCTCCCATTCCCTCCACACACCCTCCCACCCCATCCCCATCTAATCCTCAGAGAGGGTAAGGCCCTACTATATCTAGGCTGAGCAGGGTATCTATCCAAAGAGAATAGGATCCCCAAAAGCTAGCACATGCAGTAGGGATAAATCCTGGTGCCACTGCCAGTGCCCCGCAGTCTGCCCCTGCCATGCACCTGTGAACCCCATTCAGAGGAACTAGTTTGGTCCTGTGCTGGTTCCTTCCCAGTCAGGCTGGACTCTTTCTAATCATCTTGCCTCAGTCTCCCAAGTGCTGGGATTAAAGTTGTGCCTGTGCCACCCCATATCCCACTGCTTGCTTTTGGGGGGAAGGGGAGGGGGTCTCTTGTAGCCCAGGCTTGAACTCACTTCGTATCCAAGTCTGTTCTTGAACCTTCTGCTTCTCCGCTAATGCTGGGACTGTGAGTATGCCGCTCCTCCACCCCTGGCTCTCCTCTCACAGTTTCAATCACGCTCTGTTTCAGGATCGCGAGAATGCCCGCAAAATCCACGAATTAGCAGGACTCCCGTTCTTTGAGATCTTTGTAGACGCACCTCTCAACATCTGCGAGAGCCGGGATGTGAAGGGACTTTACAAACGGGCTCGAGCTGGAGAGATTAAAGGTGCGCAGAATAGCCCCAGCCCCTCGGGCAGCTTCTTACCCTGCCAGTCGTCTTGAATCTGTCTTTGGTTATCTGGCTGTAGCTACAGACCCCGTACCCCAACTGCAGAAAGTGCACACTTAGGACAGCGTAGTGCGTTCAGAGTGTCCGTGGGCTTACTAAAAGTGGGGGTTTATCTTTGAAGAACCGTCAACTCGGGCAGATGGAGTGAAGCTCAGAGAAAGAATGCACATGCAGCCCAGACTGGATTTAGGAACCGGTCTCATTGAGGAGGAGTCCTTGCTTTCCTTTTGCATTCCCATCAGCTGCAGAGGCTTGGTTTCTGCCAGATATCATGGCAAGCTTGAGACTCTACACT